>NC_083734.1:59253328-59879828 GCF_028564815.1 Eubalaena glacialis | reverse complement strand
TGGAATTACTTTTTTTTTATTTTGCACAGTGGAGAATGGTTAGTAGTATTTAGCTAAACTTTCTTACTCACTACTTGTGATGAATAACAGGCATTAACAAGATGGGCTTTCAAGGTAATGTTCATTTGCTGTGACAATAGAATAGATTAAATTTAATTGCTTCATGGGAAGGTTGACCCAGGGACTTGTTTCCATTAGTGTATGGCTCTAACTACCTAAGCTAACTGGGCACCTGGGTATTAGTAACCCATTGCTTTTGCTGGTTTGGACTTTTAAAAATGAGTTGTCAACTTATTCTTTTTATGACTATCACACACGTTAAAAATAAGAGACTATGTATCCACGTTCTTAAACATAGACCAGTTTTGCTAAAGGAGGAAACTAATCAATCATCTAAAGAAGAACACCATTCTCTCAACTATCACAACAATAGAAAAATAATATTTATGGATCACCTATAAGAAACACCCAAGATTGTGTTTCCTTCTCTCTATGGCACTGGGAAGTACAAGGCAGAGATCTGCCATATTTGATTCTCTCTGATGCCGTCACTCACAATGTTGGCATGGTCCTCAAAATGGGAAAACACCAAAAAAGGCAAACAGTTTCCCTGAAGGACACAAACAACCATGTGTATTTCTAGAGCTGGATGAATTAATTCTCATGCATATTTTTCATGAAAAAGGCAATCCCAGTGAAGCAGAGTATCTCATCCACTGAACCCACGCATGGGGCATCTAGGTGGATACAACTTTAAGTCACTACTGTTAGTGGATGTCGGTGAGACGGGAAAGGGAGAGGGAGGAGAATGAAATTGGAGATTAGGAAGTAACAGAAGAAGAGGAATGAAAACCAGGCTTCTGTAACTTTTGATCATTCTTAAACTCAGCAGGATCCACAATTATAAAGGGAAGCAAATCTTGTGGAAATGTGAGGGTGACACGTCTGGACTACACACTGAGTAATTTCCCATGGAACAAAAAAAGTAAAGGTTTATTTTACTATGAAATAATGTACTCCACTTGGCTGACTTGCCAGCAAAGCAATAGAAAAACTACAAAAATCCTGTTTGCTCTGGGAATCAGACATTGGGGAAGTTTTCGAAGCAGAAGAGGAATCTGGGTCTAGTGGCCCTTCAGAAACCATCTTCTCGTGGTATAAAGAGGTCCGAGCCAGTGAGCTCAGAACAAACAGTTAATTTTCCCTCAAAGCCCTCAGCCTCAAGCAATTTGCTGAAGCCACATTAAGAGGGCAAACATATTTGTGGACAGAATTCACTTTATGAATAATAGTGGGAGACAGACATCAATTCTACATGGTGTGATTTTAAGGGCCCAAAAAGGAAGATTCCCGCCCTTCAATATATTTCCTCTAAGCTAGGCTCTTTCGGGGTATAAATTCCCATCCATCGATGACTTGTTGCTTTAAGAGAAATCCTTTGTTTTCTCTAGAAGCCTCACCTTAAAGCAACAATGCCTAGGAGGGAAACACAGCAACAGGGCCTATATTTCAGTAGCTGACAAGATTGTCTTGCAACATGAAAATCGGCTGAACGTGGCCCCGTGAGAAAATGTGATCCCAGAAATTTTGCCAAGACAGAGAGGAGGACGTATCCAAAGCAGAAGCAGAAGGCTCTAACTAAAGAAGCCCGGATCGGAATCGACATCATTAGTGGGTGAAAGAGCGAGCAGATCAAAATAGGGCCGCCTTTTAACTTGTACGTACGACTCCAAGCATCACCTCGGACTCCCTTCTCTAGATGTCTCATGGCCTCAACGAAATACTTAACACGGCTTCCTCTCCTGACAGTTCATCATAGACTTGTTATGAAAGTGCAACTTGGCCACTCCACCCTCTTCCAGCTGTATGTCTGGACCAGAGCACAGGACGTGCCTGGAAGTACTGGGCATTTGAAAAATTTCTGGAATTCTCTTCAGGCCACAAACAATGTGAAGACTCCATGCCTTTGGAAAAGAGGAGGTACCTGGAAGGAACGTATGGGATGTGTGCGCACCAAAGATGAGACTCGTAAGATGAAAGAGGGAAAGGGGCACATGTGAACCAGAGACCTATGTTGTTCATTCTTTGTGTGAAGCCTCAGTACTCAGTCTTTACAGGAATCCAGTGAGGACTGCCGAGGCTGAGTCTAGAAATTATGGGTAGCCCTAAACTACTCCCGAATAGATTTCTGTTTACAGCTGCCTCTTTACTGAGCAATGAAGAACAATCCTCCCCCTATACTAGGAGTAAGAGTAATAGGAAGATATACCCAGTGGGTAAAGAAAGAGATAAAGGTTTATTAATCAAAGAGGGAAGTTGACTCATTAATTTTCGCTGATTGTTGTAGTGACATTGTTATTTTGGACACATGGAACTTAGAATAAAGGCTTTGAATTGCTTTCTCAGTGGTAAGGGTGAGTTTTCTATGAACCATCCATACTCTGATTACAGAGGGAATTGAGCAAAAGTTTTATTCTATGCAAGTCCATTGTCTGGGGTTAGAAATAGAATGAAACTTTGTAAATGCACAGCTAAAGATACCACTGAGGGGTCAAGCCGGTGACCTTGGCCTCATTAGCACGGTGCTTTAACCAACTGAGTTGACTGGCTTCCTGCAAAGAAATAGGAAATTGAATTCATGGGTACATTCCTTTCTTTAGCATTAATAAAGGTCTGTGCAAGTTGGAATGAGAGGGATTCCAGCATTTCCACTACCGACTGTGTGACATTGGGCATGTGCCGCATCTCTGGCTCTGTTTCAATATCACTAACATACTGATGTTATTTTTTAGCCTCCTCTGAGATGTAGAGAGACAGAGAAGAGAAGAGTTGGAGGAGGGGGGGAAGGAGTAGATTCTAAAACATACATCTTAAATTTTTTAGAAGAATGTATTATGTAAATTCCATTACTATCACCGTTATTTTAACTGTTATCACCTGTGATTCACCCAAATGGTAAATTTTCTGAAATCTTTCTGAAAACCTGAAAATATTCTCAAATTCCTGAAACTCACAGGAATGAAAACAAATTGGTTAGCAAATTTTCTACTTAAACATACTGAAGGGAAAATTGCAAAAAAAGGATGGTTTGAGTTTGTTTTCGTCTTCAGTTGTGTTGCAAATAGTTCCCCCAATGAAACCTTGGAATTTCCTCCAGTCTGTTCCCCATTACCTCTGTGGGAAAATTGTGAAAAATCAATCTGTTTTCTGCATAACCATATTACATCCCATTATTTGAGGAATGTCAAATGCAAACCCCAACGACCGACAATATCAATCTTTTCCCTCTCTTTTCCAAGTTTAATTTCAGCAGTAGTTATGAAAAAGAAAGGAAAGTGCATGCAGAATATCATTATACCCCAGGCGATTGCAGATTTTAATAAGAATTTATATAAAACAGGAGGGTGTATTCTCTTTATAGTTGATTATATCCTTGACCTTGGGAGTCATGTGCATTTCCTATGACTGCCATACATTTTAGAAGTCAATGAAGAATGGAGGCTGCAGCAAGCAGAACCCAATGCCTTCCCTCTAATTGGCAATACAAATTTAGACAATGCCAGGCCAAGGCTGGAATCTTCGGAAGAAAAAAAAAAAAGAAGATTCCAGAGAATGTGATGTCCTGCTTTGATGATATTTGGTGTGATTCCATAAAATAGTTAGGGCTTAGGAATCAATCATGTCTTTTTTTTTTTTTTTTTAACATCTTTATTGGAGTATAATTGCTTTACAATGGTGTGTTAGTTTCTGCTCTATAACAAAGTGAAACAGTTATACATAAACATATATCCCCATATCTCCTCCCTCTTGGTTCTCCCTCCCACCCTCCCTATCCCACCCCTCTAGGTGGTCACAAAGCACTGAGTTGATCTCCCTGTGCTATGCGGCTGCTTCCCACGAATGGATAAAGATGTGGCACATATATACAATGGAATATTACTCAGTCATAAATCATGCCTTATTTTTAACATCTCTTTATGCTTAATTTCATATATCTATATATGAATACATAGATTTTGGGCAAAACAAAAATCGAGATTTCTTTTGAATTTAAACAGAGATGATTAAATGCTTTCTAATACAGCCTACCAGCATGGAAGGTGACTTGGTGACTTCTATTTTAACGAATCTTCTATTGCAACAATGGAGCCTTTTTTTTTTTTTCTGATAAGTTTTTCTTTTTTTTTTTTTTTAAGATAAGCTTTAAAAGAAAATCTAATTTTGTTAGTTTTTATATTAACTGTTATTCAGTATCTTTTATTTACACATATTTTATTAGTTGTATTTTACATTTTTCTAAGAAAATAGGAAAACTGAAAATACAACAGTGTTTGGGAAGCATGGGACAAGAAAAAAAGAAAAAGAATCTCCCTTTCTCTCAATCATAGTACATCCATCACAACTCATTTCCCTTGAAGTTAATCTTTTCACCCAGTCATTTTTCTTTCTCAACATCCCTTATCCCATTCTTAATTGTTTCTACAAAAAAGAGTCAAAGCCTGTTGGGACTATTATTATCTTTCACACCAGTCTGGAATCGTTTCATATACTCTTTTATGGTGGTCATGAGGGAAGAAGGCTATAACTTCCAGAAGAGAGAAAAGGACTTGGTGGTTGAGTTTTAGATACAGAAAGTCTACATTCAGGCATGGTTCTGCTTCCTTCTATATTAAAACAATGACTTTGAGATTCTTGTGAGATAATGCGTATGAAAATTTTCTTCAAAATACAGGTTTTTATACAACTCCTAATGATGGGTAAACTGGATGGCACTGAACTAGGTGTTAGAATACCTTAGTCTGCATCCTAGATCATTCATAAGCTCTTTATATGCTTGGGCGAATCACTGTACCTCTCTGATTCCCTGTTTCTGTATCTATAAGATGGAGGTGATAATCATACTTCCCAAAGAGTGTCATTGTGAGCATTAAAACAGATCATGTGTTTGTAAGAACTTAGTGTTCTGCCACATGGTAAGAGTCCAATAAATGTTAAATGAAAATAATTATACACTTGCACCAAGAGTGGTTTAGGAGAGTTATAAGGCCGAGTCTTGACTTCATTCAACTAACACTCTGAATTCCAATGTCAGGAGAGGTATGCATAGAGGAAACCATTCAGAATAGAATACAAAGTCTACTATTGATCGTCAACCATTTTACCAAGTTTAGTTGTGATAATAACCACAGGAAGCAAGAACCTCGACTTGATGACTATCAGAGACCCTTAGAGTCTTTGCAAGTAAAATTGTCCTCATTCCATTTACATTAGGTAAGAGAAAAATGCCTTTCTAAATCCACGGTATTTTCTTTCCATTAAAGAGAATTCTTTCAGATAACACTGAAAAGGTCTTCAGCAATGGACTTCAATAACTTTAGATTGGAAAAAAAAATGTCTTTGCTTTGCCCCTTCAGCCCTTCCCCATCCCACAATCTGAAGAAGAATAGAGACCTTTCCAGTTGTGGCAGGGACAGTGGTTTTGGTGGTTGATGAGTGGAATCTGAGACCTGTCGTAAACCTCCATCATCATGCAGCTGTGGGAGGGATCACCCACTCCCACGAAGCACATGGGCTTTCTAAATAATCTTTCCACCAGCCTGAGACCTGAGCACAAAGGGAGCTTTTCTTCACTTAGTCTAAGGGAGTCACTGTTCTTGGGTTAGAGTGTTGGACCAGATTAACCAGCAGGATCCTCAGGTGCCAAACTATGCAGAAGCATAATGAATGGCCAACAGGAAAAAGTTTGATTCTCTATTTCTATAAGCATCATTTCTTTTTGGCATCCACTTCTGTAAATTACACTAAGTATGAACCTCTCTGCCGAGATATAACCATGGAGCATGTCCACAAATTGGTCCACGCATGGCTATGGATGTGTCCTTTGTATTAATGCTTTGTCACGAGGTTAAGCCTTTGACTCCTTCACTTTCTTAGTGTTTTATTTTACTTTCCTGCGCAACACCACCCCATGTTGCTACCCTGTCACTTTTTTCCCTCTACCTCTCTCTCCTTTCCTTCTTTTTTTTTTCTTCTAGATCATGTAAAATGGTAAAAATAAAACAAAAGAAAAACACGTTTGCCTCTATTTTCAAGTAGGAAGGAGACTAGCCTCAAGACAGGGAGACTCCCTTACAGCCAAGATGACTGACAAATTCTTGTGGCTTTCTTCAAAAGTCAAACCAAAATCTAACCAGCAGCCAGGCTTAGTTCTGGCAACCCCGCTTTGCCTGGAAATGAGCGCAATCATATCCTAATAGCTATTTGGATAATTGTTCACATGAGTGATCTGCCAACTAATGTTGGAAACAAGTCCTTATTACAAATATAGCATGTAGTCTAATCTGGAATATATTAAAATGTTATTTCTGTAGCTGCCTATTTCCAAACTGAAATAATAACTAAACCGTTTATCACATTTGTTTTTAAGGAGAAGAACTTTTAAAGTACAATAGTAATATATAAATATGTGACTATATAGTTACATTTGAAATTATACTTGAAATTAAAAAATATTCTGTCTAAACTTGATATTTTATTCATGACTCCTGTCTTCAGAATATCAGTCTAAAATACAATGCGATTTTATTTTTTTAATGCATGAATGTAACATTAATGATTACACACGATCATTGATTCATTTTAACCTCTCATTGGAAATAAACTAAAAGACTGCATGGATTCCAGATACCTGTGGATGGAGATGCCTGGTCCCAGTCAATGAGAGGGAGATAAATAAGCTACTTCTTAAAAATCTGGAACTGGAAGGGAATCAAAAGTAAAATCCCCCCAATTAAAATGACTCCAGAGGGCAGAGTCAAGATGGCGGACTAGGAGGACGCGGAATTCGTGGCTCCACACAACTAGGGCACCTACCAGGCACCGGTGGGGGACCACGGACACCTAAGGGGACAGGAGGAACCCCCAGTGACCAGCTTGTGGGATCTTGGTTCCTAGGATGGAGGTTGGGCCCGAGCTCCTGTGGTGGGAGCTCTGAGTCCAAACCACTGGACTAACAGAGAATCTCAGACCCCAGGGAATATTAATCGGAATGAGGTCCCCAGAGGTCCTAATCTCAGCACCAAGACCTGGCTCTATCCAACTGCCTGCAAACTCCAGTGCTGGATGCCTCAGGCCAAACAACCAGTAAGTAAGGGATACAGCCCCATCCATCAAAAAAAAAAAAAGAAAAATGAAATGACAAAAAAGTATGTTACAGACGAAGGAGCAAGGTAAAAACCTACAAGACCAAAAAAATGAAGACAAAATAGGTAACCTACCTGCAAAAGTATTCAGAGTAACGATAGTAAAGATGATCCAAAATCTCAGAAACAGAATGCAGAAAATATAAGAAATGTTTAACAAGGACCTAGAAGAACTAAAGAGCAAACAAACAGTGATGAACAACACAATAACTGAAATTAAAAATACTCTAGAAGGAATCAATAGCAGAATAACTGAGGCAGAAGAACGGATAAGTGAGCTGGAAGATAAAATGGTGGAAATAACGGCCAGGGAGCAGAATACAGAAAAAAGAATGAAAAGAATTGAGGACACTCTCAGAGACCTCTGGGACAACATTAAACGCACCAACATTCAAATTATAGGGGTCCCAGAAGAAGAAGAGAAAAAGAAAGGGTCTGAGAAAATATTTGAAGAGATTATAGTTGAAAACTTCCCTAACATGGGAAAGGAAATAGTTAATCAAGTCCAGGAAGTGCAGAGAGTCCCACAGAGTATAAACCCAAAGAGAAACATGCTGAGACCCATAGTAATCACACTATCAAAAATTAAATACAAAGAAAAGATATTAAAAGCAGCAAGGGAAAAGCAACAAAAAACATACAAGGGAATCGCCAGAAGGTTAACAGCAGATTTTTCAGCAGAAACTCTGCAAGCCAGAAGGGAGTTGCAGGACATATTTAAAGTGATGAAAGGGAAAAAGCTACCACCAAGATTACTCTACCCAGCAAGGATCTCATTCAGATTCCACGGAGAAATTACAACCTTTACAGACAAGCAAAAGCCAAGAGAATTCAGCACCACCAAACCAGCTTTACAACAAATGCTAAAGGAACTTTTCTAGGCAGGAAACACAAGAGAAGGAAAAGACCTACAATAACAAACCCAAAACAATTAAGAAAATGGTAATAGGAACATACATATCGATAATTACCTTAAATGTAAATGGATTAAATGTTCCAACCAAAAGACATAGACTGGCTGAATGGATACAAAAACAAGACCCGTATATATGCTGTCTACAAGAGACCCACTGCAGACCTAGGGACACATACAGACTGAAAGTGAGGGGATGGAAAAAGATATTCCATGCAAATGGAAATCAAAAGAAAGCTGAAGTAGCAATTCTCATATCAGACAAAATAGACTTTAAAATAAAGACTATTACAAGAGACAAAGAAGGACACTACATAATGATCAAGGGATCAATCCAAGAAGAAGATATAACGTTTGTAAATATCTATGCACCCAACATAGGAGCACCTCAATACATAAGGCAAATGCTAACAGCCATAAAAGGGGAAATTGACAGTAACACAATAATAGTAGGGGACTTTAACACCCCACTTTCACCAGTGGACAGATCATGCAAAATGAAAATAAATAAGGAAACACAAGCTTTAAATGACACATTAAACAAGATGGACTTAACTGATACTTACAGGACATTCCATTCAAAAACAACAGAATACACTTTCTTCTCACGTGCTCATGGAACATTCTCTAGGATAGATCATATCTTGGGTCACAAATCAAGCCTTGATAAATATAAGAAAATTGAAATCGTATCAAGTATCTTTTCTGATCACAACACTATGAAACTAGATATGAATTACAGGAAAAAAATGTAAAAAAATACAAACACATGGAGGCTAAACAATACACTACTAAATAACCAAGAAATCACTGAAGAAATCAAAGAGGAAATCAAAAAATACCTAGAAACAAATGACAATGAAAACACGACGACCCAAAACCTATGGGATGCAGCAAAAGCAGTTCTAAGAAGGAAGTTTATAACAATACAATCATACCTCAAGAAACAAGAAACATCTCAAATAAATAGCCTAACCTTACACCTAAAACAATTAGAGAAAGAAGAACCAAAAAACCCCAAAGTTAGCAGAAGGAAAGAAATCATAAAGATCAGATCAGAAATAAATGAAAACGAAATGAAGAAAACAACAAAGATCAATAAAACTAAAAGATGGTTCTTTGAGAAGATAAACAAAATTGATAAACCATTAGCCAGACTCATCAAGAAAAAGAGGGAGAAGACTCAAATCAATAGAATTAGAAATGAAACAGAAGAAGTAACAACGGACACTGCAGAAATACAAAGGATCATGAAAGATTACTACAAGCAACTATATGCCAATAATATGGACAACCTGGAAGAAATGGACAAATTCTTAGAAATGCACAACCTTCCGAGACTGATCCAGGAAGAAATAGAAAATATAAACAGACCAATCACAAGCACTGAAATTAAAACTATGCTTAAAAATCTTCCAACAAACAAAAGCCCAGGACCAGATGGCTTCACAGGTGAATTCTATCAAACATTTAGAGAAGAGCTAACACCTACCTTTCTCACACTCTTCCAAAATATAGCAGAGGGAGGAAGACTCCCACACTCATTCTACGAGGCCACCAACATCCTGACACCAAAATCAGACAAAGATGTCACAAAAAAAGAAAACTACAGGCCAATATCACTGATGAATATAGATGCAAAAATCCTCAATAAACTACTAGCAAACAGCACTTTAAAAGGATCATACACCATGATCAAGTGGGGTTTATCCCAGGAATGCAAGGATTCTTCAATATACACAAATCAATCAATGAGATACACCATATTAACAAAGTGAAGGATAAAAACCATATGATCATCTCAATAGATGTAGAAAAAACTTTTGACAAAATTCAACACGCATTTATGATAAAAACTCTCAAGAAAGAAGGCATAGAGGCAACCTACCTCAACATAATAAAGGCCATTTATGATAAACCCACAGCCAACGTCATTCTCAATGGTGAAAAACTGAAACCATTGCCTCTAAGATCAGGAACAAGACAAGGTTGCCCACTCTCACCACTATTATTCAACATAGTTTTGGAAGTTTTAGCCACAGCAATCAGAGAAGAAAAAGAAATAAAAGGAATCCAAATCTGAAAAGAAGAAGTAAAATTGTCACTGTTTGCAGATGACATGATACTATACATAAAGAATCCTAAAGATGCTACCAGAAAACTACTAGAGCTAATTAATGAATTTGGTAGAGTAGCAGGATACAAAATTAATGTACAGAAATCTCTTGCATTCCTATACACTAATGATGAAAAATCTGAAAGAGAAATTAAGGAAACACTCCCATTTACCACTGCAACAAGAAGAATAAAATACCTAGGAATAAACCTACCTAAGGAGACAAGAAACCTGTATGCAGAAAAGTATAAGCCACTGATGAAAGAATACAAACAGGTGGAGAGATACAGCATGTTCTTGGATTGGAAGAATCAACATTGTGAAAATGACTCTACTGCCCAAAGCAATCTACCTATTCAGTGCAATCCTTATCAAACTACCAATGGCATTTTTCACAAAAGTAGAACAAAAAATTTCACAATTTGTATGGAAACACAAAAGACACTGAATAGCCAAATCAATCTTGAGAAAGAAAAACGGAGCTGGCTCCCTCACTTCAGACTATACTACAAAGCTACAGTAATCAAGACAGTATGGTACTGGCACAAAAACAGAAACATAGATCAATGGAACAGGATAGAAAGCCCAGAGATAAACCCATGCACATACGGTCAACTTGTCTTTGATAAAGGAGGCAAGAGTATACAATGGAGAAAAGACAGCTTCTTCACTAAGTGGTGCTGGGAAACTGGACAGCTACATGTAAAAGAATGAAATTAGAAAAGGGAACCCTCTTGCACTGTTGGTGGGAATGTAAATTGATACAGCCACTATGGAGAACAGTATGGAGTTTCCTTAAAAAACAAAAAATAGAACTACCATATGACCCAGCAATCCCACTAGTGGGCATATACCCTGAGAAAACCATAATTCAAAAAGGGTCATGTACCACAATGTTCACTGTAGCACTATATACAATAGCCAGGACATGGAAGCAACCTAAGTGTCCATCAACAGATGAATGGATAAAGAAGATGTGGCACATATATACAATGGAATGTTATTCAGCCATAAAAAGAAATGAAATTGAGTTATTTGTAGTGAGGTGGATGGACCTAGAGTCTGTCATACAGAGTGAAGTAAGTCAGAAAGAGAAAAACAAATACCATATGCTAACACATATATATGGAATCTAAAAAAAAACAAAAAAGGTTCTGAAGAATCTAGGGGCAGGAAAGGAATAAAACGCAGACATGGAGAATGGACTTGAGGACACAGGGAGGGGGAAGGGAAAGCTGGGACGAAGTGAGAGAGAGGCATGGACATATACACACTACCAAATGTAAAATAGATAGCTAGTGGGAAGCAGCCGCATAGCACAGGGAGATCAGCTCGGTGCTTTGTGACCACCTAGAGGGGTGGGATAGGGAGGGAGAGAGGGAGACGCAAGAGGGAGGAGATATGGGGATATACGTATACGTATAGCTGATTCACTTTGTTATAAAGCAGAAACTAACACACCATTGTAAAGCAATTACACTCCAATAAAGATGTTAAAAAAAAATTTTTTTTAAATAAATAAAATAAAATAGAATAAAATTACTCCCTCATTTGGAGGTAACGGGCTGTGAGTTTAACTGCTGCAGTGGGGATCCCATAAAGTGGAAAGCTTTTTGCCATGCCTTCATAAAGAGGCATTTGGCACAGAGAAAGAACAGGGGCTTTGGACTTGACAACCTGGGTTGAATTCTAACTTGCGTCTTAGAAGCTGGAGAATCATAGGTAACTCATAGCCTTTTTCTGAGCCTCCATGTCCTCATCATCGAAGTAGCGATTTTAAAATTATTTCACAAAATTGTTATGATGATAAAATAAAAAGGCATACATTACAGTGACAAGTACCATACAAGGACAAAGTAGGCATCTGGTGAACAATAGTTCTGCTTTGTAGAGAAGTACCATAGTGTGGTGCTGAGCATGGGCTATGGCGCCATATTGCCTGGTTTCAAATACCCTGGGGCGCAATCTTTCTAGTGGTGTGGTCATGGACAAGCTACCAACTCCACTGGCTCAGTTTCTTCATCTGTCAAAGGGGATAGTAATATTACTTACTTCAAAGAATTGCTGTCCGGATCAAGTGAGTTAATAGTATAAACTCTTGGCACAAGAAACATTCAATAAAGCTAACATGTTATTATCACTGCTGCTGTTGTTATTATTCCATTTGGGATAGAAAAAGCTAGTTCCCAGATGCCTTCCCCACCTCTCTATTCAGCCTATCATCTTCTTCTTTTTTCGTACTTTTTGTCCTTTACTTTCATCTTTTTTCCCCCTCCGCTTCTTACTAGAAATAAAGAGTATATACCCACATGTAGGGGTTAAACAAACTTTCATTTCCTGTGGATCTACCCTGTATGAGGCAGGAAGAAGGAAAACAGGAAGTGCTGATAAGTAGGGTGGCCGCCAGGAGAAGTTGACTTGTTTTCAAACGATATTTAAACTTGTCTCCATTTGCTAACAGTAATCAGTTCCATAAACTGATTCATTCTCTTCTTAATAAACAGCTGTTGGGATGATCCCACTGTCAAGGCACTGTACTAGGCACAATAAAAATAAAATGGTCACAATGATCATAAGAAAGATTTCAGAAGGGAAGTTACTACAGGGAAGTGACACACAGATGTTTAAGAGGGGGGAGTGGTTATCTCCCCTGCTTCTTGGCATAATCAGGGAGGGCAGGTACTCCTGATTACTGTCATTTTAGGAGAATAAATGATAAATGAGCAGCTCCCAATAAAATAATGAAGAAAAATACAACTTTGGTAAACAGAGCCAGAAAGAAAATGAACCCCATGGCTCAATTCTAATGTAGAAACTAAATTTGTTCTACAGCCCTCAAGTACCAGAAATGACTCTTGTGATTTTCCATATCAAAATCACAGCTCCTCTTGATAGGATGACAGTAAATGGTATCCAGCTACCTTTCCAGAATAATATAAGAACCCCGGAGTCAGACGTCCTACAGAAAGCTTTGGGAAAGGACCAGTAGTTTGGGGTCCATGATGGGAATCTTTGAGAAGGAAAATCCAAAGCCCATGGTTCTTGGTCTTCAGTGACCCCTGCATTCATGAATGACTCCATCAGAACTCTCATCGCCCCCAAAATGCTTCATAGAAGGTGTAAGGTGTATGTGTCCCTGTCACTTGCAGAATCTGCCATCCTGCCCCTTCCTCCCTCCTTGGGGTCTACTGCCCGGGTCAAGCCACCTCCAGCAGTACGCTCATGCTGTCTCTTTTGGTCACGAACTCACATTGGTCCAGCTCATTTGTCCTAGACGCCAGACAAAATCCTAGGCGTGAAGATGTGTTCCAGGTGCCTGTGAACTTTCCTTTTTAAAAACACAAAGCTGTTAAAGCATGAGTGAGTCAGGAGACCAAGCAGGAATATAAAAGCTAAGCATTCAGATCCGTGGAAAGAAAAAAGAAAACTACTGCTTTTAAAAAATTCTTTCAAGTCTGTGACAACAAAAAGAAACATAATTTAATATTTCAAGAGTAAATCCTGCCACACTTTGGAAAATCTATTGAAATGTATCCGGCAGCAACAATACGTACGCACATAGGCTTCATAGGGCCTGTGTCTGTTTTCTAGAAACTAAGCATAATTTCTGTTCCATAAAACTGGGAGGAGGAAGCTGTCTACTGACACTGAGTCGCTACCTGGTCACCCCTACTGAGCTCTCGGAGTTCAGCTTTGATGATACTTGCTGTGTAACATCTTCCATTAACCCCACACCAGACAGTAGCACGCATCAGTGTAGTTTAATTATTCCTCTTAAGACTTTTAAAAATATATATATATATATATATTTATTTATTTGGTTGCATGGGGTCTTAGTTGCAGCAGGCATGTGGGATCTAGTTCCTGGACCAGGGATGGAACCCGGGCCCCCTGCGTTGAGAGTGCAGAGCCTTACCCACTGCACCACCAGGGAAGTCTTCAGGTATACCTATTTCTAGTGTAATTGTGAGAACAGGGACCTTTGCTTAGTATTAGTTTTGTGCTCTCAATGTTTAGAGCAGTTCTTTTTTCATAGATACATTCCAAATTTATAGATAGATAAATGAATGAATGAGGAAAAATATATTCAAATAACATACATGCATAACTACAGTCTATGAGAACAAACCCAGCACCTGCCCGGTTTCTGAGAGTCTCAGTTTAACTCAGTTGAACTACTGTGTTTTAAACACTTCCTATGCACAAGCCAGCGGGCAAAGATCATGAGTGATACACAAAGGTGAACCAGACTCGGTGCCCTCAGTGTGCCCACGGGGGTAGATACAGATTTTGAACTACTTCTTAAGCTCAGCCTCATGGCCGCTCAGCCCGGCGTTTTACTGTAGCTGCTCGCAGGTGTCCTGATTTCTGCATCAAGTGGCCTCAACTCCCCCCCAGGACTTCTCCTCTGTGCACTGTGGGATGCCTGGTCACTTGCTCCGTCAGTGGGACTCACGTGCAAACCAAAGTGCAAGTAAACGCCCCTCATGGCAACTCTTAACAAATAGGAGATAAAGCCAGTAGACATTTCTCCCTTCTGCCTCTTGGGTCCTCACCTCATTCTACACAGCTGCTCAGAGGTTTCACCCCAAACACCGAGTCCAGCTGTGCACACTGGGACTGGCTTTCTCTCCCTCCCACTTCGCTCTTCCTGTCTCTCACTTCTGTTTCTTCGGGACCCGTCCCAAAACGAACCACCCCACACAAGCCCTAGTCTCCATCTCTGACACCATTTCAGCCACTAGAGAATAAAGATAAGCAAAGAGATATGAATAAAGGGATTACGCTCTAGTTGGAAACTCTTTCCAAAGGCTCCCTAACAGCTCTGAAAGTCTCATGGCTCCCACCTGCAGCGTCAGCGGCCCGTGCGCTTCCCGGTACTAAACCCCGAGCAGTGATGCTGATTTAGTTAGAGAATACGAGTGACGATGCAGACAGCATTTGTCTCTTCTCAAGAATTCTGGAAGTGGTGTTATCAGAAGTTTAGAATATTTGATGAGTTACTTAGGAACTTAACGAGCTCTTTCTCCCCATTAGCAGATTAATTCATATCTGTCCTTTGTTTAAACTCTCCAAGTCCCCGAATTAGCAATAGTCCCAAAAGAACAAAAGAATGAAAGAAAGAAAAGGAGGAAGGAAGGAAGGAAGCAAGGGGGAGAGAAAGGGAAAGAGGGAGGGAAGAAAAGGAAAGGAAGGAAAAGGACACTGTTTTTACTTTATATTTCTTCTCTGTAGCTTTTAATATATTATTGGGTAAAATCTGAGCCTAGGTCTTAACCAGAAAATTGAAAGGAAGTTCTTCATGACATGAGGTGATCGTCTAAAAATTAGTTGTTGATTATTCAAATTCAAAATAATTCAAAAAAATAATATCACATCTATCTTGCAAATATACACCTTTACCTACAAAAGTCAGACGACGTTCCACTTCCCTTCCCTTGAGTTGGCATAGTCTGCTTATGTTAGTTCTAAGCAGGTGCTCGACAATTTGTTCCTAGATGAATACAGCAGAATACAGAATAAGAAGCTGCAGCTGGGCTTCCAGATTCTGTGTGGCATCAAGCACTGTGAGCGACCCCAGCGCTAGTTAATCGGCCTGATGAACCTTTTCAGCGTTCTGGAGTCTCCTTCCTGGAGAGCCTACTTCAGATGTCAATTAATTTCGCAGCTCAATCAGTCCTTTTGGATGGAATAAATACAGCACAAATGTCCCTGCCTTTGTCCTTTATTCAATTTCAAAACAAAATATGGACCCATACCTATTTTCAGAACACTTCGTTGGAAGACTCCTGGCCTTTACAAATATCTACCTCATACTGTGATTCTTTTTTGGACATGCTTCATCTTGCCTCTCTCTTTCACGGTAGGATTTACATCTAAAGCAATGTTGGATCCCCCTCCCACTCCCTAACCCACCCTGTGATCTAACATGATGCCTTGCACTTAGCATGTGTTAATAAATAATTCCAAAAAGAATGAATAAAGCAACCAATGAGTAACCAAGTCAATAATATCTTGGAATAGTAAAATTGAGTATCAGGAGTTATCTACAAAAGCCCAGAAATGCCACTGGGCTATGATCTCTTAGCAGCCTCACACACATTGATATCCGTACTGTGAACACCAGCGACTCTACATGCACTTCCCCTAAGATGCTCTCTTTCAGTTGAAGCATGCTCTGTATTCTGTAGATGTGCAGTGGTGGCCACATTTCAACTCTCCACCTTCACACCTCCCACTGGTGTCAACCTCTTTTCCCCATGATTTATGCCTTTTTTTATTGTTCTGCCTGGAGCCATGCCAGACCCTCAGGTCAAACTCCCCAATCTCACCAAAGGCTTCTTGGGTGACGGGACGGAAATCAGACTTGGTAGAAAGGCCTGCGCTCATAATGTGGGAAAGGAAATGGCTTACCCGTCTCTATGGAAACATGCACACTTTCCAGTTGTTGCTGAATAAATGAAAGTTGTGTTCTTAATTCACAGATCTCAATTTCAAGCAAACCTAGCGGAGTTCTCAGGACCACCACATTGAGAAATTCCTAAAAACACAAGAGTCTGTGGTTCATGATTGTAGCTGTAGAGAGAATGGGAGGGGATGGAATTTATTGTTTTATTTCTTGTTTGTTTCTCCATCCCACTCTCTCATCACATAACTCGGTAATAACGCCCTCTAGATGGTATCTGCAAAATAACCAGGAAGCACTCTATTCCTAAAAGTATGAAATTATTGATTACGACTGCTTCAAGGTTCAGTTAATCCCTTTAAAAATTATTAGAAAACTTCATCAAACATAACATGGAGGACCAGACACTGAATATGTAGTACGTATTTCACCAAAGACACAGCCAGATACAAAGGATTTTTGTTTCAATGACCATGCTTAAATCCTCAATAAAGGTTTTTGAAGGATGGCTTATTTAAAATAATTCAATATTTATTCCCTACTGTTGAGTTCTGAAGGAAGCTGACAATGATGTCATATAGATTGGCAGTGCACTTCACAATCGGCGGTGGATCTTTTAGAAAATAGAGACCTCAGGACCCCACTCAAGACATAGTAAATCATTATCTCTAGCAGTTACTGGAACATACAGATTCTATATAGTGTGGTATTGTACTATATATAGCAGAGTATTTCAGACCAGCTTGGGAGGGGTTCTGTTACTTCTTAGTTATGTGGCCTTGAGCAAATTATTTAACCTCTCTGTGCCTCATTTTTCTGACCTGTAAAATGATAATACTAAGAATCATTAAAGCTAAAACATTTGGGATAATAGTATCTAGCATAGAAGTGCTAAACACATGTCACCTATTTTCTTCATCATTACTTACTAGTTGAATATTTGATTAACTTTATAGGTGATCTGATGCACTGCAAGGGTTTAAAAACTATGATCTAGACCTGCATTGTCCAATTATAGCCGCTAGCCTTGGGTGGTTATTGGGCACCTCAAATACGTTCAATGTGGTGAATAAATCAAATTTTGAATTTTATTTAACTTTGATTATTTTTAATTTGAAGTCTAATACTTGGTTCAGTTATTGGAGAACTTTTCAGCATGCTTAAAACAGCTGGGGTATGTGAATATATTTTTCAACAGTATGTTTATGGAATATAAATACAGATCAAGTGTTTCCAAAGCAATTTTAGCATCTGAATTGAGGTGTAAGTGTAAAATACACACCATATTTTGAAGACTTAGCACAAAAAAGAGAAAAGAAACCTTTAATTTTTATATTAATTGCATGTTGAAATGATAGTATTTTGGATATATTGGAAAAAATAAAGTATATTAATGAAGCTAATTTCACTTGTCTCATTTTACATTTTTAGTACAATTGCTAGAATATTTGAAATCACATATGTGACTTGCATTATATTTCCATCAGTCAGGGCTCACCTAGAGGATGCCAAAGGCCTATGGTTTGATGAATGAATTCCAAAGTCTGATAACCTATTTTTTTCCAAAGCCAGAAATGGAAATCCACTGATAGACCCAAAGATTATTAGATTCTGGAAAATAGGTTCAAAAACATAAGAGGAAGATGTACAAATCAAAAAGAAAATTGTGTGTAAATGTGTGTGTGTGTGTGTGTGTGTGTGTGTGTAGGGGTAGAAGTATTCACTGAGAATTCAAGATGTCCTGCTGTCATAGGCAAAGCCAAAGGGTAAACTATTTACAGACCTACTTAAGTATCTGAATAGAGTTTCTTAAAGCCAAGTGAACCAAAGCTTTTTTGCACTCCTTATGCAATGCATATATATCCTACCAAAAAGACTCTCATGTCCATTAACAGAACTTTCTCCTTTCTGAAAAATTCAGTGTAAACATTGATGTACATCTCATTCTCTGTTCTTCTTTACTGTGCTTTGTCCCCAGAGACCCCACTGTAATAGCAAGATCCCCCCAGGTCTCTACATAACAGTAGCTGTAGATTCTGAATATCTATTGTTGGGGAGACACGCCATGTCTTCAAGCCTAGGGGTTAAGAGACTGAGCTCTAAGGTCAGGGTTTCAATCCTGCCTCTGTCATTTACTGACCTTGCGACTTTCAACAAATTATGTAACTTTTCTGTATCTCAATTTCCTCCCTTTTGAATGGTAGTGATGATAATAGTATTTATCTCCTGGAGATGCTGTGATTAAATGACAGAGTACCTATAAAATTCTTTCAACAGCATCTGGAAGAGAGTAGGCACTCAATACGTAAAAGCTATTATTTTTAAAATTAAGCAATGCTTTCGACATAACTTGTATCATAACAATCACAACAGCAAGCATATATATATACGCCTTTAAAGAGGCAAGAAGGTGTGTAATCCACTCAGTTTATAACAGTGCTTTGAACACAGACAACTTCTCCGAGGCCCTGCTGTTAACGTCATGGCTCCCTCAGAGTCCCCGGTTCAGAAGCAGAGACTATATAGCTGCTGGTTTCCCAGCTTCCTGTGGGAGGATCATTCTTCTCTTAGATGTTTAAGGTATGTATTCTGCAGTTGCCTGTGTGAGCTATGTTTTCAGACCTCGACGCAACCTTCTTACGATCCCTTGAAGGTTGGTAATTCGGAACCAAGTGATACTCTCTTTCATCTAATAAAGTTTGGACCTAGCTGGAATGAAGTCTGCTCCAGAGTTTTCTTCCCCTCTCAGCTAGCCAGGCATTAGTGATCATAGGAAAATGACATAAAGCCAGTTAGAGTAATGTCTGCTTTCTATTCAATGTATGTAGTGCTTGGGTTGTGATAACCATTGACCAGTATAAAACAAAAATCATTCAGTTGAGGATCCCCCAGTTTCCTGAGTCGCCTTCTCCTTGGGTGTTGGTCTCTTGAAACTGTTTCCTAAACTACGGCTAATGAAACAAAGGATTTATAGAACCAACTGCCCTGATTCAAGCACAAGCCCTGCCAGACCCCAGCCACCTTCGCACCTCCAGCCCAGCTCAGACTTTACTCCGCGATGTTGACCCACGGCCGTGTTCTGTTATTCACTCTGACGTTGCTGCCAACCCCACCTAGCCAGTCATGTTTTTTGGTACCAAGGGGTGCCAAGTCATTTCATTACATGGACAAATGCCCACTGACATTAGGTAAAGACCTTCTAGACCCATTTCCCCTCAAGACTTAAAATGTTTTTGAACTTGAGTTTTCTGAGATAAAAAGTTCAAACTGAAACTCAGTAAACGTCCATACTCATCAGTGGCCAGATATGAACCTAGGAAAAAAATGATAAATAGTATATGAAATGGTAAAGCACCAGTATTTTGTGTATTTTAAACCAGGGGTGGGCAAACTATGCCCCTTGGGCCGAATCCAGTACACTACCTGTTTTTGTAAGGCCTGTAAGCTAAGAAAAGCTTTTACATTTTTGAAGGGTTACATTTTAAATGGTTATAGAAGTACCAACATAATACCCTTATTTTGCCTTTTACAGAAAAATTTGTTGACCCTGGCCTTAAACTATAAAAAGTTTGCTTTTTTGTTGTCCTAAGTCAACTGGTTTGCTTTTTGCCATAGACTTTATTTTTTAAGATTAGAATTAGCGGTATTATGTGTAATAAATTTTATTCTTCAAAAGTTTGGGGTGACAAAAAATATAGTTAATTTGAAGGAACTGGATAATACATAATCTGAAAAATCTGTAGTATGAAAAACTCTGACTTACAGAAAAAAACAGCTTTGAGTATGAACCCTTCAACATCCTGGAAAAATAATATATTTTACATTATCATACTGTATAAAGCAATCCGGTAGTAGTGCTCAAAGCGCTGGTATTTAAAGTTTTCTTATTAATTTCTCTGCATGCTTTATATACAGTGTACACATGTCTGTTTCACATTTCAGTATGTAGCATACTTGATGAGTTTTACTCTTTTAGTATTTTTGGCAATGGAAACAATAGCTTTAAAATGGTTTCTACAGAGGTGAATTGTCCCTGGCTTCATGCTATAGGTGTTTGAAAATTTCTAATGCAACAATGAAACAAGACCAAAGACCCAATAACAAACAGCTGAGTGGATCAATAACCCCTGTGTTTTCAGTCCATGCTTATTTAAAGTGGTGGATGGAAAAAAAGGCTCTCTATTTACATCTGGAACTTAATGAAGTGAAATTATCACAGCCGACAGGCGCTGGTGTTGTAATTCAGAGACAGGGCTTGGCTTAGAGGGATTTGCAGGCTGTTTTTATTCCAATTTTTAATTTTTTTTTTTTTTTTAGTGAAACTTAATCCCCTAATCAGTTCCAATTTACATATTTGCTGCTCTTTTTTTCCAGCTCAGTTCTTAAAGGAGTGGTGTTGGAGGCATGAAGCAATTATTTGATTAAATAATTATTCATCCCAACGTGCCCTGCTCTATTCCGAGCAAGTGGATGAGGGGCCAAGAAAACAGACAGACTTATAAGCATAGACCTGGGCACTTTTGCAACCATTCAAAGCCGCTTCCTTTCACGTGTGCACGCACAGGCGTGTGTACCTGTGTGGGTGTATGTGTGTTTTTAACTTGATCCACCCTTTGAAACTTTGTTCACACTGGCTCTCCTTTCCAAGCTCAGGGGATTAATATTTTGCTAAATGAAGTGCTGCAAAATTTGAATTTTATTTTGGGGCTGAATGGAATACCAAATGTTGATGCTTTTAATCATGGTAGAATTGTGTTCCTTCATTGAATACCCTTATTCCCTGCACAAGTAAGCATGTCAGTGCAATTATCTTCCTGGTGCGAAACCACCGAACCCTTAGTTTATATTTTTTCCTTTAAATTTCATTTAAAATTGGGAATTTCCGAAAGATCAATAACTTTCTTTTTCAGGGTTAATTCTTTTCCTTATTTAGAGAGCACAGCCGTAACTGGGAAAACCATAAGTACAGAGTGAGAGGATGTGAAGAAAACTATGCAATAAATAAGTATTAATTGATCATTTTTCACCAAGGTTTCCTGAAGAATCATTAGTTATCTTGAATCCCTGAGAATCTTCATGAATCTCAAATAGATTCATTTTAAAACAATCAGAAAAGTAAGAATGATCTTGGTGGAAAATCCTTTCCTAATTGGACCACAGGCTTCTATAATCAATATCTGAAAGAGTTCAGTTTAGTTACCAGGAAGTAGTATTATTCTAGTCTAAAAATTAATCCTACATTTACAATCTTGCTCTTGTCAGCTTGAAAAGTATTTATTGACCATCTACTAAGTGCAAGCAGTATACTAAATTCTCTGGGAAACCAAACATGAAAAGTAATCAAATATGAACAGTACCCTCAAAATATGTGTTCTATTAGAAGATGGCACATACAGAAACCTAAAGAAATCTGATAATATTAGATCTCATTTTTTCACCAGTTTTCATTGGAAGTCACTGAACATTTTTTTTCCTTTTAACAATAGAATGACAAGCTAAAATTATCTTTTATGGGATAATTCTTTATAGAATACGTTGATATACCGAATAGGAAGAGATTGAAAATGGCTAGACCAGTCAGTAGCGTGCTGTAATAGTTTAAGCAGGAGAACGAAACCTGAAAAAAACAACAAAAGCAGTGGAAACAAGAAGAAAATAATGGAATCAATGTGTCCTACATCAAAACCTTTTTTCAAAACAGCAGGAGATAAATAAACGATGTCAGGGCTTGATTTAGAGAAAATTATTGATGAGAAATTCTTGTGGAAGAACTCTTGAGCTCAGCTCGTCTTCATGATTCCCCTACTGGCCTTCAAGAAAACAACAGACGGGAGTTAGGCGGGATTTTACTTTTCCCTTGTTCATCCACATTAGAAAAGGGAGCAGGGCGTGGTGGCAAAGAGTATAGGTTTTGGAATCAGACCAACCTCAGTTTAAACCCAGCGCAGTTGTTTCTCAGTTGTGTGCCTTTGGCCAACTTGTTTTACCTTCCTCACCCCCAATTTTCTTATTTAAAAGAAAAAGGAAAAATTTACAGTACCTATCACATATGTGGTTTAAATGAGATGATAAATTTAAAACAGCTTGACACAGTGTCCAGAGTATAGTTGGTACTCAAAGTAATTGACTGTGATTATCATTTTAGTTGCTTAGGCTCAGGGTAATCAAACCGTGATCCTTAAATACCACATCCCATAAAGATATTCGAAGATATTTTTTATGTTTTGACTTGCAAGAAAACTCTAAGTCAGAAGGGTTAATATTTGAAACAGGTTTTCCTACAAATTTCTGTAAGAAACTTTCAAACATTTGATATGAATTATATACTATTTTCTAAATTGTTTTCCCTGGATGCTAATTCAATTAAAACCAAAAAGTATTTCTTGATCATTTGCTGTATGCCC
Source organism: Eubalaena glacialis (assembly GCF_028564815.1). Classification (NCBI taxonomy): domain Eukaryota; kingdom Metazoa; phylum Chordata; class Mammalia; order Artiodactyla; family Balaenidae; genus Eubalaena; species Eubalaena glacialis. The sequence goes on along the minus strand of NC_083734.1, from coordinate 59,856,787 downwards.
AGAAGCATGGCAGGCACCATGGGAGATATAAAAATATTTTTATAAGCTCTCTTTGTGGTTAAGAATATTATAGTTTAGTTAGAAAGATAAAAATTACGCCCATGAAACAAGGAAGAAATGTTAAAGTAGAATATAAGCAAACAGTTGGAGTATTGCTTCAAACTAGGGTTGCTAAGAGAATTCAGAACAGGGGAGCATTGGAGCAGTCCTGGCTAATCAGTGAAGTCTTCAGTTTGCGAAGCTGAAACTGATTTCTGAAGGGAGGATGAACTGGTTCTTGAAGTAAGGATGGATCTGGGCTTCCTGGGGAGAGAGAGAACGCAATCCCTCACCTGGAGAAAATGCTGAGCAAAGGAATGAGGACAGTGGGCAGACAGTGTAAAGGCATACTTGATTCTGGAAGAAGAGAGATGTTGGAACACAGTGAGAAAACAGGCTGGATAAGCCAAGTGAAATTGATCAACGTCTTCAAGACCAGGTCTGGAAGTCTAGACTTTACCCACGGATTAGGAACGGCAACAAACTTTGAAGCAGGTAAAAAGATTTTTTTTTTTAAGTTTCTGAGGGCAGGAAATTCAAAAGTGGACAAAGTAATTACAGCAATGAGAGAGCTAACCATCAAAAGGGGCAAATTGGCAGAAAATGAACAACTGCCAGTATATTACACATAGATGCGGACAAGGCGTCTAGGAGGCTGTGTGGAGGCCGTTCATGCAGGGACGATAACACCAGGGAAACAGGGGGTAGTGAGAACAGAAGGTGAGAAAAGGCACTTTTCGGTGGACTCGTAGTATTTTTCTCCTTCAAATGTAAATTTATCTGTATGGCTCTCAAACACCTTTATTATCTGGCTTCACCCTCTACAAGCAATCACGTTTATGTTAGCCCATAATATACACCCTCCTCTAAAATCTGACCCATTTCAAATTTCTGCAAGCAAACCATGGCTTTTCCTGTTCTTATATCTTGAGGTCCTTATTTCTGTCCTTCTTGGACAATTTCTACATTGATAGCTAGGGCTGTCAAATAAAATACAAGATGCTCAGTTAAGTTTGAATTTCAGAAAAACAATGAATAATTTTAGTACAAGTATGTCCTAATATTGCATGAGTCATACTAATAAAAGTATTTGCTTTTTATCTGAAATTCAAATGTAACTGGGCATCCTACGTTGCTGAATCTGTCAGCCCTACTGATAGCATCTATCTTACTCTCTAACTCTCAGTTACATATTGTCATAGGTCTTTCCAGATCATTTAGATTTTAACTTCCTGAAGGACAGGGCTTTACACTTCTCATTCCCTTAAAGCAGAAATGCTGAAACCATGCAGGACCCTGTGGGGCTCTCCCAAGTACAAAGGCCTTTCTGTGTCCTTTTCTTGTTTGTAGGAAAAAGGTTTCAGCTTCCTGGACCTTCCCTGAGTTCCAAAGGGCATCTGAGTTAGCAGTTGGAGGAGTGAGGGAATGCAGAAAGAAATAATAGTGCAATGATGGACCAGGCCCTGGTTCCTCCTTGGGGGATGTGCATAGCAATTTACTCTGAGCTCTTCTGCAGGAACTAAGGGCTCCACCCAGGTGGAGGATGGTGACTTCAGGCTGAGCATAAGCCCACGGACCCCAGACTGGTTGGAACCAGAAGGCTGATGATTGAGATTCCTAGAACACCACCCTGTTACCTCACCACCAACCAATCAGAGGAGGGTTACATACCCTGCAGCCCTCCCACCACCAGCCCCCCAATCTTGCCTGTAAAAACTTCTTCCCTGAAACCCACTGAGGATTTCGGGCTTTTTGAGCATTAGCTGTTCTGGACTCCTTGTCTGGCACCTTACAGTAAACACTGCACTTTCCTTCACCGCAACCAAGTGTCGGTAGATTGGCTTTACTGCGGACCAGTGAGTGGACCCAAGTTTGGGTTCGGTAACACGGCCAGGGAAAAAAGAAGGTCAGGTAGTGGTTATTACAGGATAACCAAAGCCTGAAGTGGTCTGGTTTAAGATAATGACTCTGCAAAGTGGGGCACTGGAGAAGGGTATTGTAAGAGCAGGGGCACATCCTAGATCTTTCCAGAAGAATTGAGTTACTAGTTAGATCTGCAGGTACAAGAAAACATAATTAGGCTGTGTTCTTTTTTTTTCCTAGCATTTTTATTCAACAAATACTTTGTGAATACACAAAACCAAGATTATACAGATCATGGAAGAATGCAATATTCTGGGTATGAAGTTGAGCATGATCGTCTGCCTGCCTTCAGAAGCTTAAAATACATAGCAATCTATATACTTACTCAAGTCAAGGAATCTATTGTTGCCTATAGGAGTAGTACCAACAAAGTTTGAGAGCAGCGATTCGCCACCAGGGGCAATTTTGCTCCCCTCCCCCAGGATACTTGGCAATAGCTGGAGGCATCTTTGATTGTCACAGCTAAGGGAGTGCTATTGAATCTAGTGGGTAGAGGGCAAGGATGCTAAATCTTAAAATGCACAGGACTGATAGGTAGGGAGCCCAGATGAAGAAAGAATCATGTGACTCAAAATGTCAATAATGCCACAGTTGAGAAACTGAGGTCTCAAAGGATGCAGTTAAAAGAAGCAACACATCTGCCTGTCATGATCCATACATGGATACAGTGGAGCTGCAGAGAGTGAGCACGGCATGAGCAAAGGCAGCAAAGGTCAACATCTGAGGAAGGAAGAGTACAAAGTCTTGATTATCTGGAGGTCACTGCTTGTGTCGCCCGCAGATCAGTGGATGGGCAATAAGGAAGAGCTCACCTTGGGTCCGAACTGTGATGAGCATTGAATGTGAAGCTATGAAACTGCAGATTTTTAAGCGTCGCAACTGAGAATGATGTTGGAGAATTTGCAGAGCAGGACCAGTAGGTGGCAAAGATAAGCTCATCAGGAAATTTTATTTTATACTGGGGAAAGTTTGAAAAAGTTGCGAGGATATTTACTTTAATGGGGCCAGGCTTCCAAAACAAAACAAAACAAAAAATGGTAGTTAGGTAAACTTGACTAAGATTTTAACTGGAAAAGGTTACTTTCCTTGACTCTTCATCCTCCCTGGAACTGCACCTCTGGCCCCTGTGAGGTAACCTTTAATTTTTCTTTCTTTCTTTCTTTCTTTTTTTTTTTGTGTGTGTGTGTGTGTAACATCACAACCCTGTTAGCTCGCAGTTTTAATCCTTCCTCTTGATCCTGTGGTAAAATCACAAGAGTCCCATTTTCATCCTGGGCAAACCTACTGAATTTTACATGCTGAACCAGACCCAGAAAATGGGATACAAGAACGAACTGGATAAGCTGAGAACCTATCTTAAATTCTGTGGTTCAGACTTTGGAACCGAACCCAAATATTTTGGTATTGGGGCTTATTTCTCCTTGGCAAACATGGCCCTCTGTTTTAAAGGAGTGGGGGAGGGGAGGTTTTAAAAAGCTTATTAAAAAGTCTCGAAATGCTTCTTCAACATCAAATAGCTCCTAGAAAAATATTTTGATGAGTTAAGTGTAAATGAATCAGAAACATATGGATTACATTTCCTTTAGATTACACATGGGTTTCAGAATTAAGGGGGAAAGTGCTCAGGGCAAAATGCATTTTGGATTTTATTGAACCCAAAATATTTGAGAAATAACTCAAGATACACGAAGAACCCAAAATCCTGCCAGGCTTCCCAATCCCTTGTGTAAAGCAAATTAGATTTTAAAATTCTTTTTGCTTTAGTGATCTATGGTGTTACATGAAATGTGGATGAAAAACTCCTTTTCTATATATGGTTTTTAACCTGGATATTTTCACTTACAACTTTGGCAAAAATGGAGATTTCAAGTATATGGTAGAGGGCTTCCCTGGTGGTGCAGTAGTTAAGAATCCGTCTGCCAATGCAGGGGACACGGGTTCGAGCCCTGGTCCGGGAAGATCCCACATGCCGTGAAGCAACTAAGCCCATGCGCCACAACTACTGAGCCTGTGCTCTAGAGCCCGTGAGCCACAACTACTGAGCCTGTGTGCCACAACTACTGAAGCCCGCGCACCTAGAGCCCGTGCTCTGCAACAAGAGAAGCCACCGCAATGAGAAGCCCGCGCACCGCAACGAAGAGTAGCCCCCGCTCACTGCAACTAGAGAAAGCCCGCGCGCAGCAACAAAGACCCAATGCAGCCAAAAAATAAATAAATAAATAAATTAATTTTTTAAAACCTGATTAAAAAAAAAGTATACGGTAAATTGGCTAAGTTGGCTAGATGTCTCAGACTCTGCCAGGCCAGGTGACAAGAATACTTGACTTGTCTCATACACAGTCACAGAGTGAGGGAATTAATCAAAGAGCTTCAGACCATTTTACAGTAAACGGTAACAGACAGTATTTACAATTTGCCATTTGGCAATTAGTTTTCCACTTACTTATTGGACATTAATAAAACCTGTATTATTTCTCATTTCCCTTAAACTTTAAAAGAGCCTGTTTCTAGAGTCTATATAGTGACCCATGTCCATTTATTAACTCAGTCTTTCACTTATTCCAGCGGCAAGGCCAAAGTGTGGACGGAGAAGGGCCTTAGGTCCCTACTATTTCCAATTGCCAAAGCCACATTCTATGTAAAACCAGCATACTTGCTAAGCAAAAGGCTTCAAGACGCCCCCCCCCCAGGCATATTTCCATATTTCCAGTTTGCTAAGCCCCTCCTACCCCCAAATTTTTTTTTAAATTAATTAATTAATTTATTTTTGGCTGCGTTGGGTCTTCGTTGCTGCCCACGGGATTTCTCTAGTTGTGGCGAGCGGGGGCTACTCTTCGTTGCAGTGCGTGGGCTTCTCATTGTGGTGGCTTCTCTTGTTGTGGAGCACGGGCTCTAGGCGCGCGGGCTTCAGTAGCTGTGGCTCGCGGGCTCTAGAGCACAGGCTTCAGTAGTTGTGGCTCGCAGGCTCAGTAGTTGTGGCTCACGGGCTTTAGAGCACAGGCTCAGTAGTTGTGGCGCACGGACTTAGTTGCTCCGTGGCATGTGGGATCTTCCCGGACCAGGGCTCGAACCCGTGTCCTCTGCGTTGGCAGGCGGCTTCTCAACCACCGCACCACCAGGGAAGCCCCTACCCCAAATTTTGATAACCATCATACTTAGTCTCTATTCCCTCATTGAACAGATTATTTCTTAGCACCCACTGTAATGGTGGGCACAGTGGGGGGTATGAGAGACACAAAATCAAATAAAGCAGAGCCACACATTTTCATGGAGATTCACATGTACGCACAATCCTCTAGGACAAGGGAACCAAAAATAGGTAGCCTTCAAAAGTACACTATGCCAAAGAAGGGGATGCCAAAAAGGAAATAGCTTCACCAAATTATTACTAAATAATAGCAGTTGTTTAATCTATGTGATTCTGTTCAGAGCATTTTATAGTGAAGCAAGCTGCCTATTTCATGTATCTAATGTATTTGCCTCCATTTTTCCTCTGACAAACTCTCACTTGTAACTCAAGACCCAACTCAGTGTCATCTCTACTGGGAGATTTTCCATTTTCACCATGGTTGAGTGAAATATTCCTCTGAATTTACATCACGCATTGGACACGTACTTATTTACATCATTTTTAGCATTGTGTTTTAATTAATTAATTTGTATCTCACAGTGTCCGACTAACCATTGACTTTTTTGAGGAAAAGGGCTACATCCTAGTCTTAATTTTATTCCCAGGACACAGCATATTGTCTGGAACATACTAAGCACTTCAATGTTATTGAATGAATGGACTGCTGGATACATGATGCTATTAATTAAGAAGGGAAATGAAGAAAGACAAAAGTACACCACAGTCCCAATCTCAGTTACATTACCACAAGTGACTTTAAGAATCTCTTGCTAAATGTACTCATTATATTCTACGTAGAACAAATGACTCTTATCAACTAAATTTGATTACTAGTGACATGGACAGCACAAGTCAGGAGAACGATCTGAAGTTAATGTGTGTTAATGTGAAGTTAATGTGTGTTAATCAGAGAAAGGCATACATTCACACAGTCAATCATTTACCCAGCCTTTCCTCCATGCTGGACCATAATTTCTTGAAGACCTTCCTTACTATCTGTAGTTCAGGAATCCTAGGTAGAACACTAAATAGTTCTAAACGTGGTGTACCAAAAATTCAAAATATATCCCAAATGCAAAAGGCTGATTTTATCAGATGAGAAACGTACCCCAAGTTTCCTAGTTCAGTGAAAATGCCCACCTAGTAAATTCTTTACATTTTCAAATGACCTTTTTCAATAGCTATTCACACTTTTAAATTCTCTTAGATTTTCATAAGGTGTCTTGGATTACAGACAATATTATATATGACATTGGTGGCCATGGTTATCTGTAAGTGGACAGGGGCATTATATGAGGAGACTTTCCTTCTCAGGGAAGAAATCTTTGAGATGTCTATATATCTGGAATAAAATAGAAGAGTAGCACACTGACTCTAAAACCACGAGATCCTCCTACTTAGAGATTATTAAACTGAAATATATAATCCATATTCCATGGGACCATCGGCCTCTCAATTACACACGTAAAGAAAATGGAACAGGACTCAACGTCTAGTCTCATTCTTTAAGTTTCTCAAGTCTTTGGTCTTTCCTGATTGTATGTAAAGCCTCTATGAATTTATTAGTTTGACAGGAGCCCAGGTAATTATGTCGGCTTCTAAGTCCTACGGTAAGTCACGTCTGCATCTCCCTGAACGCACACAAAATTTAGTGCCACTGCAGCACTTCTCGAAACAAATAAAAGATTTGTGAACTAGTCACCAAGCATCCGATGCAATTAAACTGCATTTGTTTCTTTTTTGGTCTTCTTACACAATCGAGGCCTTGTAAGAGGTAGGCGCTCCTCAGATCAGACTGTGTTTTCTTTAGAGGAAAGGGTGCCAAAATCCTCCTACCCTACGTAACCAAAGTCTCAACTAGCAGGAGGCGGACAGTTAAAACATGCGCGCGAGAGCGCGCGCACACACACACACACACACACACATTCCTCCTCCTCCTCCTTCTCCACCACTACTAATACCATAATATGCACATAAAGAAAAAGCACAAACCCATGACTACAAAAATATTAATGTGGGGAATAGGGATAAAACTTGCTAGAAATGAAGTTTTGCTGCCCACAGTCTCAATCAATTGCAGCATGACTTAAGATAAAACAAACACAATTGGTTTGAAAGCGGAGAAAAGAAAACAGGAACTGTTTTGAAAAAAATGGATTCTTGATTTTTTACTTTTTGAGACAAGTAAAAATAGAGCTCACCTTGAGGTACCCAGTTCTCAACAGCTTTTAATTGCTAACTTCAAGCTGTCACACTTCGAACGTTTTTATTTAAAGAAAAAGTCTTTAAAATCTGGTTAATCAGAACTGACTACCATTAAGTCTTTGATTGATTTAGCATCCTGTTGTGCTGGCTCGTGCTCAGAGGTTCCCCACTGGCTTCTCTGAGCTGCCCCCTCACTGGTGTGGGTACAGAGGTTCCCCACTGGCTTCTCTGAGCTGCCCCCCTCACTGGTGTGGGTACAGAGGTTCCCCACTGGCTTCTCTGAGCTGCCCCCTCACTGGTGTGGGTATAGAGGTTCCCCACTGGCTTCTCTGAGCTGCCCCCTCACTGGTGTGGGTACAGAGGTTCCCCACTGGCTTCTCTGAGCTGCCCCCCTCACTGGTGTGGGTACAGAGGTTCCCCACTGGCTTCTCTGAGCTGCCCCCTCACTGGTGTGGGTACAGAGGTTCCCCACTGGCTTCTCTGAGCTGCCCCCTCACTGGTGTGGGTGCTGGGCATGAACTTGGAGCCACACAACAGTCCTCGTTATAGAAATCATTTCTCAGGGAAAAACCAAATAATGTGTTCATGTGATCTAAGCAAATCTAAGTAGTTGCAAAGACTTATACCCTAACTCAGTATCAGACAGTCCCTTTAACTTCTCCGTGATTCTGTGTCTTTGTCTGCATTCTACAACAGGGCTCGGTGAAGAAATTAAATTCCTTGCACACGTCCATTAATACCGTCATCTATTGAGCATTGGGTGTCACACACTTCAATAAACATTTTCCATATGTTATCATATAATCCTATAAAGCAGGTAATGTCATCCATATATTAAGGATGATAAACCTGAGAATTAGCAAGCTTTAATCAGCTGGCATCTAGTAAGAATCTGAGTTTTAATTTAAGCCCAGTTTTGTCTAATTCCAAAACCCAGCTTTCCCATTATCCTGCACTACTTTTGTCTGCCAAGTTCTTTATGGTCTAACTTGTCAGAGTTGCAGCTCTTGCTCTATTATTTTATAGGAAGAGAAAAAAGGGGGGAAATGAACCCTTACCTAAATAACGAATGGAAATAATCAAATCTCCCGCCTCTCCCAAAAAACTGCTATCTCTGGAAGTACAGCAACTTTTTCTCCTTATGCTAATTGGCTAAAATGTATATTAGGGCTTTAAAGAACTACAGAATTTCTTAGGGTGTTCTTCTGAATACTTATCTGTATGTTGAAATAATCATTTTGTGGAATGATAAATAAGTTATACAGTCATCAAAAACAATGTCATTGATGTGTATTGGGAGATCGGTCTCACATTTCTTCCCGTCTTGCAAGCAGGGGCAGTGCCTGCCCTTTGTTCTGAACTATCTTCTCAGGGATGTTTGTACAGAGAACAACCTTGGGATACAGAGATCATGTCTTCCTCTGGAACAATGTGCAGTCATGGATATTTTCCAGTATAACAAAGATAACGTCTCCCTCTGCAGCCAAAGGCAGGCGTGCTTACTGCCCATTATAAAAGATTCAGATTTCTTAAGCTCAGAGCTCTTCACCTGTGATAAAACCCACTGTGTGTGTGTGTGTGTGTGTGTGTGTGTGTGTGTGTGTGTGTGTGGTGGGGGTGGTTACGTGACCCTCTCTGTGTAGCCTTGTGGGAACTGGAGCTCGGGGAACCAGTGCAAACACGCTGGCACTACTGCTACTGTTACTGCTGTGAGTAATGAAGTCTCCTGCATCTCTGACCCAGGAGCCTCAGCCTTCTACCAGCGCCCACGGAACTGTGGCAGGCTAACTTGCGAGTCTGCAAGTCTGGTAAAATCTCTGATCTTCACAGTTCACCACAATATAAATGAGCCCTACTATCAGTGAGTGGTTCACTGAAATTAGCTTTGCTAGCCTTAAATATTCGTGGTAGAGACAAAAGTTTGGTTTTACTCTTAATAGTCTCATAGTCTTATATTATTAGCAGACTACTAGAGACTATAAATAATTAAGTCCCTGGTACAGGTCCACTGAAATTTTCACCTTCAAACATTGTCCTTCATATCAAGTATTTTAATATCATTTTAAAAGGAATAATATTCTTAATGAATCTTGGCAGTAGCTTTTTAAGTAGTTTGTGGTTTCTAAGTACAATAGTTCTTCTCTTTTCCATTAAAAAAAGGTCAGGATAATGCATCATTTATTTAATAACCTAGATATATACTATCCTTTAAAGTACTGGTTTCCTAAATGAGCCGCATGTAATTGGGAGTTGTGTGTTTATACTTGAGTGGAGTTCCTAGAAAATAAGATATATTCTCTGCATGGGATTTTCATTCATAAAATTGCTTTATATTATCTGTTTTGCTTTCATGTGGTACCATTAGACTACTATTTTTAAAGATTAATATATATCAGAATCAACATGCATTGTTTGATAAAAATGAAAACCGAGGTCCCCTCCCATTCCATATTGATTCAGAATTCCTGGGAGAGTTACCAGGTTAAAAATAAATCAAATTAAATGAAAATCTCCAAGTGATTCTGATGCAGTAGTCTTGCAAAACATGTAGACTTGGCTTAAAATACATTAGAATTTGATTCAGCAGACTTCAGGCTCAAGACCTTTAACTTTAAGCAAGATATTAAAGCCTTAATTTCTTCAGTATCCTCATTTATAAAATGACCATGTTAAACTATGATTTGCAAAAGTTTTTTTAAATTTTATATTCGATAAATATAAATATTTCACATTAAAGGTCATCACTCTCTCTTTTTCTTTTTTTTTAAATTTTATTTATTTATTTATGGCTGTGTTGGGTCTTCATTTCTGTGCGAGGGCTTTCTCTAGTTGTGGCAAGTGGGGGCCACTCTTCATCGCGGTGCGCGGGCCTCTCATTATCGCGGCCTCTCTTGTGGCGGAGCACAGGCTCCAGACGCGCAGGCTCAGTAGTTGTGGCTCACGGGCCTAGTTGCTCCGCGGCATGTGGGATCTTCCCAGACCAGGGCTCGAACCCGTGTCCCCTGCATTGGCAGGCAGATTCTCAACCACTGCGCCACCAGGGAAGCCCCTCATCACTCTCTCTTAACAGGAGAGACTGAGGTAATCAGAAGTGGCTTTGATTTGTGTTATTCATGTCCACTCATCATCCTCTTCCATTACATTACATCTAGTTTTCAAAATATAATATTGAGAACCTATTTTCTGTAGGACAAAGAACCCAGGAAGTATGTAAGGCTGAGGAATCTGAGGTAAGTATACATCATCTTTATGGTCACTTATATATGTTATCTCATTATTTTCTAAATAATAATACAATATCCATGCACCCCAATATTAATAGCAGTACTATTTACAATAGCCAAGACATGGAAGCAACCTAAGTGTCCATCAACAGATGAATGGATAAAGAAGATGTGCATGATGAAATATTACTCAGTCATAAAAAAGAATGAAATAATGCCATTTGCATCAACATGGATGGACCTAGAGATTATCATATTAAGTGAAGTCAGACAGAGAAAGACAAATATCATATGATATCACTTATATGCGGAATCTAAAAGAAATGATACAAATGAACTTATTTACAAAGCAGAAACAGACTCACAGACATAGAAAACAAACTTATGGTTACCAAAGGGGAAAGGGAGGGGAGGAATAAATTAGCAGCTTGGGATTAACATGTACACACTACTATATATAAAACAGATTAACAACAAGGACCTACTATATAACAGGGAATCATATTCAATATCTTGTAATAACCTATAATGGAAAAGAATCTGAAAAAAATATATATATATATAACTGAATTGCTTTGCTATACACCAGAAACTAACACAACATTGTAAATCAACTATACTTCAATAAAAATTAATTAATTAATTAAAAAATACCTCTGTCCAGTAGACACACCATTTCTATCTATCTAATTATAATCTATGTTATAGACTGAATGTCTGTGTCTCTCCAAAGTTCCTATGTTAAATTCTAAAGCTCAGTGTGATGGTATTTGCTGGGGCTGGGGGTGGGGGGTTGGGTTGGGAGGTGATTAGGTTATAAGGGGGTGGAGGCCTCATGAGTGGGATTAGTGCTGTTATTAAAGAGACCCCAGAGCGTTCTCTTGCCCCCTTCTGCCACGTAAGGACACAGTGAGAAGACAGCCATCTGCAACCTGGAAGAGGACCCTCAGCAGAACTTGATCATACACACACCCAGATCTCAGATATCCAGCCTCCAGGACTGTGACAGAGACATTTCTGTTGTTTATAAGCCACCCAGTCTATGGTGTCATTATAGCAGCTTGAACTGACCTAGGACAGGGGTCATGGTTGCTATGTATTAAAATAAACATATTACCTAATTGATACAAAGACCTTATGGTCAGGGCTATCTAGTTGTTACCTACCGGTATAAGCTTGGTGCCTGTGAACAAACGTGTTGCCGTATTATTACACTGCCAAGCAATTAGTAACAGTTTTCAGTAGAATGAGATTTTCTTGCCATACTAGCTAATGATTTTCTACCATAAATTACCAAATATACTCGCAATTAAAACAATTATTTTTTAAAACAATCCCTGGGTAGCCAATCTTGAATTTTATGGGAATGGCTTATGAAAAGAATTTTTGACTTGAAAACTGTTGCTCATGAACAAAGGCAATCTAGGGTACAAACGTCCCTCTAGGGAATCACCTCCTAATTCTGACCACTTGTAGTTTCCATGGTATTCATCTTAACCCGCCCAGGGACACATGAGAGGTGGGAGGAGTATCACGACATGATTTCCTTTGAGGCGATGGGTAGGATCCCTCATTCCTCAATAATATTAACTGTTATTGGTTGAAATTTTTGTGGGAAGGGAGAGAAGAAAGAAAGGAATTTGAAAAAGAAAGGGCAAAGAACGGGAGCAGAAAAGAATTATGGGAGAAAACAGAAAAAAAGACCAAAGCAGAGGAGAGATGAAATGAGATTTCACACTTCATGTTGCCAGTTTTTCCTGGTTTTTCTTTTTTGTTTTCTTTTCCCATGTCAGTTTCAGAAACAGTAATTCTACCAGCTGCAGAATAAGCCCTGTCATGACTCAGGAACAATGACTTCCCCGAGCTTGGAAAGATATTTAAAACTCCCTCCTCCTTGGTTAAGGCAGATGAAGATACTCTTGTGCTCTGTGTCTTGGGTCTGATGTACTAGGTGTGAAGAGAACCCAAAGTACAATTGAGTTACACTGAGTTCCATCCTGAGTTACTTTTCGTGGTGATCCTTCTTCCATATTTCTTATTTTATTTCTCCATTGGAGAAACCTACTGTATTCAACTGGTGTCTTTAAACCACCATATATTTCCTGCAAGGTCTTGCCAAACAGAGACATGTGCCCTACTTTTGCTAATATCCTATGATCCTAAAACTTTGGGTGTTTCAAAACTCCTGTTATCATACCTCATCCTACCTCAGCCTCTACTGTGAACTGGATCCTTTTTGTCCTTTGGGAGTACTAAAATTACAGTTATAGCTGGAGTGAGTTTCCTACTCATCTCTAGTAATCAATGACAAAGGTATCAGAATTTCAAGTATATCAGAATCCTCCTAGATCTCCATAGGCAGAGTATGTCAATGATATTTGTCTCACAGTGAAAACAGTGAGATAATGTATATAAATGCACTTTAACAAAAGAGTGGGCTAGATCTACTATAACAATAATTTTAAATAAAGACAGACATAAAAATAATAACAAGATCTAGTCACTCATTCATTCTATTGTCTAATATCTACAGTTACTACGTTAAATTCTACAAAAATAACAGTTAATTAAACAAAGCAGGTGCCAGACCTCATGGAACCCAAAAGGAAGATGTAGTAGTACAAGTGATTCAGACACAGAGCTGGATTATCTTTATGAGCAGAGAATAAAACAGATAAAATAAACTAAGAAATAATCATAAAATATAGGTCCCAGAACAATCTCTTAATTCTACCTAAGAACACAGGCAGATAATTAATGAGGTTATTCTTGATAAAAAAAGCTAATATGCCTTCTCAAATTGAAAGAATTCTGTGCAGAAAGTCCATGAATAGCACAGATCCAAAAGAAAATTAAACTTACAAATGTGCTAGGAGTATTCTGTAAAGAAATAACTGTTTAAACATGCAATCCCATAATTAGCCTGGATCTCTCATTCAAGTGCTGCAGGTCAAAACCACCAGCTTTTCCAAGTCAATGGGGAAAAACCTCTCATTTCTCTCTTGTGTATTTGGATGTGTGTAATTAGACTTCTCCTATGCCAACAAAAACCCATGAAGGCTTTCTCTATACAAGTTTAGATTGTTTCAGCTCCAAACATGGATCAGGACGTGCTGGTACACCATCAGCAACACCACTGGATGGGAAATACCGCCACGCCGTCTCAGCACAGAGGTTACTGCTTTCCACTAAGATAAACAGCAGGAGTAAAAAAAGAAATTGAATCAATGGAGCAAAAGAGAATGCTAATGCCATTAGCCTAATGACGGCAGTAGACGTGATGGTGACTTTTGCCTGCTAACTTACACTGATCCCCTTGGTAGTAGATGTCTGAGCTGATCTTGCTCACAGACGAGCTATTGATGGGGTGAAATCTGAGGTCATTGACCGCTGTACCAGTTAGCATTTGGTTAAACTACATATCACATAAAATCAAAATAACAATATTTTTAACAGGATAAGAGTCTATTTCTCTCTCAAACACAACAACAACAACAAAAGAATCCTGTGGGTTAGCAATCTAGGGCAGTTATAGTGACTCTGCAGTGTTATTAGAGACCCATATGCCTATCATTTTGTTCCATCCTGGTGGCAGATTGGAATTTCCAAGGATGATCATATCGTGTGATCTCATTACCACATGTTCTTATGCAATGTGATCTTACTAATCTCCAAACAGGAGAGAAGTCACCTCTCCCCTTGAACCTGAGCTGGCATGTAAGTATAGAATGGAGCAGAAGGGATGCTGTATGACTTCCAAAGTTAGATCAGCAAAGACCACGCAGCTTTGACTGGTTTTCTTGGAACATCTGCTCCTGGAATCGAACTCCCAGGCTGTGAGAAGCCCAAGCACACAGAGTGGTCATATGCAGGTGTTCTGGTTGACTGTGCCAGCTGAGACCTGCCTTGAAATCCCCCTAGTGTGCACCAGACATTTGGTTAAAGAATCCTCCAGGTCATCCCAGTACTCAGCCATTTGAGGTCTCAGACGTCGTGAAGCCTCAGAGAGCTGAAACAAACTATTCCCACTGTGCTCTGTCTAAATTCCTAACCCCCAGAATCTTCAAGTGTTATAAAATAGCTGTCATTATGTTTTGAGAGGTTTATGAAACAGTAATAGATCATTGGAACACACATGCTCAGAATGCACTGAACTCTAAGATGTGTGCTGGGGATCCAGCCATTACATCCATATTCCAGATATCAAGAAGGAGGAGACAGAGAAGCAGGATACACTGATTCCATCTGAAGGAAAACAATTCTGCTGACATTGCATTAGTGAAAACCTCATCATATGAACTTAACCTGCTTCAAGGCTGGGAAATATGGTCTTTAAGACAGACAACTACATTTCGAGTTAAGTACTCTATTCCTAGAGAGATCTGTCTGCAAGAATGTGAGACGAATTGAAAGTCTCTGCAGAAAACACCTATTTTTTTTCTCAATTTGGTGTTAGGCACCCCACTTTTATAATCAGTCATTTCATCAGATAAGGTGTTATATCTCCCGAAAATTCCCACTCATGTACAAATGGAAAATAAGAGTAAGATCTAAGTGCAGATGTCTTTACCAAACCACTGTTTTGCTTACAAAACAGCTCAGATGAAGAGACATAGTAGAGTTAAGAGAAACCAAGGACACTGCCTCAGAAGCAAGCAGAAAAGCAAAATACTGGTCTTAGGAAATCCAACTGTGTCATGATCCTCCTGGGCTCATGGAGGATAAAGGGGGAATTATCATAAACTAGATTTCCCCTAAAATTCATACTACCTAAGGATGACATAAGATGCAAACCTTTAATATTTTTATTCTCTAGACAAATCTGGTTAAGATATTGCTGCATAGATTGTTCTGCTGGTCTCAGGTTAGAATAATTTAATTCCGTACAGATTGGCCCCTCTTATTACCATCACATCTTCAACTCAGATGGACACCCATGTCTTCTTTTGAATGGAGCCCAAGGCTTATATTGGTGCAAAGATACGCTTCTTTTGATAGCTAAAACCTAACTGCAGCCAAGATGCATTAATGATTGGCTGGATTTAACCTGGGGCATAGATTTCACTCTGACTGCACCACAATTGAGTGAGGGCTTCCTCCATAACCAGACTGAATATTGATTCACTGAAAGCAGAAAATGTTTTAAAGCCTAGTCAATTTCTTGTTTGAATGCTGGTATCTAGGGAATCTGGCAACATGTCGTAGGGATTTTAGGTGACTGACTGGGCCTCAGTGTGGCCCTTTAAAGAAGACACTTAATAAGCAACAACGTGGTATGGTCTTGGAGCAAAATTGTTACTCCATTCTATAGCAACAGGCCCCTGAAGAGCCTCAGGAATATTTATTGTCCTAATCATAATAACAATAATGATAGTAATAATAAGTAATATTTAATAATGACAACATATTTCAGCACAAATTCACATTAGGTACTTTTGAAGAAGTTTGCAAGTAGTTCCTCATTTAGTTTTCACCACAACACTATAAAATAGGTTCGATTATTACCCTCACTTAACCAGGGAGGGAATGGAAAATGAATAGCAGAGCCAGCATCCTGCAGAACTAAGATTCCAACTCAGACCATCAGGCAGATGAGAAAGCAAACCGAACACTGTGTGAGTTCCGTCTGTCTGTCTGTCTGTCCCGGGTTCTATCTCTTTTGATGTGGCCGCGTTAACTGTAGACCGTTCGGGGTTTTGCCATGGACTGAAGCCACTGGCCAAGACATGAACATTCTAAACACAAGTGCCCGATGTGGGTAGAACTAGAAAGTGAGAGGGACGATGGTCGGTCGGCAGCGATGCCATCAGGATGTAGGTGAGTGTGTCATAGGGAGGGAGTCTCCTTCCTTCCTTCCTCTTTTTTTCCACTTTTTGCGAGACACATTGCCCTCATAGAGGAGTGTGGCTTAGAGGCGGCCTCACTTGGGAGAGAGCCTAATACCTCATATTTTTAAAAAGAAAAAAAATACACACACGCATACACACACACTCACATATATATCCCAGCCAAAAACATCAAGCCGCCCGTGGCTGTTAAAAAGCCAGGAGAGCTGAGTTGCACCCTTCAATGTTTTTCTTTCAAACACATTGACCACCCTCTCTTCACAACATCTTATTTATTGAAGCACAAGCTGTCGAAATGGAATAAACCTTTGCAACATTGAATTCTGGATCCTGCCCGAAGTTCCCTTTCATTGTGAAACTTTCTCTCTCTCTTTCTCAATGTCTCTCAATGTCTCTCTCTCTCTCTCTGCATCATAGTAGAAATCTCTCCATGAAGATCTGGAGGGAAAGGGGTTAATTTGAGAGGCTTGGAGCCAGGCCTCTCTTAACTGGGGAATTGGCAGCTAGCAGTTTGGAACGCTGCCTCGAATGTCTGACTGAACGTTTTTATTATCCTTTTTGCCCAAAGGTGGCTTTTAGACGTCCACAGCAGCACAGGGCCTTCTGATGGGGATTCGACAGACGGGAGCCAGAAAGCTGTCTGCCCCTTCTGTGATGACTGGGGAACCCCATGGAGGAAACCGCTACCCCCTCCCCGAATCCAGGGTGGACTTGCCCTTCCTCACCCTTCAATAAACTGCAGACCCACCAGGGGACTCATAAAATCAGTAGGGAGTTCTGAGAGGCAGGGAGGGGGGAGGAAGGGGGTCTGAGACACAGAGTGGAGAGAGAGGCAGGCCCCGAGGCTTAAAACAGGTTCTAAGGAAGACAGGGAAGAACAGGAGAGCTGAAAACAGGGACAGAGTGATGCCACGAAGGCAATGAAGTTGAAGACCAAAAGGAGATAAACAGAGAACAAGAAAGGTGGAGGGGAAAGAAGAGAAATAAAAGAAAGAGAAACGTAAAGGGCTGAAAGCATCTTCACTAAGAACCTCCAACTCCAGATCTGCCTTTATCAACTGCAATTATGCTACGAAGGGTCTGAGTTGCCACTTTTGTGGAATTGGTTTACTTGCTTCATCCTGACCTGCTCAATTCAGTTGACTGGTTTTCACCAGAGTGAAACCCTTGTAGCTCCTTGGGACTCTTAGATTGGAAGGGTCGTAGGCTCGACAGCAGTAGTTAGTTGTCGGTTAGTTGGATTTCTCTGCTACCCAACAGGAAATAGAACGCACCCAGGTAGTTGGAGTCAAACACTAACAAGAGGCTATTGTTAGAAAACACGGAGGTTGTGAGCATTCAAAAGGATGGTGCATGTGGAGGAGGCCAACCACAGATCTTGTGGCAAGAAAAGGCTCTTTGGGGGTACCACCTTCAGTCTCCCTCCCAGGCAGCTGCCTGAGGGCACTATGACAATATGTCCAGCAGCTCAGACTCCTGCTTCCAAGCATCCTTATGCCCTGTTAGAGTCAGGCAGAGAATTAGGATGATTCCCTACATAACCAGAAACACAACTGGGATAGATAGGGAAGTTCTGAGGCATTGAATGTTTATTTAAAAAGAAGAGTAATTAAAGTTTCTATGGTTTTCCTACACACAAAGCACCTCCTCATACATCGTCTTTCTGGATAGACACAAGGCCACGGTGTACACAGAAGGGCAGGCGTTATTCATAGTCCCAATTAGCAGAGAAGGGAAGCAACAAAGGGCAGCTCAAAGTGTGGTCCACAGACCACACTCTGATCACCTTGTTAAAAATGCAGATTTCCTGACCTCCACTATATAGTCAGACTAAATTGGACTCCCTGATAGAAACTGAATTTTTACCTTGCACCCTAATGATTCCCAGTACACTGAATTTCAGAAGCACAGGGCTAGCAGATTGGAGAAGTATAGTATCAAGATTTCAGTGGGGTTTTTTCCAACAGGACACTTATTTCCATTTTTAAGAAAGATGAAATTGAGGTACAAAGAGTTTAAGGGACTTGTCCAGAGTCACATCAGCATCTGCAGCAAATTGGTAAGAGCTGTAAGTAGAAATATATAACTAGAAATAAAAGATTAGCTAAAAATGACTAGAAATAAAACCTAGATCTTCTGACTTCTGTTGTGCTCTGTTCTTGAAACTATACCAGACTGCTTCCTTCAGACACAGGGGAGATTTGACATTGTTTCTGTTGGAATCTCTGTTATGGTGGCTCCCAACCTAGGTAATAATTGTGTGCACATTTACGTATGCCTCACAGCACCGTTCCTGATGAAACGGGCAATTGATCTTGGTCATGCTTCTCTAAATATGGTCCTATGAAAAATGCCCACTTTCTACTCAGATATGAAACTATTTAAGTTCTTAACCAAAACCTTTGAGGCAGAGAACTGGAAAGATCACTATTCCAATAGACAAAGTGTCGTAATATTGGTGTGTCAGGTAACATTCTAAATTCTCAATATAAGTATTAAACAGACGAACTCATTCACTTATTTAAAGCAAGCCGCAAGGTAAGTAATAGAATTACCTAATGAAGACATTGAGGCCGGGAGATCCAATGTGACTTGCCCACAGTCACACAGCTCTTAAGTTGTACAACTGGGCTACGAAGAAAGGTTTCTGGCTTAAGAGGTAGTGAGCTTAACCACCACTACCGCTGCCTCTCTGTCTAGGGGGTGGGGGGAGCTTGGGGTGGGGACATCGGGGTGGGGAAGGTTTATGTAGGTAAGTTTTAATGAAAAGAGACAAAATCACCCCCAGTAGTTCAGGGCTCTTCCAGCCACACAGAACCATACACTTAAAAGGCATCTAAAGGTACATTCAAAATAAGCCATCATCTCTAAAATCAATCAATCAATCAAATAACACAGAGGTAGAAATGATCATGAAGCTGACGTGGTTTGATGATTTTATTTCATAGATGATGAAATCAAGGATCTGAGAGGTAAAGCCATCTTCTCCAATGTCTCAGAGCACTCAAAGATATCAGGTATTAGCCAAGCTGTTTAAGTCACAAATATAACCGATTTCTTGAAACGGTGTCTTAGGTGAGTGTAGCAGTAATGGATCAATCTATGAGAAACTATTATAGGGCTCCATCGTAAACAACCATGAAACCTCAGCGGGATGCAACAATAAGTGTCTGCTGCTCACAGGTCCGGTGTGGTTGACTGGGGGCCCTGCTGATCCTGACTGGGCTTTTGTATTTCTGACAGTCATCTAGCTGACTGCTGGCTGATCTAGCTGACTGTTGGCTGTCATCTGACTGCTGGCTGATGATCTAGCTGACTGCTGGCCTTAACTGGGGCAAGCAGACACTGTTCCATATGCCTTTCGTCCTCCAGCTTAGAAAAAGCCTCAAGTCAATGGAGGAGATGCGAGGGCACAAGTGGAAATGTGCAAGCGTCATTTCACGTCTGCTTGCCTTGTCAGGACCCCAACCATCTCACGGGCCAAAGCAAGTGACATGGCAGGGACCAGATCAGGATTGAGGGCGTACAGTGTGCCACTAATGCAAGTGATCAACCACAGTGAGGGAAGAGGAACAGCATTGTAGAGAAAGAATTTCAAGGAATGAGAAAGAAATCAAATAAAACCAAATTATGCAATGTTAGTTTTAACCACCGAACTTTTGATTTCCATTTTGGGGAACATTTGCTACATTTACTGGATCAAGAGAAATACATCATTTGGCTAAAAGAAGAGAAGTGCAGAATTTAAGACGCATGCACCATTTTACAAAATTAGATACACCATGCTGGCAAGCATCATATTGAATTTGTGGGTTCCTAGCTTATTCATAGATAAATGCTTGTAGGTCCTTTTTTAAGGAAAATCTGAGAAAACAAAATTTAATTTCAACTGAATATATATTCAATTGAAATTAAATGTTATCTTATAAATATATATTTATATTATAAATTTTATAATTTATATGTATATCTTGCTAAAAAGTGAGTTTGCTTTGGCAATATAAATATGGTTTAATTTATAGAACAATAATGCATTATCAATTTATAAAATTTTAATATATTTGTAACTTTTCCAGAATTCATCTAGGACTAATTTAGATATATGTAATGAAACATTAAGATGCTTTACTTTAGTAAATTAGAGATCTGGTTTTTTTAGAGGGAGATCTATTTTTTAATGTATATGAGTATGTGGGGTGAATGTTGTTAAAGGATTAAAATATCTCTCTCAAGAAGGTAAAATTCAAGTGTCACTTTTTTTTTTTTAAATTGTAGCTGTTATTCCTGGTAAAGACCAAAACTATTTTCACCTTTTCTCCCTCTGCTAGCTGGACTAATAACATAACTCACCATCCTCTAATTATCACTTTCCAAGTCTCTTGAAAAGAGTTCTTTAAAAGCACACACGTACTCACACAGCCACAGAAGCAAAAAAACAAAACAAAAAAAAACCAAACTGCAAGCCAAAGAAAACCCCAAAACACCCAAAAAGCAAAAACCAAATAAAAACAATCTTACTAATACAAAACTTAAAAATCTGTTCATAAAAGTATCTCACATATTATATTAAAGTCCAATTACAAAATAAAACATAAATATCAAATGGTTTCATTTGAGTTGGCATCTCAGGAAACTGAGAACATAGCGCTTTGGGGTCTTTTTTGTCTTTTGTTTTCTTTTTAGATCAAATTGTTGTAAATTAAGATTAAAATTGTACTGTTACAATGGGCCCCTTGCCAGGCCATTGTGAGAGGTTAATTGTTTAAAATTTGATGTTACAATGTTATCCTTTAAAATAAAAGACCATTTTAAACATGTAAAGTACAATGCAACAACATCCAAATTCAAGAATTCCAAATAGGTTTTGTCAAAATGCCCTACTAACCAAACCAGTGCCCCACCCGCCTTTTTTTTTTGCTTTCAGTACCGTAATGGAATCCTATAGGTTGTTTTACCTGAAGATCTTTGATTTATTAGAGGAAGCATGTTTTCTTAATCCTGGAGGCAACAGTAACTTCATTTTCAGGTAGGTGGTAAGATTTATAAAATTAATATGGATTCAACAAAAGGAACAACCCAGAGGTTGATAGATTAGATCAGTTCTGGGGTTTTCTTTCCCACATTCAGTGGCATATGAAATTACCTCTTAATGAGTAATTCACTCTTCTTGCGGGACCTGTCCATTTGCTTTGAAAAAGTTTAATTATTAATCTCCAGTCACTATTTATCAACAACTGTTCACCTTGGTGACGTCGTGGGATGTAGATCTGTTCTCTCTAGCCACGGATTTTCCTTTGTTGGTTTGCAACCTTAGAAGTGCCCTGGGTGAAATCTGAAACTAGCCCCTGTACACAGAGGGTAAGGAGAGACCAAAGAAACAGGCAGGCCACTCCAAACTGGTAGGTGGTAGGTTTAAGAAGCAAGGGAACTTACAGATGAGGTTAGTCTTCAATAACCACAAGAGATCTCCACACCCATCAGCCAAATCTTAAAAGTTTGTATAAAACCCTTAACTAGGTTCGGTCATGTATTCAGTCCAGATGGTCTCAACAACACCTTCTTGTAAATTACTGAATCTGAGACCACCCTCAATTCCTGGGGACTTCCCAAACTCAGACGGTAACATTAAAGGGTTCCCATTTCCTCTGACATACTGTTAGGTTCGGTCACTGGGGAGGCCACACAAAAGACGAGGACTATAGAGAAGGAAGGCTCAGGTGTTTATAATCCTGATTCTTTCCCTTAGGCTGGCTGTGCTCCTGAAGGTCCGAGGACTTAACGTATCTCACAAAGCAACTTGTCCTGCATAACTGTCTTTTCTCTGGCTCCCAGTAACATTTTCCCTAGTCTCTTCTGGCAGTAGTCTTCCACTGCTAGACCTGGGTGTTTGTCTTATGGGTCCCCTACATTCAGCCACACCTTTGCAATTAGTCCTTTTGTAAGGAAACCCCAATTGTTTTCCAAACGTGAGTGTGCCTTCTGTTTCCTGCCAGGACCCTTGGTTGATATTACATATAAGGACAAAATGTATATAACATTTTTGGCAGCCATGATTTTTCCGTATTGTAATTCGTTATTGCATTTTCCTAAATTTTACAACAAAACCTTTAATACGTTTGTAATCGAGAAAAAAATATTATTTTGAAAAAAGTAGGGACACATCTGGACAACCAACAATTCCACTCTCAGACGTCCTAATCCCCGAGTGAGCTCTCTCTTGGTTTGACCAGCTCTCTATTTGAGAACAGTAATCCCTTAACCCTCCTTTTGTCACTCATCATCACTCATTTGTTATTTTGGCCACTGTACCTTCCTTCCTTCTCATGCTGTGAAAATCCCTTAGAATTGCTGAGTGTCTACCTGCTGTTAATCCCGGAGTTTTTGTTTTCATTTTACTGTTAGTTCCCACATAGATGGAGGGTGGTTTCTGAGAGAGACAGGTTGGCTCCATCCATCATCCTGTCTGGTTCTCACCTTCCCAGTGCTGTGAAGAATTGCAGCAGCAAGAGGGCAGGACACAGGGGAGGAGCAAATATGACCAGAAAAGAGCAATTTAATCATTTAATTTTTAACAAATGCCCCCAAGAGCAGGATTATCATATCTTCATTATGAAATGGGGTTTGTTTGGTTTTTTAAAAAGAAAGTTACATTATTTTAAATTATTTTTTAAAAAATAATAAAGATAACATTATCCTGTAAGTGTTCTTCTAGTTGCACTGACTGCTTTATACTTACCCCCAATTTCTGAGATTACCAGTAGGAAAAGGCAGTTTGTGAATATTATTTAATATTCAGTAATACTTAGTTTCTCATAGAATTACAAGATAATTAAATAATTTATATAGTACTTTTTCATAAGGGACCTTATACTAGGTAATAGTGATGGTTAGAGATTAATGCTCTGGATAAAGTTGGGGGTGAATGGGGCGCAGGGAATTAAAACTTTAACACCTAGGATATGCTATGCACTATAATTCATGCTTTACAGATACTGCCTTATTTAACAATATTTTGAGTTAGATATTATTATTTCCATTTTATAGACAAGTAACTTGTCCAGATTTTATAGCTGGTAACTGTATTTCAAATCTTTATACATTTTGTTAGAGCAAACTTCTGTACTAATAATGTTAATTTATCTAGTAAACATCTTTTGTTCAAATGTTGTTATCCAGTAATTATCTTTCATCTTTTATTATCCTAGTAAATATCTTTTTTTTCAAATTCAAGCATGATAATTTATTTTGTTAAATGAACAAATTTTGTTAATTTATATTGAGCAATAATAACACCAACTAGGAGAATTGGCAGACATTGGGAAAAGGGGCTTGTTCAAGTAAGAAGCCAAAAGTATTAAGTTAAGAAAATAAACCATCAAAGATCATCAGAGTTCCAGCATTCAAAGAGCTGAGTAGTGAAGTTTCCAAGTACGAACTAGTTCTGTTTTCAATCTTTGCTATGGCTGACTCACAAAATATCTATCATTTATCGGGTTTCTGATTTACTCTCCACAGCTCACAGAATGCCAGTGACACCCAAGTTGACCTTCTGTGGTCCTGAAACAGATTCCCAGGTTTAAAAAAATATAGGTGTGACTGTATCTGGAAAAGTGCAGGTCCGGGTTCATGACACAGAGCTGTATGAACCACACCGTACGATTTCCTCACTTACTGGACTCAGCCATTGTTAAGTGTGTTTCACTTCAGTGACATGCCTTTGGCCTTACTGGGCAAGTCAAAGATGATCTCCCCCAGGGCTTCCGCTCAGGCAGGTTTTCTTCTGATCCCCTCAATAGCCTCTGGATTGGAAGGTTTTTCTCTCATCCCCGTAAAACCGCTGGGCTACTGGCCTGCTGAATTCTGACTTAAACTGCTACACACAGGCAAATAGCCACAGAAGATAAGAGATTTATTCTACAGAAGTGAACTGGTGAGTCTCTAGACTCCAGGAGTCTGGACACAGCTGAGGAAAGGGAAGAGGGAAGTCTGTGCTGTGACCTGTGAAACACACACGTGCACTCACATCACCTCCACTGTCGTCCAGAGAAAATGCCTACAGAACTCTCCAAAGAAACCCTCCTGGCGCCTCTGCAGCTGGCACTGTGCCACCCACCCTGCCCACCACCCACAGTGCTCTTGAGTCCCCTGGTCACTTCAGCAGCCCATCCCCAAGCTTCTGTGTGCTTTTGCTTCTAAGAGCTGGCACCTGGAACTCTCTTCGGAGGACACTCCTTGCTACTGGAGCCTCTCTGTGCTGCAGCCAGAGAGAGACCTTGAAGAGCCTGGGAGTCATCGTCTCCCCAGGATGAGCATGGCACGGAAGAGGGAGCATGAAAGCCCGCCCATGTCCCTCTCCCCAGATTTCCCTGCAAGACCGGACTGCAGCTGGGATTTTGCCTGGAGTCTCACCCTTGCTTGGCTCCTTCCCCTGATCCGCCGTGCTAACCCACTCCCCTAACAACTCACCAGGGCAATTACTAAATAAATCGCATTCATAAGAATCTCCTGCTTCTGACCTTTTCCAAGAGGGCACCAAATCACTACACAGAAAAGCGCCAGACACACAGACTTTTCAGTATGCTCTCTGGTGCCTCAACCTGATATGCGAATAGACATCCAAGGATCACCAGGCATCTGCTGAGGAAAGCTTCCAACAAGAAACTCAGAGACCAAAGCAAAAGAAACAGTCAACATGGAGACCAGGGAAGAAAAACGACAACAACAAAAGTGCCAAGAGGCCTGTGTCAGTGTCAGTGTTTACATTAGTTTGATGATTTCAAATATTCTAACATTACAAATAGTTGCTCCGGCCTCATCATCCTGGAACTTGTTAAAATGAACAATATCAGGCTCACCTCAGACCTACTGAATCAGAAACTTTGTGTAAAGTCTAGGGATCTGAGTTTTAACAAGCCCTGCAAGTGACTCTGATGGACATCTTGTTAGAAACATGTAACATTTTTTTTAAAGTTACAATATAAATACATTAAGAGGATGGGAGAGGAAAAGTGTTTGTGCAACACAAATCTTGATCTCTTTAACCAGAAGTAGAAATCAACAGATGAAGAACTAAAACTGCTATACCAATAAACAGCACCATTCATTCATTCGTTCATTTGATAAGTATTTGAGTACTTGTTATGTGCTACACATGGTTCTAGATTCTGAGGACACAAGGAGCAATTTTTAAAAGTCACTGTTCTCCTGAAGCTTACATCTAAGTGAGAAACAATAAACACACAAACAGACAAAAAGAAAACTGATGATGAATATTTAATTATCTATTTAACATTGACCACCATTGATCAGGAATAGTTCTCTGATGAGTGACCTTGGAACAGAGAGAAGATTATAGAAGTAGCCTGGGGCCAAGCTTTATAGGCTTTGGGAAAAGTTTTGGGATTTATTCAGAGTAAAATGGGAAGGCAGTATAGGATTTTGAGCAGATAAGCAATTTACGTAAGTCTCTGTGGATATGGAAGATTGTATTTTCCAAAATACACCCACACACTTTCTTGACACTTGTCCCATTGAAAGGCAAAATCTGTGTCTTCTCTCAAATCTGGGTAAGTTTGTGACTCTCTTACTTTTAAGACTAACTCAGGAGTTTGGGATTAACATATACACACTACTATATATAAAACAGATAACCAACAAGGACCTACTGTATAGCACAGGGAACTATACTCAATATTTTGGAATAACCTATAAGGCAAAAGAATCTAAAAAAAATAGATATATATGTATGCATAACTGAATCACTTTGCTGTACATCTGAAACTAACAAAACATTGTAAATCAAGTATACGTCAATAAAAATAAAAAGACTAAGAAAAGGCAATGTAGCTGCTGCTGCTTTTCTTTTTGTTTTTCTTTTTTTTGTTTTTTAGAGCACTAGTGTTTAGAGCCTTGAGCTTCCATATGAGAGCTCTAAGTCCATATAGAAGTCCCCTGTAGATGCTCTCGATGCCCCAGGGGGTCATCCTAACTCTTACGTCCTCCTAGCCCAGAAGCCAGCTGTGTGCACGAAGAAGCATTCAGGCATTCTAGCCCTAACCGTCAAATCCTAGCCTCAGACTCTTCCCGGCTGAAGCCTTAGACATGATAGAGCTTCAGGAAAAAAAAGACAGGCCATCCCTGCCATGCTGTGTTCAAATTGCTGACCTATATGATTGTTAGGATAATAAAATGGTTGTTTTACACCGCTAAGCTTGGGGGCTTTTGTTTCAGAGCAATAGTGGCTGGAACCGTGGGAGCAGAGTTTAGGGCCCTACCATTTACCTGCAGCGCCAAGGCCAGCGGCATCAGCACCACTGGAGTTAGTTAATAATGTGGAATCTGGAGCCTATTTCAGGACTACTAAAACAGAATTTGCACTTTAACAAGATCTCCCAAGTAATCTGAATGCACATAAAAGTGTCTTTTTCACTCTGTTTTAATTTATTAAGCTAAAATGGACACACAGGGAAATGCGCACATCTTAAGTGATTATTTACGTATGCCCAGATGAATATCTAGAACATTTCTATCATACCCGGAAAATTTCCACGTGTCCTTCCTGAGTCAAAAACTCTCTCAACCCCTCCCAGAAATAACTTTTCCGACTTCTATCATCATATATTAATTTAGCTTCTTCTTGAATTTCATCAAATTGGAATTATTCACTATGAAT
The DNA here is from genome assembly GCF_028564815.1 of Eubalaena glacialis. Classification (NCBI taxonomy): domain Eukaryota; kingdom Metazoa; phylum Chordata; class Mammalia; order Artiodactyla; family Balaenidae; genus Eubalaena; species Eubalaena glacialis. The sequence continues at coordinate 59,829,748 of NC_083734.1, read as the reverse complement.
AATTCATGTTTATTGTTAATTTTTGTTTCTGGCTTCTTTTGCTCAAATAATACTTCTGAAATTCATTTATATTTTCGTGTGTATCAGCTTATATTTTAAAACAACTGCAGTGTAGTGATTCATCTAAATATACTACATTTTTATTTGTCTTTTCTGTTGATGGATATTCGGTATTTCCTAGTTTGGGGCTCTTATGAATAAAGTGATTTGTGTGCGTGTGTGTATATATGTGTGTGAACACATACATTCATTTCTCTGAGAAAGAAGTGCCGAGGAGTGGAACTGCTGGGTGGTGGGTAGGTGTATGTTTAACTTTATTAGAAATTGCCAAAGTGTTTTCCAATGTGGTCAGACCATTTTACACTCCACGTCCTTGACAATAGTCAATATTGTCAGCTGCTTAAATATAGCCATTCTGGTGGGTGTGTAGTAGAATCTTTTTGGGGTTTTAATTTGAATTTTCAGATGACAAATGATGTAGAGCCTTTTTTCATATACATATTGGCTATCAGAGATCTTCTTTTGAGAAGCACCTACCTGAGTCTTTTCCCCATATTTTAACTGAGTTCTATACATTTTTATTATTGAACTACAGAAGTTCATTGATATTTTGGATACAACTTCTTTGTCAGACATATGCATGGTAGGCAGCTCCTAAGACAACTCCCAATGATCCTCACTTCTTCATTTTCACACCTTTGTTTAATCTTCTTCCTTAGGTGCTGGTAGGTGGGATTTGTGGCTTGTTTCTAATCAGTAGGGGGCACAAATGATGAGATGTCAGTACTAGGTTTAGATGTACAATTACAACTTTTATCTTGCTAACACACTCTACTGCCTTGTTGGTCTGCATAGTTTGATGAAGCAACCTGTCATGTGGGAGAGGCCCACATGCACGGAACTAAGGGAGGTTGAGACCCTTAATCCAACATCCCTGAAAGAACTCAATTCTGCCAACAACGACGTGAGCTTGGAGGAAGGTCCCTTCCAAGTCCAGCCTTCAGATGCTATTCCAGTTCTGGCTGAAACTAAATTGCCACGTTGTGAGAGATCCTGCAGCAGAAGACACAGCTAAGCCATGCCATAGCAAAGTCCTGACACTCAGAATTTATGAGATAATAAATATATTTTCTTTTTAGCTGCTAAATTTATCATAATTTGTTACACAGCAGTAGATAGTATACACGAATAGCAAATATTTTTTCCTAAGCTATGAATTGTCATTTTGATGGTTGAGAGGTGACATCTTGGTGTGGGTTTAATTTGCATTTCCCTAATTAAGTTTTGGAATGCTTTTGCCTATCAGATATCTTCAGTGTGAAGTGTTGGTTCAAACCTTTTGCTCATATTTTTGATTGAATTGTTTATCTTTTATTATTATTAATTATTCATAGGGATTTTTAAAATAAATTCTGGTTATAAGTTCTTTTTCAAATTCATATAATGAAAATGCTTTCTCCCAGTCTATGGTTGGCATTTTTACTTTTTTAAAGGTGTCTTTTCATCTTTAAAGGCAAAATAAAGTCTGAGAAGCTCTAGATAGTCAAGAATGAACTCTTAGAGAAGAGCTGGGAGGACATACTTTAAGTGAGAGAGAGGATGGTGAAGAGATTGTCAAATTCTGGACATAGTTTGAAGGTGGTGTCTGGGGTTTGGCTGTAGGGTAAGAGAAAAAAGGAAGAATCAAAAACAACTCCTACAGTTTTGGTTTTGGTAAATGAAAGTTCATATTTTCTCCTTTTGAAGCTTCCTAGTGACTTCCCTTTAATATAAGGAATTTTCCACCATCTCCACTACCTCCTATTATCCTGGAAAACAAGGTTAGAGTCAGTTGTCATTTTTCATCACATTTACATCATTTTTTGGTAATTAATCGACTTCACTCATTTACATTGCCAGCCTGACCCCTAGAGATCTTTGACTTTACAACTCCAGCTAGAAAAAAGTTCCCTAGATTTGGAACCATGAGGCTTATTCTTCAGCCTTAGCTGTGCGTAATGTTGGTCAAGCACATTAACTTCTAAGATTCAGTTTTCTTATCTATCAGGTTCCTACTTCACAAAGTGTGGAGAAACTTATCAATTATAAATTGATATGAAATAATGACTATCTAACCTGTCTTTTCTTTATCTGAAAAATGTCTATGACTTTCTTCTTCCTTTTTGTTCCCACAGAGTCAAAAACCCTGTCTTTTTTTTTTTTTTTTTTTTCTGTAATACATTCCTACCTGATCTTTTTTTTCCCAGTCTCATCCACAAATTGACTATGGTCACCACCAGATACTCTAATAAATCTCATTTATTTTGTGGCTTCTGAATCTTACTTGACTTCCTATTTCCCATGAAGCTCAAAGGAGCTTTGCAAATTTTCTCCTTCTTCACTGTGAAATGGGTTTCATTTGTGTCAGCACATGCCTTACCCCCATCTGTGAATTAGATTGACTTAGTTCTCACCTTCCATGCGGCTGCCCTTAGCCTGTATTTCTGCTCCACAAATTGGGCATTTCTTTTACAAACGTTGCTTCTTTATGAACTACTCCTGCCATTTGCAATGACCGTCATCCTCTGAACTCTTGAAGGATTTATTTGTCTATATTTCTCTTACAGTTACAAAAATCCCTGTGGTACTTTTTAATTGTTTCCTAGTTTTCCAAATAAAGTGTTACTTCTTTTAGGATAGAAGCCATGCTTCTGGTTTCTGCACATCCTTGCCAACATTTGTTACCACTTATCTTTTTGATAATAGACATACTAACAGGTATGATTTGTCATTCATGATATCTCAATATGGTTTTGGTTTGCATTTCCCTGGAGATTAGTAATGTTGAGCATCTTTTCATATACCTATTAGCCATTTGTATGTCTCCTTTGGAAACATGTCTATTCAGGTTCTCTGCCCATTTTTTTTTTTTTTTTTTATATCTTTATTGGAATATAATTGCTTTACTCTGACCATTTTTTAAATCAGGTTTTGTTTGTTTGATTGTTTGGTTGTGTTTTGTTGCTACTGAGTTCTGAGAGTACTTTATATACTTTGGATGTTAACTTTTTATTGGATATATGATTTGCAAATATTTTATTTGATTCCATAGGTTGCCTTTCTATTTTGTTGATTATTTCCTTTGCTGTGTAGAATTTTTTTAGTTTGATACAGTCCCACTTGTTTATTTTTTATTTTGTTGCCTTTGTTTTTGGTGCCAAATCTAAAAAATCATTGCAAAGACCAAAGTCAAGAATTTACCCTCTGAGTTTTCTTCTAGGAGTTTTACAGTTTCAGGTGTTAAATTTAAGTCTTTAATCCATTTTGAGTTGATTTTTTGTGTGGGGTGTTAAAATAGGGGTCCGATTTCATTCCTTTACATGTGAATGTCCAGTTTTCCCACGACCGTTTATTGAAGAGATTATCCTTTCCCCATTATGCATTTTTAGCAGCTTGGTTGAAAATTAGTTGATCTTATATGCCTGGGTTTTATTTCTTGGCTCTCTATTCTGTTCCATTGATCTATGTTTCTGTTTTTATGCCAATACCAAACTGTTTTGATTACTAGAGCTTTGTAATATAGTTTGAAATTGGACCGTGTGCTGCCTCCAGCTGTGTTCTTCTTGCTCAAGATTGGTTTAGCTATTCAGAGTCTTTTGTGGTTGCATACACTTTTTAGGATTTTTTTTCTATTCCTTTGAAAAGTGCTATTGGAATTTTGACAAGGATTGCAATGAATCTGTAGATCACTTTGAATAGTATGGTCATTTTAACAATTTAACTCTTCCAATCATGGACATGGGATATCTTTCCATTTATTTGCATCTTTTTCAATATCTCTCATTAATATTTTACAATATTCAGTGTACAGATCTTCAATCTTCTTGGGTAAATTTATTCCTATTTTATTCTTTTTGATGTCATTGTAAATAAAATTGTTTTCTTATTTTTTTACCAGATAGTTCATTGTTAGTGTATAGAAATGCAACTTATTCTTGTATGTTGATTTTGTACCCTCAACTTTACTGAATTCATTTATTAGTTCTAACAGTCTTTGGTGGATTCTTTAGAGTTTTCTATATATAAGATCATGTCACCTGCAAACAGAGACAATTTTACTTCTTCCTTTTCAATTTGGATGCTTTTTTCCCTGTCCAATGGCTCTGGTTAAGACTTTCAGTGCTATCTATGTTAATAGAAGCAGCAAGAGTGGACACCCATATTTTGTTCTTGATCTTAGAGGGCTTTTCACATTTAGCATGATGATTTTGAGGTTCATCCATGTTGTTGGCATGTATCAATAGCTTGTTCCTTTTTATTATTGAATAGTATCCCATCATATGGATATTTCAGCAGCTGATGAACATTTAGACTGCTTCCAGTTTGGGGCTATTTTGAATAATGGTGCTATGAACTTCTGTGTACAAGTCTTTATGTGGACATATGTTTTCATTTCTCTTTGCTATATACCTAAGTGTGGAACTATTTGATCATATGGTACATTTGTGAATTTATATTTAACTTTTTAAGAAACTGCCAAACTATTTTCCAAATAGGTCATTTTTTAATTAAAAACATTTTCCAGGAGCCTTCAAATCTTCCAAAACTTTCGACTTTTTCACTATATTTACAAAGTACAGAAAAATACTTTGATAGACAGTTAAATTTTGTTATTGCCACACTGATATAAATGTATATCCTTAATACCGACAGCCAAATCAGTGTTTTTTCATTGCTTTCCATTACCTGTAGACCAAAATCTGTAAGGTGATTTGGAGAAATCCCACATAAATCTAATCTATTTCCATTTAATGATGATAAAGGATTTTAATGCCAAAGAACAAATAGCAGAGAACAGAAATATATTGACTTTGAAAGTTAACTGGGAAATTCCAAGAGACTCATGAAGGGAAGTATCATGATCTCACTTTACAGTAATTATTGACCTGAGTCCCTGGTGCCCACTTTGAGAATTCTCTCAAAGTATATAAGATGATTTCTCCTTTAAGATAAAGCAGAACTATCACAGCCACCATTACTTACATATTTAAATATTTAAAGTTTTATTTTATGCTTTTTTAAAAAAAAGAGAAAAATAACAGTCTTCAAGTGCTTAGCAGAAATTAAGCAATGTTGTTGGATCTAGTTGGATGAATATCAAAATTGACATGTAGTCAGATGTGGTCTGTACAAAACATCTTTTGTTTTTTCTAGGAAGTGCCCTATGCATTTCAATTATATCCTGGTGTACATGAGTGTGATGGATTATTTCAAAATATTATGTTGTCCAATCACTGTGAATTAACAATACACTAAATATCATGAGAACAAAAGGACTGGGGAAACCAGTTCCAGTAAATTAAGATCCACCTTAACTGTCACTCCCATGAGGAACCTCCACTTGAACTTGACTAGAATAATTATAAGGTTTTGTTCAATTCTGACCCAAGTTGTATGCATTTCACTAGTAACAGAAACAGCGACAAATCTTTTTTAAAAAGTATATACTTTTCTTACACCAGTATAATTTATGAAATAAATCAAAGAAAGAATATGCAAATTTTAAATCTTGAATTTTACTGAATATGTTGCTTCAGACAATAAAGATCTCTTTATTTAAATCCAGATATGATATAACATTGGAATAATGCATTTGAGAGGATCATTCAGGCTTCAGACCTGAAGCAGAAAATAATGAGACTTTTGCTGATGTGTGCCATTTAATTTTGTAGAAAAAAAAAATTCCCACATAGCACTGTGAAAGAGTTAACATTCTTCCGAACGTTCAGGAAGAGAAACTTAGGTACTGGAAAAATTGAGCTTATTGTTCCTTAAATATTTACCATTTTCTCAGAAATAGGTGGCAGCATAATGTTATCATTTTTAAACTGCTACCAATGGCAATGTGGATATCACTGCCATCTTTGAGATGTTTTGCAAATATTTCTCTCCTTAGCCAAGCCACAAATTCAATTTGTGCCCAGTTAAATCCTCATAAAATAGTGTCTTTGACAAATGATTGTTTTTTTCCTTCTCAACCCAGAGAAATGCCAGACTGGGCTATTTTCACTTTTGGTGGGAAACGTTCCACTTAGACTGACGCACAATTACGTGGCAAATATCCTGATGTTCTTTTCTTGTCATATGGCTGAACTTTAGAGAGTTGTGAAAGTGACCTGATAATTATAATAAAAATCGCTAACTTAGCATGTTCCACACATGTTACTTGAATTATCTCGTTTATTTGCTACACCCATGCTGACTTAGGTACTATTATTATTCCCATTTTACGTAAGACGAGACTGAGACTAAGGAAGACTAAATAATTTACCTATAATCAGTAAGTGGCAGCCTAATTTTCACCACCTTTAATCATTCTTCATGAGTACTGAATAATAAGACTTTGATTCATCCATTTAAAAATATTAAAAACACTGTTAAATATCTTTTTGGATTTTAAGCACAAAACTGAGCGCCTCTACTATCTACACAATTTTCCTATGAAATCATATAGATTTTGTGGAGGAACACAAATTGTATAGAGGATTAATATGAGATGTTGGATATCTAAAATATATTAACAGAGTAAAAATAAATACTTTGTATAGATACATACATACATACAGGCACTGCCAGAAAGGACTCCTAGACTATTAAATAAAATCCTAGGCAGTCCCTAAGTGGTGAAGTTATAAAGACAAAGTGCCTGTGATACATGCAGCAGAGAATCAGAGTAACTTTGAAAAGCAATGGTTCAACTTGTGACCATGGTGATGGAGATGAATCCTGATTGATTGGTGAACAGCCACTGTCCAGGACCAAAAGAGGAGACAAAATGTTTAAAGTTTAACATTTTGAGGATGAGGATGGGTGGACAGAAGCTGTTTTGACTCACTAAAACTATTTATTTAAACATTTTTCTCTTTTCTCATGATTCATATCCTGTATACCAACTATCTTAGCCTCTTTGTTGATCCCTGTATATCCCAGAAATGACCTGTAGGACAAACTTTAGAGTCACCTGGAGTAATTACCGCCATCTCCACACCTGTACTTCCCACTTTAATGAAGTTTGAAAGCCTTCCTCCTCTTCACTCCACTGCCTGTGAGCTACTACATTATTTTTTTCTCCCATAACAGGGAAACTATGATTCAGTGGCCTGAGAATGCAGTTTGAAAGACTGCCCATTCTTGGTTGAGGATAGGGATCAATGAACTTTTCCTTTAAAGATCCAGGTAAAAAGTATTTTTGACTTTGAGGGGCAGGCAGTCTCCATTACAACTACTCAACTTTGCATTGTCGTGCAAAACGACCGCAGACAATACATAAACGGATGAGGGTGCTGGTGTCCTCATAAAGCTTCATTTATAAACACAGGCAGTAGGCCAGATTTGGCCTACAGGCACATAGCTTGCCACCCCCTGGTTTGGACTGATGTGCCACGTCATTTAGTGCTGGGTTCTTTTTGGAACTTTGATCCCTCCTTTACAGTCATGCAAACACAGGTAGGATAAGATTCCATGCACCAGGTCCTCGTTGTAGCTGCAGAGCCCTGGCCTCTCCCAAGTCTTGTTTAGGTATTGCATCCTTGGAGAGTTTCACCCAACGGAACCAGGAGAATAGCTATCAATACAATTGTTAGCATTCTCTCTGGATATATTTTTTAAACTGTGGGAAAATATTTTATCTCTGGCTAGTAACTGCTGATGTCATAAAAAACGACTAGTGCAATATTTTCCTTCACAGACAGCTTTGGGTCATTTTTCAGGGGGATATGGTCTTAGTTACATGGGGCGGCCAGGCAGGGTCACACTTCACACACAGGTTTCTTTGCACAATGACACGTCTGTGGCTACTTGGTTTATGTGTTTAATAGGTGGGTGGACTCTGCCACATTGTTCAAATTTTTAAAAATTAAAGGCTTGCGGTTGGCAGTTTCAGAGGGTCTGTGTCATGGAAAGAGAGAATGGCAGATTCAAATAGTAAACATACCCGTCTTTTCAACAGGCCCTTCTTTGGCAGAGCCTTTGAGCACAGACTTCTTGGAGGGATCTGAGCTCCATGTGCCTAAGTGACTAAAAGATGGAAAACAATGCATCCGAGGGCTCGCTCAGCAATCTGTGGCAAGTGTGAGACTTGTTCGCGGGAGGGCTCTTGGCAAAGCTGCGGAACTAAGCTTTTAGTCCAGCTCCCTTTCCTAATCCTAAATCAGACCGCTACACTCAGTCCCTCCCTGTAATAAGCACTAAATCCACGTGCTAGGTTTCAAAAGAAAGAAAAAACCCACTTTAACTATTAAGACTTCCCTGAAACCTACTCATGGGAGCAGGGAACACATGGTGTTGTAATTTTTTTTTTTTTTTTTAAGCAAGACATCTGTAGGATTCAAGAAATAGCTAAAATCTGTTGGATTCCAGAAACTTTTATAAGCTGAACTCCAATATAGATAAATTATTTTTATTAGATTCAGCTACACACAATTCATGTAGAAAAGTCTACTGGAAAACAAATTTTCAAAAGAGGAACTTTAGTAACGTGTAAGTTGATGTTTTGATTTCAAAGAGTGAGTGCTAAGAAAATTATTTTAATTTTTAATGCATGTGTGATTGAGTACAGCTACAAAAATCCTGTGCATAAATTATGGGAAACAACAGTGGGCAGATCAGTTCTCCTACTGTGACCTTTCTAGGAAGCATTTCTGAGTGCTTGGTGCTGGCTAGTCACACAGGAAATATTTTTGAGCACCTACGATATACCAGGCATCTTGCAAGGCACTTAGAATGTAGTGCTACACAAAATAGCAGAATACCAGCTAGCCGAGAGTTTAAATCTAAAAACAGATATTAAAAACGACAGATAATTAATGGACTATAGTGGGCTCTGGGAAAACTTATTTAAGAGGTTGATTTTTACCCATAGACTGAACATTGAATAAGTGTTAGTCAATATAATGTCGGGCTGGGGAGTCTTGCAGGCAGCTGGAACAGCATCTAGGCCTTGACGAGAAGAAGTGAGATCTATATGAGGAAAGCAAAGTATATCAGCATAGCTGGTGCAGAGGAAGATGAAGAGAACAGAAGCAGGTAATAATTCTGAGCGAGGTGGACGCCACAAGTACTATAGGGGTTTAGGTAACGCAATAAAGACTTAAAATTTTATCTGCATAATGCTTTTCTTTCTCCCTTCAACAATGGATTTCCCCAAAGCACTCTGGATATATCCTTCATTTCCAGAGAGAAATACTCCACGCAACAGGCTCTGAATACTTGGATACGACATGTAAGCCAATCCTTGAGTCACCCAGCACGTTTACATCCTAGCTTCTCTGTTCATAGAAATAAATAGCCTCACTGAGTAAACAGTTTATCTTCGAGGAGATGGTATGAGGAACAACAAATATGCCAAGGGATGAACAGGTGCCTAGTGCACTACAGATATTTCAAATTTTTCAAAGCAATGAACTCTTTTTAAACCAGGAAATGACAAAAACTACTTTCTACTGAAAACAAAATCAACGAAGTGCAGTAGAACAAGACATTTCATTGAAAACAAAAACCGACTATAAAAATTCTACATAACAAGTTTAATTGTTTGGGAACACAGAAGGAAAAAAAAAATCTCACCACTCCACTATCTATTGTCACTTATTTATTTTTTGCAAACTATTGTCCAGTTTTGTACATCTTCACAGTGACAATAATTCCTTTATTTTCTATGTTTCCACTTAGTGTTACTTTCCATATTTCAAAAGATTCTACATCATTATCTACATCCATCTTCATAATGACTGCCAACACTCCACCTCTAAGTAATTAATTGTGACAATTCTAATTACGTGTCAATGTTGGATGATTGAGAAACTTGTTTAAAAAGGGAAAGTTTTCTGCACTAGGGTTTAATGTATGCTCAAATCACTAAACTTAAGTAAAAAGAAACGAATCATTTTATTAAAATTGTTGGAACAGTGCATGCTCCATTCACCTCTAAAATTTGGCAATAGCAAAATAAATGGAATTAAATTTCAGAAATCTGAATATCTGCTAAAACCACTTATTATTTAAATACTATTAATTATTTTTATTAGACTATTTTTTTAGAACGGTTTTAGGCCCACAGTAAAATCGAACTTTCCTATTTAACATTTTTTATCAAGAGCACAAATGAAAATAGAGGAAAAAAAAATCTTGCAATCAACTCAGTGCACACTGTGAGCTCCCCTCTCTCCTCTGTCTCTCTGTCTCTCCATCTCCTCTGTCTCTCTGTCTCTCCATCTCTTTAGGCCACTCCCATCATAGTTTTGCTTCTCCCACTCCAGTGAAACTACTCTGGTCAAGATCACCAATAGCTCCTTCTTGCCAAATCCAGAAACCAATCATCTGGCTTCTTCCCCCTAGACTGGAAGCTTCTACCTGCCACATTTTCCTGTAACTCTGTTCATCCTGTCGATCACATCTTCTCCTTCTGTGTCCTTCATACTCTAGCTCTTATCAAACTTCAAACTCGAGAATCGAAAGGACTCAGCCACAGAATATCTGCTCTTCACCACAGACGCTTCTTTTCCTAAGTAATTGCATGCAGTCCCATGGACTTAAAATCTTCTATCGGCTGATGAGTTCAAAATTTATAGCTTCAGTCCTGAACCCTCCCTGAACTCCAGACTCATAAATCCAGCTCTAAAACTTAAAATACACAGAACAATTCATTCATAAATCTTCCTTTTCGCACCCTCCCATCCACACCCTATATTCAATATTCTGTGTTCTCATGCTTCTCAGAAAATGGCACCCCTCTCTGTTCACTGGCTTGAACCAAAAGTTCAAAGTCTACCTTCAATTCCCACCAACTCCAACAGCCAAATCAAGATTAAGTTCTCGCAGCTCTGTCTTCAAAACATCCCAAATCCTTCTCCTCATCCCCGCCGTCGTCCTAAGGAGCCATCGTGCGTCACCTGGACTGCTAACGTTGCCCACCTGGCCTCACCCTTTCCTCTCGTGTTTCTAAACAGTGCATTCTTCACACAGGGGCTGGAGGCATGCAATTGGATGTAAGAAATGGACTCTCCTTGCCCAGTTCTACTAAAACATTAACATCAGGTGCCAAAGCAAGTGTCACACAAATCCTCATGTGCGGTTTTTCAAAAGAAGTCCAGGACAACTTGCTCCAAGTATCATGAATCTCGCTCAGCCATTCTCAACAAGAAAGAGTCCAACAGAAAGAGGATTTAGGAAAATGCTGGGTAAAGGGATGTCTTTTTACCGCCTGCCCAACAGAGCTGCCAGGAGGACAGGGCTCTTTCAGGCGAAAGGGGCTGGATACGTTCTGCTGGAGGCTCAGGAGCCCACCAAGAATGTTTGGTGGCCAACAGTGCAAACTTTCGTAATGTAACAGCCAGTTATTTTACCAGCAAAAGCAAGTTTATTCAGGGATAGCTGAAGGAATTGCAATTTTGGATATGCGAACTACCTACTGCTGCCCATAGAATCCAGAGAGCTTCCAAGCAAGGGGAACTCGCTTTTATAGGGAAAAGGGGGACTTAGGAGGGGCTGTAGTAACAAAAGAGTCCATTGGAGGAAGCTGGGGGCGGGGGGGTGTCCAAAGTATGGAAGCTTCTCACTGGTTGGGCTGCTACAGTCTGTGATTGGCTGGGCTATGGGCCAGGTAGAGAGAAGCACAGGAGGCCGCACCTTCCTGCGGGAGATGCAGGTGCCCGTCTCTGCCCGTTGACAGTGATGGACGATGCAGGGCTGGGTGTAAGAGCTCCCCCTGTAGATCGGTCCCGACTCCAACTTTAGCGGAGGTTTCTTTAATTAACTCCACAGCAGGAATAGAGACTCAAATCCCCACGTCAAAGGAAATACAGGGCACATGGGCCCACAACAGTTCTCATGAGAGGGAGTTTCTGTTTTAATCATGTTTTAGGCCCAGAGAATGCAAAGCCATCCGGCCAAGTCTCATCCACCTGCAAGGGCAGTGTGGAGGGGCCGTGGTGGGCGGGGAGAGAAGCAATCATACCCGCTTCCCGATGCAGGCAGGCATCCTATTTATAGTGCCAGCGTGACTCAGAGACAGGAGAAAAATACACACTAAGTTAATTTCAGGATTTGGATTGTTACAGGGATGGACAATCTCCTGAAATGAAACTCTGTTTGCAATTTAAAGTCATTATAGAACTGTTTATCACAAGAGTGGGAAGGAATGTCCCAGGACCAGGGCAAGATGGTTCCCATTGAATAAACTTTAAAGGGACGGTGGGAGTAATGTATAAGGCATCCGGCTTGTTCAGAAGTCCAGCTATGTGATCTATTAGAAATATAAATCAGATCATCTCTCTCCTCTGTATTCCCGCCCCCCCGCCCCGCCCAGTGCCTTCCATTGTTTTTAGAAAAGATCCAAATGTCCTCCATTGCATTTAGAATAAAATCCGAATAAGATCTATCTCACAGCCTTCAAGGTTCTACACGATCTGGCCCCTGTTGAACGCTCCCAGCGCCTCTGCAACCACTGTCCCCTTGCTGACCACTCCAGTCACAATGGTGTTCTTTCCATCCTTTGGACATGTCAAGCTTATTCTTTCCTCAGGGACTTGCCCCTTGCTGCTCCTCAACTCAAATCTTCTTTCTTTAGATATTTGCAAATCTGAACCCTCATTTCTTTTAGGTCGGCTGAAATGTCACTCCTTTCAGAGAGATCTTCCTAGATTACATCATCCAATTATCACCCCACCACCATCCCACCATTAGCACATGACCCTTCATCCATCATACACTTATCGCTACACAGAATTATACTTTTTATTAACTGAGCCACTGGTTGATTGTATGTTCCTGCCTTCCTAAGCAATTACAGATCTTGCCTTGCTCATCACTGTGGTTCCAGCTTCCAGATGAATGCCTGGGACACCAAAGACTCTCAGTAACTCTTTTTGAAAAAGTAAATGAGTCAATGCAGAGAACCGAATAATTAGATTTATTTCTCAAGCACAGTTTATAGTAAAATCTCTCTTTTTATTTTACTGCCTTCTGTTATGGGCTGAATTGCGCCCCATGCCTCAAAATTCATACGTTGAAGCCCTAAATCCCACTACTTCAGAATGTGACTGTATTTGGAGACAGATCCTTTAAAGAGGTGATTAAGTAAAAATGAGGCCATTAAAGTGGCCTCTAATAGGAGCTGGCCGGTGTCCTTATAAAAAGAGGAGACTAGAACACACAGAAAGACATCAGACTTGTGTGCACACGAGGGACAAGCGTGTGAAGAGGGAGCCGGAGGGGGGCCATCTGCCCCCTAAAGAGAGAGGCCTGAAGAATCGCCTTCCCTCATGGCCCTCAGGAGACACTGACCTTGATCTTACACTTCCAACCTCCAGCACTGGGAGAAAATCAATTTCTGTTGTTTAAACCACCTGGACGTTGGTATTTTGTCATGGAAGCCCTAGCCAACTAACACGCTGTCCCTCCCCACCCCTTCCACCAACATTATATTTCTACAGTTCTACAAAAGAGAAATCACAAGGAATTAACAGTCAACCGCGTAATCATCACAATCATGATGAAGAGCTGGGATATGTAAGGACCTCTCCTAGGTTGGAAGAATAAGCTGTTTTGGCTACAAAAGACTAACAAATAGGCTGTTTAGAAAAAATTACAAGATATATATATGTATATACATATATATATGGTAAAATGTATCCTTTTAACCAGTTTTAAGGGGACTGTTCATTAAGTACATTCACATTGTTGTGCAATCCTCATCACCAGTCATCGCTAGGACTTTTTCATCCTCCCAAACAGAAACTCTGTATCCATTCGACACTAACTCTCCATTTCCCCTCCCTCTAGCCAGTGGTAGCCACCATTCTGCTTTCTGTCTCTATGAATTTGACTAGGCTAGGACCTCATGTAAGTGGAATCATGCAGTACATGTCCTTTTAAGCCTGGCTGATTTCACTTAGCATAGTGTCTTCAGGTTCATTCACGTTGTGGCCTATGTCAGAATTTCATCCTCTTTAAGGCTGAATTATCTTACATTGTATGTATATACCACATTTTGTTCATCTATTCATCTGCTGATAGACATTTGAGTTGTTTGTACTTTTCGGCTACTGTGAACCGTGCTGCCCTGAGCATGGGTGTGCAGCTATCTGAGTCTCTGCCAGCAATTATTTTCGAAATATGTCTGGAGGTAAAACTCCTAGATCATATGGTAGTTCTATGTTTCATTTTTTTTGGAGGAACCACCGTACTGTTTTCCACAGAGGCACACGGTGGATTTTTAACTATACAATAGTAATTATAAATGTGTGTGGTCTATTTTCTCTGTGTCAGGTCCTTTCCTTGGGTGCCTTACCTATAATATTACTTTTGATTCTCACGTGAGACAGGTTCTTTTATTATCTTCTATTTACAGATGAGGAGACTTGCCCAGACAGATACTTCAGTACGTCGCAAAGCCTGCACTTGAGCTCCGGTCGGCCTGACGCCATAGCCAGCCTCCTACCCACTCACTGCACTCTGCTACTACCTGGACCCACCGCTCCGGGGTTGTCCAGAGAGGAGGAATGTGCCCCAGCTGCCGACCACGACTTGCCTTGTAAATAGTTTCATCTTATAAGCAGATGGCATGATAATGTAGCACATTATAATCTCTGGAACCCAAAGAAACTCCTGAAATCATTAAAGGCCAAGCACAACAAAACAGAATACATATACCCCATATTTTTTCCTGTAGGAAAGAAAATGAAGAATTTTTGGTTTTGACAAGGTAGATTATTCTGGTAGCCCCTAGGTCTTTTCTAATTGAAGGTCACTTTCTGACATTCCTTCTGATTTAGATAGACAGCGTATGAGAAAAGGAAGGCAAATAGCTGTTTCTTAGAAGAATTGCCTGTGAGCCAGTATGTGGACACGTGTCACGGAGAGGAAAGAAAAGGCAAACCAAGCACGCTTAGCAGGTAACACTGATGACACAACTTACTCCTGCAAATGCAAACCAAAGTCAGCTCTCCGGCAGGAACATCAAGACAGAGGTCTCCCGTTAACCTGAACAAGGCACTCTTCCACACGCTACACAAGGACGATTGCCTCAAATTATACAAAGACTTAGACAATATGACAGTAATCAGCAGCCCAAAGAGGCAATCCGAGTTTATGTGACTCACTGTTTTGAGCAAATATTAACATAGGCTAGCTGAGATTTCTCTTGGTATCACTTTTCCAAAATTTATATAATACTTCAAAGTAACCAATACAGGGAGAATGAACTAGATAAACTCTTTGGATCACTAGTTTAATTACTGACAGCTTCAGTCAACTTATTTAGTATTTCCCTGAAATAGAAGAATAAAAACATATTTTCCAGGCGTTGTAGTAGGCCGCCCCTACTCTGAGAAGTGCTGAGTTGAGAAAGGATCCAGACAGCATCTCCTCGTGATTTTAAACTGAGCAGTTTAAAATCAGCTCAGTTCGAGCATAACTGAGAGTCTCAGAGAAAACAAGCTTTGCAAATGTCAAAGAGCTTCTTTAGAAGCTTTTCCATAGACTGGCTCATTGCACCAACGTCCAGGATATGTTAACAAGTCTTCAGCGGTGACAAACGAAACTAACGTATATTTCTCTGCTGAAATGGGTAAATTTATATTTTTCTGGGAATTAAAAAATAATAATGACAACACTCTTTGGCAAATTAATGCCCACATACAAAATGATAATCTGACCTTAAATGAAAGGGTTAGAATAGATGAGCTATATACAAAGCCCTTCCCAGACCTAAATCTTTATGGTTCTTTATTTTCCATGAAAGCCAAATTTACCTATTATTTCTGTAGTCTCAGATAAAAATATAAGTAAGTTGCTCCTTTTTATTCTGATCTAGGTATAAGGTTTGCAGAAATTTTTCTCTGTGAGGCAGTGGATGAGGGGATACATTGAAGCAGTTCGTGGGTAAGCAGCACTGAGTGATTTGCCCCACAGGATACAGTGACTGCGTATCTCCAGTGTTTTCATCTTTATTATTGTTTGCCCAATATTGTTCAGAAATTTCAGTGGGTCATAAATGTTTTAAACATATGTTTGAAGAATCTTGCATTGACTGTGGCATATACATAAGCATACGTGAACACACATATTGTCAGAACATAGGGTTTGTAGGGGAGAGTGAAGAGAATTGGGTAAGGAACACTGGACGGCAGGAAAGCAGAAAAGAAAGAGGACTCAGTGCTTGGAACACACACTTGAATTAGAAACCTTGGAAAAACATCAAGCAAAATAATTCTCAAACATAAGGTACACAAGAGCCAAAGTGATGAGAAAAAAAATATATGTGTGTCCATGGGTGCACATAATAACATAGAGACTAACATATATTACCATATGTGTGCATATATGTAATGATTCCAGGTAGAAGCACTCAATACAAATATTCTGGAAGACATAATTTCTAAAATGAAGTCAACACCAAGGAGAGGAAGAAAGAAGGCAGAAGAAAAAAGTGAAAGATTAGCGAGGTCATAGTTTGACACTGCGTAGTCGATCATGGATCCCCTTAACCTAGATTTCTCTTCCTAGGCTATTGATTTAGCTTTGATTCTGAACTCTCTCTTAGATGCCATTTGCTTTAGAAACAGAAAGAAAAAAAAAATGTCCATTGATTTTCTCATGGTCAGTCTGTTCCCGGGGCCCTTACAGCTAATCAGTTACCACGTCCTCCTCCTCTTATCTTATCGGGGCTTTCTAACTTCCGCCATTAAGAGATGTCTGACTCTGTAGTTGCTGAAATCGCTCAGTCTGGGTACATAAGAAGATTAAACTGAGTCACTGAGTCCCCTTGATCTTCTCCACTTCCCCTTGTTGAAGGCGTGTCTCTGTTTACCATGCAAGATAAGGGGGTGCAGACAAGGCAGAATAGGACCTTAGAAGATGCAAAGGATTGAGATATTTGTGTCGTGTATACAGTAGGTGACAAGAAAATTCCACATGGGGAAACTATAAAGGGTTCTTCAACTATAGTTCATTATACTCATCTTATGAAAAACCAGAGTTCTGATGATGTCTGAGGGTGTAACCAGATCCCAGCCCTTTTAAAGAGTAGTGATTAGTTGAAGTGCTTCTGACAGCTAAATAAATATTTTCTAAATACAAATATACTGTATGTTTTAAATGGAATATCAGCACCAGTTTTAGAAATGAGGCCTGCTACTCTGGGGTTCCCTAGCTGCCAGGTCTGTTCTAAGTAGAAACTGCTACTTTTTGACTGTCGCCAGCTGGAAGCTCAGCTGTGCCCAGTGAAATGACACTTTGGTTAAACAATACAAGGTCTAACGCAGCAAAATACTTACCACCAGGCTCCACTCCCTGGAAGAGAAATCTCAAAGCAATTAATGTGATACACAAGAGACAGCATAAGCCAAATACTCTCTGAGAAGAGAAGGTGTTATATATCTGCCTGGAAAGATGAACAAGCCTAAGAAAAAGGTCTGTCCTCTTGCCTTTCTGTTACTGAAATATCATCTCTATCTGGGCAATCAATAGCATTATCAATAGCATCTTCCCATTCATTTGGAAGAACGTCACATACAAATGTGATGACTCATTTGATTACCATACAGAAAATGCTGTCAATTCTTTGCAGTCAATAAACCTTCTTCCTTTAGCAAGTTAAAAAAACAAACAAACAAACAAAACAATACAAGGTCTAGAGCTACAGGAGGCAATGCAGATCTGAACAAGTAATGCAAACTTTAGAAAAGTCGATTTTAAAAGCTTTGTGAAAATACGAGTATAATCCAGATTTAGAGTCTGAGTAATGAGTAATAATTGAAGAGGCACAGAGAGTAAAAGAGAGTCCCAGACAAAGAAAGAAACATTTATCACACAGTCACCAATCCCAATAATGGTGGGTGACATGGGAACCAAAGAAATCAATGTGGCAGCATTGAGCATTCTCCCACGAGATTAAAAAGAAAAAGGAATTACAAAAAAAGTAGGAGGAGCGAGATATAATCAAGGACAACTAGAAAATTTTACAAAACTGTGAAAGAACATTGTCAGGGTTCTTAAAAACCAGAATGACTTGAGAATATGTCATAAATGTGTTTATGATTATATTAAAATCATATCAAATTATATAAAATCTTCAGATAGCATAAAAGTTACTCTCCCTCACCTGCCCCCATTCCAGAGAAGCAATCACTTAGTTTATTCTAATGTGGTTTTTCAGAAATTTTCTATATGCATGCAAGCATAATGTACATCAGTGGTTCTCAAATGTAAGCAGTTTTGCCCCTTATTGAAGCCCATATTCAAGTAGTAAAATAGAAATTAAAGAATTGTGTGCATAAATGACTTCTAGCATTTCTGTTACAAGATCAACTATAACATACAAGGAACTGATCTCAAAGCAACTGTCAGAAATCTTTAGAGTCACAAAGAGCAGGAGACATAAGTAAAATGTTAACTTGACTTCAAAGACAGAGATTGGATAATTTCTGATAAATGTATACTAGAATCAGTGTGTCTCTCCTTTGAAAAATTGTAGAACACATTGTCCAACAAATGGCAGAAAATCTGCAATCAACACTAGAAGGTCATATAGGTCCTAAAGAAAAAAATCACATGAAGAAACTACATTCTACATTTTAATGAAATAAAAATGTAGGCCAGGTGAAATATATAGAGAGCGATTTTATTCAACAAATTACTTGGCAATTTTCCAGGTTAGAATGGTTACTAAGGTGGAGACAGTTATATAGGATAATATTATTAGGTAAATTTATATTTGAATGACCTGTAATATCTAAGAAGCGTCAATCAAAAATATCCAAGTAAAAGGGTCTACTTTTAGTGAACAATGCAAATCCTGTCCTGTAGGACATTTTTATCATTTTTTGACAAAAATGATAAACAACTTTCAGAAAAGCCATATTTATTAAATTTTAAATGAGTTAAATTATGGGATAGATATCTAATTAACAATAAGAATTCTTCTATGTATTTAGTACTTTATGTTCTTTGCAGTGTTTTTTTTCATTACGATGTTTAGTAATCACAAAACCCTATTGCCGTAATTGAAGAGGAAGCTGAAGCACAGGAAGGGTAAGTACCTGGCCCAAAGTCACACAGCCAATGAGTTTGGATCTGGGCTATGAGCCCAGGTTGTCTGGCTCTAGAGTCTGTCTCACCAATCATGATGCTTTACTGCCTCTAGCATATAATGAAGTCATAAATAATAAATAAGGAAGTCAAGATTAAAAATTATTTCAAAAAACCATAATATGAAAAAGCTTATTAAGGACAAATGTAAAGTCTCACACCAGACTCCAAAAAATCTAGATGTTGGCACCTATGCTAACCACAGGATTGATCAGCAATATTCAGTGCATGACACCAGTTTCTGCTAGGTCCCACTTTGCTGATCTGGTGCCTGGCAGGGATGAGTCCATGCTGAAGAGGTTAGTACTTATATTTAGCAACCCCATGCCCACCAGCAGAGTAGGACTTGGGAATGACATTTAATCTTCTACCCAGTTTCAGGTGCTCTCCGGGAACCTGAGTGATGACCAAACCACACCTTGGCCTAACCCTCACAATATAAGGTAGATAGCTAAGAATTTGAGTACAAACCAAGATAATGGATTTGGATTTCTGAAAATATTCAAGTAGTGACCAATTAATCATCTAAGTAATCTGTACCAGAAGGGACTTTTGCATAACTTAAACAAAAGCCTGCAGGAGTATGTTAATCTGGGAAGGAAATTAACTTTGGAATATAAGGTCTGGGAATAGAATATTGATGGATTGTTCCCTGCAAGGGTTACCTGCAGTCGAAAATCATGGAGGTGGCAAACTTGGGTGTCATCCAGGCCTTGCAATGACAAGAGCTGGGCTATTGGGGTGGGGGACACACACAGCAACAGGAGTCTTTAACCAGGATGGACACTTGCGTCAGTCTAACTGATACACAGTGGCCGCTGGAAGGCAGTGTCTCAGAAAGCTGGCAGGCTGCACCCCAGCCCTGTGACCAGGAGGGTTCTCATTGATCAGATGTTGTTCACAAGTGTATCTTCCCTCTAGCCAGCTGAAGTCTTTATATTTAGTTTTGTGACATGGAGGATCATGGTTCTAGGAAGTAACTGGGCAGAAGGGGAACCCCCAGGGACTTTCTGTAAATATGCATCCAGAGAAGAGTTCCAAGGAGAAGTGACGAGCAAGAGTTAGGCAGGCTTTCAGGCCAGCGTTCCACCCCATGCAGGAATTAGAGCAGGGAGGAAAAAAGAACACTTCTAATTACATCCACTGAATACATACTGTGGGTGTCAGGAGGTGAGCTCTATGTGAACAAGCCCATTGGTGTTCACAGGTTCAACCTAGGCACCGAGAGTCCTCAATACAGGACTTCAAGATATTTAGCGAATATCCTGTCAGATAAATGAAACAGTGTAATTCTCTCAAGTATGTGAAAGTACAGTTTGCACACATTCTTTACATGTAAGCTTTCATTTTTATTTTATTTTAAATATATCCTACTATCAAATACGTAAGAAAATTCAGACACAAATTTAAATGTAAAAGGAAAAAGGATACTCCCATCAGAAGGAAATTCAGATAATCCTTTGATAAAGCAAATAAACGATAGAAACAAAATTGTTTTAGACTTCCACCCTAGTGGTCTTAAAAAAGTTATCTGTATATTTTTTTGAATCATTTATGTCCCCAAGATGAAACGTTAACTTATAAAGACTTTTTTCCCTCTATAATTTACCAGGATCATCCTAATAATTCAAATTCAGAAAGTTAATGAAGGGGTCTTTGGCATTTTAATAGAACACGTTTGGGAACGTGGTCTTCATCTGACGTGGGGTCCTTAGGTTTGATAATGTGTCTTGCCTGGCTACTCGTGACACTAAGCTCAAGTCAGGGCCCGTACCATTAAAACTGCTGTTGCCAAGATTTTATTTTTTTTGTCATAAAGGATTGCAAACATATTTCTCTATTAGAGTTCAGT
Source organism: Eubalaena glacialis (assembly GCF_028564815.1). NCBI lineage: Eukaryota > Metazoa > Chordata > Mammalia > Artiodactyla > Balaenidae > Eubalaena > Eubalaena glacialis. The sequence goes on along the minus strand of NC_083734.1, from coordinate 59,808,771 downwards.
TGTGTATGAAAAATAATTGCAGTAATAATAGAAATAAGAGTCATCAAGAAACATCGTATGGCTTTTAATAATCCCACTGACAGCCCAGATTTGATGTCGTGGTCTAATGAGTGGTTGTTATTCTTCCCCTGAGAAAATGAGTAATGTCTCTTCTGTTAGAAAGTACTTTTCTGCAACTACTATTTACAGAAAATGTAAAAGCATTCAAGAATTTTTAAGGAATCAAGGGACTTGTAGCAGTAAAAAAGAAAGAGAGAAGGTGAGATAATTAGAAGGTAAAGAGCACCTTCTTTCTGCAGAACTAGGGGCGCCCGGTGAGTTCCCGTGGATGATCCGTCCTGGTCCCTTCTTAAAGGGACTGCTATTTCGCATTAGAACATTCCACGAAATGCAATGCTTTAAGGCCAAGATTCGATAAACCTCCACAAATTTCCAGGGCTTTCTGCTTCACAGTGGAACAAATAAATGGGTATTAGCTTACCATTGACTCTATTGTTCAAATTAGAGGTTGCCCCATTTCCAGACCAGGGGGATGGTGAGAAATGATGAGGGTTTAAAACTTGGTGGAACTGAATTATTTCACAAAACATTTTATCGGCCAACTACTTGGTTATAACTTTGGGGATTTTTAAGGAAAATTACTTCCAAAATATTTTTTAAAATAAGAAAAAAAATTAATTGAAGAACCATCACTCCTATACGAGGCCAGAAACATTAAGCGTTCTATGTGCCTTTGTAACAAAGAAACTCAGGGAAGTTGAAAACAACAATTAGAATTAACAATAAAAAAGGCTTGTAATTATCCCTTAAAATGCAGCTATCCTGTTCCATAATACGATTAATACCAGAAACTGAGGTACTCCTTGTCCCTCTGGCCTCCTTCAGAAGGTTTAGAAGTTTTAGAATTCAAGGAACATTAAGACCACTTCCATTGTTTTTTATGGATAACCATTTTTAAGATTAAAAATTGGAATAAAACAAACTGAAATATCTTTCTCCTCTCCATAATTTCATTTTATTTCTTTGAGACTCTGTCAGTATTCATACATTTATTCCTTTAACATATTTGTTCCTCTGATTTCCAAGTCATAAAAATGTTTCTGCTTAGAAATGGAGCTTATTAAAATCCAAGACTTCTCTCTACAGTCTGTTCTTTCTTTTCTATTATTTCCTCAGAGCTTATTTTAAGTTCCATCTTTGCCAGGCTAATTGCAGATTGAATGATCTCTAAAGATCATTACTCTGTTGGAGATTTGTCTTGAAGGAGGAATGGTGGAGAAAGGGAAGGAAAATTCTATATTACTTCAGGTGACAAATTATACTTGCAAGACCTCACACTAACTCTTAAGAGCCATGATTTTCATGGATGGAAATACTACTCTGATTTTTGCATCAACTCTGACTACAGGCTTTGATTTTCTATGAATTCCAAAGGCCATGGAGCACCAAAAGGTAAGTGACCCAAAAGTCAGTGATCATAAAAACTGAATTGTTGATCATGGAATTATTACTTCAAACCATGATCAACTAGTGACTTGGGACCCTTCTTCTCTTTACCCTGTTGTCACAGTGCACAGCAGTTTGGGTTTATTCTCCATTATTCCACTGAAACCACTCTTCTAAGATCATGAATGACCTCCATGTGACCACAGCCAACGATCATCTCCATTTACCTCACCTTAATCTCTCGGCAACAAACAGGGACGGCCTCCTCTTTGAAATACTTTCTTTGCTTGGCTTCCATAATACCACATTCTCCGTTTGAATCTCATCTTACAGACTATCCTTGGAGTCTTCTGTACTGCTTCTTCCTCTTCTGTCGGACCCCTAACTATGGGGATAGCTCTCTCTTTTCTCTATCTACACACTTCCCAGGGAGCTGATTCATCTAATTCCTTGACTTGAAATACAGCATAAGTGCCAATGATTCCTAAAGCGGTTCCGGTCCTAACTTCTACTCAGAATCCCAACTGCCTTCTTGCTATTTATATGGATGCCTAAAAAAATAGGCATCCAGGGGCTTCCCTGGTGGCGCAGTGGTTGAGAATCTGCCTGCCAATGCAGGGGACATGGGTTCGAGCCCTGGTCTGGGAGGATCCCACATGCCGCGGAGCAACTGGGCCCGTGAGCCACAACTACTGAGCCTGCGCGTCTGGAGCGTGTGCTCCGCAACAAGAGAGGCCGCGACAGTGAGAGGCCCGCGCACCGCGATGAAGAGTGGCCCCCGCTTGCCGCAACTAGAGAAAGCCCTCGCACAGAAACGAAGACCCAACACAGCCAAAAATAAATAAATAAATAAACAAACAAACAAATAAATAAAAATTAAAAAAAAATAGGCATCTATAATTTCACATATAGCAATCAACTTATTGATATTTTCCCAATAATACTATCATCTCACAGATTTTTTCCTACCAGAATGAACCACAACACCAACCATCCTATTGCTGAAGCCAAATATTGATATACAGGACGTATACTTGATTTATCTCTTTTCCTCACTCTCCATCCAATTCATTCTCTACCTTCAAAAGACAGACAAAAATCTTTTCATTTCCTCTGCGTCTTCGCTACCACACCCCTAGCCAAAGTCTCCATCAGCTTTTACCTGGAATTCTGAAATGGTCTCCGAAATGTTTTCCTTCCTTTCTCTCTTGCTCTTCTGCAACTGAACCTCTGACCAAGAAATCGAAGTGGTACTCAGGACATAAACTAGATTGGATCACTCCTCCCCTTAAAACTCTACAGGTGCTTCCCTCAACAATAAGAATCCATCAAAGGTGCTTCTTGTCCTTCACAAAGCCCTACAGAGCCGTGTCTGTGTCTCATGCTGCACTGATTTCTCTCTTGCCCACTAAACTGCTGCACACTGACCTTCCTGCTGTGCCTTAAGCACATCACACCGCTTTTTATTTTAGGAGGACCAAACCAGCTGTTCCTGAAATCTTTGCTTTGGTGACGTCTTCTGCACATTCAGCTAAAATATCATCTCGAAGAGACTTCTTCTGAACACCCAAATTTTAAAGTACCTACCCAGTCACTCTCTCTCTAATGAGTCACCAGCAGGTCTCTCATCAGGATTGCTAGTTTTTATTTCTGGTATTTACCATGGAGAAGAAGAACTTCTCTAGCTACTTTGCTGTTGTATCTCCAGCACCTAGAATAGGGCCTGGCACTTAGTGGGTAGTCAGTTATATATATATATATTTTTTTTTTTACTAAATAAGACTCAATTTTAAATGAGAAGATAAGATGAATGGCAACTTCCATAGAAATCTGCTTATAGCTGACAGTTATAAGCTTACAGCTAATCACAAGACATTAAAACCCAAACTCAAAGGCTCAGCATTTGACTTAATTCATTTGCACGATGATCTACTTCAAGCAGGTCTTATTTACGGCTGAGAAAGTTTCCTTGAAAATTGCACCAAGTGTTTACAATAGAGAAAAAGGGTCAAGCTTATATTACTTAGGAGGAAGAAAGAGAGCAAAAGAGAGAGAGAGAGAGGCAGAGAAAGAAAGAATGGAAGAAAAAAGGAAGGAAAAAAGGAAGGAAGGAAGAAAAAGAAAGGAAGAGAAAAGAAAGTATAAAGAAAGGCATATACTTATGAGTGAAGGAATGATTTTGTGTATTTTAGTTTTGTTTTCTCAACTATGCTATCTAAAACGTCCACTCTTTTCTTTTTAGCTTATCTCTGCCCTAGGAGTGTCTTCTCCATTCCTTTGTGGGAGAAGGGGAAGGCTCATTCTCAAGCACCCCAGATATTTCAGAGGCTGTCATATGAAGCCAGGGCCAAACTTATGAAGGCAAACCAAGCCTTTTTGACCTGGTGGGCAGCCAGAACCTTCAAAGGCTGTCTACCTGTAGATTTCTTCAAACTTCTCTGTCCCAGGGTCATCAAATAATTTCTTTCCTGAAGGCTTTCCAGGTTTCTGAGCTCCACAGTAAAATACTAAAACCTCTATACTAATACCTCTGGGAGTAAGAATGATTTACGCTATTATCACAAACACCTAAAGGGAAGTACTTGAAAAATGAGAGCAAGATTAAAACCTGATGGGGTGAGGAATGAAAAGCCCGGGAAGGGGAAGGAAAGGCACCAAAAGAGGAGGGAGGGTGCCCAGACAAATCCCAGCTCCCCGCCAAAGGTCTCAGAGGTACTAAGTGAAGTGAGAGATGCTTCTGCTTAGACCAAGCGTGTCTGAAAGCAACACCTTCCATGGGAATACAACAAAGAGTTGCCGTTGATGCTGCAGTTGATGTATTCATGTATATTCATATATACATTCATTGAAACATAATCAGAACCTTCCCATCCCAATTTGGAAATTGGTTCAGTTTTCTGCAGTTGTTAGTGGCAGCTCAATTCTTTATTGGAGCTTGTTTGTGCTTGTAAACTCCCTGGTGACAGAGCAGAGCCTTCTGAAATCACATGGCAGGGTCAATTTCTAGAACTCTTCCCATATTTTCTGATGCAATCACATGTAACAGTGTTGTCTCCTAGTAAACATGGAAATGGATCAAGGAAAACATTAGCCTGTCTGCTTCTGAAAATAATAGACTGAATTGGGACTTAGGTTTGAATTCAGGAACCTTCTTGAAGTCTTTGTTTTATACCAAGTCTCTTACATTCTGTTTGCCTACAGATGAAAAAATTAGCAAGAAGAACAGGAGCCAGTTACGCAAAACCCATTATGTATTCAGTTGTACATATTTCAGAACGGGCAGGTGACGAAACAGGCTGAAAAGCTATCTGATCTTTGGTTATTCCAACTGCCCTTCCTATGTAAGGAAGCCTGAATTTGATCTCCTGCTATGCAAATGTCCTTCCTTCTCATGCTGATCTTTCTGGCTGGGTGGCAGAGAGGAAAGACCCTCTTCTTGTTACTGAATCACTCAGCAATATCTGACCTTGAGGAAGCCCCTAACATCTCTGGACATCTATTTATTCATGTATAAAATAAGAGAATTTGTTGGGTAATGGCTCGATTCTTATGAATATGAAACTCTAAAGAAATAAGGACTTCTGAAACTTATCTTATTTTTTAAATTTTGCACTTAAGTGCAAAGCTATTTTGTTTTAACAAAATACTGGGATTTTTTCCCATATGAGAGCACATACCAAATTTCTTTTTTTTTTTAATTATGGCAAAAACACTTAACATGAGATCTACCCTCTTAAAAGATTTTTAAGTGTATAATGTGGTATCGTTAGCTATAGGCACAACGCTGTACAGCAAATCTCAGAACTTATTCATCTTGAGTAACTGAAATTTTATACATAGTGATTAGCAACACCTCACTTTCCGCTCCCACCAGGTCCTGGCAACCACTTTCTTATTCTTTGCGTCTTTGTTTTAGACACTTCATGTAAGTGTAATAATGCAGTATTTTCCCTTCTGTCACTGGTTTATTTCACTTAGCATAAAATCCTCAACTTTCATCTACGTTGTCACTTATTGCAGGTTTTCCTTCCTTTTTTAAGCTTAAATAATATCCCATTGCATGTATACACAGCGTTTCTTTATCCATTCTTCCCTAGGAGGATAATTAGATTGTTTCGAGATCATCTTAGCTATTGTGAATAGTGCTGCAATGAACATGGCAGTGTTCAAATCTCTTCTAGATCCTAATTTCAGTCCTTTTGAATAAATAGATTTAAGAGAAGTATGAGTATTTGTTTAGCACATTATTCACCAACAATAATTAAATCACAGGTAGCAAGAATCTAAGCTTAGCCTTTCAGGAAGAAAAAAAAAAGGTAGTGCAGCGGCTCAGGCAATGTAGAGAAAGAACGATTTAGAGGTATGAAGTGCCTACTGTGTGTCAGAAGTTGAGCTAAGTGATTCATATCTACTGAACCATTTAATCTTTACAGCAACAAAGGGTTGGGGAAGAGAAACTAAGTTTCAGAAGTTGAGGAACTTGTTCTATGCTCACAAATCTCAGGCAACAGAGGCATCCTTCATACCCTGGGCAAGCACACGCTAAACGCTGTATTTCTCCGACCATCTATTTTCAATACCATATATTCATTGTCATCTTGTTGCGTTGTTACTGATGTTGAACGCATTGCCAGAATGTGCAAAACATCAGTATTTCCAGTCCTGTTTGAAGTTTTAGAAAAATCGCTGTTAACAAGTAATCTACAAAAAAGTAAAGGTAGACTCTTGCAGAAGAAAACAATTCACTTTAGTTTTTAAAACTTTTTCGGAGTATTCATATTTCCTAATGAAATGATATTTAATAATAAAATATCAGATTAAAAGATTTTGGTGGGGTTGAATTACATTTCAGAAATACCCGATAGATTGAAACATGCTTCTTGGATGTATCTATTGCTAGTTCAGTAGCAGTTTGGGAACGTTTTGGGTGGAGATAGGAAGTAGGCTTTTCAATGTCAGAGGGAAGGATTGCCACCTGTGAACTTGATTTTCTCAGCCGAACATTTTACTCAGTCTAGACCTGTGCTTAAGGTAGACTTTTTGAACTAAAGCCCTCTTACAAGAGCACTGTGAGGCTTAAGTCAATAGATGATGATTAAATGCCTCGGCGTTTTTTAAGTATTTTACTAAACACGGGAGATGAAGAAAATCAGGCATCATGTATCTCCTGGTCCCTGGCCTCCATATGGTCTAATAATAGAATGAAGAATTTGAAACATCTTAATCCTTGCAACTGGAGGAAGATGAACTCACATCACTGGACTACATCTTTCTAAAGTCAGACGATATGGTTATCTACTTTCACTAACTGAAATAAAGACATTTTAAGGCAGCTGTAAGAGGAACTAGATATTTTACAAGACTTTCTCTTGGAATACCAAGGGGATGGAGGGGAAAGCTTCCTTTTGTCAAGTGTCTCATATCATTGGTCCTCTTTCAAAGCTGTGATGGGAAAAGAAGCAAACAGAGAGGTTGTGGATTTCATTTTGTACAGGTGGTAGTAATGTATTACTCAGGATTTCATGATTAGTCAAAGTGCTATTGATCAGTTTCTTAATTTCTACAATTTCCTCATTTTATTCCTATTTGATGGAATGTTCTCAGTAGAACTGGATAGCAACAAGTCTGATGTGAAATGATGGGAAAAAAGGTAATGACTTGTTCTTTAAGAAAGTTTCTTTCTATGGCAACATCATTATAATTTGGAAAATTAAAAGGCTGTAGCAGTAATTTAAACAGATGGGATTGTCCTTGCTGGGACTAATTCTTCCATAAAGGGCTCACTGTGGTCCCCTGTTGTTACAGGTGTCTAATTCCTATCTCCATGCTTGCCTAAAGCTGAGTGGGTGTGATGGGGGGGAGGGATGGCCCCTCATTTATAAGAATTCAACCTGCCAGGGCAGCCTATCGTCAAATCGCACCTTGTAAGTTTCCTTCTCATTTTTCAGTTACTACAAACATAAGTTGCTATGCCCACTTCAGCCTGGGTTGCCCTCCTTCCCACTTCCTGCATTAGAAACTGTCTTTGTTCCACAGCACAAAAACTAAGACTTGTGTTCTATGCTCCCTATTTGCATAACATATTGTTAAAAATCTAGGCAAAAAAAAGACTGATAATTGCCAAATATCATTTCCTTTGTTTTGACAAGTCAAGGCTGAAATGTAGAACCTCATTTCCATCAGCAGAGTCAAAAACAACCTGAAATTGAAGGAAAATGGATCAGGGTGGGGGGGGGGGTGAAATATCATAAGGGGAGGTAAAACTCAAGTGATAATTATGTCGGTTACAGGTTCAAATTAATTCATTGCCCTCATTAAAGATATTTATCCTTACGATTTTAGTTAAAATGATAGCTACCAACCAAAATTCCTTACACTTACCCTTCTATACTTCTCATGAAGAGACTGATGCCAAACCTTTCTGGTCTGGACTATTTCTTCTAACCATCAAATATAGCCCTAGAGAGGCTGCCTTTGGAAGCAACAAAAATAGCACTGCCCTCTACCACAAAATAGAATGTTTCTACTACTCGTCTGGTCCTTTTCTGACCAATCTGAGTTGTTGGGGGAGTATTCAAACTGGGATCTGAAAGGTGGAAAGCGGGATGGGAGATGCTTTTTCCTTAATTCCAGAAAATAGATTTCCCCACTCCTGTGAAATACAGTTAAACAGTGCAGTTGTCTTATGTAAATCTATTTTGATTTTCCAACTGTCATGTGTTCGTTACAATACCTTGCCTTAGAAATTCCCCAAAGATCTGTTAGAGGACAGGACGGTACAGATTAAACTGGATAAATAAATAAAAGAAAGAAAAGGGGGGGGGGGGAGGGCAGCCCCATGTTTCCTCATTTGCCATATATTACAAAATCACTTCTCAACTCCGTGCCAGGACAATGCTTGGGGCGAAGGGAAGGTTTGTTAGGACAGGACTCTTCCTCTGACTGAGGGATTCTTTTGTGTGGTGGAGAAACCTCCTCTAGTTTTAACGACTTTAACAAGAGGTGGGGGAAAGGTGCTCATCATTTCTAACAAAGGTCTCATTGACAAAAGTTTATGATTTTTGTTCGAAAGCACTTCCTACCAAAGAACAAGACTTTGAAGTTTATTCTTTGTTCAGTCATGCTTGTTATGGTCTCTTTAGGAAGAAAAAGAAGACAAACAGAAGAAAAAAAAAAACCCTCAAAAACAAAACCCCTGCTGCCTTTAAGGCTAATTCTCTGTAAGTGAAAAATTTAAAACTACTTTTGCTTAAAGGACCACAAGTCAAATGCTGAATGTTCCCTCAAGTTTGTTTATATCACACCTTTGATTGTTAAAACATAAAGTAGCTGATATATTTCTCCTCTGTATATAGTTTATTGCATTTCATGTGAGTGTGTGTTTGTGTGTGTGGCGTGTGAGTGTGTATGAACTGGCGCTATTCAACGTGGAGGTGCAAGCACAGTTCTGGAACTGCAGTCATTTCATTCTCTAGATCTGTGTCTTTTTGTGACAGTTTCAAGGGAATGCTTAAAATGATCCCTGCTGTGATTTCCACCTGTTTTTTTTTTTTTTTTTTTCATCATTTTGAACATTGCAACAGTTTTCCAACTCAAATCTAAGTCAAGCTTAACAAAGCCAGCCATGTCACTGTAAATTACTGATTTCTGGGAAAGTTCTTTTCGTTCTTTCTTTCTTTTTGGGGCAGGGTACATATTGCTGAAAAGTATCTGCCATGTGTCTAGGTCTGGTTACTTTTGTGGATGTTTTGCTTTCTTTTTGTTAAGTTGTGGTGGTCTAACAATTGTTTGCGTTGTTCCATCCACCTGGCCCCCAGCTGTCCATCTGTCCTATAAAACCATGTTGAAAGCTCACAGTGTAGAATACAAATACCAGTCAAGGAATCTAACGTGTTGGGAAAAGTGTCCCATAGAAGAAATGCAAATGCACGTGTCCTCTCGTGGCTGACGGTGGAAGGTCGGGCCTGTAGTAGACCCTTCACGAGCAGTTTTATTCCAGACCCGCAGACATTATAACATCACTGCAGAAGACTTCCTGCAGCGTGACACTCTGCTCCTTCAGCCAAGCGTACTCAGTGTATTGTACTTCTTATTAGCTTTCCTTTAATATTGAACTTTATATTGTAAACGACTTCCTTTTATTGTTATCCACTGAGGAGCGGTTTCTTGGCATAGAATGAGGGTGAAACATTGCCAAAAAACCTTTTTTGGCAAACAGTATCAATTAAAACTGATATACCAACCTAGTGAAGAGAGATTAGAGTACTTCCCAGCACTATTTTCTTGATGATTTCAGAACAAGGCAAGAGAGTTCTCTGTGCTGTCTCCTCAGAGGAGATGTCACGTCCAACATGATTCTTTTGAATGTAGTATTAGCAACCTCAATTATCTGAGTAGCCATATTTAAATTAATTTCTTGACAAATAGTTTGTTTTCTTCACCTCATGTTTTTGCTTGTTTCTTTTCCTTGGAGCTATTTTTTTTTATTTGAAGTACAGATTAAAAGGAAAGGCGGTGATGTTTTTTAAATGGGTTGCAGTAAGAATACAAGATAACAGATAGAAGTGGGACATAGTTAAGGACACTTAACATTAACAATAGGTTTGTTGTTGAAAATGACCTCAGAATTCAAATACTAAAGTAAAGCTCCTAGAAAAGTGCTGGGAGCAATGGATAAATGGTTACAGAGAACTTTCTAGAGAAGTTTGAATATCAGGTTGCTTAAATGCATCGCATATAATAATATCACCTTCAGTCAAGACTACTTCGGCTCTGTTGTCTTTTCCAGACAGTTCCTAACACTGTGGAAGCCAGTGTAACATTGGCCTGGGCTGTGAAGTCAGAATATCTTATCTGAGTTTAAAGCCCAGGTTTATGATTTTCTAGCTGTGTGACACTCAGCCAGCTACATAAGTTCTCTGTGTCTCCATTTCCTCACCTGGAATCAGGGGGGTTAACAGCAGCTACCTTATAGGAGTCTTGTTAGGATTAAACGAGAAAACTTATGCAAAGCATACAATGTGAACTATTATTACATCACGGTAGAGAAATCAGTGACTGCTTTCAGTTCTATATTTCCGGTGATTTCTGTTCATTAAGAAATCTCCCTTACATCAATGGCGATAAATGCTCTGGACATTTAAATTCACTCCTTCTTCTGCGATTATGTTAACTAGGGTTCTCTGAGGGATCCTCCCACTGCAAAATAACTTTAGATCAGGCTTTAGATGAGATTCATTCCTGGAGACACGAAAAGGGTGGGCTGGGACACTGAGCTGGAGCCACAACTACAGAAAGGAGGGAGGTGAGTCTGGAACTCTGGTGATGGGCTAAGACTCTGCGATTCAGCAAAGACTCCTGGGTACCAGTTAAAGCAAGTCTTCGACGGAGAAAACCTATCCAATTTAGGCCTTCAGATACCACACAGGTTAAGATCTACCAATGAGTTCACAAACAGTATCACCAAGCTCATAAAAAGGCAAATCTCTGTGAATGAAATCACAGACATAAACAACAGCAGAAGGACTGGCTAAGTGTGTAGGTGCCAATAAAATGGACTCTAGCCCCACTCAGAGGTGGCCCTAAAGGATATCCTTTAAAGGTGGCCCTAAAGCAACAAAGGACAAGACCTCTTAGTGGGCAGCATTTTGGCCAGTGCTGCTGGTTATCCGCTTTTTGTCAACAGAAAAATGACCTAAAATAAGAATACACATAGTCTCATGGGCAATGGTAAATGTCTTGGCTGACTGGATAGGGACCTGGAAATATTGGAAGACTGCAGACAGGAGTGCTAAGGAAGAGGCGTGCATGACTCAGTGGGAATGAACACAAAGAGTGAGCATCTTTGTATCTCATATTCATGTTGAGCAAAGAGCAATGTCCACTGCAGAGACACAATCAGGGTGACAGAATGATACAGCCTGTAGACGTCAGCCAGCCTCTGACACCCTTGGACATCCCAGTGCTTGAGCAATGGGCTCAAGTACAGAGTAACTAGGATGGCTGAGGCGGAGGCTATGCACAGGCTCAACGGCAAGGGCTGCCTCTCACCAAGGCTACTGCTGGTGGATGACTGACCTGCCAGCCACAGAGACCAAGACTATGGCCCACCCTCCCCACTTGAGTTGAATTCCTCCTGTGTATCAGCCAGCCATCTGGTGGCATCTTGGAAAGAATGTGGATTGACTTATATTCTGGATCTGCATTTGTATTTTTCATTTACTGTGGCTCAGTCGCCATCACTCTTCCAGGTCTCATAGAGTATCTGATCTAGTATCATGGGACTCCCACATAACATCATACCTGACAAAGGGAATGTTTTATAGCAAATAAGGTGTGGCAATGGGCACATGACCATGGGATCTGCTATTCCTACCACATACCACACCATCCAGAAGCTGCTGGGTGAAAAGAGCGTGGCCTCTTGAAGGTTCACCCCAGGCACCAGGTTGGAGAAGACACCCTGTGAAGACAGGGCACCATCCTTCAGGATGAAGCATATGTCTTAAACCAACATCTCAGATATGGTGCTGTGTTCCCAATAGGTAGACCTCATGGGTTTGGGAATCAAAGGCAGAAGTAGGAGTGTTTCCATTCCTACTCACACCTGGTGACCCATGTGGAGAATGTGTGCTTCCTGCCCCTGCAACTTTAGGCTCTATGATCTAGACATCCTGGTTTTCAGAGTAGATATTCTCAGCAGGAAACACAGTAAAAATTCCACTAAAATTAAGCTAAAGCCGTCACATATAATTTGGGATCTTCATGGCAGTAAACTGCAGGCACAGAAAGTCATTCCCATAGGAGGTTGAGCCACTGCTATAAAATATAGTCAGGGAGGAATATATTTGCCACTGGGACATCTCTTGGTATTCTCATGTCCAGTTTTAAATATAAATGGTAAAGTACCTACAAACAAACAAACAAATTCAAGAGCTCAGAAGCCTCGAGGATGAGAATCTGGGTCACTCCACTATGCAAGCCACCCAGACCAGTAGAAATGCTAGAAAAGGGGAAAGAAGCCTAGAAAAGATAATGGAGGAAAGAGATGATGGGTATCAGTTACTGCCTTGGGACAGACAGCAGCAGCAGTAGGAACCAGTTAATCTCACTAACACTTCTTTTTCCAGTGTTGCTAAGGCTGCAATGGGGTATGGAGATTTGGGGGATGAGATGAATTTAAGTCTGAGTCATTCCTTTACGTGTGCCAAGTACTCCATAATCAAGGTAGTGCGCATATATACGACCTAACTTTTCCAGATATTTCCAATTTTCAAAGATCACACATCCTTTTAGGGATTAAAAAAAAAAAAAAAAAAGTCTCGATTTTCTTTTTGCTCAAACACGGGAATTTGTCTTTTACCAAGTTGCCCCTCCCCAAAAGTTCTTGATAATCTAAGAAATGCTTATGCATTCCACAAATCAGTCAGCCAGCTCCCTGGAGTCAGGTAGCTAGTTTGCGCTTTTTCAGTTGCCTCTTGGTATTTCAAGCATGGCTCCAATCGTGCTAATGCCAATCCTTCTGTAAAACTATATCTCTTAAGACTCCTCATGCCGCAGGTCACAGAAAACTCATCTCAAACTGTCTTACACAGTAAAGGGGATTTGTCAGCTTCTGTAACAGGAAGTCCATCTACAGGGAGGGTTTCAGGACTGATGAATCAGAATCAAGTACATATTTCTTGTTCTGTCTTCCTCTGCCTTCAGGGTGTTAGCTTCGTCCTATGTCTGACTCTCCTCCATGCCCGCTCCCCTTGACCCCCATGGCCATGGAAGTCTGCCAGTAACAATAACATGTTTCCTCATTCTTTTTAAACAGGAAAGAGAGTGTGTGACCCAGCATTCCAAAGAACAGTACCAAGATTCACCCTGACTGCTTGGCTTAAGTTACATATCTGCTATAGACTGAATGTTTGTGTCCCCACAAAATTCATATTTTGAAACCTAATCTCCACTATAATGGTATTTGGAGGTGGTGCCTTTGGTAGGTGATTAGTTCATGAGGGGGGGAGCCCTCATGAGTGGGATTAGTGCCCTTATAGAAGAGACCGTGGAGAGCGCCCCCTCCCCCTTCTGCCATATGAAGACACAGCAAGAAGACCATCAATGAACCAGAAAGTGGGCTCTCACTAGACATCAAATGTGCTGCTGTCTTGATCTTGGACTTTCTGGCCTCTGGAACTGTGAGAAATAAATTTCTGTTGTTTTTAGCCCACCCAGTCTATGGTATCCTGTTATAAAAACCCAGACCAATTAAGATAATACCCAACTTTGAACCAACGGATACGGCGAAGAAATAATATATCCTGGTAGGCTGAACCAACCAGGACCCACCTCTTGAGCTAGAATAGGTTCAGCTTCACCCAAAGTGCACTGACTGTATTGAGGAGAAGTGAACAAAGATAAATCTGGGAATTGTTAGAAAGTGAAAATGGATGTTACATCAGAACCAAGAATGTTCACTAGAAGCACCTTTTTTCCAAACATGGACAAGGTCCTCCCCTTAACTCCCCATGGAGCTGAAAACTTAATAAGTATCAGAACACAGAAAATTTACAAAGTAAAACCAAAAGAAAAAACAAAATCTTAAATATGAATCCTAATAAGACTGCTGCTGGACTCCATAGGCAGCCTGTACCACACGGAATGTCCTTTGTGCCAGTTCTTAAACTCTACTGTCCACACACGTCCTTGGACGTCTTGTGAAAATGCTGACCTGGATTGAGGCCCGAGATTCTGCAGTTCTAATGAGTTCCCAGGTGATGTTAAGATGCTGGTCTGAGGATGGCACTTTGACAGCTACTCTCCAGACCTGGTCCATCACCAAGGTGCTCACCTCTGATAGGAGGCACCCCCGAGTTTGCCTCTTCTCCTAATTTCTTTGAATTCCACGGCAAGATATACAAGTTCCTAAAATGACATGCCTGGCAGAATTTTAAGTTCACCTCCAGGAAAGACAAACTTTATATTATTATGAGAAAAGTTGAACTTCAAGTTGTTTCCAATCTTTCCCTCTGAGTATAACTATTGCTTTAGCAGGGCATATTCGAAAATGTCCTTAAAGCAGCTTTTCTAAAAACCAAGGTGTATATTTCCTTGATGATGAATTTAAACTTCTATAACTAAAAGAAAACCAAAAATGCAAAAAAAAAAAAAAAAGAATTAACTATTTATTTTAGAATAAAAACAATAGATATATTAATTATCTTGACCTTGGTAATCTTTCCACAATGTGTATGTATATCAGATTATCACACTGTACACTTTAAATCTATACAATGATATTTGTCAATTATTTCTCAGTAAAAAATTAAATTAAAAAATGTATAAAAGAATGCTACCAACTTTAAAAACTGCACAAACGAAAGCTTTAAAACATAATTTTTCCAAATTTACAGCTTTCAAAAAATTTTAAATTATAGGCTCTAATCTCAATAAGAAGATATACATTTGTGTGTGTGCCTTTATGTGTATCTATATATGTAACATGGACACACACACACCTGCTTACTAGAACACATTATGCCTATGGTTCATGGCATGTTTACTTCTCCTACCCTTTTTTCTTTTTTTCCTTTGAGGCTTTGGGTGGCCTGGGAGTCTAAACAGTATTTATAGTAACATTTCTATTTGGTATGTATTTCAATTCTAAACAACTAACTTTCCAACATTTCAAGCACAATTCACCTGCCTAGAGAAGACCGGCGCACAGGAAGAGAACCACACTCAAGGCAGCATGGCAGCATGCATTACTCGGAGGCTCATAGAACGATCACTGAGGCATGGTAAGTCTAACATGTAACCAGATTTCCCCAGATGAAGTGAGTTTGTGACAAATATTAGAATTCAGCAATATTAGTTCTTGGTCATTCTACTTATATTGCTTATTTAAAGCAAGCTTTTTGATATTTGATTCTCTTGCACTCAAGATCATATTTAGTTGGCACCAGAGAAAAATACTTCTTAAAGAAGCACACATCGGGGAGGGAATGGGCTTCAAAGGGAGAGCTTTCCATTGAATCTGGAGCCTGCAGAAATGCCTTTTCAGGCGTGGGTGGCACTTTATTCATGAGTCTCTCATAGTGGTTCTACCTTTGTCTGTAATTAAAGGGCCAGAAGCTAGTTTAATATATAACTCAAGGCAATTGTAAAATATAAGTATATTTCCCCTCTGTTTAAATGAATGAAATAATTTGTCCCATAATCACATTGGTCTCTGTGAGCTCTTGAAGTCTTATTAAGGTGTAACTCGTGAATCACACTATTACTTGGTTATTAAGCTTGAGTCTCATAGTACTTTTTAAAAATATGAAACCTAACTTTGTGTAACTTTAAAGAATGAAAAGGTCTGAAGACGTATCACTATGGGAATGGTAAGGTCCTAGCAGCTCTCTCTCAATCTGAGCATGACCTATGCAGCATCCATCATGTGTCAGATGAAGAGTCAAGAAGCTGACAGACAGGATGGCACAGCGCACGCACTATGAAGTTGGACTGTCTGGGTGTAAATCCTGACCTTGTCACCTGTTAGCTGGTTACAATGTCTCGGGAAAGATGCCGCAAATATCTTACCTGTTTCCTCCACTAGAAAACGAGGAAAATTATAGCACCTTCTTAGGGATGCTGGTTAGAATAAACGAGGTAATAATTGTAAACCCCTTAACTCTCCCTATTGAGAGAAAGCACTCAATAAATATCAGCGACTGTTATCACCACAGTTGGGTGGTTCTCAGCTGGGGGAGATTTCACTCCCCAGGGAACATCTGGCAATGTTAAGAGACATATTTGATCGTTAGGCCTGGAGGTGTGGCCACTACTGGCATCTAGTGCACGGGGGCCAGGGATGCTTCTAAACACCGCACAATGCACAGGACAACCCCATCACAACCACCACCACAGAATTATCCAGCACAAATATCAGTAGTGCCCAGGTTGAGAAACCACGCAGTAGCATAAAACACCTTGTACATCAAGCATATATCCCAGAAAGAAGTTACAATAAAGGGGTAAAAACCGGGACCACCTCAACTCGTCACCTCCTTCACCCTATTCTCTATATAGTAGGAAGCAGACCGTGCCTCTTTTAAGTAGAATATAGAGAGCAGTGCGTATATCATAAGTGAACAACTCAGAATTTTCACAAACTAGACTCACCCATGTAACTAACACCTGGATCAAAAGTTTGTATATTAACAAGACTGCAGTTATGACCTTCCCTAAATATACTCAGTTTTCTTGACCTGAAACATCATAGAAGATTTTTTGTGTTGTTTATAGTTTATAAACATGGAATTATATAGTAAGTATTTTTCGGACTGGATGTTTTGCTCAAGTACCCTAGTTTTGAGATTTACCCATATTATTGCCAAGTAGTCATAATCTGCTCAGTCTCTCCGCTGTGTAATATTCCATTGCACGAATGCACCAGACATTACAAGTATATCCATTCCACTCTTCAAAAGCATTCTGGCAGCTTTCACCTTGGGGCTATTCGAATAGCGCTGCTGTGTATATTCCAGTACACGTATTTCTGTGTATAACGACATGAATTTCTGTTGGATATATGCAGGACAATCTTTTGAAACTAATAGAAAACCCAGTCATGACTTTCCATTACAGTTCAAATCAAATCCAGGGTCCTATAAGTGGTCACACTTCCTAATTGGCCTAATTTAGCGCCAACTTGCGCCTGCGCATTTGACATTTGTCTTCACTCTCTAAAGGGTCCCTCTTTGGACAGTAAAGATATCTATTGTCCTAATAGCATCTTCGCTGATCTTCTCCACTTATTTTCCTGACTCTTCACCTAAATACCTCCCACTGCTCTCCCTGCCTCAGCCACACTGCTCTCCTCTGGTGTCCCAAACACGTCGCCCATTCTTTATGACCCAATGCCTGTCATATATATTTGTTCCTCCACTCTGGGAATAGTTAGACTCTTTTTGTCTTTCAGTTCTGAGTTTAAATGTCACCTCCCTGGAGAAGCACTGCCTGACCAGGCTACGTATGTTCTTCATGTCCGCCTCGTCCTCATGTTTGCTATTCCTTCACAGCATTTATCACACGATGCAATTGTTTATTTGTGTGCATGAGTGTTTATATACTCTCTGAAGGGAAATATGTGGGATGAGGGACAGTAAACAGATTACTACGGTTGTGAAGGCTGGAACCAGACAGCTACATGGAAACCACAGCTCTGCCACTCACTATCTGCCAGTCACTGGGCCAGTAACCTCTCTGTACCTCAGTTTCTGTATCTGTAACACGGGGAGAACTCATTTAGTGCCTACCTCATCATGTTGTGAGAAACATCATGAAAATCTAATAAAAGTTAATAAAAGAAACAGGCTTAGAACAGTGCCTAATGAATTCCAACCGCTGTTTATTTTTTTTTAATATTTATTTATTTTTATTTATTTTTTTGGCTGCATTGGGTCTAGTTGCGGCACGTGGGCTCTTTGTTGCGGTGCACGGTCTTCCCTCTAGTTGTGGTGCGCAGGCTCCAGAGCGCAAGGGCTCTGTAGTTTGTGGCACGCGGGCTCTCTAGTTGAGGTGCGCGAGCTCAGTAGTTGTGGCGCGCAGGCTTAGTTGCCCCGCGGCATGTGGGATCTTTAGTTCCTTGACCAGGGGTGGAACCCGCGTTCCCTGCATTGGAAGGTGGATTCTTTACCACTGGACCACCAGGGAAGTCCCCTGTTTTTTTATTATCATTATTATTATCCTCATCCTATTATTATTATCCTCATCTATTCACCAAGGTCACTGTGTTACTAAGAGGCAAAGCAGGCACCCAAGCTTGGCATTCACTGATCCCCAACATCTTTCTACCCTCTACTACTTAAGGGTCCCCACTCTGGAAGGGACATACCTGTGCTTTTCACTGTAGTGTGGTTCTAGGAAAACACAAGACTATCTTGAGTCACCTGAAAATGTTCATTGACTGATGTTGGACATGGGAATAAAAATAATGCAGACAGAAGGTTAAGCTTCCAATTCACGAACAAAACCTGTTGTTTCTACCTGAAAAAAAAATTATTACTGCTCACCTGCTCCTCCAGTGACCTCTAGACTCAGGCATGAGCATCTGTCTCCTAGACCAATGCCAAAGACTCTTCTCCCTGCTTCTCCCCACCCCAGTCCACTTTCTGCATAGATTTAAACTTCTAAAATGTAATGATAAGGTCTATCACTCCAGGGCTCCAACCCTCAGATGGCTTCTTTCCACGCCCCCAAACAATATGGTCCAAAGTCTTCGCCAGGGCTCACCAGGTCTGCATGCTCCTCACTTTTTCATCTTCTCCTGCTCTCCCAGCCCTGACTCTACTCCAGCTCTTTGATGGTCCATGAACAAGCCAACAGTGCTCCCCAGAGGGCTCTGCTTATGTAGCTCCTTATCTTCTCTAGATATGCACCTGGCTTGATGTCTATCACTTCAGGTTTCTGCTCAACCATCACCTCCTCACAAAGGTCTTCCCCAGCCACGCTTCCTAAAATAGCACCCCTTACCCTATGGTCCCTCCACCCCGCTTCTTCTTCTTTCTAGCCTCTACCACCTGAAAATTTATATATGTATTTGGTTTTTATTGGTCCATTTCTAACACTAGAATATAAACTCCATGAAAATAGGCACTTTATTTTCTTCTCTACTGAACAGAACACCAGCTGGCATGAATTGGGTACAACTTAACGGGAATAGAGTCATTAATTATACTAGTATCAATAATACCCATCACGGTGAACTTATTTCAGCACATTTTGTTGGTGGGCCGCTATGCTAGGTGCTTTTCCTGCATGATCTAATTTAATGCCGCTATTGAATTAGTGCTACGACTATCCCTATTTTACAAACAAAGAAACAGAATGAGAAAGTTCAGTCGATCTGCTCCAGTAACTCAGCTAGTAATGAACAGCCTGGGAATTCATTCACCTCATTGCGGGACTCAAGAACCCTTCATTATGACACTCTAGGAAGCAGCAATGATAATCTCCAGTTAATTCCATATTTTCCTGAGGACCAATTACAAAGGTCAGCGATGAAACAGGAGTAGTTATAAAAGCATATCTGACCCCTGTTTTCTCCTTTACTTCAGAGTAAAATTGCTAGTCGCCAAAAGGTGGGCAGAGACTTGAATTTTCATGCCATACTAATTATCAGAATGAAGGGAATTTGAATGTAGCAGAGGGGGCAAAATTCAGAATTCACAGCATAAGAGACTGTCACTTTCAGAAAGAGCCTTGAATTTATCTCCATTTTAATGTCTTTCCACATTTTAAAATATTAGTTGAAAAGGGGGATTTCAGAAGCCAATGTAGCCAAAGTAAACATTCAACACACTGTTCTACTAGAATTTTATTATACTCAAGTTCGCAGGCGCCTGTGCTGCTGCCTGCCCTGTGACTGGTGAATCAGTGGTTGTGTCTGAAAAAAGAAGACAAATAAGATGGAAAAAATATCCATTTCTCTGTCTGTGTGTGTATTTTAAAAGGCAGTACAGTTGCATCATGCACTTATGACAACAAAGCGGTTAAAAAAAAAAAGCTTGGTTTAAGTATTGAATTAACTTCATTTTTTATACCACCATGACACAGGTTTTTTTTTTCTTTTTTGTACAGCAGACATTTATATTTTCATATTGTCATGGAGACTGAATGTGATTCAAATGATTCTGCGCACTATTATGGAATAATTTGTCTTCTGTGAAGTCATTTTTTTTAGTGATACATTCTGTGGACGGAACAGATTAAAGAAGCAAGCTAGAGAGGGTATATTTATGCAACGTGACAAGTATATACACAAAGAAGGATGATGTAATAATGTATGTAATTTAGAGGTTCTGGCAAGTATATGGGTGGTAAGCCATGACTACAGTTGGCTCTCAAAAGTGGGGCTGCCTTGCTCTTGGGGAAATATCTTATTTATGTTTTTCTTAAGAAACACTGGGGTTAAGATAGGATTCGTTCAAGGCTACTAATTCCTAATCTTCTGGCTTTGCAAGAAATAAAGACATGCAAGCGGGTGCTTAATTTCTCCATCTGTCAATGTGGATTTGTTTATAAAATGTAAATCTTCTTCTCTGAAGAAGAAAACGATGAAGCCAATGAAGCAAGCAGTACCTCTCTCCATCACCCCACTGAAAGATCTCTCTAGCACTGTCAAAATCCCCCCCGCTTTGACCTCCTAGTTTATACTTGGGAGAAGCAAGACCATTCCAGTTGCTGGGAGTAAGTAGCAGATTGCATGACCCTAATAGAGCCCATTTGGGGGACACACTCAAATACAAACTTGGATTAAAGTAGTGGAATGCCTTTGTTTTTCTGAAATTGTTTCTTTTAGAAAGTAAATTTTTATTCTGGAATAATTTTAGATTTATAGAAAAGCTGAAAATATAACACAGAGGGATCTTGCCCAGTTTTCTGTATAGTAATCATGTTACTGTGAAATTTGTCAAAATGAAGAAATGAACACTGGTACATTACTATTAATTAAACTCAGACTTTACTTGGATTTCACCAGTTTTTCCATTTATGGTCTCTTTCTGTCCCAGGATCTAATCCAAGATACCTTATTACATTTATTAACTCTTTTAATTCTTTAAATGCGGGCAGGGAACGTGGTAGGGTGCAAAGCCCACTGGATGTGACAACCAGGACTAGTATCACTAAGAAGCTGGGTGACCTTAAGCTATGTAACCCTGCTGAGCTTCCAAACTCCCTACAGGCTCATTCTATGCAAAACGAGGACCAGCCACAGAGTGTATCAGCCAGAGAAGGATACTCCTTGGCACAGCTGCTTTTCCTTGACCTGAAAGCATTTATGCCACTAAGGCAACTCCAAAGAAAAGTAACTGCATAAACCTTCCTTGCTGGCCCCCATTTGCATTTGTCAAACTTGAATGGACTCTGCCATTCTGGAAAGAATAAAGGAGAAAACTACCAATCTATCAAGCTCTAGAAAAAAGGATGCTGCTGCATGGGAAAACAAGGGCAGCTAATCATTCACAAGTCTTCAGCTCTGAGGGAATCTGCCTTTGAGCTGAGATTCTCAAATGGCCTTGAGGCAGAAAGGAAGGGGAGGGATCCTGCCTGGAGGAGATGCCTGGCACATCAAACCTTTTAGCTACTGTGTCTCTCCCTGCATCCATCCCCCTACACCCACTGGCCTGCCCCCTGCCTTTCCCTTGCTGCCCGCTCTGTTCCTGCCTTTTACAGGGTCCCTCTCGCAGCAGGACACCAATCCAGCAAGCTTGCAAAGGCCAAACAAAACCGGGACTCACAAATATGTAACTGTTTTCCTTAGCTCGTGGCATAAATCAAAAAAAAAAAAAAAAAAAAAAATTCTGTTAGCACAGGGCTCAGGAGTGTTTATTTTTTTGCCAGCTGCAACATGCTACCCTCACAGGGGATCACCTAAAACCAGCTATGGTTTGGGTTGGAGGGGGATGTCAAACTTAAGCTGCGGGCTTGGCCTCTCTCAATGAATTACGACCTTGTCAAGAACCTATTTTTTTAAATCAATGCAGGTTTTCTATCAAATCAAATACCTGCACACTAAATTATATTTTTGGTGCCAGGCTGGCTCTCCAATTTTTTTTCCCTTTACTAGTTTTTTCCAGCCTCCTCTCCCAACCCTCCCCCTTCTCCCTACCGTGATACAGACAGTTTTTGTCCGTAAGAAGAAATTGAAAAGTAAGCCCTACATTTGGGGGGAGAGAGGGACTGTCCTCTGTCATCCTGTGTGCTGTAATCTATCTCAGTCAGTGGCTTCAATGACAAAAGTGCTCCTATAAACCAATAGTCAAGGGGGACATCCCTTGGAGCCACCCATCCAGTAGCAGTGAAGACATTTGCTTTGGGAAGGAAAATTTTTTTCTTTTTCTTTTAATAAAATTTTTGGTGGTGGTGGACATGGGATGGGGGTTGGGGAGGCTTCTAATACAGGTGTTGGGATAAAGAGTTAAATATTTAGATCATCTTTTAAATACGCTTTTGAGACACCCCTTCCCATCTGATGTGACTTGATAAATGCGAGTAGATTTTAGAGCCTCAAAGAATTTTTCTTTCTTCCTTTCTCCTTACCTCCCTTCCTTCCTCTCTCTCCTTCTATCCTTTCTTCCTTTTGATCTTCAATTATTTCTTTTGAACAAGGAGAGAGAGTATTCTGCCCTCAAATCTGTTCTTCCTAATGGGTTAGATATCCACTTTTAGAAGCGAATTTGTCTCCTAAACTGGCAGCTTAGCAGAGATGACATTAGGGCAGGCATTGTCTGCCCTTAGGACTCCTGGTGAAGCCAGCAGAGGCGTCAAGTACCTCTCGTGGAACTGTGGCAAGGGTAATTTTTCAATAACGGCAATCTCCGTGTATCAATATCTACTTAGGGTAAAGCCGCGGAGGCATACAGCTCAGAGCTGGCACCAAAGGGGCCCCTTCACATGGCCCGGAAGTCTTTATTTGGTGGTTTTTCAATTAAATGCCACATATACTTCAGGGCATATGTAAAGAACCCTCAAATGAATTACAAATTGTTTTCAGTAGCAACTGGGATGGATAAAACGCAGACAAGGAAATCCCAACCAGCTGCGTTTGAGTCTTCAGAACCCAAATCAAATATTTTCTGATTGGACTCTGGACATTTTTGATAGGCTGTTATAGTGCCAATACCATCTTCACTGCACGCTTGAATGGCTGGTTTGGCAGAAATTTCTCTCCTCTTATCTTCCCCACCTTATTCAGCTGTAAGCCACCACTCTTAGTGTAGCCTTTACTGATGCAGGCATGCTTAAAAGTTTCTAGGGCAGGCAATCTTGGTTGTGAGTTATTTTCCTCGCTTGAGAAATTCAAGGTAGAAAGACATACCAAGAATCATCTTGGATGGGGAAAAGAGAGGAAGATAATCATTCACAAACTGAAGTCAAAAAGCTAAGACACAGAGGCATATAGACAGAAGCCTAGGTACGCTAGGGCTCATCTGCTTTGACAAACATTCGTAATTCAGTTGGATAAATATTTCACTAAATTCTCACTAGGCTAAAGTTTCTGGGCTAGCTGTTATAGGATACGAATATGAATAGAACACATTTCCTAATCAGAGAAAGCTTATAGTCTAAAAGGAGAGGGAGGAACTTAAACCACCAATGATAATATACAATAAACTGAAGCAAATGATAAGAGTGGACAGATTACTTTTGAAATTCAGCATCAGTTTACTTCATCCCAATGTTTTTTTGAGAAAATCATCCTCATTACCCCTGGCATCCTTAGTCCATCTGACTTGGATGGAATTGATCTTGATCTCAATTTCAGGGATGGGCCCTGATTGGTCTAAGCTAATGAATGGATCCCATCCTCCTGGTTTCAGTGGCTGGATCAGAGATGGGATTAGCCCCTTCTTCTCACTCATGAGAACAGAGTGTATGTACACGGACTAGAGCCCAGATCCAGGAGGAAGAGGTCTGGAGTTGGCTTCATATAAAGTCAAACACCAATAACCCAAGCAATTTAAAGAGTAATGCCCGTGAAGCACTTAGCTCAGGTCTAGGCAATTAGTAAGAGATAGATGAATATTAGCCAGGAATACAGATATAATTTTCTCACAGTCAGCAGGACTTGGAGATTGATTGCTTCGGGGAGAACAGAATAGAAAAATTAAAAGTAAATCTTAGGGACTTTTTTGTTGCTGTTTTCAGTGTTGTTTTTGTTTTTATTAGGTTAATTGAATCATGTTCTACCCAGGCATCTATGATAGAGAAAATACAAGTGAACATTCATCCCATAAGTACAGCAAATTCTTTAGCTAATAAAGGCAGGCATTGTATCTAAGAAGTTTCATTTCATTAGAGGTGACACTGGACACTGAATTCCCTCATTTTACAGTTTTTGCCTAGGGTCATCCTCACACTAGTTCTAAGCAGGAAACTGCCGCAAAGCACTCCTTGGACTAAATCATTTCTATAATCTCATCTGGTCTTTGGATTTCTAAATCTGGTATTTCTAGGGGGAACAAATCTCTCTTTAGAAACTAACTATGGAAGAAGACAGTAGCCTGGGATAACTCCTTCTTCCGGTGGGATTTCAAATCCCTGTAGATTATGGGGACACAGGTGGATGGCATTGCTTACCTTAAATGAAAGAATAACTCGAGTCTGCTCATAATTATCCACATCTTATTTCCACTTGGGAGCTGGTGCTTTTGAACCACCACGAATATAAGCATCACACAGTCATATGTTATTTCTATTCTGAGACTTTCATTGAAGAGGGAAAAAAAATGTATTGCTGACTTTTGGCTGCCTGGCACCAAGAGCAAGGCAGTGAAGATAAACTTAATTTTATTATAATCATTATTAAATAAAGATTTGGGAAAACAGAAAGGGTATATTTGTGATAGAAATTATAAGAAATTTATGTAAATAACCATGAAGATTTTATACATCCCTTAGGCTCCAACGAATATTCCAAATCCTTACCGCCCCTTTGGAAACATGATTTTTTTTTTTTTCTTTTCTGAGGACTTATCAATTCTGGGTTCCCATTAAATTGAGCCTAAACTGAAAAAGTGTTTTCAAGATGAGACGCTGGCTTTAATAATCAAAATATCTGCTTACAATGGGATGCTCTTTCCTTTCAAGAACTAGGCTTTTAAATTCCAAGGTTATGGTTTTGTTTTTATTGCAGTGCTTACCCAATTCACGTTTTCCTACCGTCTCTGGTAGCTAAGATACTTTATTTCCTGTTCATGAAGCAGTGTGTCAACATAGTACAGTGGAAAGAATACACGGTCTGAAGTCAGGGGTTTGAGTTCAAATCCCTCTCCTCTTCCAATCTACTTTCAGTGTGAAGCAAGTTGCACCACCTCTCTGACCCTCAATGTCTCTCTGTAAAGTATTAATACAAATCATTGGTATTCATCATGCCTGCCTCAAAAAGTTGTTATAAATACCAAAGGAGAAAATTCATACGAAGAAGAATTGCAAATTTAGATTCAGGGCCTGGAACTTGGTTTAAAGGTAGAACTATAAAAAATCGAGACCAAACAGCAGACTAGAGGGGGAAAGAGCTAAATAGTATAATGTGATAAGTGCTTGGATGGAGGAAAGGAAAGATTTTAGAAAAGCACAAAAGTAGGACCTCAAAAGCACAACAGGAGGTAAAGGAAGACAGAGAAGGCCATACGCAAGCTGAAATCTGAAGCTTCCTCCCCACCTCATCAGAAATTCCAGGTAATCAGTAATGAGTGACTCCACTGCCTGATTTTTCTAGCACAAAAGCCAACGTGCTTCATTAATTACCCACACAGATTATCTACCCTGGCCAAATCTCCCCCACCCCACCTACCTACCATTTAAGCATTCAGCACTCTATTCTGGGCAATGGGGAAGTTCTTTTAAGTGCAGGGAAATTGCCAAGATGCAATCTGAAGTCCGAGTGAGTAAAACAGGTCATATTTTTTCTCTCTTTTGTAAAAGCACACTTATGTGTCCTTAATTCTCTTGCCATTTTACATTAGAGCAAGGATACTTAGCATCCAGAAGGTATTTGACTTCAGACGTTTGTGGCTTTAGGTTACTTTCCACATTCAGACTACATACAGTCCACTTGGACTGGCCTCCAAGATGAAAGATGACTCTGGAGATAACATATTCACATGAAAACAAAGTGATAGAAAACCGGGGAGGGGTGAGGGGGGACAAGCTCATCTGTATAAATGCAGCTGTTGAGATACATCATGTTTAAATGTATATTTTTTTGTACAAATTATTCAGTTGCTTGTTATATAGTGGGATTTATTTGCAATGATACAGAATCATCAGATCATTGCTATTTCTCCACTCCATCTTCTGTGTGAGTTACTTTATGAAACGCACTAAGGGAAAAAGAAAAAAAAAAACATCCTCTTTCCCACCCAAGTTGTGAGGGTCATTTGTTTATTTTACCTGTTACTAATATCAACTTTATGGCACATTTTTGCCTGCTTTTAAAAAAAAAAAAAAGTGGTCTGTATGGATCTATTCAGTATATTATTTATAGTGTTGTGGCCAGATCTCTTTAGGATAAAAATGTAAAAACTTCCTGTAAAAATTCCTTATTTTAAGTAAAAATTACTCATTTCTCCCCAGTTTAGATCAGCTCTTATTTGGCTCCGTAACTACCAAACTTTGAAAACCTCACTGACGCTTATCAATAGACCAGTCTTCGACATGCATTTTAAAGTCATACTTCATATCCAATCTTGCAATTGCAGAATGACTTTTTTCCCTGTCTGGCTAATTAACTGATACGACACTAATCCTTTGCACATCTGGTACTAAATGTTTGCTCACATGGGCTCCCCAGTGAGGAAGTGTGGCCAAACAGCAACGTTGAGTGTGCTTGATTTCACTTTAAAATCTTCACTCTCTGGAATTAAAATCTTGAGATTAAACATCTGGATTTCAATGGCGTCCCCAGGGACTGAGACTTATAGTTCTATAGAACACATATTGCACATAATATAGGCTTGTTATTTCTACATTAGCAGTGCTCCAGCCGGTGCCCGCCGTTAGCTTGTCAGTCTCCTGACACATCATTAATAAACAGGTAATTTCATAACTGATTTCCACCTAGTGTCATGTTGAAAACCACCTGGGTTTTCATTTTCACTAACATTAAAGGGATAAGCTAGAGGGAGGCCGTTATTATTAAACGGGGACTAATTTAATTGAATAATGGATCGTATCAGCAAAAACAAATGCATATGCAGGAGGATAAAAGAAATTTCCAGGCCAATGGATAGGTCTGGATCCACTAATCAAAATGGGACTGTTCCTTCCCCTTCCTCTCACCAAATGTACCCATTAGGAATTATTCCGAAACTATGCCCACTGCCTCCAGGAAATTTCCAAAAAACACCAAGGAAGCAGCCATTAGGGGGAAATCTATACTTTTAAAACTGTGACTTGTGAAATTAGGTCTATGACATGCTTATGTATTCACTGAATTTTAAATTAATACCGCATGTTATAGGCCAGTAAAGATTAAAAACATACCCACCAAGGTAGGCCATTGTCACAGTTGGCCTATAGATCTGGCTAAATGTGGAGTGACAGATAATAACATGGTTAAATGTAACTGGAAATGATCATTTCGATATAATCCACACCTTGGCCTATCCTGGGCATTGTTTTGTTTTGTTTTGGTTTTTTTTTTTGAATTCTGATGTTATCATCTTATCAGCATCATTCCTACTGCATTGGGAAGTAGCTAAGAATTGCTATGGCCTACATTCATAGCATCAGAAAGAGGTCTATCTAGTAGTTTCTATGGTGCCTCTCAGTCTTGTGATGTACTTCTGGAGGAATTTTTAACTTGCTTCATGAACCAAGGCTAATAATTTAATATCTTGATCTATGACTTCTGCTCATGTGAAGTTTCAGTTACAACATGGAGCCCAAAGAATGTATTATTATGGAATTTGCTAAGTTCTTCCCATTTGTATTTAGCAGACTGGAGGAAAAAGCTGTATGCCATCTACTTCTCTTTGACCTTCCCTTCCATTCTTGACCCCATAATGATCTGTTTTCCTTCTTCCCATCAAGTATTTTAAAGAACAGATTACAAAATCTACTCTTAGTGGGTCAGGAAAAATCCTAAGTAGAAACTGGGAGATGAAGAAATCTGATGCCGAAATTTCCTTAGTTTTGTGTTTTCACAATCAAATTTGTAAGAAATGATTCAGTTTATGTATAAACACTGAATCTCGCTGGTCATTCAATACAATCTAATGTATGTAGTGAGGAATTTGAACATAGCTATTATTTCTATTCCAGAGTTGAAAAAAACCAGAGGAACAATAAAGATAATTATCTAAAGTCAGTTAATTGCCTAAATTCTGTCACAGAGGTTATGGTGGAGTCAGGATTAGAACTTGAATGCTTCCAAAAGAAAAGTAATATTACACCAACACATAAAATTATCTGAACTAGTCCTCCTCCAGCAACCTTATAATCTAAAGGCTTTCTTGAGCCACACAGGTCTTTACAGGTGTTGTGAAGGTCTTTTGTTCACACTCAAAATAATATAAACCATTAAATGATAAACTAGTGAAAGGAATCAACATTCCACACACTTATAAGATCCACCCAAATATGTACCAAACTAAGTTAAGCCCTTCCCTGGACTAGTGATTCTCGACTGCTACTGATTTTGCACCCCAGACCGGAGACACCTGTCAATGTCTGGACACATTTTTAGTTGGCACAAATAGGCGGGTGGAGGGATGCTGCTGATGTCTGGGGGTGGAGGCCAGAGATGCTGTAAACATCCTACAGTGCCCAGGACAGCCCCCCACAACAGAGCACTATCTAGCCCCCCATATCGGTAGTGCCAAGAAAGAGAAGCCCTGGTGGAGACCATCTGCTAAAAGCACTGACAAAGCTACCAGCTTGCGAGAGCCTAACAACCAGAAAGGTTTCTATAGAGCATGTATATTTCATCTAAGCCCCACATTGTTCCGTTCCCAAAGCAAAACGTTATGCTCTTCAACATCTCCAGGGAAGCTAGAAGCATAAAGCTTTGGGTGAAATGTAAATTTCTTAAAATATTTATCCATCCATAAGTGGCTACATTTTTGACATTATTATAGGGTTTCTCAGTGTTCCATTTTATTAAAAAATATTTATTTGGTTTCTAAGATTACTGCTTTTCTGACCACAGAAAATTCAATTACTGAAAACTGCAGCTATCAAATTGGTTGAAAATAAATAGCCTTTTATCCAAAGCTGGCAAAGACTGGTTCACTTTTAATATGTAGCCATTTTAAAAAAAAATAAAAAATAAGAAAACATTTCCATTGCAAGCTGATGGACTGCAGAGTCAGAAGCCAAACAGTCTTTTGCATCATCAGGTTTTATTTAAAATAGGATGAGAGAGGAATGGAGGCAGTTTAAAAAAATAAGTCATCAGAAGAGTAATCTACCATCATTTTTCCTCTTTTGTTTTACAAGACAGAAGAAATGTGAGCCCTTTTGCCAGTGGAAATCACTTTCTCCTGCTTTCTCTCTCTCTCTCTCTCTCTCTCTCCTTTGAAATGTTTAGCAATATACAGGAAATGTGGTAAGTGAGATCTACAAACGTGGGCTTCCAATATCAAGGCTAATTATCTGCGAGGCAATGGGCATGGCAGCAGCATTGCCAGGGAACCACAAAGGAGGCTGGGATGCCTAGATCTTTCTCTCATTTGCTTCTCATTTGCATTTTAATCTCCTATACATCATTTTTTTCATTTCTAAAAAGAACACTTGTCCATGTTTCCTCAGTGAAAACCAATCAACCCACAAGAAGAAGTAACTGAGAAGTCAGTAGATCCACAATGTGAATAAAAGCACAGGTATTATCCCCCCTGTGGATTCTATATAACAATGTTTCCATCTCCAAATTGCAGCTCTCTCACCACTGAACATGCATCTAGGCTATCTCTCACTTGAGTGAGATTGATCTGCACACAACTGGAGCTAACTTTTACATTAGGATAAGTTAAATAGCATTGGGAATTCGATGCCACTGAGAAAATGGATAATGCTTATGTCAGTGATTCAGGGCATCACTCGTCCCCTTTCAAACAAACTTTGGAGAATTATTGAGGTTGTATGTTAGAAGAAGCTCTTGACAGATGGGAATCAGGAGACCTAGGTTTGTTTGTTGTTCTGCTATTAATCAGTTGGGTGCACTTCAACAAGTGGTTAAATCTCACTGGGTCACAGTTCCTTTATCTGTAAAATGAAGTGGTTGGAAGAAGTGCCTAAGGCCATTTCTACTTTTATAATTCTTTGTCTGTTTGGCTAAGTTTTTTTTTTTTTTTAGAAGAATAGGGCAAAGGATATGTGCCCATTGTCTTTTTTTTTTTTTTTTTTTTTTTTTTATTCATGGCTGTGTTGGGTCTTCGTTTCTGTGCGAGGGCTTTCTCTAGTTGCGGCAAGCAGGGGCCACTCTTCATCGCGGTGCGCGGGCCTCTCACTGTCGCGGCCTCTCTTGTTGCGGAGCACAGGCTCCAGACGCACAGGCTCAGTGATTGTGGCTCACGGGCCTAGCCGCTCCGCGGCACGTGGGATCTTCCCAGACCAGGGCTCGAACCCGTGTCCCCTGCATTGGCAGGCGGATTCTCAACCACTGCGCCACCAGGGAAGCCCCTGGCTCAGTTTTGATTCTGTTTACCCAGTGCAGTATGAGCTCTGGGCTAAAGACACAGCACCACTAGAATGAGCATCACTGAGATGCTGCCTTTGTGCAAAAGTTACTTCCCATGGTGATAATGTGAGAATCTTCTGTGCCAACTGATTTTCACAAGAAGTGCTCCCTAAAATGAAAGTGTCAGTGATGATGGGTGATGATAATCAGACGTGGAAACTGAGATTGCCGTTGTACTGAAGAGTCATGCACGACGTGAGCTTAAATGGGATCAGCACCGGCATCTGCTCTGCCCTTCTCTCTCCCTCTCTCTGTCTCTGTCTCTGTCTCTCTCTCTCTCTCACACACACACACACACACACACACACACCCCATCCTGAAATGACTCTTCTTCTTGGAGGGTGGGAGGGGATTGGCAAAAAAGGTTTAACCACAGTAAATGTATGGTGTCTGTGACAAAGCACACGATACCTAGAAAAGACAGAACAACCGCTGTGCAGTGGTCAGAAGTGGGGCTGAGCAGGGAAAGGCTGACTTCATGAGGAAGGAGTTCCCTAAAAAAGTAAAAAGAAAACATAACCGCTCCCTCAGTGTTTTCTCGTCTCCCTTGGTTAGGAGAGAACCACAGGCTCCCAGTTTTTACTGTTTGGTTTTGTGGTCTTACTGAGGGCTAATGTGACGACAGACAATAATGGTTCTGGGGCCTCCTATTTTGAAAATTCTTTACTATTTTCCTTAATCCTACTTACTATATTATAGTTGTGGGTGCCGGATAAAAGGGATAAAAGGAACTACTTCTCACAGCGAATCCCACCTGTTTGAACCTTTCTCAATTTCTTATAGAGTATATCTGGAAAGGCAATAGTGGGAACTTCTTTTGACAAGTCAGAAGGACGAGCAGGGAACACAGCACTTTCTGGGAATTCAGCGTGAGTGGAGAGAATGATGCTTTTATGGATTTTTTAAAAAATTAAATGTGAGTTAAAACATATCTCCACCAAGGTAGAGTGATTCCACTGTCATTGGTTGTCTATTCCAGCCCATCGGTTTAAGATCAGAGGCCGATATCTTCCCGTCAAAGGGCAAAGGGCATCAAAGGATGGAATTTAAAACATCTTTAAAGAGCACAGGGTCATCGTATCTTTGTTAACAGCTTCTGTTAGCGGAACTGCCAATGTGTGCCCTGTGCTTCTGGGAGGGCAACCGCAGCTGACGATGGACAGTTCCATGATGACGGGACCTGACAGCAGAATCACCCATCAAGGCAGGACTTAAGGATGAAAGGATGAAAGGAGGTGGGGAGGGGGACGATGCTCTGTATTCAATAACCTTTTAGCTCCAAACCAATGAGTAGCTGAAACTCCTACCTGGTGATCATGATTATAATGTTACAAAGTTTTAAAGTTAATGTCTGATTTAAACTTTTACTATGACTTGACACGCATAGCAAAACTCTAAAGCCATAGGCAGATTAGGAAAGTAGGGGAGGAAGGTTAAGTGTTTGTCAAAGTAGTGCAGTTAAAGGAAGAAAATACTTCCAACCTAAGTCTTTATTCACTAGAAAGCAAAATTACAAAAATAATAGTCAGAAATGTCAGATTGGTGGATAGGATTAACTGATGAATAGACGAAATGTGGTCTTAAATCAGGGTAGACATAGGCAAAGCACAGATAATTTTTAGGGCAGTGAAATACTCTATGATACTATAATGATGGATATATATTATTACACTTTTGTCCAAACCCAGGGGATGCACCGTCAAGCGTGAACTCTAGGTAAACTATGGACTTTGACTGATTCTGATGTGTTAATGTAGGTTCATCTAATGTAACAAACGTACCACTGTGGTGGGGGATATGAATAAAGGGAGAGGCTATTCATGTGCAAAGGTGGAGGGTACATGGGAAACCTCTGTACCTTCCTCTCAATTTTAACTGCTCTAAAAAAAAAAAAAAAGTTACAAAAAATCAGACTATCTGACTGCATCATTTAGACAAAACCCAGACATTTAGAAACAGGTACATAAGACCCATCTTGTGAAACTTTGTTTACATCTTGGGTGTACACTGGCAAATCAAAGTAGAAATTTCAGACTGTAGAGGGGAAAACATGTGGATGGTAAACTGAAAAGTACCACATTAATTTAAATCATGAGAAAGAGAAAAGAACTATATTCTTCATTGTGCTTTGAATAAGTGAACACAGCCTTTGCATTAATAATGGAAAGAAAGTATCTTTCCATTTTAAGAGTTTCTGGCAATTAATTACACTTAAAAACATGGAGCTCAGTTTGACAAATTCATTGGTCATGTACTATGTGTCAAGCATAAAGTCTGTAGGTACTGGAATTCAAAGATAAATGAGACTTGTCCTCAAAGAAGGTTTCCTCTTATATGAATGCCAATTGTATTGTTCTAATTATTCTTCTGTCTCTTTTCACAAATGGAGTAATTATTGAACAGGGAAATTAAACAATCACACAGGAGACGCATTTAACTTTTCTTTTTGGAAATTAAAGATTTAGGGTTACAGAAGGAAAATATAAAACCATATTTTCATCTGTTTTATTGCCATTAAAAATGTTTTTGCATCTTTGTTGAAAAAGGTTTAAATACCGTGTACCCGAGACTAGGGAAAACCATATGGGCACAGTCAGCTGTTGAGTACGCATGGCAATAAGCAGGGAGTTTCAAAGACAGACAAATATATTGCTTGAACGTACATGGCAGGGAAAAAGGTTGAAAACTCCCACTCTAATCTACTGTCGATATGATTTCCAAGTTCATCTGGTGGCTGGTTAACGAAATCCAACCGCTGCACATTTGAGGCATAATTATGTGGAAGTAGGAAGAAAGTCTGTAATTTATACCGGTGCCTGCCCTGTGTTAGCGTCCAAGAGACCTGACCCTTTCCCCAGCCTCCCTCTGACCAAGCCAGCTCCACTCACTCCCCAGTCAGACGGGAAGCTCCGGGTTCCACTGGAAACATGGTTTATGGATAATGTATCTGTAATGGACTCTCCACTCAAAACCAATGCAGCAGTAGCACAGCCATCAGCAATCAGTCCATAAAATCTGCAGTTACCTTCTTTTCTTTCTCACAGGGGGCAGGAAGCTAATGGATTTGAAATTGCAGAAGCGGACCACAGACCTTTTTAATAAATGAAAATAAAATCGAGTCTAGGTTTATGTTGATCTATAGAACTGTGAGTCCCGGAGTCCTCCCACTGTTCCCACAGGGTTGATTCCTAGCCTAAGCCACCCAACATTTATAGCTGATAAGTGTCTACTGAAGGGTAATAAAATACAGTGTGTGTAGTTGTAGAGAATGTAACTTATCACTTTCATCAAAAGCTCCCTGAAAATGTGTTTATCTAAAAGGCTTGTATGTTTGTGTATATTTCAAATATCTCTGCCTTACATTGGGCTCCTTGGGCATTTAAAAGCTATTCCTTGAAAAGGCTCCTTTGGAAACTGTTTAGCTGTGGGTTAATGGTTACATTTCCTTGGGTTGGAGATATCCTCCAGGTTACAGAATTCATACAAATATATACAAATGAGACATTGACTATTGCCCAATTTTATTTTCTCACTAAATCAAGGTAAAGATTTAAAGCCCAATTCATAAAGGAGAAAAAAAAATTATGTGGGTGTGAGGTGATTTTTAACTCCAGCACAACTGATGCTGGGAACTTTCCAAGTACGCAGCTGCCTAGCAGGAAAAAAAAAGTTTGAGATGTTGAGACAATGTTTAGGACGCTCTGGTAATAGCTGTGGAATATGACTGCATGTCACTGTTAAAAGCTACCTGTGCTGCAGATGGTTAATAGCTGGGATACGGATGGTCTTATCTGAAAATGAGTCTAGATCACTCAAGAAACAGATAAAAAACAGATTTTTTTTTTCAATCAAACACTGTTGGAGTTACAACTGCCCCCATGACACACTGAGGTTTTCCTTAAGGAAGGTGCTCACTAAGTGTCAATGATGGAACAGTTGTTAAGGAAGTCGGAAAGCTATATATTTTCTACGTATGTGTTATCGGCCTGGAGGGATGGATGGGTCCATGTATACTTAGGAGACCATTCACAGAATAAGGAGACCATTCACAGAACAAGGAATGCAAAATGTTGCAAAATGTGAGTATATTCATGGTTCGGAAAACGAGCAGTCTAATTTGTCTCCAGATGCCCAATATCCAGATTATCGGACCATTTCCAGAGAATCTGCTATTTCCCCATGACAGTTTTACGAATGGATTTTGATGTAGTATTGGGGAAAAGCCCGATGCTGACTGTTTTCCCCCAGACAGACAGGCACGGGGCTCCCCGGGCAGCTGTGCTCCTTCTCATGCCACTTGTTAGTCGCAGTTTATTCTTGATTTTCTTTCTTGAGAGAGTTTGGGAAATTCATTCCTCCAGCTAACACGGTGGCTTCTACTTCTGGGCTGAACCAACCTAGGACACCAGGAATGCAGGTCTGGAGGTGGCACAGATCTGAAAGGCTTCCTGTCTAAAAGGCTTTTCTTTTTTGCCCAGTGTGAGGAAAGATCTTGACGAATGAGCTGCGGCCACTCTTATTTAGTGCACGAAGAGTCTCCTCCTGACAGGGTGAAGCAATTACTGTTTTCATCCTCCAATTTGTCTCTCACAGCGTATGAAAGAGTGTGGCATTTGTACTGGATACTCAATAAATAACTGTTCATCTTCTCTGATAATTCAACCTCCTCTCAAATTCCATAAGCTAAGAAAGATGGCTGTTTGAAATTTTAAGTTTTAGTTTTCTAGATCAGTAATCTGTAATATTCTAATTAGCTAGACAATTGTTTATTTCTTTACTTTTTCCATATAGACAGACCCTAAAATTAAGACACACACAAAATTAAGATTTTTGTATCTACTTTAGGGCCTTTTAAAAATAGAAGTACCACTAAAATATAACATAACATATAAGTTTTAAAATATAACATAATATTAAAAATAATAATCTCTAATAATATTCATTCAAAGATCTTGCCAAGTTCACAGCTCTAAGTGGTGGGACTGAGTTTGAAGTTCACGTTGTCTTCAGGCTTTGGCTCATGTGCTCTTAACTACTACATTACATTTTAAACTAAATCCCAAATTGGGCCATTCTAATCTGGGAGCTGTAGACAGAGGGGTACAGAGTTATAGCTCCAGATAAACTAGAGGTCAAAGCAAACTAGGAGTAAATTTGAGAAGTTAACTCATATGTAGTGCTTTTCTTCTTTGGAAAGGAAAGGCTGCATGCCCAAATAGGATTTCATACCTGTTCCTTCTGCAACAGGTAATAATAAATGCAGAGGATTCACTTCTACTTGCCTTGTAATTCCATCCAGGGGCCCTAGTATGAGTATTCAAAATGAAGTACCCAGGTAAACAAAATACAATGGGGGCAGTGATCACTGCGTTTTTATCTGAAGATCAGGTGTTTGGAGCCTATAAAAATGGTAATAATAACAAATTTCTTTAACAGTAATGCAGCAGAATGGAATATAATTAAAGCCTTCTGTCTGTCCCTCATTAAAACCAGTCCTATAAGAGACCCATACCCCTTAAAATCCTTTACATCTGTGGTTCATGTGTGTGTGTGTGTGTGTGTGCATGTGTATCCCAAGATTCCATTTGACTTTTTGATTTCAGTATACATAGTAATCTATTTATTTATTTAGTTTTAATTAATTAATTAATCTATTTATTTATTTTTGGCTGCTTTGGGTCTTCATTGCTGCGCCCGGGCTTTCTCTGGTTGTGGTGAGCGGGGGCTACTCTTCATTGTGGTGCGCGGGCTTCTCATTGCAGTGGTTTCTCTTGCTGCGGAGCTCGGGCTCTAGGCGCGCGGGCTTCAGTAGTTGTGGCTCGCGGGCTCTAGAGTGCAGGCTCAGCAGTTGGGGTGCACGGGCTTAGTTGCTCCGTGGCACATGGGATCTTCTTGGACCAGGGCTTGAACCCGTGTCCCCTGCATTGGCAGGCGGATTCTTAACCACTGCACCACCAGGGAAGTCCCCTACATATGAGTTTATATATGTGTGTATATATAAATATAAATTTTAATAGCTGACCAATTACTACTATATATGAAATCAATCCATCAAATGGGACCTTGGAAGCAGCTAAAGAACTAGCATCATTTAGTGTAAACAGTTAAATTACAATTTTTTCATTTACCAGTAGGGGTTCTGAAGCTATGAGGATGTAATCAAATGGAACATCAAACAAGCTATGACCCCAAAAATTTTTCTGGAAATTCGAAATAGCTTCCATCCAAATCCACATTATCAGACTCTTGCTTTCTGTTTGGAGCAATTTCCTAATTCACTGAATTTCAAGACATAGCACTTAGAAAATGACAGTTGGACTCATCAGAATGTTCAGAAAATAAATCTTTTTCAAAAGGCCAATTAGCAAACCTTAGTGTAAAGAGCTTTCACAACAGAATGGTGCTAATAATTTTTAATATTTTAGAAAATTCTGAAGAAAGTATATGCATTCTTTACTTGATTTTTGATGTCTCTCCTTTTCTTTCTCCTGTTCAAAATCTTTCCTTTGCTGCTTCATGCTATCCTTCACTTTCTGTCAGCTTCATCCTGAACCTTGGTGCTCTGAAAAAACCTACCTGAGCCAAACGCATTTCAAAGAACAGGGCCCCATTTTGATTCTACAGACATTATTACAACTTAGTTTTATAGAGTCAAGCCAAGCCAAATGGAACTCCCTTCAATAGCTGACAAATTACCAAAATAACCCACATTATAAATTGTGTCTCCTGTAATATATTGAGCTACTTCCGAAAGAGGAAATAAGAGATAGATTCCATTTTAGCCAGTTAGGATATATCCAAATACTTTTAATTCTAGAACCAGGCTGTTAAACAAATTAAAAGTCTGAAAACCTTTGCAGATTTTGGACAGGGGTAGAGCAGACAGGAAACTTCAGTCTTTTTGTGTCCTGGATAAAGCACCTTGCCTGGGGGAAGGGAGGTGGAAAAACCACCCATATTCCTCTAATTTAGGGATTCCCTCTACCCAACAGGGTATGCAAGGTTTCAAGTCTGACTTTCTCTGACAGGCAGAGGGAGGAACAGTTGAAGTCAGTTCAAAAGAACTGTCAAAGGGTCTTGTCTCAGGTAAACCCAAGTGCTCTGCTATTAGCAACAAAAGCAGCCAACTTTAGTGATTTCTCTGCCACATGTGCTGTCAAGGGATTGCAGCCCTGCTCGTTTTCCTAACGCATGACTCCCTGTGCATACACACACACACACACACACACACACACACACACTTCAGAGAGGATTGTTTTTCATACGTATTTGAGCTATGTTTTTAAATTTGCTAACTTCCTGGAAATCAACTGTTAATGGAATTCCCAACTCTGGTTACATTGTTGATTTATAGAGCTTTGGCTGGCTAGATGTATAGCTTTCCCCAAGAAAATGATAATATCTGTGCTAATCACTTCCTGAATAAGTTGACTTTCTGGCCAACCTCTAGCACGACTTCAAAGTCTCTCTTTTGGCTCCTGAGAGCCAAAATTACTCCATGAATTTGCATCTTTTATCTCTCCTTCACAGGCATGCCAGCTTGCTGTATAAACTTTTATTCCAACAGGTGTTTTAAAGACATTTTGAGTGAAGATGTGTGCATGTGTATATGTAATAAATGAATTTTATCTGTGGAATAAATTAATGTTATCTTTCTATGATAATTCTATCATAAACTTGGTCAAAATAGATGAATTCTTCCGTGACAGTTAATTTTTACTCAGCACCAAATTGTTTAGATCAAAGGTAAAATTATCAATCATCTAATTAAATGCTTTCTGATTTGTTTTAAAGCTGGGAATTTATTTTCCAGAATGGAGTATTTTTAATATATTGGTATTTTTCAGAATCCAGAAAGATACTCAAGTTGAAACTGTAGGGAGGGTGTCAGTGGTCCCAGAATTTTGCCCACATGAGTTCTCTTTGCCCTCTTCCACGTGCCCCTAGGACACTGCTGCCTCAGATTTCAGCTTATAAACTACTGCTCTGGAGGTTTATCCGTGTGATGCAAATCCCCAACCAAAAAAGTACCTGGACAGCAAAATTGCTCGATCTTTGATAGATAACTATGTATGTTAAGTCTTTCTGTATCCTCAGAGATGAAACCAATATTTAGAAGATAAGTTTTATTAAAGCTTATATTAATTGCCTATCACATGCAAATTACATACAAGGCACTGTGTTGAACTTTGAGTCCTATAAATATATTTTTTGAAGGTTTTTCTTTTTTTAAGAAATTAATGAGATTTTTAAATTCATGAAATCTGGACTTAAGTTCTACCTTTGTCACTGTGTGACTTTGGACAAACTACTAACAGGTTTTCAATGCTGTTTTCTTCATCTGTAAAAGGTGTAAATGCTCTCCACTTCTCTATTATCTGTAGGGTTGAATTAGTGGATGGAAAAGAGCCAGCACAATGCCCAGCACATTGTCAACACTTAAAGAATGTTAACTCAGTGAATGAAATATATAAATAGCTATCATGGCTCTCCACAAATTTACCATCCACTGAGTAACAGAAACTCATACCAATGTAAACCAATTTAGTCAAGGTCTTTGTGGCAGGAATCAGTGGATTCCTATCATGAGAGTTGGTGGGGCTTAAAGGACTAAGTTCCTCCAGAATCCAAACCTTTGAATATCTGCAAGCAGACTCATATGCTGCCACCCAGTCTGTCCCTGTAAGCTCTGTTGTGTCCCAGCTGTCTTTCCTTTACATACTCTAACGTGTGCAATATTTTGCATGAAGGTTCTCTTGAGGGACATGAGACAATATTTTAGCAGCAGGATTCATCTAGCCTTCTAGTCTAATGGGACAATTCTCAATTAAGTGATGGACACCAGATCCACTAGGCACACCAGATTCTTATTCCCTCTTCAAGCAAAGGCAGCAATAATCCACACCCTCAGATATTAGGATTCATTTCACCCGTGAAAAGTTATTTGTAATATAAGCTACCTAGTGAACCTTCTAATGTTGATGTATGTTAAACAGTTGAAGCCTTTGAAAAGCTATCTTGGGAAATAGCCCTCATAATTAGTGCCTTTCACATACTAACAGCTCCGAGGGTCTGCATTGCAAGTTAAGGTGCTTCATTTGCTAGCTAGGCATCCTGAAGGTATTGATTAAAATAATGTGCTGTTGAAACAAAAGTATTGTAGACTAAAACAATAAAACATGCATATAAAAATTCTGATATGATGCCTAATAAGGCAGGTGCCTAAAATTTTGTGAAAGCTTTAAAATTTTATGAAAGCTTCATGCATGAGATCTGGACTTAAATTCTGCCTCTGTTACTATGCCATGTTATGCTAAGACGTCTCACATATCCATAGACCCTTCCATGGAGAACTGCTCTAACCACTGTCCCTAAGGGAAAGGGAGCCCTAAGCAGGAGTGTAAACACAGACCCTGACATCAACCTGTGCAGATCCACAGCCGATTGGACCAGGGGTGCGTAACTGGTGGCTGCATTGGTTCTCAATTAACATATTATTGACATTCCGGGCAGGACAACACTTCATTAGGTACGACTATCTCATACATTACAGGACATGATATTCCTGCCCCCTGTCCCCTGTAGGCCCTGTTCTCCTTCTCTAGTCACCTCAACAATTAAAGCCACTCATACATTTCGAAACATTTTTGGGTTGGAGGTGTGAGGAAGTGCCACCACCAGTTGAGAACCACTGGGCTAGTGGATAAAGTGGCCTGTTAGAGTAGGATTAACTGGAGAATTCAGTTTCTAGGACTTAGGGAAATTGTAAGCAAGCCCACCACCCTACACACACATACCCCTCCAATTTATGTGGGACCAGGGACAAGAACACAAACAGAGGTTAAAATACCATATAACCTAAATATTTTAAAATTATAAATCAAGTCAATAGGCTGTGTAATAAAACATGGTCTATCTTCCTTCCTAACTCCAAAGAAACAATTTGACAAATGTATCTTTGTAAAGTTCTAAAATGCCAGATTAAAATTTTGGCTTCTCAGACTCCTTGTCGTCTTATGTCAGAAGACTGATGCACGGGGAAAGGCAGGGGCTGCTCCCAGCTTAAGATCTGCTGTCTCTTCTCTTTTTATCCCATCTCCTTCCTTATCACAGGAGACCTTGCACTCAGGCACATGGAAATCTCAGCTCACATGTCCAACTTCTAACTATATTTTCACAAAGAGCTGTCTCTTGGTCACCTCTCTGGAAGCCCTGGACGAAGGTTCTAGGTCATTAGAAGAGGGACTTTCAGGGACCCTTGTTACTGACTGTGGTCTAGGAGGGGCAGGGTGTAGGCTCTGGGTGAACATGTTTGCTTTGCCTTGGAGGTTCTTGCCTCATGGAGAGTGCTGTGGCCAGAAAAAGGCCAGAGGAGAACCTCTAAAATGTGTGGTACTGGGAACGGTCCTCTCTTTCTAGTTCTAGGCACAGAACTGATTATAAGCTGTTGTGCATAAACTATGAATACACAGAAACTATGAGGTGGAGAAAAGATGTATGCACCAAAAGGAAGAATAAGTTGACTGAGTGTGAAGAGAGAATGTAAGAGTGAAAATACACACAGAGCAGCAGAATCACAGCAATGGTAGAACTCAGTCATGCAGCTCACACATGCCAGCTGCTAAACTCTCTAGGGCTGCCTAGGATCCCATATGGGCCTCCCATTCCTGTCTTCTGGGGGCCATTCATGGACCATTTGCTTTTTGTGTTTTCCTGTGTCCTCATACCTATGTACATTTCTAGTAAATCTCCATTACTGGAGATTAATTGAACGAGTCTGTTGTTACAAACAAAATAGCCTAATTCAATCAGGAACACTTAGAAGACTGATTACTCTGGGAGGAAATACCATTTGAGATGGGTCTGTCTGAGGTAGGCGGTCCTGCCTGGGGAACTTTAGGGGCAAAAAGAGGACCTTCTTGAGTTCCCCAGGGGCACTGGAATGACTACTGTATGATGGAGGTGCTGCAGGTAGGACGATGATGATGATGATGGTGATGATGGCGATTTAGGGTGTTTTCATTGCAAATGACATTTGTTTACACAAAATAGAACTGCATCAATGTTATGGCTCTCTCTCACAGCTATATGATTATTAGGAGCCGGGGCCCTTGCGGTTTCACCTCCAGCTCCAGCCCCCTTACATGCACTCTGCCCTGAAGAGAAGAGCAAAGGGAAGGAGAGGGGCATGTGTTCTTTCCTTCAATAATCCTTAGGCTGGAACTTGGTTCTATGGCCACTGTTAATATAAGGGAGGCTGGGAATGTAGTCTTTATTTTTTGATGGCCATGTGTGCCCACCTAAAACCAAGGGCTTTATTGCTATAGAAACGAATGAGAACACATCTGAGGAATGTTCCAGCAGCCTCTGTCACAGTAAGGTAGGCTGGGATCTTACTGTGGAGACATTCCATTCCATACTAAGGGTTTCACATTTGGGGTGAGACAATTCTCTGTGATCGGGACTGACCCGCGCCTTGTGAGATGTTTATCAGCCTCCTCGTCCCCTCAGACGCCAAGAGCATCACACCTGTTCCCCCAGGGTCTAACACCCCAAAATGCCTCCAAGCATTACCAGTACCCTCTGTGGGGC
Source organism: Eubalaena glacialis (assembly GCF_028564815.1). Classification (NCBI taxonomy): domain Eukaryota; kingdom Metazoa; phylum Chordata; class Mammalia; order Artiodactyla; family Balaenidae; genus Eubalaena; species Eubalaena glacialis. The sequence goes on along the minus strand of NC_083734.1, from coordinate 59,766,515 downwards.
GAATATTACTGAACTAGCGAAATCATTCTAGGTGTAAATTCAAGTGAAAATCGCCTTAAGTATTTCATATGTGTAAACTCAATTAGCTAACTCAAGTATAATGCATATTTATTATTATGATAAAGTACTGTATTTTTTCCCTATTTTTTTAATTGAAGTATAGTTAATTTACAGTGTTGTGTTAGTTTCAGATGCACAGCAAAGTGTTTCAGTTGTGTGTTTGTGTATATATATATATATATATATTCTTTTTCACATTCTTTTCCATTACAGCTTATTACAAAATACTGAATATAGTTCCCTGTGCTATACAGTAGGTCCTTGTTGTGATAAAGTGGTGTATTGATTAATGATTGTGATAGTTATTAATATATAATGTCCAAAAGCAAGACTTTCAACTGGTTAAAAATATATACAAATAATAAATTGTTATTTAATACAAATATTAAGAAGGAGCATTAACTAGAAAATGTTACAAAACAACATTATTTTCTTATGGTTTTCTTATGTAAAACGTGCATGAACTCGATGCCAGCCTTTGACAGAGAAATTTAGTTTTAGGTCTCTCAATTTATGCCTCTGAGGGGCACCAATTCCCCAGAAGATTAAACTTTCATTAAGTTCTTTCTTTTATTTCCTGCCTTTGCACCCATCATATCATAAGTTCCATAACTGATGTCTTACTGCAGTCATAAAATGGCTGAGCTTGAACTTTAGGGACCCGTCAAACACCTCTCGCCCTCCCCCTTCCCCCCCAATAAAAAGCCTTTTAGAGAATGGTACTTAAGTTGATAGTCTCAGCAGTCACCCTCCCCAGCCTATGTCAATGAGAATGTGCCTGGAAGAGACGGGGAAAGTAATGTGCACTGCAGACAATCCCATTGTGAGGCCAATATTCCACACACCCCTGCCCCCGACCCCCCTATTGTTATGACTAGACAAGGGATCATACTGAATAGATTAACCAGTCATTGACTTGGGACACCTACTGCTTGGAATGCCATTGCACTTAGAGTGAAAGGGGATAAAAACGTCTCCCCTCCACCCCCAATCCCCTACTCCATGGCAATATTTCTGCCACAGAAATACTTGGCTGTCAGCTCCAGCAAAGCAACCCTGGAAAGCCACAGTAGTTTGTTGTCAGAATGAAAAATGGTTCCGCGCAAAAGGTCTTGGGGCTGCGATGCTAACAGTCAAGAAGCCCTAAGTCAGGCATTTGACAGAGAACTTTAGTCTTGCTGTTAAATACCACTTAATACTGTCCTGCCTGATAATCCCTGCTGTTTAACAACTGTGCGATCCCGGCTCAGCCATGGCAGAATGCATTTTTGACAGGGGAAGAATGGCCAGATGTCGTACATTTGCTTGGGAGAAAAGAAAACACATCTCTTTGCATCCAGTGAAAATAATAATGCTTACAAAAAAAAAAAAAAAAGACAACTGCAAATCTATTATAGCCTTGATTCATCATGAGAGTTCCCAGCCAAGAGAGGAATGAAATTCTACCTGAGGTTAGCTACAGGTGAAGAGCAAAGAAGCTAGATAGAGCCTTCAGAACTCCAGACGGTGCCTCTGTCACTCCAAAGGGTCGGCTGGTAGTGAAAATATTCAAACTAGTTAATTGGACCTGGGCATTAAGTATTAAACCCATTTTTTCATGCACTGTGTAGACTTGGACTTAGAATTGTGTACCAGCTCATGTATTTGTTGTTGTTGTTTTTTCTTTGTGCAAATCATCACTACTACAATAAGAAGTATAAAGGACTTACCTAATGGTGTTATTTGCCTCTTTGCTGTTTTCCAAGTAAGATTTCATTATTTTAGTGCCAATTCTCTTATCTAGAGCCAAGGGCGATAGTTTTTATGATCTTTTATGAAGCTTTAGAGGCTAGATAACATTAAAATATGCTTAACTCTAACTCAATTTCCTCACTTTTTTGGTGGTTTCTTAGAGAATATGCTTAAAATATGATTATGTATATGCATAGTCTTTAATGCTTCAGAAGGAAGTATTTAAATGAACAAGCAGCATTTATAAAAAAAATAAAATAAAACTTAATTCAGTTTAAGGGGAGCAAAAGTTTATCAACATAATTGACCCAATGAGGAAGTAGACACATTCTTAAATGGAGATTTCTGAGTCACTGAGGATGCTCAGATGGCCCAGTGGCCTTTCCAAAGCTACAGAGGACAAGATTCTTTTTCTGAGGTATAGGCTATAAACAATTACTTTCCTCAGGATGCTAAAATACTTAGAGGGAATTCCCTGACGTGCCAGTGATTAAGACTCTGCGCTTCCATTGCAGGGGACATGGGTTTAATCACTGGCTGGGGAACTAAGATCCCACACGCTGTGCAACATGGCCAAAAAAACCTAAATAGATGTATGGAGATGACATGAATAAGTTTTTGAACACACAAAGATATAGAATGATTTTCTTTTAAAATCACCTTTATTCCTTTGCTTGAAGATTGATACCCATGTTTCTTTTATAGGTTATCTATTTTTTACATTATTCAAAAATAATTAAGGCAGATCAGGAGAATTTGACACCTTTGGAATGATATAAAACTGGCCATCATAACTTGATTTTGAGGATCTGGGATGGATATAGTTATGCTTTTAAACTTGAATCTAGTTCAACAGACATCTCTGACAGAGTCAGGATGACATGGATAGGTTTTAAGTCACTCCTATTTATTCTCTTCACTAAACCACAAACCTCAAACAACCAGAGAAACAGACAAAAGCAAAACAAAAAATAAAACACACAGAAAGAAACCTATTAGACCTCATACTTGTGGTTTATTTTGAAATCTTAGTGAATTCCTAAAATAGTTTCCTTATAACTTCTCTTATGGCTTTGTCACTTCCTATCATATACAAGAGCTATTTTAAAAGTATGCCTTATCTTCCCTATTATTCTGTAAGTGCCTTGAAGTTAGCACGGGTAGCTGATTAGTGTTTGTATCCCTAAGTACAACCAGTACAGTAGCTTGCTTTCAGCAATATTCAATACTGTGCATCTGTCTCCTAAAATATGTTAGTAAATGTTCTTCAAAAGAGGTGTTTTTTTTTGTCTATATGAAAAAATAAATTTTAAGGAGACAGATAACTTCTTTTAAAGTGTTAATTTAGTAACATATTTATAACTCCATATTATATTAAATGAGATTAACTTACAAATAATTCATTTTCCACTCATATTATATAAAGCATTTCCTTTCAAACCCTTTGACAACAGGATTTTTTTAAGAAAAAAATACTTTTTGAGCCAAATATTACATTTTTTTCAAAGCATGTGATTTTTATCTCTTTTTAAGTATTTGTAACTCTGTCCTTTATGCATTCATGAATAATGTTTTCACTGGAAGTTATATCAAAAGCCATAAGTCCCCTTTTGTATTATATAAAGATAATTGCTTTGGTTTAGTTTGAACCGTAGGAATATGTCTGTGATCACCATACCAAACTTATCTCTTTTAGGTTCTATTTTTTAAATTTATTTTTTTTATTGAAGTATAGTTGATTTACAATGTTTCAGTTGTATAACAAAGTGATTCAGTTTTACATCTGAATCAATATCTTGTAATAAACTATAATGGAAAAGAATCTTTAGATCTTTAGATTCTTTTCCATTATAGTTTATTATAAGATATTGAATACGGTTCCCTGTGCTATACAGTAGGTCCTTGTTGTTTATCTATTTTAAATATAGTAGCGTGCATCTGTTAATCCGAAACTCCTAATTTATCCCTCCCCTCCTCCCCTTTGGTAACTATAAATTTGGTTTCAATGTTTGTGACTCTATTTCTGTTTTGTAAATAAGTTCATTTGTATCATTTTTTAGATTCCACATATAAGTGATATCATATATTTACCTTTCTCTTACTTCACTTAGTATGATAATCTCTCTGTTTTTTAAAGTGGTCTATAAAGTCCTAATTTACGAAAACAAGGACATCATTTTTACTGTCTCAAGTAATCCTATGTGCATCTAAAACTAATATTGATTGATTTACTTACAAATTAATATGCCTTTCCAAACTACTAACTGCATTTCAAAATAAATAACTAATAGAGTATTTTACTTTACTATCTTACTAATAGAGAGGCTTTGTAAAGATTGAAATTTAAGGTGAGTTTTTGTTTGTTTGTTTGTTTGACTAATGGTTTTGTCAATAAAACAATACTACATTCAGGCATATTTATGTGATTCCCTCTTAGATTCCAGATTCCCCCTAGAACATTAGAATTATATATACATATATATAAAAGGACTCAAATTTGACCATTTCTTCAACCATATCTCCGTATCTTACAGGACTTCTGTGAAGAATAAAAATAATGTGTAAAAAGTGTCTGATATAGAATAGACATGGAATAAACAATAGGTGCCCATTCTATACCCAGCAGTTGCTCAGTGCCCATTTAATAAATGATACTAACAGCAGTCAGCGGATATGTACTATGTGCTGAATGCTTGCTTCCAGATGGCCACTGAACAGTTAGAATCCTTCGGTGAGGAAGATACTTTTCAATCCCCCAGTTTCAGGTGAGGAAACTGAGATTCATGGATGTTAAGTCATTTATGTATCTCGAATACATAAGTGCAGCTAAGTTTCATTCCTAGGCTTACCTGGCTCAAAGCCTGCTGTATTGTTCTAAACTGATGCATTTTAAAAGTATTTTATATTGATGCCATATTGGGAAGAGTCATGGGATAACTGCTGAATATGAAAAATTTGAATCAATAGTCCTTACGGAAGGGAAATTCCCTATTTCTATCTCAGCCCCTCAAGATCTTTAGTAAAAATGACAATAGGGCTCATTTATACCAATTATATTCAAAGGTCACTTGTTTTCTTTCCTGGATGGGTCCTCTTGCACCCTGCGTCTCCAGACTGTGAGCAGAAGAGAGGTCAGGCCTGGGAGTCCTCTCCCTGCACACCTGACTCATCTGGATGGAGTCAGTACTCTTGCCCCAGGACCTGCCTGTACCCTCCCTGGGCTCCTCCGCCTCTGTCTTCTTGCTTGTGTTTACCGTATATGCAACTGCTATCTGGGAGGATCAGCGGACGCAAACCCTGTGACTTGCTAATTAGATTTCCCGAAGATAGTGTCAAATTAAAACCTTGCCCTCTAAGTTCACATAAACATCAAGGGATGCAACAGCCAAAGTCTGAGCTCTCCTTGAGAACTGGAAGCTCTTTTTTCCTCTAAGCATTCTCTTATCTGAGCTGAAGAGCCCTGCCCCCAGCAAGCGATTGCCCTGAGCACTTACATACTTGAGTAAACAGCAGTGGTGCTGAGCTCAGGGTGTCTAAGAAGACACCCTGAGCTCAGCTGGGTGCTCCATCTTTCTGCAAATTACGCCCAGTGTCGAGCAGATGGAAGGAAATAACACACGTGCAGCCCAATCCAGTCAGCATCTCTGGGTGCTTACGAGCTGTCGGGGATCAGCTTGGATTTGACTCCCAGCTCTGCTCTGTGACCTTGGGAGAATTACTAAAATCTTCCAGTCTCCTGTCTAGTCCTCAGCTTCCTCATTTGCATAATGAGGATACCTGATCTCATAGGGTTCCCGTGAATTTGGAAAATGCAAGCAAAGCACTCAACACGGGCCTGCTCTTCAGAAAGCCCTGAACAACCTAAACTCTCATTTGCTGCTGCTGCTTCTGGTATAGATGTTGCCCAGCTTGCTGGGGGAATGAAGGAAAATGCTGTCAAAGCATTCCCAAGTCCTGCCTATATCAAGAATAAGACTTGAAGTGAGCATGGAAATCAGCCCTGATTCTGAATGCCTTGTCTCAGAAATCTGAGAGGGTTCACTGAACCCAGGAGGTGAGCTGGGAATCTCACATGGATCCCTCAATCTCTAGTTTGATGGGGAGACTGGACAGGACGTGTTGAAGACACAGCTAGTGCCTAATGTGGTAGAATACAAAGTGTGTGGGTTTTATCATCTAACTTTGAATGGTTCTACCATTTGACACCTCTGTTTCTTTTGATGAGTTACTTAATTTTTTCAGACCTCAGTTTCCTCTTTAAAAAAATATACGGATAATAATATTTCCCTTGCCAGGGAAATTTTATTATTGAAATTAAATGAGATAATGTCTCTAAACATTTAAATCCTTCTTCCCAGGGCCCGGGGAGCAATACTCTTAATTTTTTTTACTCTTACACTTCCCCCTTACTATACTCTTGTCTTCATTTCAGGAAGAAAGGGTAAAAGTTGTGAACAGAACCAATGGAAAAAACGTAGGAGAAATAAAGAGCACGAAGTCAAACGATTTCTAATCCAAAAAAATAGTACAACACAAAATGTTAGCTATGTTCAGAGGGCAGCTATTAAATTTTGAGCTTTTTATTGTAGGTCACAAATACCATATTTTCCAACAAAGTGTTCATTGTCGCTACTGTCAGGGGCAGAATGCTGCTATGAGAGCAGATGACAGTTCTCTTGTTCTTCAGTATAAGCATCTTTTCAGGCTGTGAGTTCCAACTTCTCAGTCATTTGCTCAGATAATTTTGCACTTCCACAAAAATCCTCTGTGACTTCAAAGAGACTACATTTCAGAGGCACACTGAGGACCTCTCTGGTTGATAACCTCTCAACTCTGATTTGAGGCATGTTCGATTTCTTAAAAGGAAGAAAAGGGTGACACAGGGAAAGAGTTTGAGGCTGAATTTATTTTCCAAAATAGTAAAAGCACCAAATACTCAGACCCTGAGTCCCAACAGGGCTCCATTCTAGTTAAACGAGACAGGCGGGAGACCTGAACCCACAGACCAGAGGCTGAACTGCTCCCTGACGCCGAGGCTCCGCCAGGCAACTGCTCACCTGGGAAATGCTGCCCCAAGAGCTCTGATTCACTGCTCCTGATCATCAAGATACCATCGCTCACCTTTGCCAGACAGAACCTGCGACTCCAGAGAAAACCTACACGAGGAAGTGCATCCCACATTTTACAAATGGTAAAAATGGGTAAGAAAATGAAAAAACATCCACGTAATTTTCCAAAGCCACAATTCGGGGCCTTAGTATGTCTCATGGAAATTGATATGAAGGGGTCAGAGCTTTAGTTGAGTGTTCCTTTTCCGGCACATCATTGTACCATATAATCGTCGTAACGGTCCTGCGTTGCAGGCAATACTATCGTCATCTTGTACAACAGGAAACAAACTTAGAGAGCTTACCTAACCTACCACTAGCTAAGTGGACAGGTTACAATTTAAGCTTAAGTCTCAGCAGTCTTTCTACTCTCCCCTCCCGCCTTTAAACTCTCACTTCTTTCATCTTCCTTCTTCAACTTGTCTTCTTGGCATGTGAGAATTAAGATTTCCTAGATCCGTAGCTGGTGGTGTTGTATATGGGATTGAAATGTGCCTCGGCCACCGTAAGGAGCAGTGCGCGCATCTCAGGAAAAGACTAATCATACCTGAAATGAGAGGAGCACAGGCTAGAGGACAGAGGCAGGGTTTTGTGTTCAGAGAAGAGGGAAGAAGGAAGACAGATGTGAACCTTCAGGATCTGCAAGGAGGAACCGAGGCCCGTAAGTCCAGCAGTGCTCACCCAGGGCTGATTCTGCCCCCTCAAGGGACATTTGACTTCCAGAGACGTATTTTCAGATGTCACAGTGGAGGGGGATGTGCTGCTGACAGCTAGTGGGTAGTAGCCAGGGACGCTGCTACACATTCTGCAATGCACATGACAGCAGCCTAGTCACCCCCCCAAAAAAGAATGGGTCCAGCTTAAAATGTCAATAGTGTGGAGAAACCTGGTCTGAAGTTGTAACTCTTTGAGGAGAAGGACTAGGGGCAAATCAAAGGAACTTGAATATCTGTGAGTTAATGAATGAAACAGTGAGACACGAACTAATGACCAGGTTATGAAACAACTAACTACATCTGGAAGCACCAATGAGACGTAGAAAGTGGTTTTAAGTTGAATTTTGATTGATAATTGCATACCTCTTAATTGACATGCACAATTATACGCATGTAATAACGTATCAGTTAACCCAATGTTGAAGAGAAATATATACCCACCTTCCACTCTCTGACCCCATCATGGTAGCCTGTGCAGACAGCACATTTTTAAGTTAAAAAATATATAATCATGCACATCATTTAAAATTTCCAATACTTATTTCCTCCTCCTCCTCCTCTTTTTCTTCTTCTTTTAAAAATTCCTTGAAACCTGTGCCTTTTAGTGTGCACTTTGGCTGCAGCTTTGATTCCAAGGGGAAAACAGCTGTAACACAGGGTCTGCTGTAATTAATACAGCTTTTGCTACTGCACTCTCTCTTTCCCTCTCTTTTAATTAACTTTAGGCCACATCCTCAGCAGACGTTAGTCAGCCAAAAAACGCAAAGAGGGAGGGGAAAAACAGAGAGTAGTTAAACCTATCACTGCACTCTTCATATGTAAAAAGACCAACCACTAACCTCACTTCCTGGTATGATCAGTATTATTATAGTGGAGCTCTTGATGTTGGGTTTCACTACAGTAAACGGATGGTTTCACTAAGGTATTTTCCCATGAGAACATTTAAATTAATTTATTAATTGCAAATGAAACTACAGATGTTTGAGTGGGTTGGCGGTAGCGGGGTGTGCGTGTGTGCACTGGAGCACATGCGCGTATGTCTATGTGTGTTTTCGCTGCTTCTGTATCCACCTCCCTGCCTCAACCAGTCCAGGCTGGTTAGCAGCTCCAGTCACTGATCCCCACACAAGTCTGCGCAGGTGACTTGTCACGTGATGGCAGGATCCTGTCAGGCCGGCACAGCTATGCAGGAAAATAACATTGTCATAATCAGGTGCTGGCTTCTTGGCACCCGGAACCTGGCTCTGGGGAAGAGATTGGCAGCAGTCTCCTTAGAGACTGGGGTGTTATTTCTAACTAGGATCAAATGTTTCGATATTTTTTAAAGCTTCCTCTTCATGCCAAAGAAGGCTTGGTCCCCTGTGTCAGGATTAGCACCTTGCTGATGATCTTTAGATACCGTTCCTAACCTACTGGTAGCAACTGAATGGTGGCCTTTGCTCTCTCAGCCCCAAACCCTTGCAAGTGAGTTCTGGGGTTTTAACAGAGTGTCATGACACTGGACAGGCAAAGATTTGAACATGGCCACTTCGTAGGAGGGAACTGGAAGAGTAGAAAGAGCCAAGACTTTGTGGTTAGACTGAGCTGTTCTTCGATTCAAGTTCTGTACTCAACTAGATATTGAGCAACTTAGCTAAATACCATGCATTCAATAAAATAAAGAAAGAAAAAAATACCATGGAGTCTCACTTTTCCCATTAATAAAATAGCAACAAACACAGCTACCTGTCAGACCACTGTCAAGATTAACAGAAGCTGAATATGAACTGTTTGACACAGACTAGGCACACAGGAAATGTCTCTTATTTCCTTATGTTATCACTATTATTCTTCCATCAGCCCTACAGTAACAGTTGGGCTGTTTTCACTCTCAACTCTTCGGTTTCCATTTAAAAAATGATTCAATTTTAAATTGAAATAGAAAAATAAATAATTAAAGCAAGGCAACCTGTATTTCCCTTTCCCCTCCCTTGCTAACTTACGGATATGACTTAACTGTGGTTAATTATCTGTTTGTTTGCTGTGTCTTGTTTAAATTAAAACGTAAATCCCTCTAGGGCAAGAGCTAGATATTTTCCACTTTGTGTACTTCCTCACTCCTTCACTGCATTAGGAATTACTGAAGTCTTAGTAGAGCTCTCATAAGGTTTACTGATAAATTTTGGAGTCATAATCAAAAGCTTACAGAGTGATATCACTCAGTTTAACTAAGAATCTTTAAGTCACATTACCAATAGGGACCATAGCCCTGCAAGTGTCCTGTATCTATAGTTTAAGCTCAAATGGAAACTATTATTTGCAAAAAATAAAAATAAAAATAAATTCTAAAAATAATGATAGTCATGGATGACAATTTTAGCATGTATTTTGTAAGAACGGAGTTCAGTATAGAACATAATATACCTTGGTGTGTTTTTCTGTTCAAAAGCTTATTGTTAATTAAAATAAACATTAGATTCTTGAGGTTTACTGAAACTTTATTGCATTTTTTTTTAAAAGGGCAAGCATGTGTGTGAGAGAGAAAATGAGCAAGAGAGAGATAAAAGTTAATTAATAGAATTTGGCCTTCCTCCAAAATATACTCTGAGTTTGAGGTATTTGAGATTGGGTAAATCAGGTTGGTGGGTATGTGCAAAACATCTGTCATGATGGTCTTGACATAAAACATCACTCACTGAGAAGGTACAACAGCATATTCAACTGCCTCATTATGACTTTCAAAAATATGCCACTCCCTGCATGACACTATTAAGTGTCTGGGTCCTGACTGGCCAATAGTCTGTATTGATTATAATGCGTTTCACCTTCTGAGGTTGGCTTGGAGAGTTGAATGGTGAGTGAAGTCATTGGTTCCCCTGGGAGTTCATTTATATCTCCAGTGGGAGCTAGTCTTTCCACTGCTTTTTCGTAAATGGAGTTGGGAAAATTTGATTGGGTTTGGAGTACCCTATCTGGTACTATTTATAATCTATTAGTCCCCATTTATTACAGGGCCTGGAACTAATTGCACATAAAAATTCCCAACTAGTTTCTGAATTAAAATAGTTATTTTTATGGCAAGAGCCAGGCTTCCCAAAGGAATACAAGTACTATGAGATGCTCCTTGGAAAGGGATCTATTGTTCAAATACATTAGAGGAGAAACAGTCCATTGATTCTCCCTCTTATTTATATATTGCTTGATTTTAGGGTCCAAAATAGCAGGATTAGTGTAGATGTTATCATTAAAGCACATGGCATAGTGAAAAGAAAATGGGAGACGTGAAAATATTGTTGATTAAATGAAGAAATTAATAAAGGTTTGGAAAGTCTTTTAGTGAAGAAATCCATTTAGCTTTGCTCAATTAAACATTTTTCAAATTTGTAATGATCACATAGCCATTCTCTTTGTACAGAACTATTAACATACATAGAACTAATCTTCCAAAGAACACACTTTAGGAAACTCTGGTTTAGAGTATTAAACACATTCATAATTATATATGCGATAATTCATTCAACAAACATTTTAGTACCTACTATGTTCTATGTCCTGGGGATACATCAGCCAACAAAAACAGAAGCTCTTCCATTGTTGAACTAAACAACCTACTAGGGGAAATATGACTTACACATATTTTTAATAGAAGGCAGCATATGTACAAAAGTACAAATTAGGGGACCACAAAGTGAGAAATGGAAAAAAAATTACACTTGGATATTGCTTGCTTGTGTGATTCATGTATGGCTGTTGCTCACACTTAGATTTTGATCTGTAGAATTTCGGAAGAAGAAGGCCTATTACTCCTGGAGAGAGTAAAGAGGAAGAATAAGGCTGTTTTGACTTCACGAGTTTTCAGTGAGCCACCTCCAGTGGCCCCCTCAAATACTTTCCGTCCAGAAACGTAACAATTAGCTTTACTCCGAGTCATCAAGACCATGCCACACACAAGTTACCACCCCTGCCATCAGGGGCTACAATGTATTTTCTTTGACTATAGGGGCTGCAAACTTAAAAATCCTGCAAAGGCCAAGAAAGTACTGTATTAGGAATGAACGAAATGCTCTGGGTGTAGAACAACAGGGAGTGGTGGGGAGAGAGTTTAACTAAAAAGCACACACTCCCACCAGATACAAACAACTACTGTCATGGGCTCAGTGTCAGAAGTCTTGTGATTTGTCAAGAGAAGCCATAAATCTGGATTTTGATCTACAATTTTTATTATATCATTATTTTTAAATATTGACAACCAATTCCATTACACACAAACACCTACATATATATATATAGTAGATTAAACAGACAGATTAGTTTTCCTTTCTTTCAAAAGTCCCACTAAAAATTACAATAAAGTGATTTTTTTTTTAAAAAAAGGATGTAAACCTCAAGGAAGTGAGAAACTGGAGAGGGACAAGAGCAACAAAATTTTGGAAGCTGGCAATGGGATGGACCAGTGGTAACTGGCTAAACTGACCCAAGAAAGCTAAATCCCAAGCCTGGAATGAGAAGAGCTACATTCTTTAAGAATTTTCAAAACCTTCAGGAATGACATGTGACTGGGACTGGGAAAGAAGGCAGGATGGCTAACATCAGAAGGTTTAAAAAGCTGACCCGAGAAGCATTTAGATCTCCAGATGCTCACGCTAACACATTCTGAGCAACTGCTCTTCCTCACACTCTCAATAATTTATAGATTTATCCTGTGGCCAGTAGGAAACAGAGGGTCTGTGGATTGGGGATGGTAGGCAGGTATGAGAACCTGGATGCCATAATGAATGAAAACATGGGAATTATGCAGTCTGCATTCTGAGTCTTGAAATGAGGCACCCTTCACCCCAGGCTTCTTCCCCATTCATCTCCAAACATATTGACAGCCTGACCTTTAACCCTCAGACAGGAAATTGGGAGAATGTTCTCTTGGGGAGCTGACCAGTATTCTCTTGGGGTGGGGACATCAAGAGATCCCAAACTAATGGCTCACCTAGATCACTCTATAGTAACACTGACAGTAGTCCCATCAGCATTATTCTAATCAGTGTTTTAGTCTCCACTACTTTTCATAGCGCAGACGGCCAAGAATCAACAGATATCTGAAAACAGCCTCTAATATAAGAGAGAGGGACCAAACAAACAAAGCAAGATAGGAGACAGACTACACAGGAAAAAACAAAAAAACAAGAAAACCTTCAAAGAGGAACCAAGTATTCATATTTTCAGAAACAAGATATTGCCTCTACGAAATAAAAACAATATGCAATAAAAAAAAAATTCAAGGAACACAAAAGAGGTTTTGTTTTGTACATTAAAATCATGTTAGAAAATAAATGAAAAACTCAATAGAGAAGGTAAAAAATAAGCTGAGGGAATTCTTCAGAAGGTAGACACAATGTCGAAGTGATTAAAATTATATAGGTAATAAAAGAGTTTTAAAAATACAGGAAAACCAGTGTTGGGTTCCAAAATCTAGAAAATAAGAATTTCAGAAAGAAAACACAGGGGCAAAAGATCAATCAAGAAATTTTCCCCAATACAAACTGCTAGATTAAATGTATCTACCTTTTAATCGTCAAGCCCAGTGGATGAAAATGGAATCATGCCAAGGACCATAATGTTGAAATTTCAGAACAAAGTTCTGGTTGGGGGTAGGGCAAGCCATGTACACTGGATCAGAAGGCAGCATTACCTTGCACTTAACACTAGACTAAAGAAGACAGCAGGGCAGTGCCTTCCACGCAGAAAGTGAAAGCACAAAGAATCCTATATTCAACCAAGTTATCAATCAACCCTGAGGCAGAATAAATATGTTTTCTGACATGCACAGTTTCCCAAAGTTACTTGCCATTCATCCTTTCCCAAGAAACTACAAAAGGATGCATTTCACCAAAATGAGGCCATAAACAAACAAACAAACAAAAGAAACACGGGATATGGGAAATAGTGCATCTAATACCAGAGAAGAAAAATGAACCTCCAAGATGAGAGTAAAAGATGGCACACTATACATTTCAGAAGAAGCAGTCTGATCCAAGACACAAGTCCGATGTGACTGCTGCCTTTGAAACTTCTTTAAACCTGAGGACAGAATACTCAGAATACCTGGCACAGACATTGTTATTGGCTCATCTTCATCATGTGCTGATGTAATTCCCACTCTCCCCACCATTCCCTGCTATCTGATTCAAATTAACCCTATATACGTATTCTGCTTTGCTTAGGTTTGAGAGCTGGACCTACGCCTTTGCGAATTTAGTTTCTGGAACATATTAGCCTAGTGAACATATTTCTGCCAGATATTTAGTACCAGGCTCATACTATAGCCACACCAGGTGCACCAGCTTGGTGAGTCTTGGGTTACTCAAGTCTTACTCATAAACTTGCCATTGATTTCCCCAGAAGGAGATTTTGTAAACTCTCAGGGAACTGAAACCAGAGCTACCGTTCAGTTTATTTTCTCTGTGGACTTCTCGTATAACTTATAATAATATCATCCTGTCCTTACACAGCTAGGATTGTGCTTGCTACTTAGGTTTACAAACTTAACAGTATATCGTTTAAGGATAAATTCATAGGTGGTACAACTTTAAAATCAAACAAATAAGCAAGCGAGTGAGTGACCATCACAAAACTCAGGTTAGTGGTTACTTCCAGGGGAGGCGGGTGTATTAGTTTCCCACGGCTGCTATAACAAATTACCACAAACCTAATGACTTAAAACAAGACGGCTTTATTCCCTTACAGTTCCAGAAGTCAGAAGTCTCACATGAAGAAGGAGGCAGGGCTGTTCTGCTCCTGGGGAACTCAGGGGCAGGTCCACCTCCTGGGGAACTCAGGGGCAGGTCCACCTCCTGGGGAACTCAGGGGCAGGTCCACCTCCTGGGGAACTCAGGGGCAGGTCCACTTCCTTTCCTCATCTAGCTTCTTGAGGCTACCTACATGCCTTAGCTCGTGGTGCATCATTCCAAACTTTGGTTCCATCATCACATCTTTTTCTGACTATGATTCCCAGTCTTCCTGCATCCCTCTTATAAGGATCCCTGTGATTACACTGAGCCCACCTGCACAATCCAGGATAATCTCCCCACATCAGGATCGTTAACTTAATGACATGGGCAAAGTCCGTTTTGCCATGTGAGGCAACATATGCACAGGTTGCAGGGATTAGGGCCACAGAAGGAAATGCAACCTAGAAAGGTCATATAGGGGGCCTTAGGGGGGGCTTTTGGTAATGTTCTACTTATTAAGCTGCATGATGGCTAATGGCTACTAATTTTTTTATCTTTCAACTGTACCTATGTGTTTAATATACTTTTCTTTATATGTCAATATGTCATATGTTTCTCACAAAAGTAGGTTGCATGTGTTAAGTATATGGATCAGGTTATCTTGTGGTGTCCAGTCAGCAAATTTAATCTAGAAGGATACTTACGTCACAGGTCTACAACAGTGAGGGAAGTGATGCGGAGTTTATTTGGCACTTTTGTCCTTCCAATGCCCTTTGGACTTGAGGCCGTAAGTGAGAGTACCTATCACATCAGTCTTCTGGAACTCATTTTTAGCAGCGCTAACAGCTCTTGCGAATGGTCATTTGGGAAATGTCATCAAAATGGCAATTTGGGTTTGATTTTTTTTTGTCTTGAAGGAGACTGTCTAGGCATTCCCTTCAAGAAACCAACATCCCAAATCAGTCTATACTTTTCTTCCTTTTCCCATATGTTTCCAGACTCTGACAGATGTTTTTAAAAAAGAGCCAAATGTGTGGGTCTAGAAAATATTGAGTTACAGGGTATATGCCTAATTTCTCATCCTATGTGAGACAATAGCAATTTCTTGGTCACTGTCTTGAAATTTTCAGGTACCAAATATTCTTTTCCTTCATCCAAGCCAATCAGTTCTCCAGGGATGCTGGGAAACCTTCAAACTTAGAGAATTTAGAAACAGTGGATATGGGATATCACAGTAAAAGCAGGTGAAAAAATCTAACATCAGAGTCTGTTTTGAAAATGGGGGTAGGGGGTAATCTTGTCCATGAGAATATTCCAAAGTTTCTATTCAATTATAAATTGATGAGCAAGATACAAAGTACATTGCATCTGGGAGATTTCTTTAGTTTTGCATTTCCTCAAATGATTGAACCCATCACTTCTCTGGAAATTAGGTCAGAAGTTGGATGAATCCAAAGTAAAATTTTCTTGCAGTTATTTGTCTTTTTTTTCCCCCCATCTAGGTAAGCGGCATAGAATAGAGAAAATTTAGAAAGAATACAATGCTTTCAGTTCTTTCAAGAACAAGCTGGAAGATTATTGTTATTGACTATTACAAATTAGAAATGAAGAGCTGGGGAATACTGATCATCAAATTTTCAAGCTTGAAAGATTTATAAATACACCAGAAGAATATGTTTCCTAGCTAGTAGCTCAGACCGTCTAAATGTATGACTTCTTCATGTCAAGTTAAAAGCCATTGTCTTCATTTAAATTGAAAAAAGCAAAAGCTAAGAGATGACATTATACAAGCAGAATGTTTAAAACTTACAATTTTTCATCTATAGAGGTATGAACAAGAATAGGTTACAACTGAGTTGGGATTGATTCCATTTGGATGTTAGGGAGAAATGCGTGCCTCAAATGATGGGTTTGCCCTGAAACTATACCTTAAATTCAGGCTGACTCACTCTGGTACCATTAACAGAAGTCTCTAACATACCGGCCCTACTGGAAGATCTATTCTAGTTCCCATTATCATAGCTTTTTGATACAGTTATTATGACCATTATTAATGATAAAAAACAATTTCCTTATATCCTATAAATGCTATATATATATGTTATATCTATCAACTGATCAATCTATAGATATATGTGCAGTATTATAATATATGGGATATTTTATGATATGTATAGTATATAGAGTGTATAATAGTATAACATGATAAAATGACATAGTGTATATACATGCATATACATATTTACATATATGATCAAGGCAAATAACATGTCGAATAAAATCAAAATTTGGAAGAGGAGCAGGGATAGAAGTTACCAGACACTGTAATATGCTGATCTTTTATACCTGGAGTTTAAAAGATACAATTTAAAGTATATAACACGGGGGACTTCCCTGGTGGTGCAGTGGTTAAGACACCGTGCTCCCAATGCAGGGGGTCCGGCTTCGATCCCTGGTCAGGGAACTAGATCCCACATGCAGGCCGTAGCTAAGAGTTCGCGTGCCACAACTTAGGAGCCCGCCTGCCACAACTAAGACCCAGTGCAACCAAAAAAATAAATAAATAAACAAATATTTTTTAAAAATTAAAAAAAAATAAAGTATATAATACAAATAATAATGCAAATTTATATTTAGACGTATAAATACAAGCACTAAAGAAATTATATAAATGATCAATTAAATTCTGTTAATAATGCAAAGGATGGAAAAGTAGATAAAGTGACAAAAGAGCAAACATAATATTTTATTTGCTTAGTCAACAGATGCTCTCTGGAAGAGGGAGTTGAAAGGAATACGCAAGTTCTGATTGCAAAGAAACTACAAGAGTAAAAAATATCAAGTGAAACTTTCAAATAAGAGAAGGTGCACACACAACAAACAGTAGAGCTTGGAAACAGCATATTATAAAAGAAGGAAAATAAAAGAAACAACGGCAATAAATAAAGTATAACATGAATTATGGCATATGCACTTAGACTTTTATCAGTAAATGTAAATTGTATAAAAATGTAAAGACCAAAAAGAAGATAAAAAAGCACCTCCTCTCAGACTAGATTACAAGTCTATACTGTAGAGCTCTATGCAGACTGCAACTCTATATCATGTGAAAGTGACACCAAAGCAAAGGAACTTGACAGAGGAGGAAGGTGAAGGGCAGGCAGGTGGTGGTTGAAAATAAAAATGTGGACCAAGGAATAATAAGCAAATGAGTGATCAAAGGAAACAGAGATTCTAATCTTAATAAAAACAAGGTTGAATTCAGAGGAAGAGAATTACAAAAGGATACACAGGGAACATGAAAATTTGCAATCCACAATAAATATTTAATAGGAATGAATAACTATGCACCAAAAAACAGACTGACAAATTTCTTAGGGAAAAAACAATAGGAAATACAAAAAGTACACAGAATCCCAATAGTAGTAGATTTCAATGTACCTCTCCTACTTATGGCAGATACAGTGGATAAAAAATAAGTATGAAAATAAAAAACTCAAGAAAAAATGAATAAGGGAGATCTAAAAGTGGTGTGTGTGTGTGGGGGGGTGTGTGTGTGTGTGTGTATGTGTGTATTTAACTCCAGATTCAGGAAAAAGTCTTTACAAGGGCCCATATGACATTCACAACTGATAGTTTATAGAGCCACAGTGTAACTTTAATAAGTTCCAATAAAGTAGAAATAGGACAGTAGGACAGAAAATGTTTTTTTCATGAAAATAAAAGAATATGCGATAACAAAATTAAGGGAAAAAAGTGAAGAAATTGAAAATAAACTATAAAAACTTGTTGACTAAAAGTGAAAATAAAATCCAAGATTTCAGAAAGTCTAAACAGCAATGAAATAAAACTTATATTAATAAGATGAAAACTATAGATATTAGACTTTGCAAGATTCAATTAAAGTATTTAAGAGAAAAATTCACATGCATAAATACTAAAACTGATAAAATAATGAAGACTAAAAATAACAACTCAAGAAAACGGATAACAAAAGAAATACAAATAAAATAAAAAAGGAGAAATTCCAAAAATAAAATCATCAATGAATTTAGTAATATAAAGTAGAAATGATTATAACAATAAAAATAGCTTGCATTTATTGCATACTTAATCTATGCAAGGTACTTTTTTACAGTTTGAATCTACAGTCCTATTTAATAATAATGATCAAGAAATTTAAAACTATTTTTGAATAGACAAATAAACCATTAGAAAAGTTGATTAGAAAAAAATGGACAAAAAGCAAAAATACACAAGATCAGCTATAAAAAGAACAAAACTACAAATAGAGAATTAAGAAAAAAACATTAGAAAGTATATCAATAGCATTTGCTGGGAATTTTAATATCTTAGATTAAGTGGATATTTTTAAAATATATATGAATTACCAAAATTGACTCAAGAGGAAATGGAACACAAGAAAATATAAAAAAGCATTAATAAAATTGAATCTGTTATCAAAAATGCTCTCCCTTAAAATCTTAGGCATGTGATATTCAATTGTACGCTGCTTAATTACATAGGAAGACCACTCCGTAAAATTAACAACTATAAACAAACAAACAAGTAAACAAACAAAATCCAGAACTTGAGAAATCCCTCGTGCTCCAGCAGAAAAAAAATGCAAAATCATGCCTGGGGACATTTTCACCATTAGGCATTCACAGATCCCCTAAGATAACGCTGTAACAACCACCACAACAAGAACTGCATAATATATGAGGAGTTTGCAAGTAAAAGAATTCACATAGAAATGAACAAACCTATGGAAGGAACAGTTTTGGGAGCCCAGGATATTTTCATGTATATAATGAAGTTTATCAGCCTTACAAATTAGTGATTACAAATTAGTGAGGATGAGTCATTGAATGAAGGTTACTGGGACAATTTACATATACATATTTTAAATATTAAGTCCAAAAACTCAATTAAAAATGGGCAAAATATTGTAACAAGTAATTCACAAAAGAGGAAATCTGAATGACCAATTAGCATATGAGAATATGCTCACACACTCTGATAATTAGAAAAATACAAAACATCAGGATACCGTCTCACACTTACCAGATTGGCAAAAAATAAATCAGATAAAAGATCTGAAAATACCAATTGCTGGAGGTGACGTGGAGAAATGACATCACTCACACACTCACCTCTGAAAGGGAAAATCATGCATTCACTAAAAGACTAATTTGTTTTTCTCCTACGTTGAATCCTCTGTCCCCCCAATGTCCCTTGGCTTAACACATGTCCCCAGACTTACTCAGAAACCATCTTCTAAGACCCTCTCACTTCTCCCAGATACTATTTTCATTTTAAAAAGGCTACCTGCAACTTATTTGCATTTCAAACCCCCATCTCCGGCCAGACTGAGCATCGGAAGGGTTCAACAGTTATGATGGAAGGACGCATTTCATGAAAGGACACACATTCCCCTACACTCTTCCACCGCACGACTGCCTTGTGATTCCGTGCAGGCCTATTTCAGAGGTAAGCACACATCCACAGATCGGTTACTGCATACAGACCACCTCGGTGGCAAACTCACTCTGGCTGGTGACAAAGCGGCTGGGTGGAATGCCACCTTCTCCACAGGAAGAAGGGAATGGGCGAGAATCCCCCAAGTCCACTGTCCACAGAAGGTTCAGCTGGTGTGGCTCTGAACTTCTATTCTGTAACTGACCCACGTGGAAAGGGTTTTTCCACATTGAAATCAAAATGAGTGGGATTGGTTTTGTTTTAACTAGTTTTCCTTCATATGTGAGATTTCTGGCATATAGCCTGAGAGGTCTGCTGTTATGAAATGCATTTAGTGTGAAGAGGGGAAATAGAAAATTTCGTCTTATTTTTACATTTTTTTCCATGCCTGTAAACACCCCATTTCACCTGGCAGAAAACTTTTTCGTGACCAAAGTCTCATAGGCAGAACAGGTTTGGACCCAAAGGAAATAAAGAGCAGCGCTCGCTCTTGTCTTTCCTGTTACGCAGAGTGATTTCACATGCACTAACCCACCGACTACGAGGAGGGTTCTGTCCCCTCAGCTTTCCCCAAGGTGGCCGGCCCAGGTGGAGCAGCTATGATTTACAGGGTAAGTCCTCAAGGACCCAGGCCTGGCCTTCATTCTCGGCAGACGCTGCTCTTGCAATCAATTTTTATCTATGAGCCCTTGCCAGGGAAAGTCGTAACAGCCTATAGTTTCCTATGCTACTCGCCACTTCTCCTTGTGGATGACAGTCATGGGTGCAAGGCGAGCTGATTTTATCAGGAGATGTATTTATAGGCTGGTGGTGAGTGCTGTATCAAAACGTGATAGGGGTGAAGGAAACGGAGCAGTTTTTCTGCCTTAATCACTCTCGCGGGCAGAAAACAGAATCGCACAGGTGTGTCTGATCTCCTCAGGGGTTTATCTCCTGATAACCACATCCTCTGTAATTCCCTTACTGCTATTTTTTCCCAGGTTCAGATACAAAGAAGTGATTTGGATGATTAGATTGACTGACAAAAAACTGTCAGCCAGTCTGCACCATGGCATTTTAAAGGAGACTATCCACTTTTTGCAGGTCTGGCCGCCATTAGGCCAGTGTCAACAAATTAAATGCTTCCTGGAAGAGCCAGGCTGGTGCAGTAGCCTTTTGTATTTACGTTTCCAGTGCCCTCTCCACGAGCAATTCAAAACCTAAAGCCTAAAAACTTTCACTGCTCTTAAGAGAGGTAAAGGGCACAGAGTGGGAGTGTGCATCACTACTCCGGAAGTACAGGACTGTTGGCCAGTGCTTTATGATGGATTTGGGGAGGTCAGCTGCTATATCCATATTGATCTAGTGGATCAAATGCAGCGACAATGTGTCTCTTACATTCAGGCTGAAATAGCAAAAGCCTACGATCAGAGGGTTGGAAGCAACAGATGAGTTATTGTGGGATAATTTCCTATCTGACTCTCAGATAAAGTGATTGTTAATATTTCAATCTAGTTTAATTCAGAGAGAGCTTATGATAATGCTTATATCCCATTTTTGGATTGAGTACTCTGAAAAGTCTATTCATTAGTATAATGACCGACTTTTTTTAGAGAACAAAATTAAATAGGGGATTACGGAGAAATGAATACTAATTTAGCCAAAGATTGTTTTCTGGCCGAAGTAAGAGGATGTGACAGCCATCCTTAAATACAGAAGGGTGACATTGTATCACACTTCCAGCTTCTGTGTTCTCTCAGGTGGCTATGCATTATCTTAAATTTTAAATAAGGTATTCTCTTGTAAATTAATGGTCTATTTTTTTCTTCTGACTTAATAGTTCTTAATCATTAAGAGTTCTTGTTTTCATCTTTAAAAAAAATAAGAGCCTGTGACTCTTTTAAAGACATATTATGTGCTAAGCTCTGTTCTAGGAGCTGGGGATGCATAGGTGACATGAAATGTGTGCATACAGATTTAACATCCTATTCTAGTCAGGGCAATAGTAAGATTCTGATTCTGATTTAATTACTGCCTCTACAGTGAGTACCAGGACTCTCCTCATGGCAATTCTGTGCAGTTCCAAAATGTCCTGACAGCAGACATTTCCTGGGCACTTTCACAGACGAATGTGCAATTACGTAGTACATTAGCACTCTGAAGCAACACTGAAAAAACCCAACCAAACGCTGCTGAAAGCAACAAAGGTTGATGCGACTGGTATGATCTAACAAGGGGTGATGGATGGCTCAGCCTAAATGCGTGTGCGTGGAGCCATTTTATATGACATTTATTCAAATATCATGTTTTTAATGGTTTAATGTTCAAGGTTTCCTTTCTCTCGGGGAATCCTTGCATTTTCAAAATCGTATTTTTCTTATAACCTTGTAGAAGTCCTCCTTCAGTCCACACAGTAAGGGCACAATAAATATGTGTTAATGCTAATACTAATAAATAATGCTAATAATACTAATTAGTACTACTAATTATAAATTCTCCCTTTTCCTCAAATCTGAGAGTTTTGATTTTTCCCTGGTATAAAAAAAAAACAGTAGCAAGAGCAACAAATATTTTAAATATTCACTTTCTCGGGAACATGAATTTAGAGATGGATTATAACATTAAGAGTGAAGCCTCGCCTCTAGTTGAAAGAAAGTTCAGCCAGAAAACATACATCACAAGAAGGTAACCTGCCTAGGAAATGATATGAAATACCTCAAGAGAAAATGGGTCCTTGCAGGTGGTAATTAAAAGACCACGAGAAAAATTTCTCCTTATACTTACAGCTATAACTGAACTTATACTTACAACTTATAACTGAAATAGGGGTAATATTTAAGTTAAACTAACTGTTATGTATCTAAACCTGATGGGTAGGTTTCCGTCTGTTTATGGTAGAAGAAACAGAAAGGTATACATTCATTTTACTACATGATCACGGCTGCTAAATATGGATAGCATATTTTCGTAAAGAACATAAACAATTTTATAGTTTATCTTTCTAATTTTCCAGTAAGTCCAGGTTACTGATGGTAAAATGACTTGACTCAAATACATACTAAGTTTTCATTTATTTTTCCTGCACTATTCCTGAACACCTGAATGAAACATTTCATGAATGGAAAGTTAATCTACCCAGACCTGGATGCCTAAAGCATTATGAGAAATTAGACTCCTTTTTTGGATTTAGTCAACCACACAGAAGCATTGTGCAAAAGGGTTAAGATAGGGACTTGATCTCAAAGTCCAGAGCTTGATCCGTAGTTGAAATAATCAAGGTGCTTTGCATTTTTTTTTTTTTTTCATTTGAATGGATTCAAATCACCAGCTTACTCAATTTTCACGCAGAACTTAATGCACTGAGGAATTCCCAGGGCACAAAACTTTAAACGTGAAATCATCATTTCTGATGACAAATGTTCTTACTGACATCTGAATCATGGCCATTGTATAAGTTCTGTGTCTCCAGAAATGCACTGGGGTATGGCTGGATTTGGATACAGCACAACTATCTATACAACATCTCTATTATTTTTCATTTTATATTTTTTTCCAGGCAGACAAGCAAGAGGCTTAGCTTAAGACAGGGATTTAAAACTTAAATCTTTTTGTTTTCTGTGAGCAGCTCCATTCAAAAATCATTTTTTAAACATTTTAAGATATCATAGACAGCTCTGTAGATATTCATTGGAGGTGAAGTAAGCAGTTGAGTTTAAGATTGATAGCTATCACATTGGTGGTACCCAAACAGGGGTCAGCACCATGACATGAAACTCTAAGATGACGCCTACACTAACAGTTTAATTCCTGCCTCTGGAAAAGAAAAGTCGCATAACACGAGTTAAAGTGAAGAGCATGATGAAAGAACAAAGCAATTACAATTTAAGAAACAGAGACAGTTACATGCATTGACATTATTACTTTGGTTTGTTTTATGATTATATTAAATATTAGGTAGAGTAGATAAAATAATATTTATAAAATATTTTTAGAGTATAAAATGAGTCAATATAGCAATGACCTAGTCTCTCACCACACTGTTTAAGAAATAGTACATTATAATTTGTTTTTCAGTTTTATGTGTACATGAAAAGCTTAATAACAAATAAAAATATGATTTGACTAAGGGAGGATACTGAATTATGCTTCTACTGATACATTTATTTGTAAGACTTTAAAAAAAAAGACAATGATCATAGATTTTGCCTTAGCAAAGAATTGGTATCCCATCAATACGCATTTCTACAAACATACAGTAACGAAGAGTCAGTCATTATAAAGATGTTTCTACACTAATATTCATAATCAAGTCAGAAATTACTTAATTTCTGTAATAAGTCACAGAAATCTACCTTATGATTGTGCTATTTTTCTTTTTTGTGAATACTAACCACCAATATTCATAGGGCACTCAAACTTCAACTGTACTTTGGATTTTTCACATTGGCACCTCTCTATAACCTATGTTTTCTGCTTAACTACTTTCCTGGAATCTGTTGTCAGTGTCCCCTCTACAGTATTTCACAGGTAAAGGTTCATAAAAGCATGCTTCTTTAACTCTTTCTCTGTTTGGATATTGTGCTAAACTGAAAATTCAGGGAGGAGAAGTGCTTTTTTCTTGGTATTACCACATGGATGTGGATCCATCTGAATTTGCCTTGGGCAATGAGGGAGGGGACAGTATGGCATGACTGTAAATGAAGAAAAATAGGGAAAATTAAGCAAAGCATCCTGTTTACTTTCAGTTGGAAAGTCGAGTAGAACAACCTGCTAAGCCACAGCCTTGTTTTTGGACAGATTATGCATTTCATTAGCAAAAAGGTGGTTTTCAAAAGCACCTTTTTGAAAAAATAATCACTGAACATGAAGAAAAAAAATCATCATTTTAGGTACCATTCCTGGAATAGGCAGACCTCTTAATTTATTTTAACTACTCGGGCAGGGATATTTCAAAGACAGAGTCTCTGGGTACGTTGGCACCAAGATTAAACTGGGCAAGAGTTGTGTCTTAAGTTCTTTCCTTGGGGGACATCGGCCATGTACAGCTTCTGCAGCCATTCTTTCAGTAGTTCTAAACATGAGTGACTCTGCAGATTATCCTGCCTCTGTAAACAACTTGGAGTTATTACAGATGGGGATAAATTATTTTGCGGGATTACGTGGAAATTTACAGTGGAAATCTTATAAAACTATGAGCAGACTCTACATGTAGTTAGGAGTCTCAGCTTGTGAAGCTCGGGACATTGGGACATCGTCCTTGCACTTTGGCCTCTTGTGTATGACAGCTGGAATAAGCTTAATCTCAAAAGAGACTGAAGAACCTTTTAAAAAAAAAAAAAACAGGAAAAGAGAGTTGAGGTCCATTAAGTTTGCTTTACAGTCACTTTTGGTGTCAAAGGGAAGAGACAATTTCATAGTTGGTCTTGACTCCATGGATTCACGACTGGTAAGAATGACAGTTAATAAAATGGTAGTAAAAACTTAAAATACTAGTTTTACAAAATCTCTGGAAGATACTGAGAGGCTAAAACATCACTGCATTGTAGCTTTAACATAGAATAGAGATTAAATGATGGCTAAATGAACATGCTCCATTTTAGATTTCAAAACACTTATGGGAGCTAAAGCAGAGAGCTATACCAACAACATGTGAGCTAGAAAAGCACCAGAGGGTATCTTTTGGGTAGGACTGGGGGGCAGCATTACCAATATGAGGGTGTGAAGTAACAAGGCACATCACTGAAGGGGCCCGAGAGTGAAACAAGCATGAATAAAGAAACACCATGACAAGTAGAGGGGACAGTTTGTAGCTACCACACCAGACAGTCTCCTTGGGGAGTTTCTAAAAGCATTAAAGGAATAGTTAGGGACAGAGCTAGGTAAGTACTTTTTTGACACTATTCAACTTTTTCTAACTTTACATCCCATTCCACTGCTGTGGTTTTGGAAAGAGATTAAATATGTGACTGTACAGGCACATCTCTTGACTTGTCTGGGGAAGACACTGAAAGAGTTTAACCAATCAGCCAACTACTAAAGTCTCAAGTAACTTCACTGATAAATCCTTGAGACGTCTGACAAAATGTAGCTGTTATTTTGGTCCCACATAGTCTGGTTTGATTGAATTTTCCACCTTCTAAATCAAAAGTTTATAAATAAAGTTTAATCAGGATCATTTGGCTCTTCTTACATTGCTAAGCCGGAAGGCTTTATGATTGGCCTCGAAGTGAAGGGACCTGCATCAGGGGCAACTGCTACTAACGTGCAGCAGGGCCTTTTGCATCGGTGGCAGAGCTGGAGTAGAAGACCCTGAGCAACTTTTCCCATCCCAGAATTCTACAAGTGTTACAAAAATCCTTCACACTTCACGCAACAACAGATTGGACTCATTGGATGACAGATTAATATCCAGGTAAATTACTGGAATCAAAACATGACCAGAAAACGGAAAAGTTAGATCCTAACGCTGGCACTAATCTAACTCACTATGTGATCTTGGGCAACCAAATTACTTTCTCTTTGTTTTGTCAAACTCATCTATGAATTGGAGATGTAAAAGTTAAAATGAGAAGATGATATACAGGCAGACCTCATTTTATTGCTCTCTGCTTTATTGTACCTCGCAGAGACTGTGTTTTTTAAAAATTGAAGGTTTGTGGCAACCCTGAAACAATCAAATTTATTGATGCCATTTTCCCAACAGCATTTGCTCACTTCATGTCTCTGTGTCATGTTTCACAATTCTCAAAATATTTCAAACTTTTTCATTTTTATTGTATTTGTCACAGTGATCTGTGATCAGTGACCTCTGATGTTACTACTACAACTCCCTGAAGGCTCAGATGATGATTAGTATTTTTTAGCAATAAAGTATTTTTAAATTAAGGTATAGACATTGTTTTTCTAGACATAATGTTATTATACACTTAATAGACTACAGTATAGTGAAAACACCACTTTTATATGCACTGGGAAACCAAAATATTTACTTTGGTAAATTTACTTTACTTTGATACTTGCTTTATTGCGGTGGTCTGCAAACCTGCAATATCTTCAAGGTATGCCTGTAATTCATCTTTGAAGAAGTTAAAACTCATCACAGTAGCCTACAAAATATATTTCAAATTATGTATTTAAATAAAAGCAATTATGTACATAACAACTGTGAACTTTAATTACCATCGCAATAACCAGAACCATAGAATCTTAGAGTTGGGAGGAACCTTAAAATTCAGAGTGTAGTGGTCTCCAAATTCTTTACTGTGTCAGCCAAACCCCTAATCAAAAAAAAAAAAAAAAGTCCTATCTAGAAGTCCAATATTTACACCGGGCACGAGGAGACAGAAGCGACGAACAGAGTGTCCCTCCCATGAACTCACCCAAAAATGTTCACTTCCCCCGGTCCTCGGGGCCTTGCAGATGTCCCATCTCCTGTGTACAGGCTGGAACCTCAGTGGTTTACCTCTTTCTTCTACAGATAAAAAGCTGAAATCCAGGGAAACTGCTATTCATTCAGTAAATATATGCTGAGAGTTAAAATGCTCAGAAAACTAATCCAGTTAGCTAAGAACAGAGTGGATCCTGGAGCCCGAACATGCGGGCTCCCTCAGAGCTCTGCGTCCGCCCTGTTTCTCCACTGCTTCCCTTTATGGTCATGGAAAGACACAGACCCAGGAGAAAAGTCAGTTCTTCAATAGTCTGGTGGCATGGAAAGTGGCTGAGTGTTTATTAAACAAAGGGGTTGTACTCTTTCATCTTCACATATAAACCTATGTCTTTGATCGAAAACAACAAAGATCTGCCGCTATCTTGACAAGGAACGCATGGTTATCCATCTAAGCAGATTATGGGAAGACGTCCCTATGCTGATACATTCTGATTCACCAAGGGAATCCAGCTTCCCCTGCTTTGCTCTGTTTGGGACTCAAATAAAAATTTTTGAAAATTGCTTTCCTTATCAAAAATAAAAATAAAAGCAAATCAACTTCCTATGTGTGTCTTTTAATATCTCTACTCTAAAATAAACATGGTGAAAATAATTGTCAGCTGTATCTTCTATGTGTAATGCCACAAAAATGGACACATCTGAGAAGGTTAGTGGCTGGAACCCCTCTGATTTAAAGCATACTAACAAAAGGAGTACATGTCAACAAGTTTTTAATGCCTACCATATGCCCAGTTAAAATCCAACTAGAAACAAGCCGGACTGAGCCAGCAATGGGGCAAATTTTTTCGCTGGCTCTTACTTCTCTCTAGGAACTTTACCCAGGGGAGTGTATGACTTGATTTTTAAAGTATCAAAAGCCAGTAATTAGAAGGTACAGAATGCACCAGAAGGGATAGTGTAAAACAAAAACAAAAACAAAACAAAAGGGAAAAGTCCTTAGCCTCCTTGGCCTAGGATTCCAGCACAATTGTACTTTTATATATTTTTTCTTAATTTGTGTTTTCTGCTTGTTAGATATTTCTAAACAGCTACAGGGTGATGTAATACCAGCTATGCTTAAAGTTATTTTTGCTAGTAAGTGCTTATAAAATAATTATGGCTTAGTATAAGAAAATTAATAAAACATAAGATTTCAAAGAAAAACAAGATCACTAAGAGATGGAACAGAAATTTTTCTTTTTAAGTTTCTGTGCAAATACATATACATCTTTTAGAAACCTGGAATCAGAGTGTTTCTCTGTGATAGTGGTAAGGCAATATGATATGGTACAAAAAACTCTGGACTGGTATTAGAAGGCCCGTGATGTAGACACTACTGCTTTGCCGGTAAGTAGATGAGTGACCTGGGCAAGTCTCACTATCTCTTAGATGTCAGTTTCCTCTTCCGTGAAAAGATAAATTAGGACTAATTCAATAAAGGTCCCTGTAGTTTGAAAATTCTTCAAGGCTGATTATTATTATCATTATTGAGTAATTATCATATGGCATAATACATACATTACACATGAGTAAAATAATTAAGTATAAATTGCTTTTGTGTGCTATGCCATGATAGGAACATCTAAATCCCAGGGACTTAGATAAGAAAAGACTTAAAGATGAGGAAACAGGATCTCAGAGAGGTTATGAATGAGACTTTCAGAGGCCAGTAGGTTGCTTTAGGTTTTCAGCTGAGATGACTGCTGTGCAAAATCATTTGCTTTTGCCACATGGATTGAAATCCAGCTTAGTGCCAAGAGGAGAATGTCACACATGCATCCATAACCCTGCTTGCACGTTCAAGCTATTGCTCCAGTAACCCAGAAAATAAATACGTATAAAGTTAATGGCTGCTACGAGTTCAACAGGCGAGAAAAGTAGTGTAATAATTGCCATTCAAAAGTGGTTCAAGTACCAGTTTGATTATCAAACTGACACATAGGAACATTTAGATATTTGCAACAGTTCTTTCCTATATGTTTACCTAATTCTATACTGATGAATCACCAGCTTCAGAATGAAATGACTAAAAATGCCTTGATGGGTTGGGTGTCTTTTATTTTGGGAAAAGAATCCAAAGCCTGCAGCAAGAAAGCCAGGCTCACTGGAGATGCAGGTGGTATGTTGGGAACATGAGTGTGGGTGGGAGCCTTAAGACACTTCCCTTCCCCTTCTACAAGCTTCAGCATGGCACTGTGAGAGAAGGTCCAGTGGATAACTGGAAATCCCCATATGCTTAACCCTCAGAAATATTCTTTTTGGCATGTTAGTTAAGAGCAAAGTCATATTTAAGAAGCATCTTACTATGAGAGTCTGCACTATATCTCTCGTACCAAACTCCATGAAAGAAAAGCTCTAACTCCAGATATTATCCCATGTTCTCTAGTACTATTACTTACACACTCACTCACACACACGTAGGGATGCACATAGCTACATACCCTTCTGATAGCCCTCAAACACAAGGGGACTAAGGAAAGATGATTCAGGTGTGCCTTCCCAGGTGCTCTGGCTTTGTGTCAAAGTTGGTAACAATTATCCACCCACCTCCAGAATTCCCCAAGAATTTTGAATTTCAAATGGACTTATCCTTTTCTTCATTTTTTGCATTAAAAACATACTGTAGTTGGTTAGAGATCACCATATTCTGCCTCAGGACTGTTGGATATGGGGTGAGAGCTTTTTGGCAAGAAAATATCAAAGAGTGAAGAAAAGAAGTCATCTCTGGGAATTTGGAAAGCACTTAGTTTTCAAACCAAGACTGACGGTAGACTGTTATATCTCCTGGCTTGAAATTTCTCTCCTAAACTTTTGGGTTTATTTGATGTCTTTTTTGAAGAATCTCTTAAAGCATTATTTCCTTTTGTTGTAAGGATGTATTATCAAGAAAAAAATTGGGCTTACAAATTTTTATTTTCTAGAAATGATAAAACAACTTCTAAGAGTAAGATAACACATGCAAATTATTTTATTTTGCATTTTGATTATTTAAACACATTATGTTATAAATATTTTATATGGCTTGAAAATAATTTTTTAAACGTACATAAAATGTCTCAGTACTGCCCCATCCACATTCACCAGTTGCACATCGTTCAATCTTTTTACCCCATAGGTAACTATATTTATTTGTTTCTTGTGTATCTTTCTACTCCTTTTTGGACAAGTAGAAACAAATAAAATGATATATTTTATTTTTATTTTATTATGGTAAGAATATTTAATTAAGTGTACAATAAAATATTGTACGGTAGATCTCTAGAGCTTACTCATCATGCATAATTAAAATTTTCTGCCATTGTTTAGCAACTCTTCATTTTCCCCTCCCCTGCCCCTATCTCTTCACACATGTTAGGTCGGCTATTATCCAAAGAAACTAAAAGACAGCAAGTGCTGGTGAGGATGCGGGGAAACTGGAGCACTTGCACTCTGCTGGCGGTAATGCAAGATGGTGCAGCCACTATGGAAAAGAGTTTGTGAATTCCTTAAAAAATTAAAAGTAGAACTACCATATGATCCATCAATCCTATTCCGGGTGTTTATCCAAAAGAATTAAAATCAGGACCTCAAAGAGATGTTGGCACTCCCACATTCACTGCTGTGCTAGTCACAATAGCCAAGATGTGGAAACAATCTAATTGCCCACCAGTGGATGAGTGGATAAAGAAAATGTGATATATACGTGCAATAGAACATTAATCAATCTTAAAAAAGAAGGAAATCCTGCAATATGCAACAACATGGATGAACCTTGAGGACATTATGCTAAGTGAAATAAGCCAGTCACAGAAGGAAAACATACTTCATGGTTCCACTTATATCTAAAACACTTAAACTCATGGAAGCACAGAATAGAAAGATATAAGTTTTTTATTTCTTCCCTTTCTTACACAAATGGTGGTGTACAATATATTCTATAATGTATATTTCTGTTCTTCACTTGATAATATATCCTGGATATTTTTCCAAATTGGGGGGGGGCATAGGGTGTTTCTTCATCCTTTCTTACAGCTCTAGAGTATGTGAGATACAATAGTTTATCCATCCAGTTCCCAGTAGATGTATCCTTGGATGGTTTCTGGGTTTTTGTGATGAAAATATGCAAAAATTCAGGTAAATATATAAGATAAATTTTCATAAGTGGTATTTCTGAGGTAAAGAATCACATGAATTTGTAACTTAAATAAATATTGCCAATCAGTACCATTTTGAAGACAGTTTTAAGTATTTGGAATACAAATATAAGATTTTGTTCTTAGCACAGAGCCTGGCCAAAAAAAAAAAAAAAAAATGAATTTGAACCATATTATATCATTTACGTGGAGCTAATTATCAGAATTTTTTAGGGAACTTTTAAAATACAGATTTCTGGTTCACCCTCTGGAAGGTCTGAATCTCTCAGTTTGGAGTAGAGCCCAGGAATCTGTATTTAAAATTCTTCCAAGTGATTTCGGCCAGGGTCATTTTAAGGTCTTCTTAGGTCTTAGGTATTTAGACTTTTGAGATTACTGCCCACATAGTATAAAACAAAATAAAATGATGCAACATTCCACTATGCTATTGTAACTAAAGGATTTATATAATTTAACTTTGATATTATTAATAGTTTTGATTGTATAATTTTAATATTTTGGAACCAACAAATATTTTCCCTGCTATCAAATAATTTAACGAGGTTTTTGAAAGTCTGTAGGTCCTAAGCACTCACCATGAAACAATTCAGACTTGTATTCGGAGATAATTTTTTTCTTATAAATTTATTTATTTGTTTTTATTTTTGGCTGTGTTGGGTCTTTGTAACTGCACGCGGGCTTTTCTCTAGTTGCGGCGAGCGGGGGCTACTCTTCATTGCGGTGTGCGGGCTTCTCACTGCGGTGGCTTCTCTTGTTGTGGAGCACGGGCTCCAGGCGCGCGGGCTTCAGTAGTTGTGGCACGCGGGCTCAGTAGTTGTGGCGCACGGGCTTAGCTGCTCCGTGACATGTGGGATCTTCCCAGACCAGGGCTCGAACCCATGTCCCCTGCATTGGCAGGTTGGTTCTTAACCACTGAGCCTCGAGGGGAGCCCAGATTTGTATTTGGAAACCACCAGTCCACTTTCAAGCATAGATATTATATTCATGGTTATATTTTTTAAACCTGATTTGGCATTTATCTATCAAACATGGTACCTGGGATCTCAGATAATTTTATTCACCCTACTTTTTTGGAACATAAGAAATGCAGCAAGTTTTGATGCCTCATCACCCATCCAGGGTGCCCCTGAAAGGATCGGGATTGCTCTGCCAAAAGCAAAGGCAGTTGTTCTGTTACAGGGAATCAGGCTGATCTGAGAGAAGCCAAGATTTAAACAGATATAGGGCAAAATAATTTTGTTGCATTTCATCACCAGCCCCTAAAAGTCTGAAATTTGGTGGCTAGTTATTTTTAACTCAGAAGAAACGTGTCTAAGAGGCGACCTGTGACAAATGTTGTGGGAACTTTATGTGGAAGGTTTTTATTGTTGTTGGCTGGGGTTGGGCTAATCCACTGGAGAGGAAATGACTGTTGTGTCTGAACAGACATAGGTTGCATTTCTATCTGGGCCAGAGAGGTCTCCTCAGCCGGTGTGCTGCAGATTCAACCCCCAGACTCAGATCATTTCAGCGTGGACAGGGGATGGAGTAAGAGAAGAGAGGGTGGGTGGATGGAGCTAACACTTCTCCCACTGGTCCCGGGCTGTGACAAGGGAAACACGTGCTCTCCTGACGGTAACTTGATTTGTCTGCGCTTAAAACTGACTGTCAGAATC
The DNA here is from genome assembly GCF_028564815.1 of Eubalaena glacialis. Taxonomy (NCBI): domain Eukaryota; kingdom Metazoa; phylum Chordata; class Mammalia; order Artiodactyla; family Balaenidae; genus Eubalaena; species Eubalaena glacialis. Next base: position 59,733,525 of record NC_083734.1, on the reverse strand, counting down.
TCTATATGTGAACTTTCTCAGATTTTTCCAAATTCGAACTTAATTTTTCACATACCTATATTAAAGTAATACGGGGTTCTAGTGCACAAATTGAGCTGATAAATTCATGAACTCTATGTAATATCTAATAACTGAAATACAAAAAAAAATCAGTCGGTTGCATACTTAGTCTGATTCTTTTCCGTTTTTGTTCTTTCCACTTTGTAATTTAAATTAATTGTACAGACCTATTGTTTCGGCCCCACGTACATGCTACAATTAATTATTCAGGAATGTAGAAATCCAGTGATCATATAGGAGAACTGTCATCCTCATGATCACAAATGATTAGTTTCTTGTTAAAGGAACTTCACAGACCATGCAATATCTATCTATGACCTGAAGTTACTGGGACAAATAATGGCTTAGGCTTCAGACTGTTTCCATTTTAACTAAGAAAGAAAGTGTTTTTTCAGGGGAATTTTCTAAGGATTGGTGCATTTATTTTCATAAAATGAAAAACTGGCTCACAGCTTACAGAAAAGACACCCAAACACATGGTTAGTTCACGATACTCTCTTTTACAAAGTGTTTTTGAATATAAGCAGCAATTGTCTCTCTATCAGAAATTCTTATTTTTGGAAAGTTTAGAAACACCACAGAATTCATAAAAATTCTGTTGTTTTTCACTGAGAGTCATTCATACTTCAAATATCAACATATGGCAGATATTGTTAGAGAGCCTACTATGTGTACAGCGCCTGGACATTGAGATACAACTTTCAGAAAGAATCAAATTACTCTATTTCCTTCATCATATTTGTACTCAAGTATAGTACTGCATATAGAGCAGCTTGGATAGAATGCAGAAAGCCAGGTAAACTTTCCAAGCAGGCATGTGGGGATACATTGGATGGAAACTTTTAAAATTCCATACAGTTTGTTCAGGCAGAACCAACGATTTTAAAAGGAACAGTGACAGATCAATTTTTAATGGTAACTCTATTATTTTTTCTATTATGAATACTACTTTCTAGCAGACCATGAAAATTATGTTGACATTTGAAAAGCATGTGATTAATTGTCGCAGAACAAACACTGTGAGTGCAGCCTCCATTCAGGAAGGTGACACTAAGCATGGGCCTTGATTATAACGTTGTTGGCACACGATAGCACTGGCCTTTTTTTTTTTAATCCACTAAATGTTAAAGATCCTAGGTGTGCCGGTGATGAATTCATATACATTGGAGGCACAATGAGTTGTGGAGATGACGTTCTGAAAACACAGCAATTCATTCAACTAAAATCGAAGTACATTTCAGAAATGAAACCAGATAGCCTTACAACTCTGAGTTGTAACAGGCCAAAATGGCCAAACGATGTTTATAGCTTATAGTTTCCAATATTCTCCAAATTTTGCCAAAAGATTTATGCTTAGGCATTACAAAGCAGTCACTGTGTATCAAAACATACACATGAAACATTTTAGTTTTAACACATCACAGCAATGTCATCTAAACTTTGTTTGTTTGTTTTTTAATGGACATTTAGAACTCTCATAAAATAATGAGATGGGCTTTCCTAATATTCAGCTGTCCAGATTAGAGAACTGGGAGGTATCAACTACATAAAGACATCTCTGAACTCCAGATATGCCATTTAACTGTCCTATTTTCTTTGATCTTCTCACCACTTTTAACTGGATGGTTTGGGGATACAGCATTTAGCTATGAAGCAGAAAACACTGAGCCAACCCACACAGGAATCAAGCTTAAAATTATATACTTGCCAGTGCCATGCTCCAAACACCTAAGTTAAATGATCTGGAATATACAAGGTTTGTAAAATCCACATTTTACTTTCTTATTTGAGATGAGAGAGAGGAAGACTGGGACAATCATCTGATGAAAAAGGAAAACTCTGAGGGAAAAATCCAGTTAGAATCTGGATCAGAACTCAACCACCAAATTGGCTGGCTCTGTTTGGAATACTGCAAGCTCTCTGAGGTTGTCTTTTCACCAAAATCGAGTGCATTTACAATGATATGTGCCTGCAGGCTATCAGAAAGCGTTGAGTATTAAAGAAGTGAGAATAAATGAGATACGGTTCAACATGTAAGAGAAGGCAAGCTTAGTGGGCAGCTTTATGTGAGGAAAAATACAGCTATGGAGTCAACGTGCGTAAAGCTCTTTAATGTTTTTTGGCAGTGACAGGAATGGTTGGATCTTTAGTCTACAGGCCTCGGATATCTGCATGCAAATCTTTAAGAGTAAAAATATTCTATAGGATAACAAACTGCATACCAAAGAAAAAAGAGTGTGGTGTGATGTAGGTTTTGGCCTAGTGCAATGACATCAATGTATCCTAATTCTAGAAAGGTATTTTAAAAATTTATTTCCATTGGCTGTAGATGAGTCACCTTCATCTTTCTAGTCTTCAAATCCTCCCTAAATCAGTAAGGGAAAGAAAGGAAGCAACTTGAGGTAAACTAATTTTGCTAGGAACTGAATAGCTGGGTGAGATCCTAACACAAAGAGAATTCCCAGAGAGAAAAATTATTTCAATTTATATGTCTTATTACAAAACCATGCTCTATGTCTATGAATCCTTATGGTCAGTCCCCTGAACCTGTGGGTTCTGCATCCACAGATTCAGCTAACTGAGGATCGAAAATATTTGAAAAGAAATTCCAGAAAGCTCCAAAAAGCAAAACTTGAATAGAATTTACATTGTGTTGGTTATTATAAGTAATCTAGAGATGACTTAAAGTATACAGGAGGATGTGCATAGATTATATGCAAATACTACACCATCTTATATATGGGACCTGAGCTTCCTTGGATTTTGGTATCTGTGATGGGGTCCTGGAACCAATCCCCCGTGGATACCAAGGGACAAGTGTATTTATATTTTGCTGGCACCTGCTTTCGGTACAAATTGTTTCATTTTTACGCAAGTGAGCATTTACGTATTTGTACTTATCATTTTGTAGTACATAAGATTTGAAATGGTGAGAACTATCGTAGTTCAGTGACTGGATATGGAATGAAACAAAATGAATGGAATTTAGAGAGTCAAGTTATTATTTAAGTTTTTATAAACATTATTATATATGTCATATATTTTATATATATAATTAAGCTATTATATTTCTTTTAAACAACTGGAAAGCAACCTCATGTGTTTATTTAAAGTGTTCATTCTATAACAGGCAGCTGAAATCTGTAGGCATTAAGTGAATCAGTACTTTGGAACTCTGACCATGTGTTGTGTGACTTTTTTGTTGTTCATGTTTTCTTTTCACTCTGATTGGATCGGAGACTTACAATCATCTTTGGTGTTCCTTATTCACAACAATGTGCCTAAATGTAGATTAATGTTCAGTTACATCTTTGAACTTATGATTTTTTGAAACTGAGGAACATGTATCCATTGATTCTGTTAAATTCTGAGCCATAATTTCTTTTAACGTTGTTCATGAAGTTTTTTTTTTCCCCTGTGTATTTCACATTATGATATTGAGAGCTCTCTAGTGGGACTTAGATTACTCTCTGTCTCTGTCTCTCTCTTTGGGAGACTTTCTAGTGGGCTGATTTATGGGAAAATCATTCTAGAACAATTTTGGTTCACTTCTGGGACACACCACAGTGCCACTATACCAGGGGACACTGGCCCTCATAACAGCTCTTCTGTAAATGTTTTTGTTTGGGGAGTCCTGAAATATGAAAATAGTGTAAATTTTAACTTCAAAATCTGTGAAATTCTTAGGATTTCTGGTGTGGTTTTTGTCAGAAGAGTTTTTTTGTTTATTTGCTTTCGCCAATGCCCTGACAAATATCCACATGCCTTTGTATTGCAAGTTTTATTTATTTTTTCTCATCTTCTGAAGTTGCTGCCTTTCAAGGATCCCAGATTTATGTAGACATTTCAGTTCGAATTCATTGAATTTATGTCTCTAAATGGACAATACCCAAGTTCCAGGTTATTGGGTCTGGTTAAACACCTCTCTAGGGGACCTTCAAGATGGCGGAGGAGTAAGACATGGAGATCACCTTCCTCCCCACAGATACATCAAAAATACATCTACAGGTGGAACAACTCCTACAGAACACCTAATGAATGCTGGCAGAAGACCTCAGACTTCCCAAAAGGCAAGAAAATCCCCACGCACCTGGGTAGTGTATGGACCCCAGAGACGGGCATGAAACACTAATGCTGCTGCTGCTGCTGCCACCAAGAATCCTGTGTGCAAGCACAGGTCACTACACACACACACCTGGGAGCCTGTGCAACATGCCACTGCCAGGGCCCCGAGATCCAGGGATAACTTCCCTGGGAGAACACATGGTGAGCCTCAGGCTGTTGCAATGTCACGCTGGCCTCTGCCACTGCAGGCTCGCCCCGCATTCCAATTATGACAACCATACCCCTCCCTCTCCCTGGCCTGAGAGAGCAACAGAGCCCTAATCAGCCAGTGCTTTAACCCCCTCCTGTCTGGGCGGGGAAGAGATGCCTGAAGGCGACCTATATGCAGAGATGGGGCCAAAACCAAAGCTGAACCCCAGGAGCTGTGCAAACAAAGGAGAGAAAGGGAAATTCTTCCGTGCAGCCTCAGGAGCAGCGGATTAAATCCCCACAATCAACTTGATGAACACTGTACCTGTGGAATACCTGAACAGACAATGAAAGTTCCCAAAATTGAGGCGGTAGAATTTGGGAGCAACTGTAGACGTGGGGTTTGCCGTCTGTGACTGATTCGTGTCTGATTTTTATGTTTATCTTAGTTTAGTTTTTAGTGCTTGTTATCACTGGTGAACTTCTTTATTGGTTTGGTTGCTCTCTTCTTTTATATTTTTTTATTTGTTTCATTATTTTTAAATTTTTATTTTTATTTATTTTATTTATTACTTTTTTCATTCCCTTTTTTTCTTCCTTTTCTTCTGAGTCATGTGGCTGACAGGGTCTTGGTGCTCCGGCCGGGTGTCAGGCCTGAGCCTCCAAGGTGGGAGAGCCAAGTCCAGGACATCGGACCACCAGAAACCTCCCGGCCCCATGTAATATCAATCGGCGAGAGCTCTCCCAGAGATCTCCGTCTCAACACTAAGACCCAGCTCCACCCAACAGCCAGCGAGCTTCAGTGCTGGATGCTCCATGCCAAACAACTACCTAGACAGGAACACAACCCCACCCATTAGCAGAGAGCCTGCCTAAAATCATACTAACTTCACAGACACCCCAAACACACCACTGGACGCAGCCCTGCCCACAAGGAAGATAAGATGCAGTCCCACCCACCAGGCCACAGGCACCAGTCCCCTCCACCAGGAAGCCTACACAAGCCACTGAACCAACCTCACCCACTGGGGGCAGACACCAAAAAATACGGGAACTATGAACCTCCACCCTGCGAAAAGGAGACCCCAAACACAGTAAGTTAAACAAAATGAGAAGACAGAGAAATATGCAGCAGATGAAGGAGCAAGGTAAAAAACCCACCAGACCAAACAAATGAAGAGGAAATAGGCAGTCTACTTGAAAAAGAATTCAGAACTATGATAGTAAAGACGAACCAAAATTTTGGAAACAGAATGGAGAAAATACAAGAAACGTTTAACAAGGACCTATAAGAATTAAAGAGCAAACAAACAATGATGAACAACAAAGTAAATGAAATTAAAAATTCTCTAGAAGGAATCAATAGCAGAATAACTGAGGCAGAAGAATAGAGAAGTGACCTGGAAGATAAAATAGTGTAAATAACTGCCACAGAGCAGAATAAAGAAAAAAGAATGAAAAGAAATAAGGACAGTCTCAGAGACCTCTGGGACAACATTAAATGCACCAACATGTGAATTATAGGAGTCCCAGAAGAAGAAGAGAAAAAGAAAGGGTCTGAGAAAATATTTGAAGAGATTATAGTTGAAAACTTCCCTAACATGGGAAAGGAAATAGTCAATCAAGTCCAGGAAGTAGAGAGAATCCCATACAGAATAAATCCAAGGAGAAACACGTCAAGGCACATATTACTCAAACTATCAAAAATTAAATACAAAGAAAAAATTTTAAAAGCAGCAAGGGAAAAGCAACAAATAACATAGAAGGGAATCCCCATAAGGTTAACAGCTGATTTGTCAGCCAAAACTCTGAAAGCCAGAGGGAGTGGCAGGACATATTTAAAGTGATGAAAGGGAAAAACTGACAACCAAGATTACTCTACCCAGCAAGGATCTCATTCAGATTCGCTGGAGAAATTAAAACCTTTACAGACAAGCAAAAGTTAAGAGAATTCAGCACCACCAAACCAGCTTTATGACAAATGCTAAGGGAATGTCTCTAGGCAGGAAACACAAGAGAAGGAAAAGACCTACAATAACAAACCCAAAACAATTAAGAAAATGGTCATAGAACATACATATCGATGATTACCTTAAATGTAAATGGATTAAATGCTCCAACCAAAAGACATAGACTGGCTGAATGGATACAAAAACAAGACCCATATATATGCTGTCTACAAGAGACCCACTTCAGACCTAGGGACACATACAGACTGAAAGTGAGGGGATGGAAAAAGATATTCCATGCAAATGGCAATCAAAAGAAAGCTGGAGTAGCAATTCTCATATCAGACAAAACAGACTTTAAAATAAAGACTATTACAGGAGACAAAGAAGGACACTACATAATGATCAAGGGATCAATCCAAGAAGAAGATATAACATTTGTAAATATCTATGCACCCAACATAGGAGCACCTCAATACATAAGGCAAATGCTAACAGCCATAAAAGGGGAAATCGACAGTAACACAATAATAGTAGGGGACTTTAACACCCCACTTTCACCAATGGACAGATCATCCAAAATGAAAATAAATAAGGAAACACAAGCTTTAAATGACACATTAAACAAGATGGATTTAATTGATATTTATAGGACATTCCATCCAAAAACAACAAAACACACTTTCTTCTCAAGTGCTCATGGAACATTCTCCAGGATAGATCGTATCTTGGGTCACAAAGCAAGCCTCAGGAAATGTAAGAAAATTGAAATCATATCAAGTATCTTTTCCGACCACAACGCTATGAGACTAGATATCAATTACAGGAAAAAAATCTGGAAAAGATACAAACACATGGAGGCTAAACAATACACTACTAACTAACCAAGAGATGACTGAAGAAATCAAAGAGGAAATAAAAAAATACTCAGAATCAAACGACAATGAAAACACGACCACCTAAAACCTATGGGATGCAGCAAAAGCAGTTCTAAGAGGGAAGGTTATCTCAATAAAATCCTACCTCAAGAAACAAGAAAAATCTCAAATAAACAACCTAACCTTACACCTAAAGTAATTAGAGAAAGAAGAACAAAAAAACCCTAAAGTTAGCAGAAGGAAATAAATCATAAAGATCAGATCAGAAATAAATTAAAAAGAAATGAAGGAAACAATAGCAGAGATCAATAAAACTAAAAGCTGGTTCTTTGAGAAGATAAACAAAATTGCTAAACCATTAGCCAAACTCATCAAGAAAAAAAGGGAGAAGACTCAAACCAACAGAATTAGAAATATAAAGAAGTAACAACTGACACTGCAGAAACACAGAAGATCATGAGAGATGGTGTGGAGAAAAGGGAATCCTCTTGCACTGTTGGTGGGAATGTAAATGAATACAGTCACTTTGGAGAACAGTATGGAGGTTCCTTAAAAAACTAAAACTAGAACTAGCATATGACCAACAATACCATTACTGGGCATATACCCTGAGAAAACCATAAATCAAAAAGAGACATGTACCACAATGTTCATTGCAGCAGTATTTACAATAGCCAGGACATGGAAGCAACAGAAATGTCCATCAACAGATGAATGGATAAAGAAGATGTGGCACCTATATACCATGGAATATTACTCAGCCATAAAAAGAAACCAAATTGGGCTTCCCTGGTGGCGCAGTGGCTGAGAGTCTGCCTGCCAATGCAGGGGACACGGGTTCGAGCCCTGGTCTGGGAGGATCCCATATGCCACGGAGCGGATGGGCCCGTGAGCCACAATTGCTGAGCCTGCGCGTCTGGAGCCTGTGCTCCGCAGCAGGAGAGGCCGCGATGGTCAGAGGCCCGAGCACCGCGATGAAGAGTGGCCCCCGCTTGCCGCAACTGGAGGAAGCCCTCGCACAGAGACGAGGATCCAACACAGCCATAAATAAATAAAATTAAAAGAAAAAAAAAAAAAGTACCAATTCACTTAAAAAAAAAAAAAAAAGAAAAAAAAAAAGAAACCAAATTGAGTTATTTGTAGCTGAGGTGGATGGACCTAGAGTCTGTCATACAGAGTGAACTAAGTCAGAAAGAGAAAAACAAATACTATATGCTAACACATATATATGGAATCTAAAAAAAAAAAAAAAATAGTTCTGATGAGCCTCAGGGCAGGACAGGAATAAAGACACATACGTAGAGAATGGAGCTGAGGACATGGGGAGGGAAGGGTAAGCAGGGATGAAGTGAGAGAGTAGCATTGACATATATACACTACCAAATGTAAAATAGATAGCTAGTGGGAAGCAGCCGCATAGCACAGGGAGATCAGCTTGTTGCTTTGTGACCACCTAGAGGGGTGGGATAGGGAAGGTGGGAGGGAGGGAGACGCAAGAGGGAGGAGATATGGGGATATATGTATATGTATAGCTGATTCACTTTGTTATACAGCAGAAACTAACTCAACATGTAAAGCAATTATACTCCAATAAAGATGTTAAAAAAAACCTCTCTAGACTTTTGAAGCATCTCATGATTATTACTCTGGTTTTCAGTTTCCACTTTGTTTTTGCAACAAGACAATCTTCTTCTATATTTTTCAAGTTCAGAAAAAAGTAAAGAAACACAATTTTGTCAGTTTTATCTAGAATTTATGGATAATTAAAGTAGAGGATATTTTAGCTTATTGTAATTTACAATTTTACCCATAATATATGTGATTTTTACAGCTCAACATCCTTGCCTTTTAACTCTCTGGCAATAAGTAAAGGTCCTTCTGGATTAAAGACTCTCTGAACCCTTTGTGAGGAGGAGTGCATGTTCTCCAAGATCATCAGACCACATATCTGAAACAAAACCCTATGGTCCATCTAGCTGAGTGTCAGCAACCTCCCGTGGCTTTAACTACTGCCATGCCTTGAGGTAAGAGATTATTAGACCAACGTGCTACAGTCTGTTCTCTTCTAGGTTTGAACTTTCAGAATGTTGTTAATGTTTCTCTTCCTATAAGGCCAGGCTGCGATGTCCTGCTCTTTCCCCAATGCTTTTCACACATCCTTTCCTTGGAGAAATGTGAGAGGCAGTCTGGAAAAACATGAATGTTCTGTATGTCAGAGCCTGCTTACACAGGATGCCAACAGATGGCAATATTTTATCATTATTACACAATCCAGAGACCCTTCATCTGTGGCCTCAGGGAACAGGAGGAGTCGGCTCTTTGGTGTGACGCATGTCACCGAAGCTTCACCCCCCATTAACTGTGCTGTTGTTTGTGATTGGTAAGCTGCGTGTCTCGCTGTGTGTCACATTCTTGACTTGTACAAGGGTCCATTAGTAAGTAGCATCTGAGTACCGTGAGTCATAGAGGGCCCCATTCTTGGAAAAATAAACACTGCACATTCGGCTGAGATTAGAGCAACTGGCTGGTAGTGAATTGGATGGCGTTTCATGTAAAAGTCTGTTTCTGTGATTCATCAAGGCCTTTTCCCCCCTCTATCAATAGGCTGGAAATTCACATTACTGTTGTACGGCACTTCCTGTTCACAAACCCAAGCTGCGCACCCACAGCATCTCTGGTGCTAAGTAAGGCTTGGTCATGACCATGGAAGAACAGGGCATGAGGAGAAAATGGGAGCCACATATTTCAAAAGTATCCGGAGCGCTTATGAAATCAACTTCGTGATTTCAAGCCAAAGATGTTTTTGATTTTCAATTATATTTTCCAGCAACTTACTGCTTATTTTTCTCCTTATCATTTTCTTACTCCCTTCAATCTTTCTATTTTTGTAAGTCACTTTTCTTTCTTTTTCTTACGTCTTTCATGACTTCTTTTTCTTTTCCTTTTTTAACCCCTTTCACCTTTCTTCACCACGTTTTTAGTCTTTTCACATCAAGTTCTCTTTCCCTTCGTAACTTGCATATCCAGACCCTGATCCATAGGACTCCAGCCCAGGAAAGGCATTCTGGTTCTTCAGACTTGGCACCAACGGGACACTACTGCCTTGCCAACACCACCTACCCAAGGAACTGAATTTAAAAAGAGAATCCCCTCCAGCTACCACCTAACCTAGCCACTGCCAGCATTACAACTGTAAGTCATCTAATGGTTAAAAACTGGCCTGAGTATAAAGAAAGCCAGACAGATAAATGTTCCAGGTTGGATTTAGGGAAAATTTTGGGTTTTCTCTATGTACATGTGACTTTTTTGAGGCTGTATTTCAATCCTGGATCCCCTTAGCAATCTGGCACTTTCGCTGTTTGTGTTTCTCTTTTCTAACTTTTTTTTTTTTTTTTTTTTGAAGTGAAATTCTGGCATTTCTTCCAGGAAGGAAGGAGCAAGAGGGCTTCAGGCACTGCTGGGAGGCATGAGGGTGAAGCTGCACGAACATCTTTACAGACCATCTACCCCACTAAATACAGGGTCATGACCGTGTAGTCAAACAACAAAGGGTCAGAGGGGAGAGAACAGATGGGGACCATAGGCTCCCAGATCCCACACCTTCTTTCAAAACCTGTTTCAGAGACCGGTTTTCTGTGAAAGCAGATTTCTGAGGGTAGTGCTTTTATAAACAATCCACTCATTTCTTTGGCCTATGAGAGGTGTTTTGTGTGGGAGCATTTGCCATCAAACAAGGTTTTATTGAATATCCCCCTTGTTGTTGTTATAATAATCCATGCTGATATAAACCATGCTCCATAAAATGCCACAATACACATCCACTGGGCAACACCGCAGGGCAGACTCAAGCCGAAGCTCCTTGGGCAATAAAACCAAGACCGCCAGAAACACGGCTGCCATTTATTTCCCCGTAATGTGCTTTCTCTCCTTCTCTCTCTAGGCAGATTTTCCTCGTGTTGAAAGGGAACCTCTGGTCAAAAGTCAGCAAGCAAAGTTGTAGAAAGCTTTGATAGTCAGTGAAGTGAATCATGGCTACACATGGCAGTGGCATGCACCAATGGAGCCTCTTGCTGGGCGGACCTCCCTCTAAGAGCAACTTCTGGTCATCAGTCAAAGGGGCCCCCAATGAGTTTTGCACAGCCAATGGTTTCACCAGCTCCACGGTGCCTGGGTCCCAAGTTGCCCTTTTCCACAGGTATTGCTAAAGCAAATAGCAGACAGTATTTACTGGGTGTGATGCTTTCAATCACATTAATCTAGCCAGTAAAAAAGTTTATGACCAATAAAAATTCCACCATAACATGGCTGATTGGAGGGGAGGCTGCATGATGGCAATTCAAGCCACGCCTCTGCCTCTAGCGAGACTGTCACAAACCTTGGAAGGAAGTAGGAGTCGGGGACGAGAAAGACAGAAAAATCTCTGGGGTTGTTAAAACTAACTCAAGGGTAGATGGATAAAACTCTTAAATCGTTTAATAAGTCCAAACTCTTAGAGTTTGGAGGGTGATTGACTGAACACCTACTTTGAAAAGCTACCTGGGGAAAGTATAGATGTGGTCCTGCGTCCACTAGAAAATTATCCTGGGTTCCTTCTAGTTCTTTGATCACATGATTATTTGCTCATAATAAAATAAATATTTTTAAATGCAATACTTAGAAATGAGCTAGAAGGATGCCTGGGTGGGGACTCTCAATCTGGTTTGGAGCCAATGGGGAATGTAGCTTCACATAGCTGTCTTTCTCCTGGTTGATTCGTACATGGTTTACACAGATCCAGAAGGGCAATGACTAAGCTCTATTAACATTTGTGAGTCATTCCTTCTTTTCCCAATCCACGGTGACAGTCCTCAGACGGCATGGTTTCAAACACACACTCTCCAAAGCCTACTGTTCCATGGCTTCTCCCTTGAGTGGGCAGCCGATCCAATTATTTGTTAATGATCCCAGACCACACATGGCAAGGAGGACATTATTTTAATGAATGTATATTGGAAGTCCTGTCACTGGGAGCAAGTACCTGATTAGCTAATTGTGGCTAGGCTAATACTTCAAGTAGCTTATCCAATAGCCATTATCCCATTCTTTCTGAGTAACAGAACCCCAAATATAATCTGTGTGGCAAGGTGCCCAGCCAAAAGACTTTATTTGCAAAATCCCTTGTTGCTAAGGGTAGCCAATAAGACATAATTTGGAATTTGTGTTTGAGGCTTTTGAGAAAGCCCCCGAAGAGGGGGGCAGATAATTGGCATTTGCCCTTTCACCCTTCTCAAACTTCCTTCTCTTTCCTGCCCAGAGTAAAGAACCAGTGGCTAGAACTCCAGTAGTCATCCTGGCTTGTGAGATGAACTTAATTATGGAAGCCTCACACTTTACGGAACTCAGAGATTAAAGGAGCAGGGAGATAAAAGGAGAGAAACCTGGGTCTCTGAAGACTTGAGCATACAGTCTGATATGTAGACCGCCTACCTCCAGACTGCTTAGTTTTTTAAGAGAAAAAGAATTTTTTGTTGTTTAAGCCACTATTCTTTCCAATCTCAGCACTAGATTCCTAATCAGAATCCAATTCCTAGAGATCTAAAAATTCTCTCTGGAAGCCATTTTTAACAGCCCCCTGCCCTCAACAAATGAGCACTCAAATCTCCCAAACAGACAGACAATCTTATTTTAAATATTTTTTTCTGGTAATAGGCAATTTCATCCAAAAAGCAGCACTTTACATATAACTTCTTACATATAAGGCAAACTTTAAAATGTTTGCTGAAACATGGCTGGCAACATGGGAGTATTAAGTAGAACATGAGTTTTATAGTTGGAAAGATCATGCTTTTGAATCCGAGATATTTCACTCGCTAAAAATGTGACATTAGGCAAGTTACTTAGACTTGACCTGCAATATTAGAGACTATAAATTGAGTAAAACAATGTCAACCTGGTGAGAGCATACATTTAAAGGAGACATAACACAGACGATCTTAAGAAATTCTGTTCTCTTCTGCCTTCCACTTCTTAGTTTGAAATTCTATACTTTGAGTGTATTGGTTTAAGTTCTCTGAATTCGTCCTTGGAGACAAGCGCAAAAATCCTTCTGCCAACAAACATTTCACCTACCATTGTCTTTGCTCATCTCTACTTTGTCAATAATACGTCCCCATTTTCCTCCCAATGCCCTCCTCTCTGTATCACTATTAAGTGGAGACATCAGTATACAAAAATTAAAAAACAAACCCAAGACCACATACTCAGTCTGCCTAATTCACTAAAATGGCAGGCAAAAGAATAGGCTAAGATGAGCCACTTCATTCTAAGTCCAACAGCTGATTTTCCATTAACATGTATTTTCTTAGGTAAGACCTGGCATCCTTTAAGGCCAAGGCATATGATTGCCTCTGCTGATTTTGATGGTAGTGCCAAAATATACAGAAATTATCAAGTGCTCATGGAGATCTCTCTGAAATCATATGCCATTGATAAATTAAGCTGAACCTTATTAGTTTTATTCAAATGTAAAGGGCATAATCCAGCACATAGTGGTGAAGGGTGAAAATGTAGATTCAGATAAACCTATGTGACTACATGCCCATGCATGAATTAATTGACCTATCTTTAATTAATTAATTAATGGTAGATACTTCATAAGGTCGTTGTGAAGATTAAATGAGACAACACATATAGAGAATATAGCACGATGCTTGACATACAGTGATTATCCCAGTATTGGTCTTCGTGATCATGATCACCCTTAGTGTGGAAACAGTTGAGGCTTATCATTGGTGTGAACTTGCATCCATTCCTTCCCACTCCTCTCAAGAGTTTATTTTCAGGACTTAAAAAAAGACCATATCAAAGTCCTTTGCTTCTTGTCACTTGAGCAAAATTATTTCTTTTAGAGAGAGATGGGACAATGAAGCAATGAATTGGGGTTTATGAAAAATGTACATATATCTCTTTAAGTAGAATTTTTGAAATGCCATTTTCACTACACTTAGGTATAATTTTGTAGACGGGTAGACAGTCTTAGTAAACAGACCTGGATCTGAAACCCAATCCCACTTTTTAGCCACTATGTGACTTGGACTAGTCAACTAACTTCTCTAAGTTTCAGCTAAAATGCCAGCCTCTGATGTTTTCAGGAAAATTGCATGAATTTACATATGCAAGTACCTAAAATTTGTAACAAAGTAGTCACACAGGAGACATTTGCTTTCTTTCTCCAGTTATGTGTTGTTTTTGTTTTTATTAGTTTGTTTATCTCCTTGTCTACCAACAAGGTTTCTGTCTCCACCAGGAAGAATTCAAAGGTCTTCCTGGTGGGGAAGTCAGGAATCTGGTGAATTAAGAAGGAAAGGAAGGAGAAGGACAAGGAAGGTAGCCAAGTCATTGAAAACACAAACACTACAGTATTCTGCTTTGTTTATACTACTGTGCCAGTCCTAATGCTACTTTCAGCCTGGCACCTTAGTCCTGTCTGGAGGTAGTTCTAGGCCTGGTAGTTCCAGGCCTGGGATCCCATCACAAACCACCACCTCTTACAATAATAGTCCCTATCCCCTTAGTCTTCATATTTCTTCAACCTCTGACATAGGAAATCATCAGGGACAACACCCCAAAATTAACCAACATAGTCTGTTATATGTTTTCAACTCTGTGATTTGAGACATTTGGAATCAAGATACTCCACCTCCATAACATCCAATGTAATTTTTCAAGTATTTACATACTGTGTTCCAAGAAAGAAAAGAAAAAACAAAAAAGTGTTCTACATATTTAGGAAATTTCATTTTCCCTTTGAACAGAGTATAAAGGACTGTTAGCCCAAGCTTCATGGAAGGAGATGCTTTCCTTCAGAAGAGTAATGGGTGTATACTTCTTTTAAAATTTACTTAATTTATTTTTGGCTGCATTGGGTCTTTTGTTGCTGCGTGCAGGCTTTCTCTAGTTGTGGCGAGCAGGGGCTACTCTTTGTTGTGGTGCACGGGCTTCTCATTGCGGTGGCTTCTCTTGTTGCGGAGCACGGGCTCTAGGCACACGAGCTTCAGTAGTTGTCGCTCGTGGGCTCTAGAGTGCAGGCTCAGTAGTTGTGGCGCACGGGCTTAGTTGCTCCGCGGCATGTGGGATCTTCCCCGACCAGCTCTCGAACCCGTGTCCCCTGCATTGGCAGGTGGATTCTTAACCACTGCGCCACCAGGGAAGCCCCAGGGTGTGTAATTTTTTGCTCATTGTTCACACTCAGAAGTAACAAGGAAAGAAGTGATTCTGATGGGTGCTCATACTCGCAAAGACCCTTTGATTATCCTAACCTAGAAACCCTAAAGGCATTTCTGAGCTCGAAATTAAGTCTTTACATTGGAGCCCTGACATCACTTATTGAATGCTGCCTAGAATTGAGTAGTCCATTAAGCAACTGAGAAAATTGCTTAAACCCATTTCTGGAATAAGGACTCCAGAGTCAAATGCTCCTTTGTACTTAAGATAATTGCCTTAATATCATCATCTAAGGATGTTCAATCAGCTCTCATGATTGAGTAAGGACAGAGATGGTCCCTTAAATTCTCAGCAACTTGGAGGAACACTATGGTTATTCATTTGTTTTTCCTCTGAAACAGCTCTGGCCAGTACCTTAGTTTCCACATGTTCAATGTAGCCAGAAACACCACGCTAAAAATCCTTGGTCTTGCTAAGTCAGCAGGACATTCTCTTGGGAACTGCCATTCTCCAAAGCCAGTTCTGTGCTACTGAAGAAACAATAAGATACTGATTGCAGGAGATGAGGGTCCCTTCTAGGGGGAAAAAATCTAAAATGCAAATGGCCATGCTATTTGGAAACAGACGGCAAATATCATTTAGGCTAGAAAGGTTTGGGAAGCCACTGCGAGGTCTCCAGCATACCTGAGGCTGCCCATCACCACTGTGCTTGCAGTTCGTTCTCTGCATACTCCTCCAAATACAGTGCAAAGCTAAACATCAACCATGTGTCCAGGCATGGTTTGGGGGCACATATGACCACGTATCACACTATTTTCGTCTGAAATCATAGCTTGGCCTATATATACTGAAAGGTGAGCAAACGTCAGTGAAACCCTAGACTTCCCCGGCCTTGGTGTTGGGCTGGCAGCAGAGCTTTCCCAAAGCCTGGTAGTCATACCTGGGTGAGTGAATATTTTCACACTCTAAGCAGGTTCTAGCTGGCTAGTACTTTCAGAAGCAGGGGTGGAGGAGAGAACAAAGGTACAGGAGAGAGAGACAGAGAGAAACAGAGAGAGAGACAGAGGTTGTAAGATAATAAAAAATATATTTTGATTTCTAAAAGTATGATTTTACCTTTACAGAAATACAAATTTTTGAAAATTTCGATTAGGACTAACTCATAGTCCCAAACAGCCAATACTCTAAGAGCTCTGAGATGTTCGGTAAAAAACAGCAGTTGCCTTTGCCACAGTCTGGGATTGTAACCATACATGGGCCAGAGTGCCAGGGAATTGAGCGGAAGCTTATTTGCCATGAAAAATGGGAAACGGGAAAAGATTCTGGTACTGTCTTTGCAACTGGATGTCAGTTAATCTCTCAAAGCCCTGGCTTCTGTGTAGGCAACATGGCAGTATGTGGTAAGTAATGGATTTGGTTTGGAGAAGCTTGAAAAGTCCCCCAAAGACTATAATCTCACCTTATTCTCATTAGCATTGAAAAGTAAAGATAGTGTTAATTCAAAGAAACAGGGTCAAAGGGGGAAAAGAAATAGAGGGTAAAGAAAGTAAGTGTTATCCATTTTACTGACTTTACCACTAACATTACTGAATAAGCTCCTACTTTAACTCCAAGTCTAAAATCATTGGCAGATATTATGTTCATTCTTAAGATTTATCAGTGTTTGCTATTATTTTGTAGTAATCTATTCTAGAGTAGAAAGCTATAGAAAGTGTTGATGATGAGGACTGCGTGGATAGTTGAGTTGCCAGATAAATGTAGGTGTCCTGCATTTGTATTTGCTAAATCTGGCAACACGAGGTAAGAAGTAGTTATTGCATTAGGTGATATTTGGGGGAGCAACTGGAAAGAGAAGGGTTGACCCTAAAAGAGTTGGACTGAATCCCAAAGTTTTTTGTTAGTTTTAACATGTATGTCCTCCTTACTTCTTCCATATGCCTCATCACCAGCTTGGGCCCAGAGTCGACTCCCTAAAATGCTAATTGATTGATTCATTGATAGATAAAAGAAAAAGGCCAAAACTAAGCCAAAGTAAATAAGGTTTCTGGTTTAAATGTTTTATTTCATGGGTCAGATTCAGGCATGGATTTCACCACTTGGAACACATACTTTTGAAATTGCAAAATATGATGCATTTTAAAACTCAGGAAATTTTAAAGTCCCATGCTTATATCTTAATGGATTCCACAAATCAATTTTTCATTTTTCTTGGTGAATATGGCTGATATGTACAAACGAGTATCATTTACCACCCGCCCCCAATAACCTCTCATGGAGCCAAAGCCCAACCAACGCTATAAATACAGAACACCACTGTGAGGAGCCCTCCTGTCTGTTCCCCTTCCACCCCAGCATGGAATGGATTTCTCTTTTCACAGTGTTAAAAGGATCAGTAAATCATCAGGTCACCTATCGATATGAAAGTCTTTTCATTTGAAATCATTATTGTTTTTGCAAATGGCAAAAGAAAAATACAAAAGAGCTAATAAATCAAGAAAAAAATTACAACAGGTTTTTATGAAGCATGGGTGGAGTGGAAAAAGTGATCTTGGCTTAATTAACCACACTTAGTCACACGATGCAGGAAGCAGAGGTTTTAAAATGTCCAACTGGGGCTGTTTTATACACACACACACACACACACACACACACACACACACACACACACACACTTTAAGGTGTTAATTCCCATCACATCACTCTGTGCTGGGTTACCATGAAAAAACTGCTGAATCTGGACCTTCTTGTGAAATGTTAAAATCACACTCCCTCTTGGAAGGCCCAACTGTCACGAAATATTTTCTCTGCACAGTCACAGAGGAGTATCTCTGTACACGTAACAGATGCTCAAGATCTAGGTGTATATTGCTTGCGGCATGATTATCTGACAAGTCTGGATTTCCTTTATATGAGTAACATCTCATTTTTACCTCTATTTGTTGACTCATACCATTGCCTGTGCTTTAAATATCTTAATCCCTACAATCTCCTATGTATCTGAATGCCACCCATGCCAATGTTATGCCACAAGTCGATCCTCCATTCTATTGTGCTACTAGATTTCTCCTTCCATAGTTACACAGTTACAGCCCTTATAATTGATACTAAACACTTGGTTATATACTTTAACAGTTGATTATTTAATTCTTTGTATTATTTTATCTTTTCTCATTCATCTTTCCTCATTCCTCCAATTATTGAATATACCCTAAGGACTTATACCTCTCTGGGGTGTTCTGGGACCAGTAATCACTCATGCAGAGTAACAGGTACCCTACTTGCAGAATGATACCACATACATTCCTTAGTGAACCTAAGTGTTATTATTTCAATTAACTTATTCTAAGGAAACCAATCACACATTAGGATGAAGGGAGAAGAAGCCTAAGACTTAGGTTAAGGAGAGGTGGGCACTATATCAGTGAGGGTACTCTAGAGAAATAGAACCAATAGGAGATTATATACATATTTATTTCTAAGGAGTTCATGCAATTGCAGGGGCTGGCAAGTCCAAAATCTGTAGGGCAGACTTGCTGGCTAGAAACCAAGGCAAGAGTTGATGTTGCAGACTTGAGTCTGAAATCTGAGGTCATCTCGGCAGGCTTGAAAGGCAGGCAGGATTTCTATGCTACAGTCTTGAGGCAAAATTTCTCTTCTCCAGGAAACCTCAGTTTTTGCTCTTAAGGCCTTCAACTGATTGCATGAGGCCCACCCACATTATCAAGGGTCATTTCCTCTCCTTAAAGTCAACTGATTATAAATGTTAATCATTAATAAAATACCTTCACAGCAACATCTAGACTATTGTTTGACCAAACAATTGGGCACCATAGCCTAGCCAAATTGACATATATAACTAACCATCATAAGCACTTTATCATTTACTAAGATGCAGATACTGGTGCTTTATATCCATCCTCAACCCCCAGAGCAAAGTCTCTGTTTTCTTGCAAAAGACTTCTCTTCAATAGCTCCCTTTTGATGTCCATGATCACCATGACGACTAGATTTTCCTTTCCTTTAAATATTCTTGTTAGGTTAATCTTGAATAATTTCTCAACTCTGTAGCCTTGTTTGGAGGAAATGTTGGCATCCAGTTGGTCCAGTATATGTGGCCCCAGTTTGCACAAAATTCATTCCTTATATATATAAAGAGAGAGAGTCAGTCTCAAATGTACAGTGTTAGGCTTGAGGAGCCATGCAGGAATAAAAAAGTGTCTTCATTCCATATTGACTGACAAAATTTAGCTGGAATTACTTGGCTGTATGCACAAAGCTTCATCCTGACTTGAGTACCTAATGGCAATGACCAGGTATTATTATCCTTGAATCCCCAAACACCAGCACATTGCTACTGGCTCTCAGGCAAGCTAAAGATATACATGCTGAGGTTGGCAGAATCAGAATAAATTTGTGGGCAGAGAGGGTTGGCTCAGCTGCCCAGTAGCAGCAGCATCTCCTGAGAGCTTGATAGAAATACAGAGTCTCAGATGCCACCCCTGACCTCCTCTGTCAAAATCTGCATTTTAATTTGACACATGAATTTCCTGTGTATTTTATTTAATGTTCAGAAATAAATTTATCATAAAGGTATATGTCACCCACCTGTAAAATGAATGAAGTTGGCTTCAGAGTGTCAGCAAAATTAATCTGTGTTTGTAAAGTTCCTTGGATAAAAGGTAGTATTTGACAGATGTGTAAAATGTACATTTATTGTCATGAGTATTACAGTCTGAAAAGTTAGTCCAACATTTTCTGGTAACATAAAATATTGATTATGTAATTTGGTATCTCTGTTTTCTATTTAACGGAATTCCTAAATTTAGACTCGATCGATTGTTTCATTAATGATGAGGAAAGAGATTATACATGGAGTTCGCTGCCACACACAGTAGTAAAATAATCATAATAAAATAGCAAGGGAGGGCTTCCCTGGTGGCGCAGTGGTTGAGAATCTGCCTGCTAATGCAGGGGACACGGGTTCGAGCCCTGGTCTGGGAGGATCCCACATGCCGCGGAGCAACTGGGCCCGTGAGCCACAACTACTGAGCCTGCGCGTCTGGAGCCTGTGCTCCGCAACAGGAGAGGCCGCGATAGTGAGAGGCCCGCGCACCGTGATGAAGAGTGGCCCCCGCTTGCCACAACTAGAGAAAGCCCTCGCACAGAAACGAAGACCCAACACAGCCAAAAATAAATAAATAAATTAAAAAAAAAAAAAGATAAAGGACTTAAAAAGTAATTATTAAAAAAAAAACAAAGCAAGGGAGTTGACACTTCACATCTATATTCAAAACTATAAAGAGTTCTAGACATCACTGTAACACTGGGGAGGCCTAGCACAAGACACACAGGTTATGTTTTCAAATAGCATCATCAAAATCAAACCATGATTTAGGATACCATGTAAGTGATGTTGACCAGGGACACGGATAGAACTGAGAAACACTTAGCAAATTGCCGTCCTCAGGGACAGTCTTCCAAGGAAAGGACACTGGGATAAAGGGTATTTTAAAGCAGAAAAAAAGAGAAAAGAATAATTTCAGTGATTGGGAAATTGGGAATATTATCTTTTAAGGCTATTAGAGTGCAGACCAGGGTGTGATTTTGGAGGGTCATGTCAGAATGAGAAGGGTGGTGAGGAGACAAGCTTCGTCTCCTGTAGGATGTGCCCTGTGCCGGTCGAGTGGGGTTTGCTGTCGTCTATCTCTGCAGCGCCCAGAAAAACACCATGTCTGTTAACCTGGCTGCATGTGGGGCTTTCAGGAGGGAGACTGTCTTTTTCAAAACAGAATCCTTGTTAACTGAAGGACGTATTCCAAGGTCAATGGTCAAACTGCATAAAAATGGTCAGCGTTCAAGAACAGATGATGAGGAATAACTGAGCCTTGACTTTGGGATAACTGGGATGACATAATAAACAAACATAAGAAAGTTTAGCTTTTATAGTCTGATGTAGTGTCTTTTCTCCCAGGGGTTTCTGGGCAAATCTCAAACTACTCGAGCAAATTACTAAGAGCTCTTTCTTTGTCCATGCTTTGAAAGTCGTCGTTCTAAAAAATTTTATATTAAAAAAGACTTCCTAGTTCAAGTACTTACGGCCCTCTTAGATAAATACATTTCATCATCTTTTGTGATATGTAAGTGTCTCTACAAAGGGCAAAAAAGCTGGAAAACTGTGAAAAGCCACTGCATCATCTCACTAAATTTAAATAAAAATCTAATACTGAAAAATGAGTTCCAAGGGTCAGACAAAACAAAGTTAATAACTCAGAGAGTTTACAATGCTTGTGGTCTACTGATGAACAAACATCTTTCTACCCAAATCCTATAGAAGTTAGCATCATAGGTAGAGGCCACACCAAAATATTATTTTTTCAGTTCTTTCAATTAAAAAAATATGGTTTTAGTCACACATTTCAAGTTTTCTTATGTTCAACTAATTTTAAAACCAGAGTCTATGAGATATGGGTTCTGAACTACCCATAATTAAAAGTACCAATTATATAGAGAGTTTGGATAATTTTCCCATGTATGCCTAATACAAATGTATTATACACTGTATACAAATCTATTGTTAAAACAAAACTGTAAAGTATTTTGAAGATAAGAAAAGTTGAAAGAAAAGTAAACTTTTAGATAAACAATAAGACAAAATTTGACCAGCTTCATTTGTTAAAGGAAATTATATTTCCAAAGAACAGAAGAAGATCCGAAGTATAAAATAATTAAAAACGAAAAAGTGATAAAGGATAATAAGACCCAGAAGTCTGACTAAGTACTGACATTTGAAAAGAAAAAAAGCACTATAATAATAGTAGGAGAGACTGAACTGAAAATTTTCAACTAGAAATACAAGATTTCATCAACCAACAGAGTCTTTTTGATGTTAATTATGTGTTGGTATTTTTAATTAATCATTTATTTAATCTGTTTTGTTTTAAATAGAGGAAACCACATAAGGGTAGCACTTTTTCAAAAGTAAAAGTGAAAAATAATCTGTTTAAGTATCACAGTCCCATTACAGCAGAGGGACAAACAGAAAATTCAAATAACGGGGGAATTTAATTTTCTGAAAAATTAGTATCAAATAGAAGGTTGTAAAAGGCAAGGCCATTTAGAACTAAAAGCAAAACAACTTTTCAACTGAAATTTGAATTTCAATTTCAATTGAAAATGTAGGTTTCATTCTTTTGTGTATTCAGAGTCTGGGGAAAACTAGCCTCAACATTTTTTTTCTTTCTATACCCACAGAAATAAAGTATTAAACCCAAGTGAATTATTCTTTTTTCTTTCTTTCAATGTATTTCAATATAATTTTTTTCAAGATTTAATGAAAGAGCTGTACAATCCATACCCCACCCCTTTTCAAGAATGTCTGGCCAAATGCAGCTGTAAATTATAAAATAATGCCCTGCATTCATAAAACCGTTCACACATAAATATAAAAAATATAACCACTGATCAAATGAGTCTTCCAGATAGGTTGCTTAAACCATTAAATATATATTCATATATATATATCCTTAAGAAGCATCCTCTAACTTTTAAAAACTGTAGATTTTTTCCTAAAAAAAAGTATTTCTTTTTAAGAAATGAGTACTTTTAAGCCAGTACTCATATTCCAAAGAGTGACTACTAAATTCAAAGCACAAATTGCTAAATGCAGGAGATTTTTTCCCCTATCAAGCCTTTTTATTGTTTCCAAAAAAGCAGTCTTGTCTACAGAAAGCCCCAGTACCCGTACTTCGTGACAAAATTCATTCCTTAGGACAGTAAGGAAAACCAGTAAGATTCAGAACTCCCCCACCAGCATCATTTTTCTGAAATATAGACAGAAGTTTATCAAATATAATCAGAAAAAATATAATGTTTTAGGAACTTAATTCTAAAAGCTAAAAGAGCAGAGAATATTTTTATTTAGTATTTTTTGGCCTTTCTGTTAGATGACCTTATGTCCTGGTTTCCCCAGAATAGTCCCCATTTATGCCTCTTATCCTGGAGTAACTATTAATAGTGCTGCTTTCCACTCTCAAGGATCTCAGTCTGGATAGTAAATTATATGGCTGCCCACCTTTAAGCTATATATGAGGTGTGGGTTAAGAATTCCTGAAGTTTAGTCTTTTATTTGTATAAACCAGTAATATATAGAATGAACTATTAAATATTATTAAATTTGGTATAAGACATTATGTGTGTGTGTGTGTGCAGACACACATGCATCCAAATCCATAGCTTGTGAGATAAATATATTTAAATACGAAATGATGGAGTTAATCCTGCCACAATTACACGGCTACTCATGGTTAGATTTCTTTAAAGAAGTTATTTGGGGGCATTATATACATATTCCATAAGCCATTCCTAACACAGCTCTAAGTGCATGCTGACCCAGTTATAAGATATTCAAGAAAAAATTTCATTACTTGATATCCACGTTTATTTTCAATCAGAAACTGTATTACCAGACTTGATACCAAGTTTAAGTGGCTTTTATTTGGTTTAAGAAAACATATACACTCAAAGCACACACATTTTTATTTATTATGTTCAAACATAATTATTTGTTTGCTACTTGTCTCCTCTCTGACCTCTCTGAGCACTTAAGGACATCAGCTTTCCCATGTTCATCAGTACAGCACTTAGGACTTTTTAGGTACTTCTTAGCTATTCGTTGAATCATAATGTGAGCGAATGAATGAGTGTATCCTCATCTTTGAGTCTTTGTGGACAATTCTAAAAGCAGAGTTTACACGCTGGAAAAATAGTTGGTCATTGTTTTGAAGGGAACAACACTAATATTCATATGTGAATCCTGATATAATTATTTTTAAGTCATATTAACACCCAAACTTAATAAATCCAAATCTTATCCCAAACAATTACACTCCCTTTCATGAATGATTTCATTTTCATGGTAGAAATGGACCTGAGCTAATCAGGGAGCCCAGAGTGGGGTACACTGTAGACCTTTGCTCCTGAAAACATAGCTAAGCAGCATCAGCGTGACCTGCTTGTTTGTTAGAAATGGACCCCATCCCAAACCTCCTGAGTCCAGATCTTCACAGAACCAAGATTTCCAGGTACTCTGCGTGCACAGAAAGTTTGAGAAGCACCACTCACAGTGCTTCAAGTTTGAATGTTTACAATATGCAAGTCAAGACTGTGAAGGACAGAGAAGGAGGGTATGAAGGGATAAAATAAGGGATATAAATATTCCAAAGTGACACATTCATCTCTTAGTAGCGTGTAGTCTAGTGATGTAGACAGATCTATTTAGATCAAACCTGGTAGATAAAATAAGAATAAAATCATCTTGTAATTTTAGACAGATTAAAGTTAGTGCTAGAATAGGGTAAAACCAACACAGAACTTTCTGTCTTAGAGAAAGATCAACAAATCAAAAAGTAAAGTATAGATCTTTGGTTTTATGTTCACGAATACATACACAAGAGTTTCTCTCTCCTCTCTCTCTCTCTCTCTCTCACACACACACACACACACAGATTCATACACTTATGCTTCCTGCCTTCCTAAAAGGGTACTGATGTGGCTGAAATATGTATCACGGCTATTCTCCAGGTAGTTATGTTTCTCCTAATAATATACTTAAGCCCTAACTTCAATGCCCTCATTAGTAACTTGAATATCTTAAGGCTATCCATAGGGAAATAAATCGCAAATGAAAATAACTGCTTTTGACATGCACTGACCTTGTTAACCTTGCAGGTAAAAGCTCACCAAGCAAATAAATGTCATGTCACTAATGCAAGAATCGACACACAAAACACAGGGTTATGATGAGGCTCAGCTGTTGCTCTTTCTTGGGGAGGTGTAATAGAGCTGCTGCAAGCCTAGTGCACAGAAAAATAAGCACATCAGGATGAACCCAGGATACCAAAATGAGAATGTATAATGTCCCAGGTTTAGAGTTTAGGATTAATCAACAAAGAGCACTTCACTGACAAAATAATCACAAGTCCTTTGACTGCATTTTTAGAACACTATCTTAAATTTCTATCTTCAGTCTGCCAGTCTTGTTATTCCAAAGCCAATACACTTTTAACAATAAAATTTGACCACATCCTTATTTAAAATCATGTATGCTGAGAAAACCCCATTGAACCATTTGCAAAGCTATTGATCTTAAAACACATTTTTAAAATGTTGAACCAGGCAAATCTTGCATATGGACTTGGTTATAACATGTAATTTATACATTTTATATTATTCTAGAAGAAAATCAATTTAACAAATACTTACTGCTTCTGTACTATATGAAAGGTGCTGTACGGTATATTTGAAATCAGCTATGACATCTCTCTGGGAAGATTTTCCTGGACTCCCCTTTCCAGGTCGAGTCAAAATCCTGTCTTGTGTTACCATTTGTTTCTATAACGATTAATACAACAGAATGAAGCCTACAGTGTCATAATAATTTCCTTATATGCTTCTGATAACCAGTATAGTATGAAGTGCTTTTATCAGGAACAATGTTTTATTTTGCCTCCTTAGACCCTAATACAGTTTTCTGCATCAAAAGTCCTCAAAAATGTTAAACGAATGAATGATTAGTATGTTGATGGAGATAATTCACATGTAAGGTAACTGGCTACTTTGATAGTTCATGCGAACAATACTGGGATATTCTTAATAATGCTTCTCAGGAATGAGGAAGACGTTGTCAAAATTAGCAATAGAAGTCCACAAATATGAAAATATTAGATACATGTTTCTCACTTGGAGATGTCTGTTTCATAGGAAGCATCACCTAAGATTCCACGCAAGTATGTTTCCTTTTCCACATTGCAAAAATCGGTCTTCCCCCCAAAGTGAACCTGATCCTTGTGGTAACATTGAAATAGCAGATTCTCCAAATTTCCAGTTGTCAATGTTTCCTAAGTATTAGAATCCATACTCTGCTAGCATAGTCCATTAGAATTATATCATAAGCATTTGCCAGGGTACTAAATGCCTTGAAAAACATGTGCACACAATACTGACGTATTTATAAGTAAAATGATGGCTGGAATTAGCTTCAAAATCTTTCATCAAAAATAAATTTGAAAAATCATTGAAACATGCTTCTTTTTAAAATCCTTAAATGTTTGCCCAAGGCTTTCATAGAGATTCTGAGAAGATAAACACAAGGCTCCCCACCCTACCTTCGCAGCAGTAAGTATCTAGATGAATCCGTTCATGAGACGTTGTTTGATTATGCATAAATTTTCCAGTTCTCATCTAGACTTACTCTCAGTCCATTGGTCAAATGTGAATATTCACACATTAACCAATAATCACACACATACATGATCATGAATAGGAGATACACGCCTGGCCTGCAACGCAGAATAAAAGTGATGAAGTTTCCTATTCTCGTTTGCTTGTCCTCATCTACAGAAAGCCTTGTTTAAATAATGCTATAAGTATATTACTTTGCTAAAAAATTGGCCCATGTGTTTTGAACATTTGTGTCAGATTTGCCAAGGAATAAATGTACTTCGAACAGGGTTTCTTAATACAGTAAATTATTCTGATTTGATTCAGAACTTGAATTTGCTGTGGAAGGCTGGCTCTCACTGTCTGCCTGAACATAATGAAGTAATTACAAGAAATTAAAAATTCATCCCTTTTCCTCCTACTCATGACATTGAATTTAGTTTTTCTTGTTTTAAAATAGTATATATATATATATATATATATATATATATATATATGTATATTTACCTATTAATACAAATATAGGCATAGATTAGACAGACTTGGACATAGATAGATCACCCAGCAATGAGACAGCAAAGCTATGGTTAGAAAAAAATATATATGTTCATGTGGTCATTCCTCAAATAAAGTGTCTGTTTTCTCCTAATTAATTGCTCTTAGAGAATTTCATATGCATAATTCATACCCGATTTATTTCCTAATGAGAGATGCAGTTTTAATACAGACATAAATGTATTAGTCTAAAAATAGAACCAGCAAACTTGTTTAAACATTCTTATTTTAAAATGTCGGCTCCCTCTCTGTGAATGCCAATTCCAAAATGGCTTTATTAACCCAGGAACTAATACTAGCATTATTGCTCAATCTTACTTCAGATCCAATTATCATATGAAGTGATACAACTTATAAAATGCAGACTTTTAGGGACATGTGCTAAAGGCAATATAACACCTTCTACCATAAGAGTACCAATAGGAGCAGCTGTTGTTTGAGGGAATTTGTTTCCTAAAGGAGTGGACGTTTCTTTGGACCGAGTGGACGGGCAGACGCAATGCATTCACAAATTATTGCAGTAGGAGGTATCAGGATGTTTCAGCTAAAACAGGCCAAAGTTATGATTAATACTGATTTTTTTATATCTAGACCAGGTCTCTATGTGATACAGTTCTGTGCTTTCAGAAACGTATGTCTTATTATTGACATTTTTTTCCTACACCTAAGAGACGGAGATTATCCAGCAGCAAGTCATTTTCCAATGTTAATTGCATTCTTTCAAGAAGGAGAAATGCTCATGACAGTAATGTAATTGTACTTTTTCAGCCCCTCCAAGCAAAGCAATAGCTTACTTGGGTTGGCACCTGTGAGACCAAATATTGTTTTTACTTAAGTGAATTAGCAACTATGGATCAGGAAAGAAATATTAGGACCCACTGAGACTTGATGCCTAGCTTATGTTTTCCCAGGTTGGGCCTTACATGCGCCAATGGAAAGAAACTAAATTATATCTACCCTTAGCTTTCCTGCCCTGAACCCCAACTAGTTTATGAAGGTAATTAGTACTTTCAGTAATTGGACCTCACACTCTCCATGGCTTAAGTCCCAAGTTAAAGGTATTGTTGCAGAACACCTTTGAGCCTTGTTGGGGATATGGTCACCTTACAAGAATTATCAAATTTAATAGGATACTTGAGTTTCTGACTTAATAGACTTCTCCAGAGGACAACGGTGCTCCAGTTGTTTAAGTTCACTACAAGGGCTGCCTTCTGGGGCACGAAAGTATGGAGAAGCAGGCTAACGAGTTACTAGGGAGGGGAAACAGAGAACAGCCAGCATATGCCATGCTTCTCCTTCCTAACGGGCATGCACTGCACTGCCTGGCTGGGAGTTCGGACTTCCCTAAATTACAGTCAGTCCTCAACTCTTGTACAGGGATCACCCTAGACTTGCCTTGGCTTGTCCTGCAGAAGAGTATTCCCACAGACAGAACAAGTGGAGAGGTTCAACAGCAGGTTACAGACTTTCAGTCAGCCAGAAACTGACAGTCGTCACACTAGATGGATAAACATGGCTGGTCTGATTAAACTTTTTTTTTAACAATATTATGCCAGTATAAATCTTCCTTGGTTGTTTCTCTTTTGTTTCTCTTATTTTGTTATTTATTTTAACTATCTAGAAAATCATGCAACAATCACATTTTACTGACTACCAGGAGTTTAAAAACTTCTGCCATTTTTGCTTCAGATACCTCAAAAATATTCTTTAAAAAGGTATCTGAAAGAAATATGGAGAAAGTATGATTCTTGGAAATACCTCCTCTCAGTAGGACAGAGCCTCACTTCTAGTCAACTGTGCTTAGATTGTGTACACATACGATATATTACACATGTTATATAGTATATATGTACACATATAACATCAGTTATATAATATTATATATAAGACTGTACATTTAAAGTCAGTTTCATACTTTATATATTAAACGGTTGCTTAACTGTTGATAGAAAAAATAAATTAAAATAGAATAGCTTATGAACTACCTTGTGTTATTATTATTTAATTCCTAATTCTCTGTTTTTACACTGAACCATTTTGTTTGTTTGACATCAACTCAGTTCTTTGCATTCTTTTCCTTCAAACCACTGACTGAGAAAGGGTCATTTAAACCTCCCATAAGCTCTCAAGAGCTGAGTGATGGGAAAGGCAGTTGTTCTTTTAAGAACACAACATCTTGAATCAGAAGAGTGACAAAGGAAAACAATACAAATGGAAGTGATAAATTAATTTATAGTATATCATCTTTGGATATTCTCTACATTAGTGCTTCTGAGGGGTCTTTTTTCCCAACAGCAGCAAAATCCTTTCTTCAAAGAAATCTTTCATAGAAATCGAATACATCAAGCCTTAAAATTGATGCTGTTCAAGTTAAGAGTGGGGGTGAGGAGTCCAGAGCCAATTCAGCCTCCTCCTGAGCCCACCCTGTGAAACACACAGGCTCTGAGACACAAGCCATGGAACCCCTAAAACTCTGAGATGCATGGTCAGAAACTACTGTCCAAGCTTATTTTAATTATAATAGTTTAACTCCTATTAATATTTTCGGTGAGTGATTCCCTCCCAAAAGTGCTTTAGAATCACCTAGAGAGATTTTAAAAATGCCTGTTTGGGCCTCATCTATAGAGATTCCATTTTAATTGTTCTGGAGTGGGTCCTAGAAATCAGTGTTTTTTAAAAGCTCTACAAATAATTTCAATATATAGTGAGCTAGCTTTGAGAAACCCTGCCAAAACTCTAAAAAAAATAATAAATTTGGAGCCTAACTCTATGAGTTTTTAATTTCCTTGAGGACAGAGGCTGTACTTTATACATCTTTTCCTGCAGTCAACATTTGAATCCATGAAAGAAGGAAAGAAAATATTACAGCCAATCAAAACATCCAAGAACACTAATTTGTCTGTGGAACGTGCAGCATCCCAGGCTTGGAATCAAAGGGCCTTCTTCCTTCCTTCGCCCACCCTACAATCGTTGATATGCCAGGTGCCATGTTAATCATTGTGTTTTCTAAGTCTAATGAGGAAGGCAGACATTTAAATAAGTAAATAAGTGTTTATAGTATCTAGTAAGTGCTATTAATGAAATAGAAAAAAATTTGGCACTGAACCAGCCTGAAAGACTTGGAGATGCTTCCTAGAAGAAGGGACCCCTGAGTTCAGTACAGAAGTCTAAGAAAGAGGGTACAGACACAGGAAAGTAATGGAGAAAAAGAGGGGGAGATACCAAATCGATTTCTTTGAAATATGGTCTCAGGTTTAAATAAAAAAGAGATAAGAAAGAAAAGTTATAGAGTGGCGGCAGAAGATGAGGAGAGGAAAAGAACAGTTAACAAGAGCCGTGAGGGACCAGGACAGCTCGGCAGTCTTGTGAGACACTCAGTGCTGAGCTGACTCGTAGCTAAGGCAGTGCGTCTCAAACTTGAAAGTGTGTAAGAAGCACCTGGGGCCCTTCATGAAGTGTTGGTTTTCACTCAGTAGGTTTGGGGCGGGACCTGAGATTCTGGATTTCTAACAAACTCCAGGTGATTACGGACGCAGTTGGTCCATGGATTACACTTTCAGTAGCCAGGTTGTAACGTTTAGCACAAAAATATCATGTGCTTTTATTCTTTCAGGGACTGTAGTTTATTACCTAACTTTTTGCTTTTTCCTAACTTCCTTTATTTTTAATCTGCATTTTTTGAGGTGCAGTCACTGATGTGTTCCGTGTAGAGACTTACATACAAAGCCCGGGTGGATTCTTGCCATTATTTGACAAACCGTGGTTCTTTCCATCTAGTCGGTTACACCCCACGCGTTGACTGGGCTCCCCTGAAGTGGCCAGCATGGTGCTAACCATCTCTGGGGACATAACAGAATTCTAAGACATGCTGTCTACCTTCAAGGAACTAACTACAAACTTGAGAAAGGACGGACATGCATAGCACATACCTTACGACAAAACGTTTAGAACAAGGTGTCCCATCTGCAGCATTAGAGAGTTTTAGGAGAAAAAAGAGTCAATAAATCTGGGACATGCAGAGAAAATATCCCTGATGGTGCCCTCTAGCTGCAGCTCTGCTAAAATATTGTGGAAAACCTTTGCCAGCTCCACCAACTTTCTTTGAGAAGCATGCGTGGATTTTTTTTTTTTTTCCTAACTGTTCTAAGAACATAAAGGGGATAAAATAAACCAAAATAAAGCTATTTTATATCTTTTTGGACAACCGGAGTTTGTGATGAGAGAGAGGGTGGAGGGTAGCCACCGGACCTCCTTCCCCCAACTGTACTGAAAGTGTGGACACAGGAGATTCTATTCAGCAGCCCCTGGGATTGGGCTCCAGACACATAAGTAGCGCCTTGGCGTGTTCCTCTGGCCTGCCTTACAATTGATTAGGCCACAGTTGTTTATTTTGAGACATTCAACTAGAGACCTTGAGAGAGGCCTACCCTCTGGTTTGTCCTGATCCTTCTCTAAGTGTGGGAACCTTTGTCTAATTGGATTGACTGTAAGTGTAATGATCATGGCGTGAGTTCTCTAAGCAGTGCCCAACCGTGGACATTCACATGGAAATGAGGTTAATTACACAGCATAGATGTGTCTAATGATTGCACCTGCAGCGCCACAGCGACCTCCCTTTAACTCAGTTTCACAAACAACTGCAAAGAGCAGCTGCATTCGTTTCCACAGTTAGAGTTTAAAAATCTGTAACGATCCCCAACAGAATAGAGGTGCAGAGGGTGAGAGTGAGGAAGGAGAGGATTCTTCCGGATCAGATGTCTTTCCCCAGCCACCTGCGGATCGTGCTAATCCCGGGAGCCTCAGGCACAGACACGCAGCCACCATAAGCTGCTGCCGGTCTCCCCACTCCCCGCATCCACTTCTGACTGAGATCAGAGTTTCTCATCTGTCAGGATTCGTTAATATGGTGATGGAGATTTATGAAAGGCAAGGTCTGCAAAACTCCAGAATACAAGGTCATCATAAGTAGCCAAACTGTATTAGTCAGTTCTTCAGAGAATCAGAACCAATAGGATATTTATATCTGTATCTGTATCTATAATATATCTATAGCTATAATACATCTCTATATCTATAGCTATAGCTATAATACATCTCTATATCTATAGCTATAGCTATAATACATCTCTATATCTATATCTATAGCTATAATACATCTCTATATCTATAGCTATAGCTATAATACATCTCTATATCTATAGCTATAGCTATAATACATCTCTATATCTATAGCTATAGCTATAATACATCTCTATATCTATATCTATATCTGAGAGTTGTTATAAGGAATTGGCTCACATGATTATGGAAGCTGACAAGTTCCAAGATCTGCAATCTGCAAGCTTTAGACCCAGGAGAGCTGACGGGGTGGTTACAGTCTGATGTCCAGCAAGCTTGAAACTCAGAAAGAGCTAATGTTCCAGTTTGAATCTTAAGGCAGGAAAAATAACAAAAACAAAAATGATGTCCCTGCTTAAGGGCAGTCAGGTAAGAGGAGTTCCCTCTTATTCAGGGGAAGGTCAACTTTTTTTGTTCTGTTCAGGCTTTTAACTGATCAGATGAGGCCCACCCACAATAGGGAGGGCAATCTGCTTTAAATGTTAAACTCATCCAAAAACACGCTCACGGAAACACCCAGAATAATGTTTTA
This sequence comes from Eubalaena glacialis, assembly GCF_028564815.1. Taxonomy (NCBI): domain Eukaryota; kingdom Metazoa; phylum Chordata; class Mammalia; order Artiodactyla; family Balaenidae; genus Eubalaena; species Eubalaena glacialis. Next base: position 59,700,760 of record NC_083734.1, on the reverse strand, counting down.
CCAAACATCTGGAACCCTGTGGCCCAGTCATACTGACACATAAAATTAACCATCACACAAACCATTCCCCTAATCCTGGGAGGACTGCTTGGAAGCAGTGCTACTGAGTAAGACCCAAAGGCTTGTTGCTGATCCGTTTATCCACCCCTTCCCCCTGCCATGCTATCAAAGCCCCCGCCTTCTCTCTCTCTCCATCTTCTCTTCTTTGTGTCCTATTTCCCTTTCCTTGTGTCTATCATTATCCCCATAGGCACTTAGGAATATCAGGAAGACATTATCCTACCACAGGTGCTGACCCCACCCCTAAACACAACTGAACCTTCGCAGAGCTGACTTGACCTGACATGTACCCATCCAATGCGTGTTCAGGTCCCAGACTAATCACACAGAGAATCTCTGCATTTATGTCAGTGATGCCAGTTGAAAAAACCACAGACATTCACACGTCCACATTCACAATTCTCTTGGATTTTAAGAAACATTTTATTACACACGTAGAACTACTAGTCCCATGACTTTCTGTAGTTGCAGCTACAATTTTGAGATCCAAATGGTATTCCCCAGCTGTGGCTGGGAAAGATAATTGACTGCAGCCAAAGTCAAATACGCCCTCAAATATTTAAATATTTAAGGAATGTGCTTTGGGCTCTAGGAGCAATTCTGAAAAGGGGAGGTCCAAAATGTTTATGAATAATTGTATAAACTTTCAAAGGGACTGAATTGAAGGTGAGGACACCCATGGGGATGTGTAGCTGGTGACGTCTGTTAAAATAACTAGATTTATTTACCTTTTAGTCTTGCCCCATGTCTCTTTTCATACCATTTGGTCCACAAAAGACAAGTATGGGGGCAAGCTAACTAGGCACACTCACTAGTAGTCACGTACAAGGCAGCCAGAAATTATGTTCTTGCGCTCTGACCTTGCTCAACATTAAACTAGCTTCAGATTGCGGGGGGGGGGTGGGGGGGGTGGGGGGGGGGCGGGCAGGATTAGCCAGAACTAAATTTATCTCAGAGAAACATCATGCAAATTCCATTCGCCACCTCGGTAGGTCTCCAAATAACAAGCTCTGCTTAAAAGCACTGGGCTAAGCCCTCTGTGTTTGCTGTGTATGTGGGGATGGGCGGGGGTGGAAGAGTGAGGGCCAGTGAGGAAAGGAAAGGGATAGTTTCCACTCACACTTCATTCTGAGGATCAATCTCATGTGTAGTAGGCAACTAAATTTGTTTTCCAAGTGCGAAGTAGACAAGCAGAGACAGACCAATGGACTTTTGCAAAAGAGACTAATTTTCTATTCCTTTGACTCTCAAGACACAAGCTGATTTGATAAAATGCTGAAAAAAGAACACCCTATCTCCATTTTCGGTCAATCCAGAAAAGACAACTGGGCTTCTTTGGAATATGTTCACGCCTGGACTTGTTACTCACAGCTTACCTTCTCAGAGGTTAACAACAAGTAATGTTCCGCCCAGGAACCTAAACTCAAAATGTGTTGCTATCACCAATAATGGTTTGCAAAGAAGGGAAAAGTCACGATATGTGTGATGGAAGGCATGATACAGGTACTTAAGTAAATTGTACTCAGGGTGGGAAAACACAGACTTGATCTAATTACTGGGCAACAGATGCTAGGAACTCGCCCATCTTTACTCACAGTGGCACCCAACTGGTTTCCACCAAGCTGTGTGTTACCAAGGTCAGTTCCCAGGGTGCTGAAACACCCAGATGCCTTCTGCTATCACTGGTCACTCTAGAATCATGTTTGCTGAATGTATGAAAACCATTTATAGTCAGGACACTTAAAAAAACCACAGCCTAACTGGAACATTTGGGATAAAAAAGAATTGCAGGAACATAATACAGTTTTAGCGCTTAAGAGGAACACACATGCACTTTAAAAGGACGCCATTTGGTTTAATTTGGATTCTTAAAAACAGTTCATCCAAACAAGATTTCTGTTTACACTTGGGGAGGCTCATTTAACTTGTTCTGTTTTGCAAAGCTCAATGTTTCTGTAATATGTTTGGGTGGCATCATTTCAAATCAAAACAAGGAAAGTGGTTCTCAAAAATAAAATCAGAGGCCAGCTAAATAAGGATTTGCTAAGTCAATTGGTTGTTTGCTTATTTATACTACACTTCTTTTCCTCCCTCCTTTGGGAGTTTGTATTCAAACACACACACACACACACACACACACACGGCGTGCGCGTGCAGGACAGTCTTGGTAGGGATTATAAAGGAAGGGCGCATCACGTCCTCTGGTTCCTGTGACAATTTGAAGGAGCAAATGTATATATGAGTGTATATATGTAGGGACCAGACATATATATCAGATTATGTATCATATATCAGACACATATCTCATATTACATATACGAGAACTATACATGTTTGTGTATATATATATACTATATATAGAGAGAGAGTTTTACTTATTCAAAGAAAAGAGAAAAGCTAAAAGCTGAGAGAACAGTTTAAGATGTAAAACAAAGAGACTTTCACCAGGCCTAGCCTGTTCAAACATGCTATCTTTTTTTTTTTTTCCTTTTTCTTTAAGGGAAAACCTCTGAAGCTGATTTGCAATTGTTAAGCTAATCTGTGGCCTAGGGGGAGAAAAAGCCACCAAAACCTTATAGAAATGAAGGAAATTACACAGACATGCCCACCCCCAGATTTAACGTTCCACTTCCATGTGGTTTGGAACACATGAGAAGTGTGAGTTGTACTTGGAAAGGAAAAGCAGGCATCAACAACATCTGGGAGAAGAGTCGCGGTAAATACAGAGATCCTTACAGTAGTTGGGGATACCACTAATTCAGGCTGGCAGCAGCTGAGTTTTATTATTAAAAACATTTTTATTCCCTCTACCAGATTCTGCAAAGACAAGAAAAACGTATATATCTGTAGGCTGAGGATATCCGTAGCTGAGGATTTATTAAATGTGTTCAAGTTCATTCATTCACCCCCGTGGGCAATTATTTCTGGAGCACCTACTATGTGCCAGGTCTTGAGTAACAGCCATGACCGAAGATGAGGAGGCACCTCTGTTATCAAAGTCACACTCTGGAAGGTACTGGCAGACCATAAAGACATTAACACAGAAGCATGGCAATTAGATTGTAATTTTTATTAACAGATCAAAATAGAGCAATGTAATACGTAATGAAGGTAACCGAGGAGAAATACAAGTGGCTGCTTTAATCTAAGTAGGTCTTGCTGAGGAGGTAGCACTGACCTAAGACCTGAAGGCCAGATGGAACCAGCCAAGCTGATACCTGCAAAGACTCTGCTGGACCTATTTTTAATTCCCCAGTGCCTACCAGATACATTTCCAATCTCTGTCCTGTCATCCAAACCCTCCATGGTCTGATTATCACATATCCCTCCAGCCTTAGCCCCCATGATGCTTCTGTAAAAATTCTTGACTCTACCCTAACTAGGGTTCTTTGTTCATGACTGTAGGGTTTCTCACATAGTTCCAACTTCATGGACTGCTTCTTCAACCCTACTTTTTTGTGTCCAAATTCTCCCATCCTTCAAGAGCCTTGGTAAATGCCATCCTCTCCACAAACTCTTTCTAAAACCACTTATGTAATTTCCCCTTCCTTGAATTCCTATCTCATTATGAATATATCTTTTTTCATATCACTTTGTAATCTCTCTTCTTTACCTTATACTCTAGTTATTTATGTATGTCGCCTATTTCTCCTTATGGAGAGTAAGCTCTTTGTGAATGGCTCTCTGATCTTTTTGTCTTAACTATTAGGATCTCTTCTGGTTTCTTACTAAAAGTTTTGCCAAGGGCTCAATAAATATCTATCGCATGAACAACTGAATGAAAGCTAATCTCTAAACACAAAAGTAAAAGTGAGGTGTATATGTGTGTGTGTGTGTGTGTGTGTGTGTGTGTGTGTGTAGTTAGTGGAGGGCTAGAGCAATGAACTGGGGTAATAGTAGAGTGGGGAACAGCACAGAGACTAAGATCACTAAATCATCATAATTTTCAAAAATTGTTTTCTGCTTCTTTTTCATTATATTTGTCATCAGCACTCAATGTTTGAGTCAATCCAATGGAATTCAGTATTAATATGGCCAAGTTCTCTGTTTGGTGCTGATAAAAGCAAGCAAATTTGCTTACGAGAGTGGAAATCATTTCCAGCCGTAACTCCAGCCAATGGTCTACCTCTATTAATGGAAAAGTTTGAAAAGCACACCCCACATACTACAGATCAGAAGCAGCATCTTTACAGGGAAAGGGCAATGCATGCCTTAGCTGTCTTGGCTTCTCCCCATTGATAACCTTGCTAAGAGGATGCTGAACTTGCAGTGCCACTCAACAATCTATATTTCTCATCGTAGAATACAAAAACTAAACGGGACTTCAGGGAATCCTTTTGAAAAAGATGAATTTGAAGCTTTGAGAGGTAAAGTGATTGGCCCGGGATCTCAGTGGTAGATTCAGCAGTCTCAACCCTAAGCACAGTATATTTTGACACCACACTGTCTTAATCTCCATCATATCATAATTTTAAACGAGGAGAGACCCTCCTCCCATCATGCTGTTTTAAAGGATTTAGACAAATTGCTTCTGGGGGGAAAACAATCCCTTAATTACTAAGATATGCAAATACAAAAACAAAAAAATCCTCAAAAAAACACTCTTGATGAAGCTTCACACCAGTTGCATCACTTCTGGCTCTAGGCCATCCAAAACAGAGGAGGTAGGTGGTGTTTATCTCTTTATGTCTCTTTATGTTTCAAAATAACTGACTCTCAGGAAGAACTACAACTGAAATTGTCCCCAACATCACTCAAAGGGAACTGGGTGCAACGAGGCGCTATGGGAAAGTGAAAAGAAAAGAAAGAGGGAAAAAAATGCATTGATGCATAGTAAAGCGAGGAATAGGACAGAGATCTGGAGGGCTTGTCGGTTCCAGCAATAACAAGAGTTGACATTTGTTACATGTTAATTACATGGTATTGTCTTTTGGAGGTTAAATCAATCAGAAATTTCCTGTACAGCTAATAAAATTGGAACCCATCTGTGGTTTGCCAAGTCACGTTAGACACACTGTCTCAGGACAGAGTCACAATGCTCAGGCTTTAATTTGTTCTGGGCAGAAGAAATGAGAAACAACTTCTTTAACTGAATTAGATTCACAGGTGCTGTCCAATAGTAGGGTGCTAATTGTAATAAAAAGTATTATTATAGCTGTCACTTACTGAAAGTGTATTGTGTACCAGGCACTTTTCTAAGCACTTCACAATAGAATCTTATTTGTTTGAAACTAAACCTGATTCAGTCAAGTGTTATTGTCTCCTTTTTAAAGAAACAGAAACTGGATCTCAGAGAGGCGAAGTAAGGTTCCAAGATCACACAGATGGTAAATATCGCACTTAGAACTTGAACTCAAGTTTGTCTAATACCAAAATCTCAGGCTATATCTAATATATTCCAGTGCACACATTAAGTATTCAGCTAATTCTTGATGATTTCAATTGAACACTAACGAGACACATTTTAAGAGCGAAATCTTATAGTATCTACTAAAACATGTTGATTTATATGACTATCTTCTATAATTAATACAATCCTTCCCAAGAGCGAAGTTGTTTTGAATATTTAAACTGTAAGTGCCTCCTAAAACATTCGGTTGTTTTCTTTATTGAAATAATTTACAGACAATCGATACCATGCAACAGATTAGATGAGCCTTAAATGGTTTTTAAGTTACCTCTGGTTTAAGTAAGATAATCAGAAAATGAGTGACTGGGCTCATTGAACAACTCACTTTAGGTTGATTCTTCTATACATTGGCTTTTGAGGTCTATCTCATGAAAACCAAGACACAGATCCCTAGATTCATGGGGTTTTTTTTGAACTATTTTAAAATTTAACTCTTCCAAGAAAGAGTTTCCGCTGATTCCCTGCACCAAAGGCTCCATGCTTCTTCACCCTGTGATACTCCAAACTTCATGACATATCATTAATTTATTTAGGGCTAAACAATTAAAAATACCAACAATTAATTTATTGTACTATGCTTTATGACCACATCAATTGTTAGATCTGTCCCAGATTCAGAGATGTTAAAATGTAAGAAAAAAGTCTATCCTGGCATCCATGAAATACATTTACATGGTTTTTTTTTTTTTCCCTGACATGTCTAGATACTGAATCAATGTTGTAGATTAGTAAACTGGCTAAAGTGGGACTAGAAAGTGTTTAATCTTTGGATTTAAAATTTTATTATAGGGAACTTTCACCAGCCAAGGTGATCATGAGGGTGGAAATCTGTGACTTAGCAGGGTTTTGAGGACATAGAATTGTTTCCATTTTCCAAAAGTGGGATTATGAAGGTCCCTGTCAATTCTTGTTCATTCTGCTGACTACCTTCATTAAGGAGAGGGTCAAAGATGCCCAATAAACTCATGGAATTTTTGTACTTAATTTTCATTTATTTATTTATTTATTTTCCTTTCATGTTTTCAAGACTTCTAATGCTAAATAGGGCTTAGAGATCAAAGGAAATACTCTATGAAAACTATTTCATAGCTACAAAAATTAAAGCCCCATTTTGGTAAGATCACCTGAGGCTATTCGTTGCCTTTTTGCACACTGATGTCCTAAATAAATTCTTGTCAAGAAGAAATAATTGACGTTACCAACTCCTTCTAATATTTTGTAAATCTGGTCCCTCTATGAATCAGCCACAACTTACTTTCTTGAATTCCCTCAAGGCCCATGCTGACTTGGCCCCATCCTGCTTCCTTTGTGAGAACCGGCTTCCAGCTATCCTACTACTGCAGAGGCCCTTTAATTGGCTGCCTGATAAATGACACACTGTATTCTTTTTATTGGGATAATTCCCAGGCAACTGATTGGATACATGGAAATGACAGAGGATTACTGGCTGCGCTGGAGTCTTGCTTATTAACCAACACAGGTGGGACTGGTATTTGTCAACCTAAATTTCCTTCTGCATTCATCTGTGTTGTTGTTAGGCAGACCTCTGGCTCACATCAAGATCTTGAAAGTGAATTCTTAAACGTGCACTAAGCCCGAAACTTGATTTTTCTCTTAGGCAATGTCATTATGGACAACACAAAGGGGAGAATTCACAACATTATCCGAAAGAATCAAGGCTCCAAAACTGATAATGAAGGAAAAGTAAGTTTTGAAGGCAGGGGAGAGGGAATTTAATTATATAAGCTTTCAGATAACTAGATACATAAATGCCAAGGTCAAAGTGATTGTGTCACTATCGTGACAGTTCCAAAGGATCAACCCAATCTTTATGTTTCCTTTTAGGTCATGTGCTCGGAAAGGACATTTTTCTTCTTCCTATGGCACAAGCAGAAATTTGCTTATTGGGAGTTAAGAGTTTTTGCCCATCTGCTTACATAGATCGAAGCCTGTTTTCCTCCCATTTCTAAGGGTGAAATAGTTTGACGCATCTTACTGTTGTATATTATGCACCATTCTTATACTTCCTTTCCAAGCCTATCATATGTACTTTGCCTCCAGCAACTGACAATATCGGTTTTACATGCATGCATGAAGGGCAGCTAAAATTTGGCAAGAAGTGACAAGTAAGATTTTTTTATTTTTTCCACTTGGAGGAGGGATAACTTTGAACTATTTCCATAGTTCCCTTTAAACCATGCATGTGTGTGGCTTGGCCATGACATAAACTAAACAAGCCTGACGCACACTTTCTATTAATGGGCATGGCTAGTCTTGGGTCTGCCTTGCGTTCCTGAGTTTGTCATCAAGACACACTATGCCACCAACACCTTGTAAAATGTTCTTCCCTACTTTATAATTGTTTCATCATTCCAGGGAGGCAAAACATTATTGTGAGGATAAATGTTAAATTATACATTTCAGAAAACAAATTCTTAAGTAAAACTGGGGAAAAGGCCAAATTTGACTGAAGCCCACTCAATAATATTTTTGTGCTTCAGCTACTCTTGCTTCTGACACTTAATTTCTTCCATTTCACAGGATCCCCGTGACTTTTTAAACTAGTCAGAGTTCTTAATTGCAGTGCCTTGTCTCGGCTGCTCTCTTTCAGTATTACTCAAGTTCAAAAATCTTTCTTGCCACGTTTTTTGTTCATCTGATCCCTTCCTTCTAATCAGATTTGAAACTACCATACAGCATAGAGCTAGAGCAGCAATCTGATTAAACACATCTGCAATATTACATGAAAAATGATAAATCATGAGTTAGCTCATGCCGTTTCACTCCCTCTGTTTTCTTTCTTAAGATTTTCTTTGATGCAGACCATTTTTAAAGTCTTTATTGAATTTGTTACAATATTGCTTCTGTTTTATGTTTTGGCTTCTTTTTGGCCAAGAGGCGTGTGCGATCGTAGCTCCCCAACCAGGGATCGAACCTGTACGCCCTGCAGTGGAAGGTGAAGTCTTAATCACTGGACCGCCAGGGAAGTCCCTCACTCCCTTTTCTTCCTGAAGTCTCCCTACTTCCTCTATTCCTACCTAGTTTCTCTAAAGACCTTTAATGTTAATTCTGATTCTCTCTTTTCCCTGAAGCCTCTGACTCCCCAGCAAACTGAGAGCTCTCACTTCCTTCTATATATCATTCTTTTACAGCTTTAATTAGATGGTGCTATAAACGTTATCATTAGCTCTCTTCTCCTTTACACTATTCTGTTCTCCCCAAACACAACAAAGTTATAAGTTATAAGGCGGAGGTTATGGTAATCGGAGAGAGCACAGGAAATGGAGTTAGGAAGATCAAAGATCAAATTTTTCTCTGCCATTTTCTAATTGTGTGACCCTAAATAGGTTATCGTTTTAGAATTGCCTTTATATTCTGTAAAAAAAATAGTGATAACAAAAACCACCTTTTAGGAGTATAGTCAGTAACTAAAAAAGCTACTGTATATAATTTGCTTAGTGTACTCCCTGACAGTTATGCTGTGCAGTAAGTGTTACCTCCCCATGCATACTTTTATCCCCAGTACAGGGCAGGCTCTGTGTTTTATTTTCAGCCATCAACAACTATTTTTGAATTGATGTTGCTGCAACCATGAGTCTCTCCTACTCTTTATCTCTCCCTAGGAACTTGTTTATGTTCAAAAGAGAGGCTGATTCTCAGAAAGTCAAGCTCTTTATAAGGAAACACGTGTTGTTATTTTGAGGGGCTGCTTCAGGCATTGCCCAGTATTCAGCAGCAGACTGGGTGTGGGGGGTGGCCCCCGTATGGATCCTGCCCTCCTAGGTGGAAATCCAGCCACTAACAGTCATTTTAGAACATGAAGGCTAAAGAAATAACATAACATGCAGCTGAACACTGACAGCATGCTGTAAACTTCCCCTTTCAATAACAAAATAATTGAGGGTTTGGTACAGTTAGGATCCTTGTAAGATATGATGGAACAGTTCCAAGAATGAGCCCGTGGAGGCACACCCCAGAGGCAGGAGGACTCCACTGCCTCTCTCCAGCCCAGGTGTCCCCTCCCACCCTTTCGTGCTGGGTGAGGAATGAGCAGAGTGCCTTGTTTGGGGTAGCTGTGCTTCGGGACGTTTTTCTCCAAGGCACCCCTAGAGGGCAGGATAACTCTCTTCCTCATGTTCTCAGCTACAGGCCAGGGACACATGCAAAGTTGGAAAGTTAATCTGTTCTATGCAACAGCAGGACTCAAGTGATTCAAAATTTAGTTGCAAGTAAATAAAAATTTTTAAAAATTTTAGTTGCAAATAATTTAGACCCAATTATCAACTGATAAACCCCAGCGCCTAATACTCATAAAGTGCCTACTGTGACTGTGTGTTTTTCTGTTGGCATGATTGTGCAATTAGACATCATGAACATTATATGGACCTACATTCTTCAACAGTCAAAAAGTGACCTCTATACTCTTAGGTCAACTGTAAGAGTAATTTAAGAATATGTTGTTTTATTTAAAAGAAATGTGCTTTGTCTCATTCATAAATGAATGTTAAAAATTGTATCCTTATTTGATAACTACACTTTTAAAATTTCAATTTTAATGCAGAGTGCCCTAATTTTCTGGGACAAATTCAGTTTTTATATCATTGCTTTGTATATAGATTTAAAACTGCATCTTTTTTTTTACTCATATATCCATTAGAAGCATAGTGTAACTTTAGTCACTGAATATTTATACTTACTAAAACTAATGTCATGCTAAACTGAGGAAATGTCTGCTCTAAGCCTGTTTTATCATTTATAAAAAAATAATATTGGTACGTTTCTCATGTGGTTGTTTTAGGAATAAAATGAGACAATGTATGTGAAGCACTTAACACAATGCCTATCATAAGCAAGCACCCAGTAAATATCAGCTATGATTACAAAAGACACAAAATTTTGTGGCACCATCCTCTAAAACCTTTTAACAAGGCATTGCTTTATTACAAAGAGGCATCTGATTCTCATTATTCTAATATTCTGGGTGTTCTGGTGTGTCATTTATTGATTACAAACATATACAGGTGTAGTATTCACATAAGGAATGATTTGAGAAACAGATAAGAGCGGCTTCCATTAGGAATACACACACTCACCAATTCACAAAAATCTCACCTGACCAATCTGAATCGTGTCAGTCAGTGACTTGGAAATGGGCAATTGTATAGAATTTTTTCTTACATTTTAGTAATACCAGTGCCAATTTATTGATATACAGCTTTCTAAATTTTTGAACAAAATAAATATTTTTGTCTTGGTAATTTTATCAAATACAGAGTACTTGCTCATAAAAGAAAGATCAAATCTTTAAGAATAAAGATTTGACGGATAAAGGAGATTGATAACCTCCACGTGTCCTCTCTCAATCCCACCTTCCTTTTATGAAATCAAATTTGTCCCTGAGACGTTGTCAGTATCATACAAAAATTGTAGTCAACACCTTATTCTCACCTCCTCCACCTAGAAAATAAAGAGCATCTGACTCAAGCTAAAAGGGAAACTCTCCGAAGCCCTTCAGCATGCTTTCTCAGATGCAGCCCCTTCACCCTCAGAACCGGCGGCGAGGGACTAGCCACTTAGGGCTTCAACTCTTGGCGCCAGGGATCTCCATGGCCGAATAAACCCCGTCTCATCTCCTAATTAATGTCTGAAACTCCACTTTCCTAAACTCTTTCCTTTTCTCACAGGTTTTGATATATATGAGGAACATAATTTTATAGTGTCCTTAGTCATTTGAAACTTAACACAAATGAAGAGCTTGATGACTTATTAGTTAAAAGAATAAGGTAGGGCAATCGAAGGCACTGACGTTCGGATAAAAGGACAAGAGTGAAAGAGTACATTTAAAAAGACGCACAACTCAAAGCTCATAGTGTAAGGACATAATACCAATATCTTTCAGGATTTGTCAAAAATTCCTAGGTGAATGGGTGAGACTGCATTTCTGGTTTCTAACTGTGTCTGTCCAATTTTACCTCCAAGATGACAACTATCTGGGGTCTTCTTTACTGTCTTGATCTCCCCCTAACTTCAGTCCAGGCCATTCTTTTAGCTTTTGATACAAATATACGTACACAGGCACACACGCATGCTGCACTGTTTTCTGTGGGTGTTTGGTGCAGGCTTACGTGATTTGTGGCTTTGGCGGCCTGACTTGGGTTTTGCCCTTGAGAAAAACTCTGGTTCTGATGTGTGTATCTAGTAAATGAAGCATATTAACGGCATAATTGGTACACGGTGGATCATGCCGTAACCCCAGATTGCACGGATACCTCAACAGTGAGCTGACTTAGAAACGGCACGTTGCACTTTGCCTCTGGTGACCTGCCCCCCCCACCCCCCGCAGACTGAGTCTTCCCTCCCAAGTGAGATGCCTAGAGTTGGGGTTGTCCGGTTCTTGGCGGCAGCTTTTGTTCCAAGCAAACATAATACGCTCACATAATAAAAACTGCGTGCTACTCCTGAAATAAAAAGTATTATCCTGGGGATTATCTTTGCTAGTCTCCTCCCCCTCCCGTGGGTACCACTGTATCAAAGCAAAGAGAGGCTTTGAAAGGTGTGAGGATATCCATTTCATCCACTGAATACAAAGTGCCCTTTGTCAGTTGGGAGGGTAGATAACATATAACCTTGTTCCACTTAAGCTGAACCTAGAAAGTAACTTATGGAGGATACTTCAAATGTCTAGGTCAAAACCTCAACTTGAGCTGAGATGAGTAGATAGTCTTTAGGACCAAGGAATGAATATTTGAACGGCAAAGAAACTCCTTCTGGAGCAATACTAATAAAAATAACTAATTTCAGGTACCAAAGGAATTCTGGTATCCTGAAAGTGAGAAGCACATTATTCATTTCTCGGCTTCAGAGAGCGTCTAATGCAGAAAGGCATGTGTTCTTCTAAGGCATTTTGCTTCCAAAGAAGCTAGCTGCTTTCCCCAGGGTTAGAGTGAAGAAAGATCTGGTTTGCCCAGGATTGTGGGGTTCTTGAGTCACAAGACTTTCAGTCTGAAAACTGGGGAAGTCCTGGGCAAACTAAGATGAGGCCCTGACAGCTTGACTAGATCAAATTGAGCTCTAGAAATAATATGGCAAAAAAGTCATCCTAATGGTCTGGTGTCACAATCATCACCTCTCAGCTGTTAACTCCATGGCTCCAGTCCTTCCAATAATGATTTTCTATCCCAGGAATATGTTATTCCATTTCCCATGGTCCCTATATTTTTCATTATCACCTGGAAATCCACGTTCTAAAAATTGCTTAAATCCTAAAGTAAAACTAGTATTGAACTAGATGGCTTTCATTTTCTCAGTGTATTTACTTTTTGGTCTCTGACTACAGACGTTTTGAGTTAAAGTGAACATGGCCAGAAAAAAAAATTTGCTGCTGTCATATCTTTGCAGGTTTTATAATATTATACAGGAACTGTTTCATAGCCCTTTATAATAAAATGAGTTGGGTTTATTACATGCTAACAACAACAACAAAAGCACAAGTTGGACAGTAATTAGCTTGAATAGACATTTATTTTATCCTTTTACTAGAAAAACAATTGTAATTTTATGCTCCAGAAAATCTCATTCTTAAATGTTATGTCTAAGGTTGCTTTTCCGAACTGATGCTAATATTGTTATTAAGTAGATGGTCAGTGTGCTCTTGAGGCCTCTTTCCTATAAAGGACTTGGGGTTTACAGCTAATATGAGTCTAGAACTCATGTTTGCTCTTGTGTATGTTTGTAAGCTATAGAACAAACTGGCCATTTCCTTCATGCATGAGCCCATCTTCCAATCTTTCCATCTGTCCATCCTTTCTCAAAATTCTCTTCCTGAGACAGGTTTTATGATACACATTGCAAGGTAGATAACAGATAAGTTGTCGCACTTTAATAGCTAGCATTTGAAAGAGCAGTATAGAGGTCAAGCTTCTAGACCATATCCAGAGCCCAACCAGGAGGCACAAAATTCCCTTGAGGTCTGATCACTCTTCTGAAAGGCCTATGATACCACGTCCTCCCAATAAGAGCAGCTGGCCCATTCTTTGGTCCCTGCCTCTACTCAGTGTTAGCATTAGAATGCCATACTTCCCTTTATAGATCAAGTATCCCAGCAGCCAGCCCTAGATGGCTCATCAATTACTCTTTCCATAGACAACAGAATGCCTCCTTCAAGTCCCTACCCTCGGTTACAGTGACACTTCCACAAACTCTACCACTATTGAAAGACTGAATACAGAGTCAAACTTTAGCATTTGGTACATTTCATCAAACACCCCTTACCTTCATATATCGGGGAATGTCTTTCCTTGAACAATAGCAAAAAGAAAGAAAAATGCAAGGGCTCCACTAAATTATTTTGTTAACCAGTCCAACTGTGGTTAAATCCAAGATACATGTGTCTTAGAAGGAGGTGTTAAAAGCACCCCTCAATCATACAAACATACACACACGTGTGTGTGCACACATACACACATACACATATACAGTGACACAGGGTGAATTTTCGCCAGTATTTTCCATTTCATCATACATATCAAGTTTTCCTCACTGGGAGTGGTAAGCTTTCCAGAAAAAACAGAAACACTGTTTTAGCACTCCACTATAAATTTTCAAACTTTTACCTGCAAATATTTTAACGTCATCCATTTCTAATGTGTTGTCTGCAGGTGTGTGTCAGCAGGCTTGGTATCTCAGAGTAACTGTCTTGCCCCTGAAAGAATCCAGCCAATAGCACTGAGAGATGGCATAAAGGCTTGTTTCCTGAGCTCATGGTGTCATATCAGGTATTTTCTGTTTACATTTTTTAAAATAAATAAATAAATAAATAAATTTATTTATTTATTTATTTTTGGCTGCGTTGGGTCTTCGTTGCTGCACACGGGCTTTCTCTAGTTGCGGCAAGCGGGGGCTACTCTTCGTTGCGGTGCGCGGGCTTCTCATTGCGGTGGCGTCTCTTGTTGCGGAGCAAGGGCTCTAGGCACATGGGCTTCAGTAGTTGTGGTGCAAGGGCTCAGTAGTTGTGGCTCGTGGGCTCTAGAGCGCAGGCTCAGTAGTTGTGGCGCACGGGCTTAGTTGCTCCGCGGCATGTGGGATCTTCCCGGATCAGGGCTCGAACCCGTGCCCCCTGCGTTGGCAGGCAGATTCTTAACCACTGCGCCACCAGGGAAGTCCCTGTTTACATTTTTTATAGTGCAAGGTAGATTATAATTTGCCCAGATTTTATCCATGTATGTACACTTTCAACTGCCTCTTCAGTTATAAAGTTATCTTTTACTAAAGTACTTAATAATTCTAGTAAATATACTTTAGCCAAGAAGCCACCATTTATCATAAGCAAGCCCCCCATTCACCCCTTCATCTTGTTGTCCTCTAACATCCCCTTGGAATGGGATATAAATATGCAACGTTGATCATTTGCTACTGGGTCCTTGAGAGTATATGAGGTTCAAGGGAGCAGTCAGTATTGAAAGGGGACCAAAAAAACCAGAGTTAAGGTATTTGGACCAAAGGGACAAGTAGCTCTCTCTTCTCCCAGAAACAAGTTGGAAATAAAAGTAAATTAGTTCTGAAAAGAATATACACATATCATATGTACATAGCCTATTTAACCAAGCACTGAGAGTCGGTATCAGGTCCAACCACAGGCAGTTGGTAAAACTTAGTGATATAACTAACGTCGAAATAACTTTTGGTATCAAAAGAGTGAGACATGTGACCCAAAGCACATATATATCAATACCTCTTTGGATGAAGGATATTGAAATAAAAAAGAGAAAAACCTAACAACATTAATACCACGATTATCTTCTACTCTCTTTAGCTTTATTGAAGCCAAAAGATCAAGCAACTGTCTCTGCTGGCAATATATAAGCATCTTATAAATTTAATAAATTCAGGTAACCAATTTGTTATACAAATCTATGTCATGTATACAAATTGAGTACACAGTAATGTTCAAAGAGCTGATCTTGTAGCCTCATCATTAAGACAAGAAAAAGGCTGACTGGCTCATAAGATTGTATAGTCCAATCTTGAAACATTGGTTGCCTGCTTCCTGTGTGCAGGCTCTACTCTCTGAGATAGAGTATATTCTCAGTGTTAAAATAATAATCAGAATGATTAACAGCTTCTAGGTAGTGGTGTGGACTTCTTCCCACATACACACCCAGTGCATTAACCCTCACACTTCAAACCAGTCCAGCAAACACAAGAATACATTGAGGGAAGGAGAGATGACCACTGGGAAAATAGATCCACACAGGAGGTTGGAATCTGCCTCCAGGGAAATGGCTTATTGTAAATACCAAGTCTTGAATGCCACCATTTCTGTACCATCATGCTCTATTTCTGATGGCTTAACCATAGTCCTGAAACAATATTGGCAACAGTGGTTGTTCACAGGGCACAAGTAACATGGGGCTAAGAGGTAGAAATGATCAACAATATCATTTGTGGTATTCTGGGGATTTCTCAAGAAGTTTGCACCCTGGTCAGAAGTCTTTTGGTCTCTTTGGTTATTGTAGGGCTACGCAGAAAATGAAATTATACCCTTTAAGGTAAACCAACCCTTCTGAAAAGCCAACCCCCAAACACATTCATATAATAAACATTAGGCTATTCCTGACATTTTATGTTGAAAATTGACTTATTTACTGAAAACAAGCAATGGAAAAGAACCCAATTAACAAGACCTGGGAAAGTACATTTCAAGTTGATGACTCATCCCTTCTCTCCCTCTTTCTCTCATGATGACAGTTACACATGAGCTGCGGACAAACCAATGTTATAAGAACTTTTTGTTTGTTTATTTGTTTGCTTTGTTTTGTTTTCAAATGACAAATAAAACTAGGAAAATATTTGAACTTAGGTATTAGAGAGTTTTGTGATTCATCCTGTAGATTTCAACAGTTGATCTGGTTTCCCTGCCATCAACCATAAAGGTTATAAATACCTTTTAATGCAAGATTACTGATGGAAATACGGCACTCACATATATTTGTGTGAGCATGAGTGTGTGTTTACACACAACTTAGTTCTAATTAGAACACCAGTAGCATCTTTAAATCTTTCAAACATATTCAGACTAGCCTTCTTTGGCAAAGGATTTTTAGCAGGCTTGGAGTAAACACCATGATTTTTATTACATAACAAAATTATATCACTGGAAATGCAACCTGCAATACTGTAGAGTGATTTAAGTATTAAAGTATTATATTTAAAATCTTTAACAGATTGTTAACAAATTATTTAACAAAATTTCAGTATTTCGGCATAATGACAAATTCTACACTAAAGCCTTGTGACTATTGATCAGTAAAAGACACATCGGTTGTGAGATTCCTAGGGATGAGTCTCGTTCAGGGTTTCTCATCCTGGGCACTAATAGCACTCTCTGTTGTAGAGGGCTGCCCTGTGCACTGTAAACAGCAGCAGTCACCCTAGTCTCTGCCCAGAAGATGCCAGCAATGCCCCTCCTCCACCCCAAGCTGTGGCAACAAAAATGTCTCTAGTTGCCAAACATCCCCTAGGGAGCAAAATCACTTACAGTTGAGGACCACTAGTTGAATGAAATACAAAATAGAAGTGTTTTCTGTCTGTTTTTTCTCAAAGTCTTTAGAGATGGAGTTTACAAATGCATCTAAAAAAGTTTACGGGCACCGTGTTTCCAAGAGTATAGAGGTAAGCATAAATGGCATTGGGTTTTTTTTCAACTTGAGATATTAGATTAAAATTCAGAGAGAAAATACTGGATGAGGGCAGATACATAGTAGGACAACCTCCTTAAAGTAGGCTCAACACGTTTTAAGAAGACTTGAGTTGAAGGTCTCTTTACATTTCGCAAGAAGTGTGAACTGCAAATTCTAAGTGCTGGTTTTGACAGTAGACCTCATGGTTCCCAAGGACAAGCTGCTGCCTCCTTATCCAAACAAGTTTTAAGAGTGAAGAGGCAGAATTCAGGTGACACTAAAACAGAACAAACCAGATGAACAAAAATACTATCTTGGTTATTCACAGATTCTAAGAGATGGCTTGTAGGGATACGGAGCTTGGAGAGGACTGTAGAAGAGAGCTGAGAAGAGGCTCACTAAGAGTGAAGTGAATTGAAGGCTGAAGGGAAGGGTACTCGTGCTCTCCTTGTGTGCTTGACATCTCAGCTATATTTTAGGAATGCAATGCTGTTGCAGATGAATGCAATCTCTTTTCCGGCCCAATGCCCAGCAGTGCTCCACATAGAATACAGTGCTCAATAAATGTTTGCTGATTTTGGTAAACAGGAAAACCTAGCTAGGAACCCCATGACTTTCCATTTGAAGAGTCCTAGGCAGGAAGTATAATATCCATTAGAGTCGAGACAGTATGGTACTGGCACAAAAACAGAAATATAGATCAATGGAACAGGATAGAAAGCCCAGAGATAAACCCACGCACATATGGTCACCTTATCTTTGATAAAGGAGGCAAGAATATACAATGGAGAAAAGACAGCCTCTTCAGTAAGTGGTGCTGGGAAAACTGGACAGTTACATGTAAAAGAATGAAATTAGAACACTCCCTAACACCATACACAAAAATAAACTCAAAATGGATTAAAGTCCTAAATGTAAGGCCGGACACTATCAAACTCTTAGAGGAAAACATAGGCAGAACACTCTATGACATAAATCACAGCAAGATCCGTTTTGACCCACCTCCTAGAGAAATGGAAATAAAAACAAAAATAAACAAATGGGACCTAATGAAACTTAAAAGCTTTTGCACAGCAAAGGAAACCATAAAGAAGATGAAAAGACAACCCTCAGAATGGGAGAAAATATTTGCAAATGAAGCAACGGACAAAGGATTAATCTCCAAAATTTACAAGCAGCTCATGCAGCTCAATATCAAAAAAACAAACAACCCAATCCAAAAATGGGCAGAAGACCTAAACAGACATTTCTCCAAAGAAAATATACAGATTGCCAACAAACACATAAAAGAATGCTCAACACCACTAATCATTAGAGAAATGCACATCAAAACTACAATGAGGTATCACCTCACACCAGTCAGAATGGCCATCATCAAAAAATCTACAAACAATAAACGCTGAAGAGGGTGTGGAGAAAAGGGAACCCTCTTGTACTGTTGGTGGGAATGTAAATTGATACAGCCACTATGGAGAACAGTATGGAGGCTCCTTAAAAAACTAAAAATAGAATTACTATACGACCCAGCAATCCCACTACTGGGCATATACCCTGAGAAAACCATAATTCAAAAAGAGTCGTGTACCACAATGTTCATTGCAGCTCTGTTTACAATAGCCAGGACATGGAAGCAACCTAAGTGCCCATCAACAGATGAATGGATAAAGAAGATGTGGCACGTATATACAATGGAATATCACTCAGCCATAAAAAGAAATGAAATTGAGTTATTTGTAGTGAAGTGGATGGACCTAGAGTCTGTCATACAGAGTGAAGTAAGTCAGAAAGAGAAAAACAAATACCGTATGCTAACACATATAAATGGAATCTAAAAAAAATGGTTCTGATGAAACTAGGGTCAGGACAGGAATAAAGATGCAGACACAGAGAATGGACTTGAGGACACAGCGGGGGGAAGGGGAAGCTGGAACAAAGTGAGAGAGTAACATTCACATATATACACTACCAAATGTAAAACAGCTAGCTAGTGGGAAGCAGCCACATAGCACAGGGAGATCAGCTCGGTGCTTTGTGACCACCTAGAGGGGTGGGATAGGGAGGGTGGGAGGGAGGCTCAAGAGGGAGGGGATATGGGGATGTATGTATACATATAGCTGATTCACTTTGTTATACAGCAGAAAGTAACACACCATTGTAAAGCAATTATACTCCAATAAAGATGTTTAAAAAAAAAAGAGAGACACCAGAGAGCTTGCTGTCTTCTCCCCCACTGCGACATGAAGACACAGCAAGAAGACTGCCATCCATCAGCCAGGAAGAGAGCCCTCAGCAGAAACCAACAATGTTGGCACCTTGATCTTTGACGTCAAGTCTCCAGAACTATGAGAAAATTAATTTCTGTTGTTTAAGCCACTCAGTCTATGGTGTTTTGTTATGGCAGCCTAAGCAAGACAGACAACTCTGTGAATAAATTGAAAGCCACTGATTACAAAACAGAAGCAGACTCTTTGGTTAGCAGGGGGAAGGGTGCGGGGAGGGACAGTTTGGGAATTCGGGGTTGACATGTACACACTGCTATATTTAAAATAGATAACCAACAAGGACCTACTGTATAGC
Source organism: Eubalaena glacialis (assembly GCF_028564815.1). Taxonomy (NCBI): domain Eukaryota; kingdom Metazoa; phylum Chordata; class Mammalia; order Artiodactyla; family Balaenidae; genus Eubalaena; species Eubalaena glacialis. The sequence goes on along the minus strand of NC_083734.1, from coordinate 59,681,035 downwards.
ACAGGGAGCCCTGCTCAGTATTCTGTAATAACCTAAATGGGAAAAGAATTTGAAAAAGAATAGATACATGTATAACTGAATCACTTTTCTGTACACCTGAAACTAACACAACATTGTTAATCAACTATACTCCAATATAAAATTTTTTAAAAGCCATCGAATTGTACATTTTAAATGGGTAGATTTGTATAGTGTGTGAATAAAGCTGTTTTAGAAAATGAAAAAAAAAAAAAAAGAAAGCAGCAGCTTTTCACCAAAACCATGTGCCACTGATATTTGAAGACAGGACAAAATTTCTTTACTACCAAAAGATATAAGGGACTGTCTGGGACTGTCCTTCTCATACTTTTCCTCAGGGAGGCCCTAACACCAAATCTGCAGCAATTTGATATCACAAGAGTTCATCCTCACATTTCTTAAATGAGAGATCGTCACTAAACTTTTATGTGTGTGTATGTGCTATGAAAATGGGAAACAGAAGGCAAGTTTATAAGACCATCTATGTTATTAGCTAGTTTATAAGCTCGCTAGAAGTTTCAGTTATTCAATGTCAGTTTATGGAAAATTAAAAATGGAGCACATGGGTTGCATTCTGGCATCGCTGGACTTGACCAATGGCTACCGGGAACCCAAGCAAGACACCGAGAATTAAGGAGAAGCAGCATGACTCCTAATCAGCAGATACAATATAAAGCTGGTGTTACTGCTGTATTCAGTTAACTAGAGAAGATAATTTATAAGCAAAATATTGAGGACTTCATAGAGAGAAATTTCACAGGATATCATACATGCTTCAAGGATCAGTGGTTTCCCATTGCAGTTGCCAAAATATCCCCAATCCTTACTAGAGTCTAGAAAATACATTTTCCCTCTCTTGCCTCTTTTCCCAAAAGTTTTCCACTTCGTTCACTACCGTTCAGCCACTTTGGTTTTCTGCCACTTCTCTTCTAGCTTCAAGATTTTGTATTTGCCATCTTTCTCCCTAGAATGTTCCCCCCACAAATTTTCCACATCTGGTGCCTACCTATCATCTGATACGCTTTTAGCTCAAATGTCCCCCCTCAGAGAAAGTTTCTCATCTTGTCCTCCCAGCCAAAGTTTTCACCCACCCACACCCATATTCCCTATGGCTCACCCTCAACCCCATTATCTGGCTTTATTTTTCTCCTAAAATTTATCGTCATCTGAAATTACCTTAACATTTATTTGATTACATGTTTATTGCTGGCCTCTGCTGGAATGTAATCACCGACCATTCAGGAATGTTGGTATATGTGTTCTCAACCCTTAACAGGAAGTAAAAACCATATCTTTCAGAAAGTCGAGCTGAAATCTAGTGATATCTAGTGTAGAGAGGAGTGAAGATCTCTTTATTGTTATATTAAACTCTTATCTGGAGTAACACGGAACAAATAGTATATAAAGAGAAAAATATTCCAGATCAAGCAATACTAGGCTTGACTAATATAGAGATGGCTTTAGGATTGTCCCCTGTGAGCCTCACCCAGAGGCAACATGAACATTACCCATGGCCTTGATGAACTATAAGAACAGTTTTCAATTTTCTATAAAGGAAGGGGGCAGTAGGGCCCAAGCTCCAGTGAACTGACCCACTATCCTGAGCATTTGTGTCACCTACGTCAAGAGGCTTCCCCTTTCTGCCTTAGTCCCTGAAAAATACGATTTAACAAGTAACTTCTCTTTCTTTTCATCACCATAACAGTTAGGCAAAATCTGGTGAGGTTGACCCATTTACGAGATGAAAGGGAATAAAAGAGCAGTGGTAAAATGGAAACAGACATTAAATATGAAAAAGCTGGATCTAGAGGTACTCGAATTCATAGAAATAATCTGCTTTACTGATAACGTTTCAGAAGTGCTACTAGTTAAAAGATAAGACTCTAAGCTGAACCTTTAACTGGGCCTCTACAATTCAAAAACGCCAATAGAAAAGTTTGTTGCAACTGCAGGCAGATAGCTGAGGAATTAGAAGGCCATCTTGGCTTGTGAAAACAGACCACAACAATAAGGACTTTGATAAAAACTCTGAAAGAATCTTTATACTTCAAACTATATGCTCTGAAATCATGCACATTGCCTTTATGCCCAGACAAACATATCTTCGAACAAAAGGGATTCTGGGGCTTGTGGGAGAGTAAGATAGTCAGTGAAAAAGAAATGTATCAGAACGATGGTGCAGAATTGAAAGGGGAAGCCCCTGTGAACAGCTGTAGGATCCCGTTTACAACAAGCAGCTGGAAGGGAGTGTAAGGATGTCTGAGAAGTTCCAATTGTTCTAATCAGCCATGAGAGACAGGGAGGCTGAAACAGTGTGCTTTCTCACTGTGAATAACTGCTTAGGTCTTGATGAAAGCTGTACCTTGGGGAGGGGCTTTGGGCAGAAGACGAAGAAAAGCTAAGCAAACTGTTTGAAGAATCAAAGTAGAAATTTAAGTTGAATGATTTATTTCCCACCAACATTTCATATCCAGCAACTTTGGCTTTGGCTAAATGATTGGGTTTAGGCTATTATTCTTGTAATTAAACTCACTTAAAACATTTGCCCTGTTATCTTTCTTTTTCAGCCAAATAATTTATGCCTGGAATATACTGAATTAGTCAAATAAAATTAGCAAGCATTTACAGAATGATTCTAGATCCTAAACTCTTGAATAGCTGAGGTCATCTCTGGTTTTGTTCATGATGTGTCCTCTCAATAAGGACGATGTAGTACACGCTTACTATAGAACCGTTGATTGAATGAATAAATTGATTAATTAGTTTTCATTGCCAGTCCATGTGTTTTCCAGATTTACATCTCCTTTAATTAGATGAATTTCCCTATGAGGTTCTGGAACTATGACCACAAATGCACACTAAAATTGAGGCAAGTCCATTTGGTAACTTCTCACTCTATTTAAGTAGCATTTTTTTTCTTTTTCTTTTTTTTTTTTTTTTTTGCAGCTAAGAAAAGAAATTTAAAGGCATCTGTCAAGAGCAGAGGCAACTACTAGAGCATTTAGATGTAGCAGTATACAAAAATGCATCTCTAAGAAAGCTCTGACCTTCAAATATGGAGGGACTCACTTACTTGGCATTAAATTAACTAATGAGAAGTTCACAGGCATCTGGGTCCAAGAGATGTATCAGAAGGAGGAGCATGATTGCTCATTTAATTAATTACCTGATTAACATTTCAAGACTAGAGCTTTTGGTGGGACTGTCATGAAATTTGAAGAACTTCACTATTATTATTTTTTTTCGAAATGAAACGGGCTCTCAGTATGCGGTTACTCATAAAGAAAGGGAAAATTTTTAGGATAGCCATGGGTATTTTTAAAAATGGTGCCCATTAAAGGACATAATATTGACGCAATTTTCCAGGGCTGGTTTCAGTTTTCCCACCAAGTGGTAATTAGGTCATTGGGCCAGTCCTTCTCTTGACTGACCATTATGATTTCACCAGGTTTGCTTCTAAAAATAGTCTTTTGTAGGAATTGTTAGTCACTATCAGCTTTTCCCTGAGTTAATTTGGCTTTCACGTAAGGTGCCAAAAGCACCTCTCTGGAAACTTAAGTTTTCCACGTGTTCACAGAACAAGTATACGCTAATTCACCCTACCACAGTTTGGACTTTCTACAGTTCTGATTTGGCTGAACTAGCAGTGGAAGATAATTTATTTTGTAGTCCTCTGGCTTCCCTCTGGGGACAACCATTGGCAAGCATTGCTTTGTCTTCATGCGGACAGTACCTCCTGGGAATAGGGAAAGCACCTGTGTGATACTTAAGAGTATTTGTCCTAAGCCAATTTGACTTGAATCTGCCCCCTGGCCTGCTGTCTCATCCCTGCCCCCTGCTTTCTTTAAGGAGTTACACTTAAAGTTCTAAGAGCTCCTTTCTCAGGAGAGGTGCCTGTGTTTTCACAGGAGATTAGTGGGAGGCCAGCTGGGAACAAAGAAATTGGTATCACAGAGAGCATGGTCTACCTTAGATTGAAGCCAATTGAACTGAAATCACCCCAGAAAGTTCTGTATGTAACAAGTCAAGGTAACTACTACCATACAAGTTGATTCAGGGTTGTGGTACAGTGTGAGGGTTAGAGATTTAGGTATTCCTGCTTCACTCCTAACTTCAGTTAGGTGTCTCCTATTCCTTGTACCCCCCCAAATCTAAAAGAAGTTAAATCTTCAGTCGAAGGAACACAGAGCCAGAAGTCAGGAGACCTGCCTTTTAAGTATGCCTAGCTTATTCACTCTTATCACAAAGATTTTTAAGCTCCTAATATATACTAATTGCTAAAATATCCCTTAACTCTGCCAGTACTCCATCCTCATCTATAAAATGACCAGACGTAAAGAAGGAATAATACAGTTTTGTGAAATGGCTTTGCAAATTAAAGCAGCAGTTCTTAAATTAGGGTGCTCAGTGTCCTAGGGGTCCCTGAGACCATTTGGAGTTGTCTGAGAAAGCAAAAGTATTTTTTATGATAATGTAAAGAAATGACTGGCCTCTTCCGCCTGTGTCGCCATTTGTTTTGACAGTGCAGAAGCAGCGCTGGCACCTAAATGTGAACCGTCCAGACAGTGGCATCAAACCATACTTATCATACTTTTCCCTGCCACGGGTTCATAATAAAAAAAAGAAAGAGAAAAGGCCAGGATCATTTAAGAAATCCTTCATGAAGCAATAAAAATTATTAATTTTATTAAATCTAGAATTTGGCAAACATGTCTTTTTAATAATGTGTATGATGAAATAGGAGGTAGGCATAAAGCCTTCTGTCTACAGAGGAAAGGAAATACCCTTGTATGATTCTCTGAGTTATGAGCCGAACTAGTCACTAGTTTTTATAAACACCATTTTTACTTGAAAAAAGGCTTAAAAATATGACCATTCGGACTTGAGTATTTGTCAGACAATTTGTCAAAAAATGAATGAAGCAATATCTCGTGATTTTGATTTGCATTTCCCTAATGACTAGTGAACTGGGCATCATTTTATGTGTCCATTGGCTATTTGTATGTCTTCTTTGGAGAGATGTCTATTCAAGCCTTTAGCCCATTGTTAAATCAAGTTTTTAGTTAGTTTTTGTTGGCTTGTTTGTTTGTTTTGCTACTGAGTTGCAGGAGTTCCTTATATATTTTGGAAACTAATCCCTTATCAGGTATTTTACCTCATTCTGAAGGTTGCCTTCGTTTCCTTTGTTGTGTAGAAACTTTTCAGTTTGATATAGTCCCACATCTATTTTGCTTTTGTTCTCTCTGCTTTTGGTGTCATATCCATGAAATCATTGTCAAGACCAGTGTTATGAAGATTTTCTGTTACGTTTTCAGCTAGGAGTTTTAAAGTTTGAGGTCTTTTCTTTGAGTCTTTACTCCATTTTGAGTTGATTTTTGTGTTATGGTGTAAGAAAAGGGTCTAATTTTATCCCAAGTCTGTAGAATGGCTATTATCAAACCACAACAACAACAACAACAAAACAAACAAACAAACACAAGACAACAAGTGTTGGCAAGGATGTGGAGACACTGGAACCCTTATACACTTTTGTTGAGGATACAAAATGGTGCAGCCACAAGGGAAAATAGCATGGTGGTTTCTCAACAAATTAAAAATAGAACAACCATATGACCCAGCAGTCCTACTTCTGGGTCTTTATCCAAAATAATTGAAATTGGGATCTCAAAGAGATATTAGCAATCCCATGTGCACTGCAGTGCTATTCACAATAGCCAAGATGTGGTAACAACCTAATTGTCCATTGATGCATGAGAGGATAAAGAAAATGTGATATATACATACAATGGAATATTATTCAGCCTTAAAAAAAAATCCTGCAATATGGATAAATCTTAGGAACATTATGCTAAGTGAAATAAACCAGTCACAGAAGGAGAAACACTGCATCATTCCATGTTCTAAAAATAGTCAAAATCATAAAAGCAAAGAATAAATTGCTGGTTGCCATGGGCTAGGAAGAGGTGAAAATACGGGCTTGCTAATCAAATTTCAGTTAAATGAGACGAATAACTTCTACAGATTTGCTGTACAACATTGTACCTATATATAACAACACTGTTATTGTATTGTATTGTATTGTTAAGTGAACCTGTCACTTCAAGAAAAACAAAAGGTGGTATCTGTTGTCAACGATAAAATGTAAGCTCTCAAACAAGAAGTAGAATTTTGGAATACTTATTTCCATCATCATGAGCATGTCAGTTTCCCAATATTTCAATACTCTTTTGATGTGATCAGTGATAATAGTAACAGATGTGATTATTTAATATAATAAAATATGTCATTGTTTAGAGGATCCACATAACTTGGTGAACCAATGTTCTCCTTATGACCAATCTACAATGTTAGAAAATCCTGGAGGGCTAGAAGGTCTTATTCAATGATTTTTTTTATAGAACACTGTACAAAAATTTTATTGATACTATTTCACACTCTATGTTGCAATCAAATTTTAAGACACTACCTCTTCTAGAGTCTTGGTATAGTATCAAAGAAGAAATACCCATAATTATCTGACAAGGCTATTAAATTATTCCTCCCTTTCTAGATACCATCTTTATGTGGCCAGATTTTCTTCCTATAATTCAACCAAAACAAAATGTAGAAACAGAATGATCGCAGAAGCAGATGTGAGAATTCAGCTGTCTTCTTTTAAGCCAGACATTAAAGAGATTTCCAAAAATGTAAAACAATGCCATCTTCTTATTTGGGGAGGAAAATATAGTCATTTTTCATTAAAAATATGTTACATAGTCTGGCATGTAAATATTTGTTATTGCTATTGTAAATACATTAACAAATATTTATAAAGATTCTCTTTGAGGGCTTCCCTGGTGGCGCAGTGGTTGAGAATCTGCCTGCCAATGCAGCGGACACGGGTTCGAGCCCTGGTCTGGGAAGATCCCACATGCCGCGGAGCAACTGGGCCCGTGAGCCACAACTACTGAGCCTGCGCGTCTGGAGCCTGTGCTCCGCAACAAGAGAGGCCGCGATAGTGAGAGGCCCGCGCACCGCAATGAAGAGTGGCCCCTGCTTGCTGCAACTAGAGAAAGCCCTCGCACAGAAACGAAGACCCAACACAGCCATAAATAAATAAATAAATAATTTAAAAAAAAAAGATTCTCTTTTAATTTCTAACATGATGAATATTAATTGATATTGCCCAAACAAACAAAAAGCTCTTTGGTCTCAAAGGTTTTTAAGAGTATAAAGGGGTCCCAGGACCAAGAAGTTTGAGAAACACTACTTTAAAGCGAATGGTTTCTACTTCTTCTCTCTGTTGGTAATACTAACAGAGAGCTTAGAAGAAGACACTGGGAATTCAAAGACATCCTGGAGGATGGATGTCCAAGTACTCAGTCTTTGCTCAAGGTTCACCAGGTTCATTACTGAATCCGGCTGGATCTAGCAGTAAACCATTATAATTACTGGTAATCAGCTTTCAATATCGTATTTGTACTAATTTCCCCAGTTCCCAAGGGTACATAATTCCCTTTTCTTTTCCCATTTGGCTTCTTAATGACAATTACATATTGTTTTGTAAAAGGCAGGGGATATTCCCCACAATCCATCAAAAACAAAGCCAGTTTGCCTTGACAGCTACTGAGGGCATCACTTGTTTGAAGTGCTTTCTCCTACTTCTGAATAGCTCTGGCTCTCCTTTTTGGAAGCAGTTGAATTTTCCACAAGTACACATGTGTTAATATTAAGCCTTAGAGCTTCAGGACGTCCTGAAAATATTTCTATTCATAGTGTTCCACATCCAACAAGTTGAGGATTTTTACAATCCAGCTATTAGAAATGAAATTGTTTTCATGCCTGGATCTATCTTATTTTGTGCAATTAGCTCAGAACCATAAATAATAAGCTTAGTTGAAAAGTTAAACATTCACTGAAGTGTGCCATTGTTAAACTTAATAAATAGGTATTGGAGACCTACTAAGCACAAGACCCTACATCTAAGTTTCCATTTAATCCTTTCAGCACCTCTCATTCTTCTGAAATGGGCATTGTTATTTCAGTCTTACAGATAGCAGAGCAGAACCACAGAGTAAGAAACCTGCAGAGCCAAGATTAAAAAAGATTAGTGTGCCTTCAAATTGATAAGATCTGTAGGTAACACAGTGTGGATACAGTTGAATAGGAAAAGATTTAAAGTAGCAAACCAGTTAGGAAGACACAACATTGTCCCAATGAAAGGCATTATGATGAAATTCTATTACTGTTTTTCTTTTCCCTCTTGAAGAAAGATTCAGAAAGTTTTCACATATTTTCCTGATACAATCTCTCAACATACGGTCAACAGAGTTGGCAGTATTAGTTCAGAAGGACTCTCAAGTTTGGTGTTTCCCATTTATTATTGATTTGTAAATAACCCTTGAACAATTGCTAGGAAAAAACCAAACAATTTATGCTAGATCAGGTGCTGTGGTTTTTGCATTTTAAAAAAGTCAACAATCAATGTATTTTCACTCGACACTAATATAACAATCAACCTTCACCTTCCTGACTAAAAATCTCAATCTGTATGTTTTTGTTTTCTTCTTCCTCAGATTCATAAACTGAAGTCTGAGGAGCAAAAGCCAAGCCTTTGTTTTGAACTCCATTAACAAGAGATCGTCAATACTGAATCACTATCTCTCTAGGGGTAAAAAGTAGAATTTAGTAATTTAGTATAGGTCTAATCTCAAGTATGGAAAGGAGATGTCGATAGAATGAAAGATCCCATTCCCTTTTTCATGTTTAAAGTGTGATCTCATTTGAGTATTAAATTCCCATTTGTTGAAAAAATAATAATTTAGCAAAAATGCTTATAGAAGAGAACCCAAATGTTTCTAAGTTTCCAAATTTGGATTTTAAAATGTAGTAAATATTTTAAATCACATTTAAGTGTCTAGCAGTTTTTGAAAAATGATGAAGTTGCTCTGCTGCATAAGACCTTCCTGGATTTCCCTCCAGGTTCAGGATAAAGTTGCTATTCTTGCATCTTAGCCAAGAGGTGACATGCTGCTGCCCAGGCTGACTCCACGGCCTCAGGTCTCCTTGAAACCCAGCTTGTCCCGTTCTCTCTCACCATATACTCGTATATTTCTAGTTGCCTAAATATGACGTAGTATTTCACGTTTATCTGCTCATGCTCACCCTGCTTCTCTGTTTTGGAAAGTTCTCCCTCTCCCCAGTTTTGTCTGACTGCAGGAACACACATATTTCCTGAGATTCACCTCAAGGGCCATCTGCTGACATGAAGAACCAAGCCTAGAAGCCAGGAGAGTCTATGAAATCTTTTTCTGACAAGCCTCCTATCTCCATCCTGCCCTCAGCCACACCTGAGCACATTTCTTCCTGTTGGCTGTAAATGTACCTGAATACTCCATCAGAGCCCTTCTTCTAACACTGACAAGTTTACATCCATGTTTCTCCCCATAAATCTATCAACCTCTCAAAGGCAGAGACCTATTTTGTTGATCTTCTTATCCTGGGCATATGCGACAAGAGGAGGCACATATTAGGCATTCGGTAAATATCTGTTGAACAAATGCAGAGATTTCTTTCAGTCCAAAGACTCTCCCCATTTGTTTAAATTTATGTAATACACATTAATCAGTATTCTGACTGATTTATAAAGGTAAAACAAACACTGAGATGGAACCCAGAAATTCTGATCTGTGATCACTGGGGGAACTGATTTTTTTTAATTAGTTGATAAAAAATAGTATAATTTGAGGAATAAATGTGATTCAGAAGCTAACTGTTGTTATCTTAGTTTGAATTATATTCAAAACTGAGTTGAGAGGGCAGACAGCAGAAGCAAGAAGAACTACAATGCTGCAGCCTGTGGAAGGAAAACCACATTCACAGAAAGATAGACAAAATGAAAAGGCAGAGGACTTTGTACCAGACGAAGGAACAAGATAAAACCCCAGAAAAACAACTAAATGAAGTGGAGATAGGCAACCTTCCAGAAAAAGAATTCAGAAGAATGATAGTGAAGATAATCCGGGACCTCAGAAAAAGAATGGAGGCTAAGATCCAGAAGATGTAAGAAATGTTTAACAAAGACCTAGAAGAATTAAAGAACAAAAACCTAGAAGAATTAAAGAACAAACAAACAGAGATGAACAATACAATAACTGAAATGAAAAATACACAAGAAGGAATCAATAGCAGAATAACTAAGGCAGAAGAACGGATAAGCGACCTGGAAGACAGAATGGTGGAATTCACTGCCATGGAACAAAATAAAGAAAAAAGAATGAAAAGAAATGAAGACGGCCTAAGAGACCTCTGGGACAACATTAAACACAACAACATTCACATTATAGGGGTCCCAGAAGGAGAAGAGAGAGAGAGAAAGGACCCAAGAAAATATCTGAAGAGATTATAGTCGAAAATTTCCCTAACATGAGAAAGGAAATAGCCACCTAAGTCCAGGAAGCACAGAGAGTCCCAGGCAGGATAAACCCAAGGAGAAACATGCCGAGACACATAGTAATCAAATTGACAAAAATTAGAGACAAAGAAAAATTATGGAAAGCTACAAGGGAAAAATGACAAATAACATACAAGGGAACTCCCATAAGGTTAACAGCGGATTTCTCAGAAGAAACTCTACAATCCAGAAGGGAGTGGCATGATATATTTAAAGTGATGAAAGAGAAGAACCTACAACCAAGATTACTCTACCCGGCAAGGATCTCATTCATATGTGACCGAGAAATCAAAAGCTTTACAGACAAGCAAAACCTAAGAGAATTCACACCACCAAACCAGGTCTACAACAAATGCTAAAGGAACTTCTCTAAGTGGGAAACACAAGAGAAGAAAAGGACCTACAAAAACAAACCCATAGCAATTAAGAAAATGGTAATAGGAACATACATATCGATAATTACCTTAAACGTGAATGGATTAAATGCTCCAACCAAAAGACACAGGCTCGCTGAATGGATACAAAAACAAGACCCACATGTATTCTGTCTACAAGAGACCCACTTCAGACCTAGGGACACATACAGACTGAAAGTGAGGGGATGGAAAAAGATATTCCATGCAAATGGAAATCAAAAGAAAGCTGGAGTAGCAAGACTCATATCAGATAAAATAGACTTTAAAATAAAGAATGTTATAAGAGACAAGGAAGGACACTACATAATGATCAAGGGATCAATCCAAGAAGAAGATATAACAATTATAAATATATATGCACCCAACATAGGAGCACCTCAATACATAAGGCAACTGCTAACAGCTATAAAAGAGGAAATCGACAGTAACACAACAATAGTGGGGGACTTTAACACCTCACTTACACCAATGGACAGATCATCCAAAATGAAAATAAATAAGGAAACAAAAGCTTTAAATGACACAATAGACCAGATAGATTTAATTGATATTTATAGGACATTCCATCCAAAAACAGCAGAATACATTTTCCTCTCAAGTGCGCACGGAACATTCTCCAGGATAGATCACATCTTGGGTCACAAATCAAGCCTCAGTAAATTTAAGAATATTGAAATCATATCAAGCATCTTTTCTGACCACAACGCTATGAGATTAGAAATGAATTATAGGGAAAAAAACGTAAAAAACACAAACACATGGAGGCTAAACAATACACTACTAAATAACCAAGAGATCACTGAAGAAATCAAAGAGGAAATCAAAAAATACCTAGAGACAAATGACAATGAAAACACGATGATCCAAAACCTATGGGATGCAGCAAAAGCAGTTCTAAGAGGGAAGTTTATTGCAATACAAACCTACCTGAAGAAACAAGAAATATCTCAAATAAACAATCTAACCTTACACCTAAAGGAAGTAGAGAAAGAAGAACAAAACAAAACCCAAAGTAAGTAGAAGGAAAGAAATCATAAAGATCAGAGCAGAAATAAATGAAATAGAAACTAAGAAAACAATAGCAGAGATCAATAAAACTAAAAGCTGGTTCTTTGAGAAGATAAACAAAATTAACAAACCTTTAGCCAGACTCATCAAGAAAAAGAGGGAGAGGACTCAAATCAATAAAATTAGAAATGAAAAAGGAGAAGTTACAACGGACACCACAGAAATACAAAGCATTATATGAGACTACTACAAGCACCTCTATGCCAATAAAATGAACAACCTGGAAGAAATGGACAAATTCTTAGAAAGGTATAACCTTCCAAGACTGAACCAGGAAGAAATAGAAAATATGAACAGTCCAATCACAAGGAATGAAGTTGAAACTGTGATTAAAAATCTTCCAACAAACAAAAGTCCAGGACCAGATGGCTTCACAGGTGAATTCTATCAAACATTTAGAGAAAAGCTAACACCCATCCTTCTCAAACTCTTCCGAAAAATTGCAGAGGAAGGAACACTCCCAGACTCATTCCATGAGGCCACCATCACCCTGATTCCAAAACCAGACAAAGATATGACAAAAAACGAAAATTACAGACCAATATCACTGATGAATGTAGATGCAAAAATCCTCAACAAAATACTAGCAAACAGAATCCAACAACAAATTAGGAGGATCATACACCATGATCAAGTGGGATTTATCACAGGGTTGCAAGGATTCTTCAATATACACAAAGCAATCAATGTGATACACCATATTAACAAACTGAAGAATAAAAAACATATGATCATCTCAACAGATGCAGAAAAAGCTTTTGACAAAATTCAACACCCATTTATGATAAAAACTCTCCAGGAAATGGGCACAGATCTACCTCAACATAATAAAGGCCAAATACGACAAACCCACAGCAAACATCATTCTCAATGGTGAAAAACTGAAAGCATTTCCTCTAAGATCAGGAACAAGACAAGGATGTCCATCTCGCCACTATTATTCAACATAGTTTTGGAAGTCCTAGCCACGGCAATCAGAGAAGAAAAAGAAATAAAAGGAATACAAATCGGAAAAGAAGAAGTAAAACGGTCACTGTTTGCAGATGACATGGTAGTACACATAGAGAATCCTAAAGATGCCACCAGAAAACTACTAGAGCTAATCAATGAATTTGGTAAAGTTGCAGGATACAAAATTAATGCACAGAAGTCTCTTGCATTCCTATACACTAACAATGAAAGATCAGAAAGAGAAATTAAGGAAACAATCACATTCACCACTGCAATGAAAAGAATAAAATACCTAGGAATAAACCTACGTAAGGAGGTAAAAGAGCTGTACTCAGAAAACTATGACACTGATGAAAGAAATCAAAGATGATGCAAACAGATGGAGAGATATACCATGTTCTTGGATTGGAAGAATCAATATTGTGAAAATGACTATACTACCCAAAGCAATCTATAGATTCAATGTAATCCCTATCAAATTACCAATGGCATTTTTTACAGAACTAGAACAAAAAATCTTAAAATTTGTATGGAGACACAAAAGACCCCGAATAGCCAGAGCAATCTTGAGGGAAAAAAAACGGAGCTGAAGGAATCAGACTCCCTGACTTCAGACTATACTACAAAGCTACAGTAATCAAGACAATATGGTACGGGCACAAAACCAGAAATATAGATCAATGGAACAGGATAGAAAGCCCAGAGATAAATCTACGCACTTATGGTCAACTAATCTATGACAAAGGAGGCAAGGATCTACAGTGGAGAAAAGACAGTCTCTTCAATAAGTGGTGCTGGGAAACCTGGACAGCTACATGTAAAAGAATGAAATTAGGATGCTCCCTAACACCATACACAAACATAAACTCAAAATGGATTAAAGACCTAAATGTAAGATCAGGCACCATAAAACTCTTAGAGGAAAACATAGGCAGGACACTCTTTGACATAAATCACAGCAAGATCTTCTTTGACCCACCTCCTAGAGTAATGGAAATAAAAACAAAAATAAACAAATGGGACCTAATGAAACTTAAAATCTTTTGCACAGCAAAGGAAACTATAAACAAGATAAAAAGACAACCCTCAGAATGGGAGAAAATATTTGCAAATGAAGCAACGGACAAAGGATTAATCTCCAAAATATATAAACAGCTCATGCAGCTCAATATTAAAAAAGCAAAGAACCCAATCCAAAAATGGGCAGAAGACCTAAATAGACATTTCTCCAAAGAAGACATACAGATGGCCACGAAGCACATGAAAAGCTGCTCAACATCATTAATTATTAGAGAAATGCAAATCAAAACTACAATGAGGTATCACCTCACACCAGTTAGTATGGGCATCATCAGAATATCTACAAACAATGAATGCTGGAGAGGGTGTGGAGTAAAGGGAACCCTCTTGCACTGTTGGTGGGAATGTAAATTGATACAGCCACTATGGAGAACAGTATGGAGGTTCCTTAAAAGACAAACACTAGAATTACCATATGACCCAGCAATCCCACTACTGGGCATATACCCAGAGAAAACCATAATTCAAAAAGACACATGCACCCCAATGTTCATTGCAGCACTATTTACAATAGCCAGGACATGGAAGCAACCTAAATGCTCATCGACAGGCAAATGGATAAAGAAGAAGTGGTACATATATACAACGGAATATTACTCAGCCATAAAAAGGAATGAAATTGGGTCATTTGTAGAGACGTGGATGGACCTAGAGACTGTCATACAGAGTGAAGTAAGTCAGAAAGAGAAAAACAAATATCATATATTAACGCATATATGTGGAACCTAGAAAAATGGTACAGATGAACCGGTTTGCAGGGCAGAAAAAGAGACACAGATGTACAGAACAAACATATGGACACCAAGGGGGGAAAGTGGCGGGGTGGGGCGGTGGTGGTGTGATGAATTGGGAGATTGGGATTGACATATGTACACTAGTATGTATAAAACGGATAACTAATTAAAAAAAATAAAGCAGCATTGTGAAATTAACTCTACTGGCTGTACAAACTTTATTGTTTTTTTTAATTAAAGTATTTAGTGCTTTAACTAAAAAATATGGGATTTTATGTTTAAAAAGTCCAGTGTCTAGGGCACGGAAAGTACTTGATAAATATATCTTGAATGAATTAATACATGAGCTGATGAATGAATGAAAGCAAATAAGTCTAAACTATTCCTCTGAATTTACAGATAATAAAATTGATATCCAAGTAGTTGCAGAACAATGACAAATAATCCAACATCATGGCTCTTGGGTCAGTATCTACTGTGTGGTATGTATATTATAAATACTATAATGATTTTGGGGAGATGAAGCACAGAGTCAGCGACATAGAACCTTGGTGCAGGACAAGAAACATTTATCATAAACTTAATACGGACCTGGCATTTTGCTTTGTGCTGCAGATACAAAGAAAGAATGAATAAGCCAGAGTCTCTCATGAATACAGTCTCACAGAGGATAAATACCAAACACATATTTATAGTGCAATACGATACATAAAGTGTTATAGCAAAACATGAATGAGGGAGCAATTCCACCTGCGGGTAAGAGAGGGGTGAAGGGAACGCTACAGGGAATAGAAGACAATGGAGCTGCCTCTTGAAGAGCGAGCAGGTATTCTCCAAGTAGATGGGATGGGGAACCGCATTCCAGGCAGAAGACACAAATGCTAGCTCTTCTGATGCCATTGAGATAATGGAGCCACATAACAAAAGTGCTGCAAGAACAGAACCAAAGCTGACCTCGGCCAGGGCACTACTACTGCACAGTGCAGAGAAGCACTGTTTCCCTCTCTAGCCACTCCAGAGTGGAAAGCCAACATGCCAGGAGCTCTGAAGACTCTCAGGAAAGTACAAACAAAGGAAAGCCATCTGTGTGAAGGGGATGGGCCCTTCCCTGTGGCTAACGTGTCAACGCACCTAGGTTGGAAATACCTCACCTGAGCTGAGAACAGGAGACAGCCAGTAATGCACTATAAACTCTAGGTCGACGCCATATTATTGCTTCCTTGCTAATTCACTTATTTTATTTATTTTGCTTGATTCATTTTTGCATAGGTTCCTTTTGTAATTTTTTGGACATTAATATTTTAATTCACAGACAGCATTCCTTATTCCAAGGGGTAAAAAAAGCTGGGATTTTAATGATATCAGTACATGCTGGATATCAAAATTCGTGTTTCACCACAGTCTTAGATAGAAAAACATTACACTGATGTGGGTTGCTCTCTAAGCCTGATCATATCCACCATTAGACGTTTAGGAATCCTGAGTTGAGAAAGGCTGCACAGAACCACTACCGTACATTGACTACAGGTAAGTCATCTCAGTGATGCACTCAACCCTTCACTAGAAGTGGGGGCCTGTAGTGAATCACCTCACCCAACTCAGTTCCCGAATAACCACAGGAAGTATGAGATCACGGAGTGTGAGAGGCAGGAGGAGAAAACAATAGATTAGGATAAAAAAATTTCAAAATGGACATTGGGATAAAGGAAGTAGGTATCTGAGACAGCAAAAAAAATGACCCAGAGAGCTAGAGGAAAGAAAGTTATGTAACAAACCATACAGGAGATTAACAAGAAGTTTCCCCAGGTCTATTATTGCCTTTGTCATCTTTATCACCACCACTACCGGCACCATCATCACCATCATCACCATCATCAGGTAGTACCGCCTAGTGGTTAAAGCCTCAAGAGTAGTTTTCCAAAGCACTTCCTACTGTTAGCCTTGAAACCCTCTAATTATTAGACCCTCCAAGTCTCAATTTTCTCATCTATAAAATGGCGAAAATAATAGCATTATTATTTTCAAGAGCTAACTCAAGAGTTGTTTCGGAGAATCAAATAAGATCATTCACATAAAGTTTCAGCACAGTACCTGGCCACAGAATAGACTCAATAAATTCCATTGTCATCACCACCATTAAAAAAATCCCTGATTGCCAGTTTTATGTAGTACTAGGCAATTCAAGGCGGGAGTCATGTATCTCAGACCAGACATCTTGTGATGCTCACCCAAGAGATAGATGGATATGAATTATCGATGGGACTGCTTTTCCACCATGTGGAAATTGGTTTAAATAAACAGGGATATTTATATTCTCCAAAGCATTTCTTGGATTTTCTACAAAATAGCAATGAAAGGCATTTTTTTCTTCATAAAACATTATAACTCTGGGCAGTTTGAGAAATTAAAGAAGTCGGAGGGTTTTTTTTGGTTTTTTTTTTGTCCACTCTGCCTTGATTTTTTTTTTTAACTCTAATACACACTTCTTCTTGGGCAAACTCCAGCCAGACAGATATTTGCCATTCCATTATTGTTTTAAAGTGTTAGCCCCAGACACATAAGCATTGTTGGAATGCAATGGAAAAAAAATCTTTTAAATCTCAAATGGGGTAATAAACTGCAGCCAGAAGCTAATTGTCCTGAAACTTGAGCTTTTATAACATGTTACTACTGTAGTGAGACCACTCAGCACTCCTTTGGTGGGGTTGTTGTGTAATTGGTAGTAGATTACGTTGCAGACATATTAAAAAAAAAAAAAGATGTCAAATCAGACATTTCTGCTTATTACTGTAGACCTCAGCATAATTCTCAAAGCAATCAATGCATTTCATCCATTAAGCTATTGATCGGGGGTATTAATTCATATAATGTTTAACTACTCACTGTGGACTTTCTCTCTGCCAACTTTCTTCCCCCCAAGAAGTCCTGAAGTGTGGCCGCTCCTGTCAAAAGAAATGAATCATTAATAAGAACCAGCAAGGCCAGAGGTGAGCTAGAAGCCGGGCCATGGTGTATAAAGGCTTCACATTCTTTTAATTCGGTGCTGAATTATATGTGCAAAAGGAACAAATCACCCAGTAGGATTTTACCAAGAGTCTGAAAGAAACACAAAGAGGGGTATATCCATCAAACCTTTGTATTGAATGTTTGGACGTGAGAATCCTGTTTATTTTCAGATTATATATTTTGTAGTCACTTTAGAGTCAATAGTAACAGGGACTTTAGGTAATACCCCAACCGAACTGTAAACTCACAGGAGGCCAGGGAAACGATCACACTCACCTGCCAAAGTCTTAATAAAATTAGGTCAAGACCAGGGAAGAGTACGCCTGAGCCCAAAGAAAACTCTGTGATAAGAATGTAATACCTCTTCCTCCAAGCCTTAATCTTTCTGCTGTGTTCAGTTCTATTGTTTTGTCCTTTTGTTTCCTCCTCCACTTTTTCTGAGGCTCCCCCCCTTTAGGGGAAATCCATATCAATGTGGAGGAGGAGACTGACCATTACAAAAGAGAATTGCATGATCACAAAAGTTTTGAAGTCAGATTTGAATCTAAAGGCTGATTCTGTACCTCCTTATTGGAAAATAATTTTACTCCCCCTTGAGTTCCAATTTCCTCCTTTGTAAAATAAAGATAATAATACCTACCTCGTAGAGACAAGATAAAGTATAAAGGGAATAGCTCACACAAATGGCCAAGTAGAACTCTTAGCACTAAGATGATAATCAGTAATGGGTAAGTGATGCTGACTATGATAATAAAGAAGGAAATAAAGCCCACTTGATCAGTTTGCATAGTCATTTTAGTTAACTAAGGTCCCAAAGCAGATTTGAGGCCTAGATCAGCATCAATATCCCCAAAACTTTCATTCGATCCTGTATGTGTTTTGCTTTAGTCACCTGCTGGGCATTTGCCAGACTAATTTTTAAAGGTAATGGCAGAGTAAGCCTGGCCGGAGGAGGAAGAGAGTAGCCTTGATGTGACTCATAGCTGAAAAGCCAATCCAGCTGAGAGAATTTGGGAATAATGTTTGGAACCTGAATATTACTGAAATATTTTCAGGCTGCCTAAAGGATTCTCTCAAACAGATTCAAACAATTCCCTTGATCAGATTTTGAATGACTCTGATAGTAAAGAAAAATATGGTGGTAAGAGAATCATAGAATTGAAGTTGTTAACTTTTATGTTTTCTCATAGCCTGAAAACATAGTCCTTATCCTTATATTTGTAGCATTTTTTTTTAGGTTTCTTATATTTATGGCATGTTTGAGATTTTATAAAACATGTCCAAGATCTCAGCTGATCCTCACCACAGTCTTGTGAGGTCCTTTTTATTATTATCATCACCAACTTACAGCTTAAGCTCAAAGTGGATTAAGCAACTTGCCCAGTTTTCTCATCACTGGTGTGTTGCAAAAACTCAATTACAACCCAGAACTACAGATACCAAGTCAGGGATATTTCACCAGAGGATTAGAGGCGGGTATATAATCATACTGCTGAAGGCCACACATCATCTTGAGCAGGCATCCTTTAATCCAAACCTCTTCGGGAGGTATCTTTTGACTCTGAAAATGTTTCCTATATAAAAGTCTCCGGGTTTTTGAGAATCTTCCAGCTCTAAAATATTTTTAAATACACAAAATGTGTATTTTTTTAGTAACCATGCTAATTTCACTTTAGGTGAGTATTATTTATCACAAAGAAGACTCTGCAAGTATTCCAGACATATTGCCATTCATTCATACATATAAAAATATTTTAAATAAGCCTCTATTCTGTACTGGGCAGTATTCTGGGCTCTGTAGATACAACAGTGAAAAACAGATACAACAGTGAAAAACAGAAAAAATAATCTCTGATCTTTTGAAGCTTACATTCTAAGTAGGAGAGATGAGATATCCAAAAAGTACACTATAACATTTGTCTAATGATGTAAAGTATATAGAAGAAAACAAAGGGGGAACAGGATTAGGGATTGCTGAGATGCTATTTTAAATAGGGTTGTTTGGATGTATGGAGATTTCTCAAAAAACTGAAAATAGAGCTACCATATGACCCAACAATTCCACTTCTGGGTATATATCCAAAAAAAAATAAAATAAAACAAGAGCACTAATTTGAAAGGATACACGCACCCCAATGACTGCCAAGATTTGGAAGCAACCTAAGTGTCCGTCAATAAGATGAATAAATAAAGATAAAGGAATACTACCCAGCCATAAAAATGAATGAAATTTTGCTATCTGCAACAACATGGATGGACTTGGAAGGTATTTTGCTAAGTAAAGTAAGTCAGAGAAAGACAAATACGGTGCAGTATCACTCACTTATGGAATCTGAAAAATACAACAAACTAGTGAATATAACGAAAAAGAAACAGATTCATAGACATAGAGAACAAATCAGTAGTTACCAGTGGTGAGAGGGAATGGGGCAGGGGCAAGATAGGGGTAGGGGATTACATGATACAAACTATTATGTATGAAATGAGCTACACGGATATATTGTACAACACAGGGAATATAGCCAATATTTTATGATAACTATAAATGGAGTATAACCTCTAAAATTGTGAATTATGTTGTATACCTGTAACTTATATAATATTGTACATCAACTATACTTCAATAAAATAATAAAGAAGTGAGAAATCTCAAACCATCATACAGGCAATAAGGTCGTTTGGGAAGACCTCACTGATAAGATTATATGTGATCAGAAAACTGAAAAAATAACCAAGCAGGATGACCTGCTAGAAGGCTATTGAAATATTCTGGGTAAGAGATGATGGTGGCTTGGACAGAGGCAGGGATGGTGCAGACAATGAGAAATGTTAGAATCTGAATGTATTTGGAAGACAGAGCCAATGGATTTGCTAACAGATTAAATGTACGTATGAGAAGAAGACATAATACTTGGCCTAGACTCTGACAGGTAAGCGTCCCCAGTTGAGACGGTGAAGACAGAGGTGGAAGCAGGTCTGGGAAGGAAAATCGGGTGTTCACAGTGTTAGACATAATTAAGTTTTAGGTGTCAATTGGATACTCAAGGAAGAGTCTTGTATGTAGGCAGATATTTCTGGAGTTTAGAGGAGAAATCCTGTTGGATATAAAAAATTAAGTGTTGTCTGTGTATGGGATGTACCTATAAGCCATGAAACTTAATGACTTCTAGAGAGTGTGAGTAGATACAGGCAAGCCTCAGAGATGAATCCTTGGACACTCCTATGATTAGAAGTTGGGGAGATGCAGTGTGACCAGCAAAACAGACTGAAATGAAGATCGAGAAGGCCACTGCTCAAACAGGTAGGACATACTTCTGAATCTCCTCAGGAGAGGAGATTTATCTTCTGTTTTGTTGGGGGCCAGGAGTGGAAGATGGGATGGGCCAGGGAGAGGGTGGGCATGGACAGAGAGTGGCCAAACACCATTTGGAGCCAACTCTAAAGCAACAGAAAATGGACCAAACAGAAACATGTGAAGTGTGATTAAGATGGAAATCTATTGATTTCCTTACGGGGCTCGTAAAATGATTCAGAAAGCAAGCACGTGCAACTTTGAGAGTTTGTATTATGTATAGATGCTCATACTTCACTTCTGATCACTCATTTTCTTTGTTCTTCTCTATTGCATCCTTTAAAAACAATGATGTAATTCTATGTTCCCTTATCTCCACCTCTGTTTAAGTAAATCCTCATGTTGCCTCAAATCTCTTGATACTGAAATAAGAATGTATTGAGGGCTTGGTACAGGTTTCAGTGAACTCCGCCTACTCTTTCCAGGTCCTGCTCATGGTGTTTGTGTGAGACGTTCCCCTAAACAATTACTGAACATACAAATCAACTGCCTAGATTCAGAGAACATCTCTGCATTATGAGTTCATGTGATCTGCCCCTAACATTAAATAGGAATAAGGAAACAGTCTGGCAGTTCCTCAAAAAGTTAAACATAGAATTTCCATATGACCCAGCAATTCCACTCCTAGGCATATACACCAAAGAATTAAAAAGTGGTTCTCAAACAAATACTCGTATGTTCATAGCAGCATAATTCACAATAACCAAAGGTGGAAACAACCCAGATATCTACCAGTGGATGAACGGAAAAACAAAATGTGGTATATACATACAACAGAATATTGTCCAGCCATAAAAAGGAATGAAGCACTGATGCATGTTACAACATGGATGAACTTCAAAAACATTTCACTCAAAAAAAGTGAAAGAAGCCAGATGCAAAAGGCCACAGAGTATATGAGTCTATTTTTATGAAATATCCAGAATAGGTAAACACATAGAGATAGAAAGCAGATTGGTGGTGGTCAGGGGCTGAAAAGTGACTGTTTAATGGGAATAAGTTTTGTTTTAGGGAAGCGGAAGGGGTGATAAAAATGTTTAGAACTTGATATTTGTGGTTGTTGTATAACATTGAGAATACACTACACACCAATGTACTGTATAATTTAAAATGGTTAATTCTGTTATATGAATTTCACCTCAGTTAAAAAATAAGTGGACCCACTCTAGATCAGAATTATATATGTGTGTATAATATGTTTATATGAATAAATAAATACATGTTTATATATTTATATGTCTCAAAACCACAATTTTCCTCAGCACAAAGCTAAACCTTCATATGCTGATTCAATCTTCCACATATGATTTCAGCACGCTTGGTAGAATGCAGCACTTTTAAGGATGTTTTAAAATGTTTTGATTTTTAAATTTTAAAGTGATTATAGACATATAGGAAAGTTTCAAAACGTTGCAAAAAATTCTTATACATTATTCACTCAGATTCCCCAAATGTAAACATTTTTTTATAAAACATAAAAAATCTAAAACATGTTTTAGTGATAAAAAATGGGTAAAATATGCATACATATGTACCCTTATATGTACATACATGTATACTATCTATATATACATGAAATATATATTTTCACATGTTTATATTCATTATGTGTTTTACAATGCATGTATGTATGCATGCATATAGGTGTGCATATACCTATTTATATACAATGTATATAGATGTGTACATCATCATGAACACATGTATATGTGTACATGCACATACATACATCATAAGCATATGCACATGTATATGTATGCATATGTATGTTTGTATATATACACAGTCTTTTTTCTTAGCCATTTGAAAAGACATGCTGCCCCTTGACTCATATACTCAGTTTATTTCCTAAAACCAAGGATATTCAATTGTACTACTATAACACAAGTATTAAAATCAGGATGTTAATATTTACAGTACTAAAATCTGATCTATAGTTCTTTTCAAATGTCACTACTTGTACTAATAATGTACTTTTTAGCAAAAGAAAAAACATACAGTTGAAATGTATGTAACGGATTGGAATGAAATTGGTAACTAGCGGTTTTTGAAGACCTTCTCTTATATTTAGCTCATTGCATTTTTAATCACCAAGATAATATGTTATGCAGCATGCCTGGGGTGCACGAAGATTGGATTCAGGAATTAATTTCATTCAATTACTTAATTCCAAATGTGGGTGCTTTTACATTGTGAAACTATTAATCACTCTTTTAAAGAATAGAAGGAGAGCCAAAAACAAAAAAAAAATCATAAGGGTCTGAAAATCTTTCAGCCTAAAAGTGTTCTCTGTTTACTTTTTCTTTGATCATGAAAATCCACAGGCAGCCATAAAAATTTAACTGGAGCTATAATTATTTGAAACTTTCAGAGTGTCTCTAAAGCACTTTATAACAACCTCAAGTATCATAACGATATTATTTCTACTTTTCTACTTATAATGAAAACAAGAGTTGTGAGTCCTATTCATCATTTCCACATGAAAAAACAGTGGAAAACCCGGTGTGTTTATTCACCTAGAAAATGCCCAGATGGGGTTTATTAACCACATTTTAGTTACTCATCTTTATGACTCTCAAATAGAGATAAGATAAAATCACAAGGACCTCCCAGATGACAGGTCCAGCAAAGCCACAGGATTAGAGGGAAGCTGGGTATTCCATGACTGCTTCCATAGTCAACAACAAAGTATGTTCAAGGTGTCAGTTCTCTGGAATTTTTCACTAAATTAAAACCTAGAGCCAGTTTCACACCACTACCCATGATCTAACTGGCATATCCTCTCAGTACTGAACTGTTGAGGGTACCAGTCCTGCAAATTCATGTTAACGTAAGCTATGTATATTTACGTATATATATATGTAATATATATATATATATATATATGTATTTCCTAAATAAGGCTTGCTCATTCTATCTATCTATCTATCTATCTATCTATCTATCTATCTATCTATCTATCTATCTATCTATCATTTGTCTGTCTTTAAAAACAGTCTGCTATAAGCAACTAAAATCAACCATACCCTCTGTTTAGACAAGAGACCCAAAAGAGTATAATGCATCTTTGGGCATAAGAAGCTTACAGTCTAGTTGGTATCACTGACCTGTAAAAAGATAAACCACAGGCAGCATCAATAGTTCTCTAACATATGTCTGAACTGAGGGTTGTGGGATCATGAAGAAGAGTCTGGTTGAGACTTCTTGGATTAATCTGGGAAAGTTTCACAGAGGAGGGGATATCTGAGCTGTGAAATGTTTATAGCTGAACAGTAATTTGTCAGGGGAAAGAAGGTTGAGAAGGACATTTACATATATAATAAAGAAATATCTATCTCTACATAAAAGACATCTATCTCTCTATATATCTATAAACATACATATACATAGATATAGATATATACATATACACATACATACAAATATGTGTATACATATATACATATGGAATACATACATATACATACTGAGAGGTGAACGGTGGTTAGTCATGAAAAAAAATACATATACTTAATATTTATATTTATAATTTGCAGCTAAACTACTTAAAAGATCAAGAAGACCTAAAGGCCCAGGGTACAGGATAAGTGAAGTCAAGTGCTCTCTGATTTCATGGCTTCTTCTGGGACCCCGTGACTAATACCACAGTCCCTTCTAAAGAGTACCCTGCACCTTGGTCATCACGCTCTATCACGTGCCCTAATACGCCGGCCAAGGTTGACTTTAATAGGAATACACACCACACCCAACAAAAATCAATCTACAAACAGGAAGGCATTCTATTAGTTAGTCTAGCACAAGAGAATCGGCCCTTACTGGATGGTGCTGCATGAGTCACGTTGCACCTTTCAGCTTCCTTTCCTCTGCTATCAGCATCTTACCTCCTCTTTATGGCATCTGGTCACAGACAAAACAAAGGAGAGGCCGTGAGATGGAGAAGGAAGTCGTGAATCCAGCTCTGACTTCACCTCTCATGACTCTCCCCTCACGGACTCCTCTCCAGACACACTCCCCACACCTGGCTTCCGACTCCCTCGGGGACTCCGCACCTGCTGTTCCCACTGCGATATCCCTTCCCCAGCCTAGCTCATTCCCTCCTCTTACAGGTCTTTCCAACAATGCCGCCTTTCAGGGAAACTTTCTCAGGGAAGGGTGGCACTTCTGGCCACTCTCCCTAAAACCCTACCCCCACCACACTTCAAAATCCCCTTCCTGGCTTCACCGTTTTCTTCTTAGTGCTTATCAGGATGGAACATACTGTATCTCTCCCCATCATCTGTCTTTTTTCTATTTTGTCTCTATCCTGCATTAGAATGTCAGCTCTCTGAGGGCAGACGTCGTGTCTTTTGTGTTCATTCCTCTATCCCCAGTGCATAGACAAGAGCCAGGCACTTGGTGGGCACTTGGACAAGTAATCCTTCATCCCCAACTCACCCCAGATCGATTTTCAGCCCTTCTGTGCCCTGCTCTGTGCCCCAGGAGGTGAACTCCGGGGGACTGCATCCATTGCTAGACGGCTTCCGGGTTCTTCCAGCCAGTGGGAGGCACTGTGAAAATGGCGTAGGGATGAAGGAGCTCGGAGCTGCCGGTGCTCTGATCCTCTGGTAAAAGCAATCCCTCTTCTCATTCCTTCTACTGCGGGGGTGTAATGGCTTCCAGCTGCTGCTAATCTCTGGGTACTGCATCTTCTCTAGGTTTCTATTGGTAACCCTGTCCACATAGCATTAAGTAGATCCTTCATCAAAATCTTTTCATTTGTACCATCTGTGATGAGCTCTCTTTCCTGCCAGGACTCTGCCTGACAACTCAATAAACACCCTTTGAAAGACGGTTTGAATGAATGTAAAATCTTGGAGTCCTTTGAAAATTGACTGATTGGCTTTGGCACTGGAACTGCCACTGGAGTGACAATGAAGGAGGGAAGGCTAGAAGTGAGCAATGGGAAGATGACTCTGGAATGTCCAACCAAGCCTTAAATGTGTGTACGTAACACTACAGCCACTGGTCGAGGAGTAAAGAAAACTCAGTTCACAAGCAAGCTGTTCTTACTTCAATATGTCAATCATTTTTCTTGTTATTTTGTATGTCAGCTGAATATTTTTGTGCTGGTAAAATACGGTGTTTGAAACAGATCATAACACTCGTTGAGTGTGGTGGCACAGTGTGAGGGGCAATTAAATCATTGTTGAATTCCAGTTTGCTATTTGACTAGTTTGCTTAACTTTTCTGAGCTTCGCTTACTCATTGACAAAACTGACTGAAACTTCATGGGGGAGTTAAAAGTATGAAGATATGACTTATGGAAAGTGCTTTTCACAGAATTTGCTCAATAAATGGTAGTTTCTTCCCTCCTTTTCTTCCTTGTTTCCTTTCCCCTTTTCTCTGCCTCTCTTCCTTCTTACTGAACTGCCTCAAATAAAATGGGATCAGAGAGATTTTTCTTCTGCTAAAACTTTTAAATTCTTGATTTGAAAAAAAAAAAATCCGTGCAATAATATTTCTGGTCAGGAAAGAGAAGGAATCTATTTCTTGGTGGACATTCCGACATTCAGGTACAAGAGGAGGTTACAAGAAAAAGAACGGGAGTCAGAGAAGAGACTCTGAACAGTCACCCTCCCGACATAAGGCCTCCAAAAAAGGTCTGCCCCACGCCACACAATCAACTCGCTATGCTTGATTGCTTGGCAAGTTAAGCAATATTCCACAAGCATTAGAGTTACATACCACTGGATCAGAATTGAGCCCATTTCAAGATACTGAACAAGAGAAACTTGGCTGCTTTTCTTTGCCATAGGGGAAAATGGAGGGGCCTTCTTGGAAAATGATTGGTGTGAAATCGTTAGTTATAGCTTTAAAATTTACCACTTTATGTGCATGTTAGGAAATATACATGTTTCCACTCCAACATACACGTTCCCCCTTGTCTTATTCTGTTTATAAAGCAAAGGGCAGGCTACAGAGGTAGGAGAGCATTAGAGGTTTTGCTTCCAAAAAACTGGACACACCACAGGATGCAGTAACAGGACTGAACACACTTTGAAACCAAGCGCTGTGTTTAGGAATATACACGTCCTGCGAGCCCACTCGCAGGCAACGGCACCCCAGCGACCATGGGTGTGTGTTCTCTGCATCCGCCTTCTTGTGCTCCTGTGTCCTTTCTGTGACAGAGCAAAGGAAATCATCCAACAAATCATAAGACTGCAACGACTGCTATATCTACGTAGCTGCTAAGTGAAGCTATGTGATTATAGAGACAAAACCAGCTCTAAACTTCGAAGGCCAAGAGGACAGCAGTGAAATATTTCGATCACTTGCAAAACGACACAAAACAAAACTGGAAAATGAGCATATCCCAGATCACGACGATGGCTTGGGTCCTGCGGAAGTGTTTGCCCCACTAACCTAATCTCTCTGTCTTTAATCACGGCCCCCACTGCCTTCAGTTATCAAATACTCACCTTGCAAGACTCAGCACAATATTACCTGCTTCGTGATACTAACCGCCAACTCCAGGGAGAATGAACACCCATCAGAGATATTTGCAGCCCCTTGTAACTTTATCGTATCCATCAATTTATATTACTCTAATTAACCAAACTATCCGCCACATGAAGGCAGGAACCACTCTGTCTTATCACTAAGCCTGCCACCCCCAACTCATGTCTCACATATAGCAGAAGTTCAATAAAAGCCTGTTAAAATAAGTTCTGTGCTTTGACTCCCCCTATAATAATGTTCAGTGGCCCGTTGCCTGTTGCCCGTGTGTGCTGACTTATGGCAGGAAGTCCATCTACTGTGACTGGAACAAAAACCCTGCAGGGTTTTTGTTTTTTGCTTTTGTTTTTGTTTTCTCCAGTAGCAGGACTGGATTTGCTCTGCTTAACCGCATTTTTATTACTTACTCGACTCCTGACCCATGTTCAGATTTACTGAGTAACTGGATGGATTTAAGGTTGTAATCTGTGAAACTGATCTCAGGAGCACACTTCAGGGTTCCAGGCAAACTTCAAGTGAATGTTTATGCCCTTCTCCGGAGGGCCTCACTCCTGTGCAAAAGGGCTCCAGTAAGACTGATAAATTGATGTCTCATATTTTCCGAGAAACTCCTGAGCTAATTAATATACATTCTTTATCTGAGGGGAAAGTTCCTATCCACTGGAAAGGTTAAGAAAGAGTCACAATAATAACTGGCTTACTGGCTTTATTTTCACTGTAGGTATTCCAGAAGGGTGAGTGAGCACTATTTACTAATTTCCTGACATCCATACAGTCCTATTAATGAAACAAATATTCTATAAATTCAAAAAGAAATTTGAAGGTATAAACTCCATGATAATAATAAAGGAGTTGTATTTTCACTGTGCCAAATTTTTGAATCTTTTGAATTTTATTTCCTACATGTCTCTGAAGATACCTATCCGCTTTTGTCTGTATTGCCTCTTGGCCCAGTTACCAACATTTCTCACCCAGACAACTGGAGAGATTTAGCCGGCCTCACCACGTCCTTGACTGCCTCAGCCAGAATGATCTTCTGAAATGCAGGTTGAATCAAATAATTTCACCTCACTTCTGCTCCGCACTCACCTCAACCCATTTCTTTA
The DNA here is from genome assembly GCF_028564815.1 of Eubalaena glacialis. NCBI lineage: Eukaryota > Metazoa > Chordata > Mammalia > Artiodactyla > Balaenidae > Eubalaena > Eubalaena glacialis. The sequence goes on along the minus strand of NC_083734.1, from coordinate 59,652,377 downwards.
GAAACAGTTAGTGGCTTCCTATTCTATTCAGCACACAGACCCAAACCCCTGATGTGGTCTCACAGGCTCTGTCTATTTAACCTGCCTCCCCAGACTTTTTTTCTGTGGTCCAGCCACACTGCCTAATCAACTCCTGCTTGACCTTTTTTTTTTTTTTAAACATCTTTTTTGGAGTATAATTGCTTTACAGTGGTGTGTTAGTTTCTGCTTTATAACAAAGTGAATCAGTTATACATATACATATGTTCCCATATCTCTTCCCTCTTGCATCTCCCTCCCTCCCACCTTCCCTATCCCACCCCTCAAGGTAGTCACAAAGCACCGAGCTGATCTCCCTGTGCTATGCGGTTGCTTCCCACTAGCTATCTATTTTACGTTTGGTAGTGTATATATGTCCATGCCACTCTCTCACTTTGTCACAGCTTACCCTTCCGCCTCCCCATATCCTCAAGTCCATTCTCTAGTAGGTCTGTGTCTTTATTCCCGTCTTACCACTAGGTTCTTCATGGCCTTTTTTTTTTTTTCCCCCTTAGATTCCATATATATGTGTTAGCATACTGCATTTGTTTTTCTCTTTCTGACTTACTTCACTCTCTATGACAGACTCTAACTCCGTCCACCTGACTACAAATAACTCAATTTTGTTTCTTTTTATGGCTGAGTAATATTCCATTGTATATATGTGCCACATCTTCTTTATCCATTCATCTGATGATGGACACTTAGGTTGCTTCCATGTCCTGGCTATTGTAAATAGAGCTGCAATGAACATTTTGGTACATGACTCTTTTTGAATTATGGTTTCCTCAGGGTATATGCCCAGTAATGGGATTGCTAGGTCGTATGGTAGTTCTATTTTTAGTTTGTTTTTTTGTTTTGTTTTGTTTTTTGTTTTTAAACTTATAAGGCTCTTTTTTTCTTTAATTAATTAATTTATTTATTTATTTTTGGCTGTGTTGGGTCTTTGTTTCTGTGCGCGGGCTTTCTCTAGCCGCGGCGAGCGGGCGCCACTCTTCATCGCGGTGCGCGGGCCTCTCACTGTCGCGGCCTCTCTTGTTGCAGAGCACAGGCTCCAGATGCGCAGGCTCAGTAGTTGTGGCTCACGGGCTTTGCTGCTCTGCAGCATGTGGGATCTTCCCAGACCAGGGCTCGAACCCGTGTCCCCTGCATTGGCAGGCAGACTCTCAACCACTGCGCCACCAGGGAAGCCCTGCTTTTAGTTTTTTAAGGAACCTCCATACTGTTCTCCATAGTGGCTGTATCAATTTACATTCCCACCAACAGTGCAAGAGGGTTCCCTTTTCTCCACACCCTCTCCAGCATTTATTGTTTGTAGATTTTCTGATGATGGCCATTCTGACCAGTGTGAGGTGATACCCCAATGTAGTTTTGATTTGCATTTCTCTAATGATTAGTGACGTTGAGCATCCTTTCATATGTTTGTTGGCAATCTGTATCTCTTCTTTGGAGAAATGTCTGTTTAGGTCTTCTGCCCATTTTTGGATTGGGTTGTTTTTTTGTTATTGAGCTGCATGAGCTGCTTGTAAATCTTGGAGATTAATCCTTTGTCAGTTGCTTCATTTGCAAATATTTTCTCCCATTCTGAGGGTTGTCTTTTGGTCTTGTTTACGGTTTCCTTTGCTGTGCAAAAGCTTTTAAGTTTCATTAGGTCCCATTTGTTTATTTTTGTTTTTATTTCCATTTCTCTAGGAGCTGGGTCAACAAGGATCTTGCTGTGATTTATGTCATAAAGTGTTCTGCCTATGTTTTCCTCTAAGAGTTTGATAGTGTGTGGCCTTACATTTAGGTCTTTAATCCATTTTGAGTTTATTTTTGTGTATGGTGTTAGGGAGTGCTTGACCTTTATATCTGTGCTTCTCAAACTTTCACATGCAAAATCATCGTCTGGGGAACTTGTTGAAACAGAGATTCCTGGGCCTCACTCTCAAGGGAGTCTCGTTCAGTAAGTCTGGGGTGGGGCCTGAGAATTTGCATTTCTAGAAAGCTCAGGGGATGTTGATACAGCTCCAGGGGCCATACTTGGAGTAGTATGGCTCCAATCTCTACTCCCTCATTTTCCCAGGAAAGCTTTTCCAACTTCTCTTACAAAGATCCAGCTATATGTCATCATAGTACAACCTGTATGTCATACATGGCTTTCACCACCATTGTAATCTTGCCTTAGTGTGACATCTGACTGTTTCTGCCACCAGTAGGAAGCTTTATGACGACATTTGTGGACATTTGCTTCCATGATATCTAAAAAGAAGTATTTTTAAATATGTATAAGTACATAAATCCTGAATTGTCCATATTATTTTACTGTCTACTACTTCTGTTGGAAAAATTAGTTTGTTGTACTAATTGTGATATCTTAATAAATTGTAAAATGTCTTTACTATGTTCCCTACTTCTCTGAAAAGAAGTAGCGATTACTAAAACATACATATGCATAACATTCCAGAACAAAAAATGGTACCGTAAAACAAGAAAAGAAAATTGAGGTTTGCCATTTCTCATTTCTTGTAAGCACAAATATATATCAATATCAATATCTATATACAGGTTTAGGAGACAAGTCATATGAATTGACATATGCTCTGACGTGTAGCACTGCTGACAAATGAAGGAGATGAGATGGAAAAATTCACTTATTTTGACAGGTGTCAACATTGCTTTGAAAGAAAGTGCCAGTGTGTTTTACACATACACATTCCTTGTGTGTTTCTACTATGTTTAGTGTTAGATTTATACAGTATATTGTGGAATAAAAGTCATCTACTCTAGACATTAAAAATAAGTGCTCTTTAGGCAAAAGTTATATAAGATTATTATTAAAACTGTACTCATTATACAACAAATATTTGGCATCTATTATGTGTTCTTTTTAATATGACTGATAAAATGATGTCTAAGGTACATTCCTATCCTCAAGCAGTTTACAATGGGGACATGGTCAAAATCAACTGCAAAAGAGCTTAATATGTAATACGTGCAAAATAAAGTTTACAAAGTGAAGAGAAGGGAACGATCACTTCCTGTGAGGGAATGGGGGAGAGCAGAACGTTTCCCAGAAGAATAAAACCTAATGAGGAATTTGGTTGTTGAGTAGAATTTTGATGCGTGAAGTGGAAATAGGGTGAAGAAGAGGGACAGCTGTTCCCAGAAAGAATATTGGCATCGTAAGTAAAAACCTAAAGGCCTGCAGGGACTGTGACGTATTGAGAAGTGCATTGTTTGAAAGGCTGGAATTTGGGGGTTCATTCATGACTGCAGCACAGCCTAGGTTGTCCTCATTTCCACAGGAGGGTGCCTTGGATGTGAAGAGCCTGGAGCCTGAGCCAGGGCCCTGAACTCTGTGGCCTCCCTTGGTCCTACAAGGACGCAGCCAAGTGGTGTCCTCAGTTCCATCCACATTTGTTTTAGCCTGATTTTCCCTTGACAGCCAGTCAGTCACCTCAGCCAACAATGTTATCACTTCTTTAGTTCTTTTTCCATAGTATCATGAGTAATTCATTGTGTTTAAATAAGGTTCCTTAATCGGGATCTTCTGTTGAGTTTTCATATGAAACAAAATCATTTCAAATATCCGGTCATTACTGAGAAGCCAGTCTACAAACATTTTTCGTAAAACTCCTTGTCGCCAGTCTCTAACGTCTATTTATCTGTTCCTTTAGCAAAACATCACCCAGTGTCTCTCTGTGGCTGTGGAGCAGATGCTGCCCATGTCCGTATTATTTCAGCACACGCTGCCAACTTCCAGCTGCCAAGCCCTGCCTTTTTTTCCCTTATGGTCTTTCTCTTGCAGCTGGAGCATGTTTTGCCACCCAACTGGTAGGAGTAATTGACCCTAATTATCATAAAGAAATAATGTTACAAAATGGGGCCAAAAGTATGTGTAGAGCTCAGGGAATTCACTGAATGCCTCTTGGTGCTTCCATGCCTGGAGATAAGACTGAACGTGTGATTGCAGAGTTGGATCAGCTACAGCTGGACAAGGGCATAATAAACAAGACAAATGTCTGAAGGCTCCCCTGGGCAGGCAACCAGCAGAAATGTAGGGCAAGAGTGAGGAATGTCTAGGATGTGTAGAAGACAGGGAAGAAAATCAGTATCGACTGCAGCCTTGAGACCAACGGAAGCAGAATGTAGCTTATCCCTCTGTTGTAAAGATTACATTAGATTATTTAATAAATTGCCTCTGGCCCCCACCTTGAGGAATCAGCGCATGGCAAAATGAAATTAACATGGGGCACGAAGGTTCCGGGCGGCGCGAGGGTCGGACGGCAGCAGATGACGCGTGAGCCCGCAGTGCCCGTCACCGTCACCGCTCCAGTGCGGCTGCATCACCGTCACCGCTCCAGTGCGGCTGCATCACCGTCACCGCTCCAGTGCGGCTGCATCACCGTCACCGCTCCAGTGCGGCTGCATCACCGTCACCGCTCCAGTGCGGCTGCATCACCGTCACCGCTCCAGTGCGACTGCATCACCGTCACTGCTTCAGTGCGACTGCCAGTACCCACACTTCTTGGCCCAGTGCACTTTGTTGCTTCTGGGGGGTGTTTTGCTCCCCGCAAAGTGGAGTTGTCAGAGTATTAAAAAATCTTTAATAAATACTATTGATTGGAGTTTGTCTGTAATTTCCCCAATGACCTCACCCTTCCTGTAGGATGGCGCTAAGCCATGTGCTTTGCACGGATTCCTAGAGTTTTCCCAGTGGGATTAAACTCCATTTACCCACCATCGTAACTGGCTTGGTAACACATTCTTTATTGGCTGCCTTCCCTTCCTTGTCTGGTCTGTCTTCCTCACTCTCCTATGGGTGTTTTCTGTCATTCCCCAAATAAAATACTTTGACTCAAATCCTTCTGCTTCTGGGGAACCCAAACTAAGGCAGTCTGGTACTTGTCATTTGGTCATGCTGTCGGCTGTTGCCGAGGAAATGGAGTAGATCTTGACTTTAGGTCAACAACCCTCCTGGAAAATGTGGACGGGAGGACAGAAGGCAAATCATGTCACTGGCAGGAATTCCTTCTCTACTCTATATCAAGGGCACCTGTGAGTTGGGCTGGCTGCAGCAGCCGATTTCAGGCTACTCCTGGCATATTACCTAGATCCTCATGAGAAATAACAGATTATAGAAAGCAGGCATGCTACCATCAAGAGATTGCATCACAGTTCGTGTGGCAGAGGGATGCAAGCCATAATTATTTTTCCTTTCACAGGTTTTTATCAGATCCTAACTAGTTCACTTCAAAATCTCACAAAACAGCTGTATGACATCCCCTACGTGTAACCTCACCCTTGTGGTACTTTAAATGTATTGATATAGGAATTAGATCAATCAAACGTATCAATGAACTCAGCTTACCTCATATGCTTGGAATTAAGCTAAATATTTCAGACCTTGACTCTCGTAATGAGCATCAGCCACTAAAGGTATATACCCGACCCAAGCTGGACCAGTCCAATTCCCTCTGTAAATTCCGAGCTGAGACGTACAAAAGCTAGTAATTGAAATGGGAAGTTCCACTGGGCAACTGAAATGGAAAATTCGCCTGACAAGGCCCTATTTAAATCCATGCACAGTTAAGAAAAGACAGCTAAGTCCTAGAAAGCAGAGAGCAAGAAGAATAAAGCCCATCTGTAAGAGGAAGAAGAGCTGGGGCAGCTAGAGATTCCCAGAAAGTAATCCTGTTTTTAAAAGCTTTTTGGTGCCTACTTCCAGACTGTTATGTGGTCCTGCTGTATTTCTTTCTCTTGGATCTACAGATACCCCTGTACCTTAGAACAATTTTCTCCCACTGGCCTTAAGTTAACTTGAGGGATTTTTCAGTTATTTGAAACTAAAAGAACCTTGGTTAAAGTAAGCACACTTGACTCCGAGCTCAGGGAGAATGGAGACCATCACTTTCTTGGTTTTCAGTGTCTCTAACTCAGTCCTTGGCACATAGTGGATCCTCAATATGTACCAGTCAGTAGAAAAATGAATTAAAAATATTAATAAACTTCAGGAGAAGCATTGAGAAGCATGTATACGTTTCACAATGTGAAAAGCCTTTCCACCAACGGAAAGTGGCTAACCAGTGTTCATCCACGTACAGGGCTGGAATGCTCATGCCTTAGGTTTTGTTTTAATCAGTAATTGCCCACTCATTTAATCCATCTGAAAAACAGTCTTAACCACTGCTCAAATTATTGGCGTGTGTTTCTCCAGGATATGTAGTAAGGTATTAATTCACCTTGAAACATTTAGGCGTCTTTATCACTCTCAGATGTTCAAAGCGTCTGAGCAGAGGAGAGGGATGAAGTGGAGTTTAAAACGGGTAAACCAAAGAAATGAGGTCTCAATCTTTGGCAAATTCAACACTTCATCAAACCCGATGGGAAGAGTGGAGTGTTGCGGGCTGTTGTTTCTTGAGATGTGCATTAAGGAAAGACTAAATTTAGCAAATGCGAAAGTCCCTCTTGTAATGTTTCATGATTGTTATAGCATTTGGTAACTTCTGTTCCCCGCTGGCTGTGATGTGAGAGGCTCTCCCCCCACCATGTCCCCCCCATGACAGCAATCTCTAGTTGTAAAATGGTAAGACCGTCAGCCAGCAATAATTTGCAATCCAAACAGACTTGACGCTCCCTGACATTTATTGAAACCTCAGACCCCGTGCACTGGTTTCAGTTTTCCTCCCCTTGCTCTGTTTTTACAGACAGACAAGTGCTTAGGTTTAGGTTTAATAATGAGGAGAAATTTCTTCTTGGCCTACTCTTGCTTGTGTTGGCTGCACCGGGGCTTGCAACAGACGGGTGGTTGCAGTTAATTACACTAAATGGTGAGAACATTATTTGACCCTACTGGTTCAGCCCCAGAGGCTGTGTGCCTCCTTACAGCCACGGCAGATGGAATGCTTCACGGCTGGGCAGAGGGCAGAAGCCATGCAAAGAGAGAACCCAGCTCAAGACCAGACATGGGTTTCACTCCTTAGCAAAGCTTGGAACTCTGCACTGTTTTATAAATATAAACCAGTGAAGCACAGAAAAACATAGGGTGACAGCAAGGACTAGGAAAACACCCTTTTACCAATGGAATTGCTCTCAAAGGGAGCGATCATCTTCATGTATGATACATCACATCCTTTTTCAAGAAAGAACAATAGGAAGACTTCATCACGAACTTGACTCTGATAAGCCAAAAGGGGAACTGTTATCACAAATGTCATTGTAGGAGACCTGGTGACATATTACAATTGTATTACAATTATATTTGAGAGCCAGTGATAACTGCATATTTAGCTTAGTACATAAAACTTAGTACCTGCAAACGTTCTTATTGCTGCCATTTCTAATGATGATGGTAACAGTGATAACAGTATACCCAAGTTCTTGTCCTAGGGATAATCTGTCATTCATGATTCTCAAAAGAAAAATTCACAGATACACCTAGGTGTAGTGGAGACTCATAAATAAATAGTTTGTTGAGCCATTACAACACAGCTTCAGATGTACTAAAAGTGTAACAAGGCCAGAGAGAGACAACATTAAGTTGATGACTTAATACTGACAAGATTTTTGTTCCTAGATTTGTGTTTTTCTGTTGCATGTCAATTCTGTGCCGATCATTCAGAAGCTCTTGGAAATCTCTAAGTAGTAACGGCTTACGTGATCTGTCTGGCAATATTCATTCCATAAAACAGCATTATACAATACCATGCTTTTAAAGGCCTGCTGGTATAATTGCTTAAAGCTGCACTGTCAAATAATTTCTGGTCTATGACACAGTTTATAAAACCCACCAGGATAACAGCTCGGAGGGAAGGGGTGAGTGGGATCCTCAAAGATATTTCCCACTCTTATCTAATAGGAAGTCGTCCAGACAATTCTTGATCCTTATTCTATACTCTAGATATCTTCCTTTTCTATACTATGGTGGCTACCATCTTTTCCCTTTTTGTCCATGCTCAAAAATGGTCTCTAGTAAAGAGAAATGATATTATACCCCAGTACACCAAGGGTTTCTTGGTAACGTGTCAGTTGGAAAATAATGAACTAGGATTGCATTTTAATTTAGGTAAGGGCCCTGACTGCATCTCTTTCAAAGCAGCATGATTCGCTCTGTTCAATGACCACACTCCACTGCCCTAGTCCTACTCAACTAACATCAGCTTGGTTGTCACTACACTGTGTGAGCCAGCACGGGTAGTTAGTGCAACCCATCTCCTCCCACGCAGAAACTACTCAAGGCATATGTACTTGGTGAGCTGGCAGCACCTTTCTCAGAGGCAGCGTATGGTCACAAGTACAACGTCTGTATCTGGAATGGGGTGGGATACAGAATTACCCTGTGGTGCTGGAACCTCGCAAAACGATTACTACAATTCATATAAGGAGTTTTCTTCACAAAATATTTATATAAGACAAGTGTACAATGCATATTTTCCCCAGTAAAAGATAATTAGAAGTGGTAGGGTGTGCTGTTAAAATACAGGTACAATGAAATTTGAGAGTTTAAATATTGTTGTGTCACTATCAACTATAGGTAAGTAAGGAGCAAATGTAGGCATAAGTGATACTTAATAAAAGAGTTGGGGCTTCCCTGGTGGCGCAGTGGTTAAGAATCCGCTGCCAATGCAGGGGACAAAGGTTTGAGCCCTGGTCCGGGAAGATCCCACATGCCGCGGAGCAACTAAGCCCACGCACCACAACTACTGAGCCTGTGCTCTAGAGCCCGCGAGCCACAACTACTGAAGCCCGCGCGCCTAGAGCCCTTGCTCCGCAACAAGAGAAGCCACCGCAATGAGAAGCCCACGCACCACAACAAAGAGTAGCCCCTGCTCACCGCAACTAGAGAAAGCCTGCACGCAGCAACGAAGACCCAACACAGCCAAAAATAAAGTAAATAAATTTATAAAAAAATAAAAGATTTGACATGTTTTTTAAATGAAGAAATGGCATTTATTGAAGTGATTGCTTTCAGAACTAAAATGATGGCAGCTCTAGTATAGACTTTACTGCAACAGAGTCTGTGAGACAGGATCAAGGCATGAGGGAAATCCGGGATTGAACACTATGTAAGAAGCAAGGTTAAGCAAAAAGAAGATAGGAGCAAAGACAAATAAAATAAATACTACTTTAAGCCCAAGAACAAGGATTTCAGGATAAAGTGGGAGACCACTGCTTTCTGTGGTATTTCCTAATCATATATATGTATATAAATATATAAATACAGATATAAATATATGTATACATATATATATGTATCAGTGGAGAGAGGATCGGGAAAGACTCAATGCTAAATCTAAATATTCAAAGTTTTTTTGTTGATGTTTCCTTCAGTTATTTTTGTTGGCTTCTTGTTTATTTCCAAAAAGAAATCACAGGGGAGAGCTGCTCATAGCAGAGGAAGCAGTGTGGAAAAGGCGGTAGACGTGAAAGATCTCAGACCCTTCAGAAAAATACCAGTGTGGGGCTGAGCCCACTGTGCAAGGCTGAGGGCTGGCCAGAGCCAGAGAGCTGTGAGGGCCATGTGCTGAGCGCTTGACATACCTCCTGTGTGCAGCAAGATGGCCTTGAGTAGTTTACTTAGGAAGACAGCAAGTCAGATTGGTATTTCAGAGAAATCACAAGAGCAACACTATAAAGGATGGATCAACAGGTGAAATGGACTGCCTGTGAGAAGGCAGTCTACAGGGCACTGAGCAGGGTCTGAACTAAGAAAGAGTGGGAGGCATGGCAACTGGGAAATTGGCAGGATACAACTGCAGAGGAAAAGCCTATCGTGATTTACGGCTTCTGATTTGAGTCAGAGTGGCTGGTGGAGATAAGAACTATGAAAGAAGGAATAAGCCCTGAGAAAAAACAGATCTGAGCTCAGATTTAAATATAATAAGTTTGAAGTTCCTATGGGCAACAAAGCTCAGGTATCACACATCTAATAAATACCAAAGCCAGGATTCAATCTCAGTTATATTGGACACCAGTCTATGGTCTTCTTATGTGCCTTATATCTCCCTAGAGAAGCAACTAGGAAATATAAATGTATAATGAGTTATTATAAAATAGGTTTAAGATGTGTAGAGCCAAGAGTTATTCAATATATTCATAAAGGCAGGCTATTATCTATCAATTTATATTTTTGCTTTTAAGAGACTTTCTCTTATCTTACAGAAATAACTACTTGTGAGGTAACATATTCACAAACAATTGGCAGTCAAGGCAGATTAATTTAGAATGTTAGCCATGTGTTGAAATTCTATCCTCTCTTTCCTTCATCTAGTACAGAGTTAAGTGCAAGAAGCTCAGGACAGAAACTCCTGAGGGTCATATGGATGGAAATGAGGCTGCTAAGAATCAATGAAAATGGAAGGATTCACCAGATGCACGTATTCATCCTTCCAGCAGAATTCTATTCTTAATACTCTCTCATTTTCAAGCAAGTGGATTTTATCTTTTTCAAAATGATCTGTTGTAATGCAAACTTTCTTATCTTTTCAAAGATAAGATTTAATGAAGACATAAGCCTTCAACATTGGAGATTTAAATGAGATTTAAAGATTTAAATGAGGATATAGACTTCACCATTAGAGGAGAGATGATAGTTATAATTTTAAGAAGCAAAACAGGCTGAAAGATTTACGATAGCACTTAGAAACACAAGCCTTCAGACTGCGTGCCCAAGCATGACCGAAGAGCAGGTAATAACAGATCTCATTAGACACTGTTTATTTAATTTAACATTATTCTGGCAGAGATGTTTTCCCTGCTGTATAGAGTTCAATTTTTTTTTTTTTTTTGGTAGGTCACTTTTTTATTTGGTAATGTCCAAATATACAAGAATATGTTTGTCATAACAGAAGGCAATGAATGCAAATTCAGAAAGTCACCAAATCATCCCAACCCAGTATAATGTTCTGGAGCTGTGGTTTTAAGTTTTCTGCATCTGTTCCCTTCTTTCATAAGAGCGAAGAAATAAGCCATCCCTACTAACACAGAAAGGACCCTAGAGAGGAAATCCACCACTGAGGACACCAAATCTCCCCATTATTTCTCCTTATATTTGCTTTCTTTTTTTCTCTCTACTGCTAACACACACACACACACACACACACACACACAATCAAATAATAGTAATCTTTTCTTCTTTCAGTGTCTAATTAAAGTTTCCTGTGTTTGAGATTAAAGCAAAGCCTGGATAGAACTGTATAAAACAAGATATGCCAATATTAATGATTTCATACAGAAACAATTATTCTTTTTTTTTAATTAATTAATTTATTTATTTACTTATGGCTGCATTGGGCCTTTGTTGCTGCGTGTGGGCTTTCTCTAGTTGTGGCAAGGGGGGGCTACTCTTCGTTGCGGTGCACGGGCTTCTCATTGCGGTGGCTTCTCTTGTTGTGAAGCATGGGCTCTAGGCACGCAGGCTTCAGTAGTTGCAGCACATGGGCTCAGTAGTTGTGGCTCATGGGCTCTAGAGCACAGGCTCAGTAGTTGTGGCACACGGGCTTAGTTGCTCCGTGGCATGTGGGATCTTCCCAGACCAGGGCTCAAACCTGTGTCCCCTGCATTGGCAGGTGGATTCTTAACCACTGCGCCACCTGGGAAGTCCCGAAACAATTATTCTTGAATACTCAGCTGACAAAAATAAAAGATGGCCTTGGAAAGACCACACTGCATACATGCCCACTTAATTTTCTGCTTACATCACTTTCATCTTCATGCAAAAACAGGGTGTAAAAAATTGTCATGCTACTTAATTTTATATATATATAAAACTTAGTTTTATATATATATATAAAATATAATTAATAATTCATTTTTCATTAAGATAACATAATTTAAACTTAGTGAGGCTATTAGCTTTAATTAGGCATTTTAAAAACTAAAATGGTCAAGAAAAGGAATTAAGTTATCCTCCGTGGTGTTGGCATTATCTCCAATACGTATATGGAAGAAATAATAAAAATTGTTGAACTGAAAAAACTGCTCTATGATTAAAACTTCTGAGCACAGTGCTAACAGATTGATAGTGTCCATGAAACTCTATGAATGAAGAGAATAACCTGCTATAATCTACGTTCAGACATTGGTAATTTTGTCTAAAACCTTCTCATGACAGATGTCTTCAGGGATCAAGGATTCACTATCATTGCTCAGGTGATTCAAAGTGATTACATCACATCCAAGGCACTGCTCAGGAATTAAGTTATCCTAACTGGAGAACCAAAGTTTAGGAAAAAGTCATCAGTGAAGCCTGGAAAGTAATCAGGAAAGCCTCGAGGATGTTTAGACTACCCAGAAAAGGCTCCTACTTTGACTTGATTCAACACTAGAACTCTCCTTGATGCTCAAAATATTGTGAATAACGGCTTATACTTAGAGATGAGATAGTAATAGTTTCTAATTCTCCGTTATTTTCGGGAAATTTTTACTCAAAGATGCATGCATCTACTTACTCTTCACCGTCTTTCTCTTCCCGACTCTGTGATGCCCTCTGATGCCATCGTCCTTGCAGTCAACACAGAATCACAACTTCCACTTGTTTTTGACTTTTCCTCTGTTCCATCCTCTATGTTTTGCCAGACTTTAGGTTATGTCAACACTGGCATCTCTGAGTTAGAACAGGGGTTTGCAAACTTTTTTTGGTATAGTGCCAGATAGCAATGTAGTCTTTGTAAGCCATACAGTCTCTGTCACAACACTCAACTCTGCTGTTCTAGCAAAGAAAAAAGCCACAGACAATACGTAAGTGAATGAATGTGGCTGTGTTCCAATAAAACTTTATTTACAAAAACAGGCAACAGGCAGATTTGGTCCAAGGGACAATACTTAGCCAACAGCTGAGCTACAGCATGTATATTATTTTTCACACCCACTGTTATACTCTAAATAAACTCTCACTAGTTCACACCTATATCACTCTGCTCTTTTATCTCCTTTTATTTCTTGTCTCTTCCCAGCCAAAGCTTCCCTGCATTGTCATAGGAATCTTCTTTAAGTGTAACTCATTCATCTTGTTCTCTATTGAGAAAAGCGTTCTGTGAGCCTCAATTATCCATAAAACTAAGTTTTAGAGTTTTTACAGAATAAAGCACCAACCTAGTTTCATGCCTTTTACCCCCAACATTTAAGGGTAGCACCTGTCCTTCAAATAGCCCTGCTCCTTCTTGCAACTATTATTTTTCTTATACTTTCTCTTCTGCTTGGAATAGTCCTCTCCCTATTTTCACCTGTCAAAGCCCTATTTGTAATTCAAGGCCTTCATGCCCTTGTCAACTATTGATGACTTACTCCTGTAAATTGTCTACGGGGGAGAGCTAAAATTATCTGTGTAGAGGGGACCACCATGGAAAAAAATTTGAGATTAAAAATGAGCCAAAAGCAGAATTTTGGAAATTCTGAACAGGAGGGGGTTGGTGTAAAAGACACAAAAGAGCACTGGGAAAGACAGAGGGAGACTCAAGGAAGCATTTAATGATAAATTAGCATATAGATAAATCACCACGTCTAATACTCAAGTATCATGTCATTGAATGAATGCATCATAATATACCTAATCTAAAATATTCTTATATTATGAATGCAAATTGTTTTTTTTATTTTTTACTGTTGTAGACAACAATGTGAATGGAAGTCTATTTATTTAACAAGTATTTGAATAATTGCTTAGTTACTACCATGTGTCAGACACTGTACAGTCATCTCTGTAATTGACAGTTCTTCCTAGTAATCTGTTATCCTGGAAATAACCCTTGAAGATGGGCTTTCCCTCCAATGCCTAAAGTTATAGTAACAATGGGAACATTTTACCACAGGATTGACTCATGCTGAAGAATTCAGTGGTGAGAAGATTGACAGACCTGTCCTGTGGGAAAGTGAAGAATATTAGTTGAGAAAATGACCCAGGAGATGATAATCTTTATATGTTAATCTTTTGGTTTTAGATGCTCCAGGGCAGAATTAGAGAACATATATACACATACTGTACTCAGTATTATTTGTGAAATAAAACAAGATAGCATCTTCTAGATCACAGGGAAAAATCCCAGTTCCACAGCTTTTTAAGATTAAATGCTTTGGGAAATGAAACAGGACTGATTTGCAAATGAAGATTGTTGGTTTGTCTTGGAGACATGTCCATGGCTCAGTTTCTCTTATGTTACATGATATACACTGCCAGTGATGAAGGAAAGCATTAGACTTGAGAATCATTCTAGTAATAGAGGAGAGCTTATCTAAATTGAAGAGATACATTGAATTGATATAGGCAAATAAAGGTCTAAAGTGAGTAGAGGGAAATGAGTTGTACAACTGACAGCAAAGAGCTTTATAAATGGGAAAGTGTCTTGACATCTCCTTGGTGGCTACATTTATCTTCTTTTTGGATTCTTTTAGATTTGGAGTTTGATTGCAAATGGATATCACTGAGGGCAGAAGTCTCAGCTCTCTAAAATTTGGAGTCAGTACAATAGCTTTATATGTTGAGTCCTTTACCCAGTTGCCTCAACTGTCACTAGAAGAAAAGAAATGCATAATTACTTCTATGGAAATCCATGATTTTTAGCTGAGAAAGACCCTCCATTTAGACTGGGGACAAACATAAATGTTGGTTTACTGTGGGAAAAGACAGACGCCAGGCATTACAGTCTCAAGCATCTAACAAAGCAAAATATTATTTCAATGAGTGAAGCTGGTCAGGTGCAAGTAACGTAGGCTGTGGGTCATAGCTGAAGGCATGGTCAGTTGAAGAGTTAGCATCTCCACATTTCCAGAAGATTGCAACCATGGAAGACTATGGTATCAACATGATAAATCTGATACTCAAAGGAAAGATGAGTTGCCAGATGTGTAATATCTGCTCTAAAGCTTGACAGTCATGAAATATGCTAGTAACTTTTCTGTTAGTGATGAAGTTGTTCACATTAAGTCAGCTGAAGTAAAGGAGCTGCCACTGATAAGTTATTTGTACTTACATGAATAAATTACTTTGTTTTCCCAAATCTCAATATTCTTCCTGTCTGGCAGATGGCCACCTTCTTATTGTGTGGTCTTTCCTTGGTGTGTGGTGGAGAAAGAATTCTCTCTTCCTCTTCTTATAAGGTCAGTCCTATTGGATTAAGACTGCACCCTTATGACCTCATTTAACCTTAATTACCTCCTAAGGGTGCTATCCCCAAATATAGTAACATTAGGGGTTAGGGCTTCAACATATGGATTTGGAGGGGGGCACAATTCAGTCCACTGCACTACTGAGCCCCACTGATCCACTGGACTTGCTTCAGTCTGTGTTTCCAGTCCTGATATATCTGAGGCATAGAGACATC
The DNA here is from genome assembly GCF_028564815.1 of Eubalaena glacialis. Lineage (NCBI taxonomy): Eukaryota > Metazoa > Chordata > Mammalia > Artiodactyla > Balaenidae > Eubalaena > Eubalaena glacialis. The sequence goes on along the minus strand of NC_083734.1, from coordinate 59,637,060 downwards.
AAAAAAATCACATAATGGAGTGTGTTCACACATAAAAAGATGCCAAATAGGTGATTCTCCATGTATTAATGGATCCATGAGGTCAATTTCCCTTTGCAGAAAAAGAATTGGAAAAAAAATATTAAAAATCAACCTTTCCAGAGCACTGGAAAACACCCAAAGGCAAGCAAGAACTTGAGAAGTACTTGTTCATGAAAAAGTACTACTGCATTGTGGAAAAAAAAAAGAAAAGAAAAGAAAAAGCACAATGAGCTTTTGGAATTCTTGCCTAAGGGATTTCTCTGCCCCCAAGTTCCAGCATCAAAAATTCTTCTGCCCAGAGGTGGTGAACTTGGTTTTGGGTAGGTGGTAAAGTGAATAGGCTTTTAATGAGGAGATTTTTAGAAGCAAGAGAACCATAGAAAGGCTGATATAATCCACTCTCTGGCTGACTACTAGACTACATATGCATGTGAGAGACACCAGAGAATCTGGCAAAAATCAAAGGCCCGGGGGGACTTGTAAACTTATTATGCCTTTGCATGCGTTCCCCAGCCCCCACACACAGCTTGGGTGGCAGAAGGTGGACACCTTAGTGACCTGAGGAGTTTCAGTACAGCCTCTGCCCAAAACACTGGCTGACCAGGAAAATGCACAGACACAGGGGAGACTCCTAGAGAACTAAGCACAAAAATAAAAAACAAAAAACAAACAGCATAGCCTTCAGTAGTTGCACACCATCACAAGAAAGACACATTTTTTACTCTGTATCTATGCATGTTAATAGCCCACTAAAACATAAAAACTGTATCTCTTAGAGGAAAAAATAAAAGCCAGACTCATTATAATGCATTATCTAAAATGCCTACCTTTAAAGCAAAAATTACTAGACCCATACCCTTGGAGAGAATGTGGAGAAAAGGGAACATTAGTGCACTGTTGGTGGGAATATAAATTGATGCAGCCACTATGGAAAACGGTATGGAGGTTCCTCAAAAAATTAAAAATAGAGTTATCATATGATCCAACAATCCCACTTCTGGGAATATATCCAAAGGAAATAAAACCAAGATATCAAAGATAATCAACATTCCCAAGTTCGTTACAGCATTATTCTCAATAGCCAAGGCACGGAAACAACCTAAGCACACAACAATAGAATAAAAAATAGGTGATATGCGTATCTATCTATATATAGATATAGACAGACAGATATATATATATGTCTATATATATAGGAAAGAAAGAAGGAAACCCTGTCATCTGCAACAACATGATGGGCCTTGAGGGCATTATGCTAGTGAAGTAAGCCAGACAGAGAAAAAAAAAAATACTGCATGGTATCACGCATATGTGGAATCTAAAGAAAAAGTCAAACTCATAGAAACAAAGAGTAGAAGAGTGATTACCAGGAGCCGGGCGGTGAAGGAAATAGTGAGAGGTTGGTAAAAGAGTACAAACTTTCAGCTATAAAATGAATAAGACCTGAGGAACTATGATAAAACATGGTGACTATAATTAATAACACTGTATTGTATAACAGAAATATGCTACAAGAGTGGAACTTAAATGTTCCCACCAAAACAAACAAACAAACAAAAAGTAAATTGAAACTTATGCCTGATGGCCCAGATGTTGGATTTAGCAAAGACTTCTAAGCAACTGTTATGAATATGCTCAAAGAATTAAACAAAAATATACTAAGAATGAATAAACACGTAGGGACTCTCAAGAGAGAAATAAAAACTATTAAAAAGAAAAGGATCAAATGGAAATTCTAAAGCCTAAAAATGCAAAAACTAAAATTTAAGAATCAACTGGATAGGCTATCCAGCATAATTGAGATGGCATAAGAAAGAATCCATGAACTTGGAAAATAGACCAACAGAAATTATCAAGTCTGAAGAAGAGAGACAAAAACTTAAGAAATACTGCACAGATCTTAGAAATCCATGAGACAATGTCAAGTACTCCAACATATATGTAATTGGGAGTGGCAGATGGAGAGGAGAAGAAAGGGGGAAAAAAAATAAAGAAATAATGACAGAGAAATCTTCCTAAATTTGGTGAAAAGTATTATCCTTCAAATCCAAGAAGCTTAACAAATCCAACCAGGAAAACATAAAACAAAACAAAACACACAAAGACACATTACAATCAAACTGCTAAAAGACAAAGAAAAAGAAAAAATCTTGAGAGCAATAAGAGAAAAACAATACATTATGGGAGAAAATGGTAGGATTTATGGGTGATTTTTCAGTAGAAGCAATGAAGTACAGAAAACACTGAAATGACACAGGGTTGAAAGACAAAAAACAATCAAAAAGTGTTGACCAATAATTCCATATCTAGCAAAACTACTCTTCAAAAATGAAGGTAAAATAAAGACATGTCTGGAAAAAAAAAAAAGCCTGACAGAATTTGCTGGTAGCAGCTTTATGCTACAAGATATACTAAAGGGATTAAGACTAAAGAGAAATGATACCAGATCATATACCAGATCCACAAGAAATGGTACATATATGCAGAAATATAAAATACTGGGGAGACTACCCTGGCGGTCCAGCGGTTAGGACTCGACACTTTCACTGCCGAGGGCCCAGGGTTCAGTCCCTGGTTGGGGAACTAAGATCCCGCAAGCCTCCAGGCGTGGCCAAATAAATAAATAAATTAAATAAAATACTGGTATATACATACACTAATCTTTGCTTCTCTTAACTTCCTTAAAATACATATGACTGTCTAAAACAAAAATAATTTAAGAAATTAGAGCAAACATTTATTATTGGGTTTGTAATGTGTACAGATGTATGAAAACAATAGTATAATGTTGGGTTGGGGGAGATATTCTAATACAGAGTTCCCATGCTTCACTGGAAATATTTCAGTATTAACTTGAAACCTATTGGTGTAAGTCAAAAATACATAATGCATAGCATAAAGCAACTATTAAAATAATAACATGAAGAAATATAGGTGAAATTCAATAGATAACATAATATAGTAAAAGACTGTTTATTGTATGGTTCATTCAAGAAGACAAAACAGTTATGACAGAAAGCAAATCAGTTGTTTCTCAGGGTCAGTGTTGGTGGCAGATATTGACCACAAAAGGACACGAGGGAAATACGGGAAGGGGTTAGGAGTGTTCTGAGACTTGATTTCGGTACTGGTCTCATTACTGTATATATTTACTGAAACAAAGAATTGTACATTTAAAGTGGATGAGTTTCAGTTTATAAAAATTATACTTCAATGAAGTCTCAAAGAAGGAAGTAGACAGAATTGCAAAGTTATTACGGTCTTTAGTATGTATATACATATGTATGTATGTGTATGAATGTGTGTGTGTATGTGTGTGTATGTGTTTGTGTTTCATGACTCATTTATTCTGTGAAGCAATATTCTATTCCACTTCACAATCTCTGGACTTTTGCTTAACCATACTGATGAAAAGCTGGCTTAAAAATTATTTTCTTACCTACTTCCTAAGTAGCTCAAAGTCAGTGTGTTAGTGGAGAATTGAGGGCTACATATTAGCATTCATGACTTTTGATGAGCACAAAGCCTGCTAAACTCTTTGGTCACATAGTGAGAGAGTGTGGTACGTATTTTAATCTGAGGAAGAAATTCAGTGTTACATTGCACAATTCCTCATGGACGAGCACAGAAGAACATAGCCAGGATACTTGTAATTACTGTTAGTTTTGACTGTGGTCGTGGTCATGAAAGCACTGTTGATGGTGGTGGTGACACTAGCAGTGATGTGACTAGTGGTAATAGCAATAGTAGGAAGCACGGGAACAGTGGGAACATTATTATAAAAGGACAGCAGACCAACATATAAATACTTCACATATATTCACTGTCTTCCCCAGAATCCTTTGCCCATTCATCACCGCCATTTGCTTTTAGACTTAGTAATCCAGTCACTCTCTGTTGCTTTTCTCACAACATAAATGTAAAAGATCAGTTCAGTTGGCACCTCAATGTAGCTCTCCCCTCCACCTCCCATACTGCATGGAAGTCTATTCTAATGTGTGCAGCTCTTTTAGTAAACCAGCTCATTGAGGGTTGACATTTTACTTTGTGTACAGCAAGAAGGTCATGAAAAGGAAACATTAATCTGGCCATACTGTTTCTTAATCCTCAAGATTCTCAATGGGAAATACTGCATCGACATGCTGCTTTGTGGGCTTGTGACATTTTATTGTGTTTTATTTTGTTTTCTAGACAGAACAATACTTTTTTGGTTTGGGCACAGTGTTGCCTGGGGAAGAAAGGGAAATGTCTGTTATTGCTTGCTAAACATCTACCTTGTAACCAGCCAAACCACAGGAGCTAATCCCAAATTGGGGAGTTAACTTCTCAAGGAAGGAACCCTGTGGCTTACATTCCTTTTGAACATAGCCTCCTGAGTCTCCATGTGTTTCCACCTAACTTTTCTGTGTGCACATCAATATGTAAAGCCTAGTTCCAGATTTGGTGCTATTGTAATCTAGGTGGTTTATTTGAATTTTCTTTAAAAGGAGAGGTAGCCACCAGCTGGATACGTCTGTCTATAGTGCTAAGTAGACTGGGGTCAGAGCACAATTTTCAAGGTCTATTTTATAAGTTGTTTTGCCTCTTCCTCTGTGTTGTTTCTGCTTATCTCATCCTAAAAGTAGTATTCATTCATATATTCGTTCTTCCAATAAACCTTTTAAAATACTTCCTGGAGACACTTCTGAAGGCCCTAGTCCTTTTCTAAGGCACTAAGGACACAAAGATAAAATATATAAGGTATGATTCTCATCCTTAAATAACCTACAGTCCAGTGTAGGTAGACTCTCTCCATCAGAGTACCTGAAGCAAACAGAACATTTAAATGAGGTGCCTGAGAAGAGTTTCACGGAGACACTATTTACAAAGGATTAATAGAAAGCAAAAAGGCATCACCCCATGGTTAGTGAGGTCAAAGATCCCTTATCATTGCTAAGACTGAAGAACAAGGGTTGTACATGTTTTGTACATGGAGAGACCCATATAGGAAGACAGTGATAGAATAGGAGCTATATCCTTAGGTCGAGAAATAAAACCTCTCAACACTTGTGGCCAGCAGAAAAGGAGCTAGCAAATTAACTATCTCACTCTCATGGTACCCTCCCATCTGTTGCCAGTGCCTCCCACTGGTCAAAGTCCACTGGAAGCAAGAGGCAAGGAAGCTTGGTTGATGCGGTCTGTAAAAGTCAGTCTATTACGAAAAAGGCAGGAACAAGAACAAACACAGAGTGAATCTGGAGAGACAAATAGAAATCATCCAGAATACAGACATATCTGACAATGAAACCTTATCATTAAAGTTGCTTTAAAAAAGGACTGAAATGATTAGTTATACAATCTAATTAATTGATCCACCTATCTATGATGGATTTATTATTTTTATTATTTTTTTATTAGAAGAAAAGATACCAAGCCATAGCCATGAATTTGTAAAATCAGAAATAGTAAGAAGGCTGATTATTGGATACTATTGTTTTCAGAATAATCATTTCCCTATAACATGACACATTGCACAGTTGTTCTTTTTTTCAACCTCTATGCACACTTCAATTTTAATTTTGATAGACAAATACAAATGCATATTAAAAGAGTGTGGAGAAGTAGACAGGAGGTCAAAATGGGAGAGAAGAGCGAAAAGAGAGGAGAGAGATTCAGAGGAAAAATGACAGTGAGAAGGAAACACTCAGTGCAATTGTAGATGATTTTGAATAACCCTAACCATATCACTAGAAGTCATTTTCTGCTGAGAAATGCAAAGTTCAGGCAAATAGCAGACCCTTTACCTCCTTTACTTCCTCTGCCTTTTCTTTTCATGTTGCTACGATTTTGAGTTCTCTCCTCTCTTTTTCTCTTCTTGCTCTACACAATATCATCAAATCATATGCTCCAAATACCATCTGTGTTTACAATTCCCATATCTATAAATATATAAATCTAAGAAGATTTAACCTTTATCTTTCCCCCAAGATTAAGACCCATATAGCCAAAAAATTATTGGACATCTCCGCTTGGATTTCAAACATGTATCTCAAACTCAATGTGTTTAACATCGTATCAACCATCTCTATAATCAAATCTTTACCATTTATCCAAGCCAGAAACTCAGCATCATCCTCGAATAGACTTCCATTCTCATTTTTACACATTTCCAAATGCAATCAGGTGTTGATTCTTTGCATTCCTACAGGCTGTCTGACCCCATGCTTTCTCCTGCCTTCCAGCATCTGTAAATACTGTTCACGCTTTCTTTGCCCTTTCTGTCCTCCCTCCAACTCAAAACTCTAGAGTTCAGCCTAAACCTTCCATAACCTCAAGTCTGATTTCAGTGACTCTCTTATGTCATCTTAATATCCTGTCTTACAATCCTCTTATTATAACATTTTCACACTATATTATAATGACCTTGTTTCATATATGCCTCATTTACTAGATTAAATCTTCAGGAGGGAGAGAGTTATATTAATTTTGTTCTCAATGGCATCCCTAGTCTCTAGCATCATGTCTGGGTCAGAGTAGACCTACAAATATTACTTGAGTGAAAGGATGTTTTACTTTGTTTTTCTTTCTTTGTTTATACAACTTAGCTATTATATCCAAACTTAGAATACTACTTTTAATGTACAAAGCGTTTTCCTAATTTAAGCCTTTATACAAAGTAATTTCTTTCTGCGTCCCTTTCTACATGGAAATCAAGCTCCAAGTTAGTGGATCTTAGACTAATGTTTGGCATATCAGGTTAAACTGAATCAGAGCCATGTTTCTCTGCCCATTGTAAGTCTCAGACATGAATATCCATATGATATAGTTCTGCTCATCAAAGTATACCCTTTCCAGGTATTGGTCTCTATTTCACCAGTGTATGATCTTAAAACTTGATGATGAGGCTTCTAAAGGGATACTATTCTGATTATTTAGTGCGCACTTCAATTTGTTGGGGAGGTACCTCCGCTGACCTCTCTCACTTATATTCTGAGTTATCCAGGGATGCAAAGATAATTACAAATCTCTTTTGACCTTTTGAAAAACAAAACCTATCTTCTGAACTAAATACATTGAGAAGTTGGACTACAGCAGTGTTGGGCACCTGGACTAACGAGCTTCCTCTCAAAAATCTATTAAGGAATAAAGTACAGCTGAACCATGCACTGTGTTAACAAGCTGGAACTTGGGTTACATTTGACTATTGCTTCATGCTCTGGCGCCATCACCTGTAGGAATCTTTGCCTCTCTTTAACCTTAGCTGAAGCCACAAACATTGTCTGATCTTGCTGACACCCGAGTTGCTCTCAGAATGATGAATGCAGAAGCTTTGGAGAGGTAATAAAGTCACAACATCCATAATCTGAAGCCGGCTCAAGGGCTGGCCATGAATGAACATGAAGACCCGGTGGGCACGGGGCCAGCCTAAACATCTATAACATCTACTGCTCTTCACACGGGACCTCAAGCTGCTGCTCAGCTGAAGAGGGGATGCGGGGACACTGAGGTCTTCTGTATACACGGCAGTAATTGCTTATGGTGTTCTGTTTGGTTGGTTGGTTTGGATTTTGGTGGTGGTGGTAGAGAAGCAGAATGGGCTTCAGTCTCCCTTATATTTACTTTACGTCAATATCTTCTTAATAAGGCATTTTATAAATTAGTCAATATCTATTGGGTATCTCCTGGGGGAAAGGACAGTAGGAAAGGCTATTTTATAAAGAATTATAAAATATTCTCTCAGTCTTTTTTTTTTTTTTTTTTTTAATTTATGGCTGTGTTGGGTCTTCGTTTCTGCGCGAGGGCTTTCTCTAGTTGCGGCGAGCGGGGGCCACTCTTCATCGCGGTGCGCGGGCCTCTCACTGTCGCGGCCTCTCTTGTTGCGGAGCACGGGCTCCAGACGCGCAGGCTCAGTAGTTGTGGCTCACGGGCCCAGTTGCTCCGCGGCATGTGGGACCTTCCCAGACCAGGGCTCGAACCCGTGTCCCCTGCATTGGCAGGCAGACTCTCAACCACTGCGCCACCAGGGAAGCCCTCTCTCAGTCTCTTGACCTCAGCTTTTGGTCATTATCTGTTCACATCTGGTCAAAATTTAGGCAGAAGCAACTGATACTTGAGAGTAATAATCCAAGACAGTGGTCCCAATCTCCTGACTATTCAAAGGCCACCAGAATCATCCAGGGACTCTTCAGAGAACTCATTCCCGAACCCCCTGTCCCAGATTCAGCATATCTGGAGTGAGGTTCAGAAACCTCAGTTCAAAAGCCCTCCTGAAAACCTAACATAAGGGATATGTCTATCTTCTATATTCTAGATTCCATAAGCCTCTGTATCAAATCAGATAATAAAAAACCTTGTCTGCTCTTCTATGTTCTTACATCTCACAGAAGTGCCCTCTTGTAGTTTGTATTAATATATATTAATATACATTATATATACAACTGCACATATATTTATATACATATATCTGTGTAGAGACAGATAGATATCTCTCTATATATTTGCCCGCCTCATTATTCAATACCATATAATTTCTACTATGAGAAGGTCTTCATTGGTTCCATGTCACAAAGCAGTGTCTGTCCTGGAGAGTTATCTGATCTATAACTAGCACGTGCTATGCAATGCTTCTCTTCTTTGCTTTACCTGACAAAGTGATGAAATTTAAGCTCAGGAGCAATACTCTCTTTATTTGGGGGATGGCTATATATTTCCCATTGCTACTCATTAACTGACTCTTTAATTTTATGATTCTATTGTATGCATGCTTTTAATTATACACCTTTTACATCTCCTTTGCAAACAGATGTGACACTAATTGCAAACGCATGAAATATGGGTAGAGATGATTCAGCCAGCGTGAGAGAAAAGTTGGGACAGAGAGCCAATTCAGTCATCGCCATGCCAGACTAAACTGATTTGCTATTTTGATAGTACCTTGAAATTAGCAAATAATGGAAAAATTTTATAACTTGACTTTTACCAAGTTGTCTGCCCTCCAGGGTAACAGTTTCCTTTAATAAATAAATAACAAAAATCTGAGACCCCAATCTATATGACTTCAGTGTGCCCAGGGCCTTTGAAAGAATTCCAAAGCGTCCCTACAAGTTGCTTATATGTCCTAATGGTTGTTTTTCACCTCTGACTCCGGACTGCTGTCCTGGGCTTCCCAGCCAATAGCCGTTTCAATACTATTCACACAACTACCACTCTCTTTGGCTGCTTCCCCACACTTTTGCTTTCCAAAGCACAGCTAACACAAGGCTGTCCCACATAACAGGAAATTAATAAAGCTTCTGTCTGCCATAAGAAAATCACAATGTCAAAATAGAGGAAATGTAGAAGTATTTCTCCCCAAGCCAGTTCATAGGAAGTCTCCTCCTGGCTTTCTCTCTTATTTGCCCCTGGCTGGGTCACAGCGTTATGTCACCTGCCCTGTGTGACAGTGTCTCTCACATGAACCTCAAACCCCATTCCAACGCCTCTAGCTGAAATGATCAATTTATAACAGTATCAGGTGAAAGATGTGAAATGTTCCAATGAAAGCTCCCTTTTCCGTCAATAAACAAAACAATTAGTATCACATTCCGAAGCATCTATATTTTTATTCAGTGATTCCGTAGATACTTGTCCATGGGCAACAGAGGCGTACCTTCTGGGGAAGAATTTTTCTTAATGGAATATTCTGAGCCACACTTGGAGTCTTAGGAAGGAAAAGGTCAATTTTTAACTCCAAATGTTATTTGATAACTGGTTATAGTGATTATATATGCAACTTTGAGGGTTTAAAGATGAAGGCTTAAAAACAGAGACAGCTTGAAAGAGCTCTTTTCATAAAGTCTCTGAGAAATTTTAGAAACACTGAAGTGGCTACATTGAAAACTATGTATGGAGTAACAGTGGGGCGAGAGGGGAGTCTTCCTACTTTGCCTGTTGGAAGATGCAGAGGTTACAGATAAATTCAGGTATGTGTGTATAGCCTGTATTTTAGCAGTGCCTTGAGCTCCAAGATGGTCTTTAGCAGTGGTTACATCTTTGTATTGGAGACACGTGATCCATCAGAAGTATTGGCACTATTGGCAGATAGTTTCTCTGAAGTGGCTTTAAACCTTAAGCCAACTTCAGGAAAAAGGGCATAACTGTGGGCATGGGTGCCATGTTGATGGACTGAGCTGTGAGGCAGCTTAGCAAGCCCCAGATGCCTGGGCAGCACACACGGGTCTGGGTCAGGAAGGGAGGACACTGTGAGCTAACTTGAAATAGCTAACATCATTCATGCCCAAAAAAAGCCAGTGAGAGCACCCTTAAGGATTCTTGGAAAGATTTAGAATTTATTGGATATTTGGACAGAGATTTGTAGAGGACAATAGGTCGCATTGTATGTAGGAGGGCATACATGATTTTTATGTAAATGTGACCCAATTCATACCCCTAGGCTGGTGTGGTCTAAAGAAACAATGGTTACATAATTTGTACTGACTCTGGCACAGTCTTAGCCATTGTTGTTTAGATATAGTCATAGATAAGGCAGCAGGAGCTGGTTAATGTTGAGTGTAGTCAAACCTGGTTGAAAAGTTATCTCTTTTTTAAAAAAATTAATTTAGTTAATTTATTTATTTTTGGCTGCGTTGGGTCTTCGTTGCTATGCGTGGGCTTTCTCTAGTTGTGGCGAGCAGGGGCTACTCTTCGTTGTGGTGTGCAGGCTTCTCATTGCAGTGGCTTCTCTTGTTGCAGAGCACGGGCTCTAGGCACGCGGGCTCAGTAGTTGTGGTTCGCTGGCTCTAGAGCACAGGCTCAGTAGTTGTGGCACACAGGCTTAGCTGCTCCGCGGCATGTGGGATCTTCCCAGACCAGGGCTCGAACCTGCGTCCCCTGCATTGGCAGGCAGATTCTTAACCACTGCGCCACCAGGGAAGTCCCAAAAGTTATGTCTTAAGAGCACTGATTAAGAACTTTTTACCACTCTATAAGGGATTCTCTAATAAACTGTTACAAGGCTCTTCTACTTCTGGCTTTTCAACGGATTTTGACTAAATAAATAAATAAGTGTATTGTGTGCGTGCATGTGTGTTTGCCATAGCAGCAGAATTATCTAATTTGCTGATGACACAAATCTGGACAGGGCACTTAATACCACAACTGACCCAAAGATTTAATACGAGCTCACCAATCTAAGAATGATAAATCAAAACCTAAAAGAGGAAATCACACGGAGATAAATCCAAAGTAGTTTTTCTTTTAATCAATTACACAGTCACAACATGATGGAAAGAGCACTGTGGAGGGAACCTGGTTTCCAGCCCTTGCCCTGCCATTAAGTTAGGTCAATTTAGACAAATTAGATCTTGAGAGAGAATGTAAATCTCTTTATCTGTAATATGACTAGGCTTTGAATAGGTCATCTCTGAAACTCCTTGAGACTTAATTGTGAGTGTTGTCTGGCTTTGTTTATTGGAGGAAAAGCACACAATTTAAATCCAGCTGGTGTCAATCCAAGGTCTACTGTTTAGCAGCTATGTAAATGTGAACAACCTACTTAAATTCTCTGAGCCTCAGTTTTCTCATCTGTAGGATGGAAATCGTAAGTATTTTCCAGAGTTTGAGGAAGTATAAAGTAATGCATATGAAGCACCACAACAGAGCCCAACACAGAGTAGAAAATAATAGATGTTAAGTTCATTCTCTTGTCTCATTTTCTTACTTCATAGTCTAGTAGAAACAAAGAAAGAAAGAAGGAAAAAGAGAGAGAGAGAAAGAAAGAAAAAGAAAGAAAGAAAAGAAAGAAAGAGAGAAGGAGAGGAAGAAAGGAAGAAGGAAAGAAAGAGAGAAGGAAAGGAAGAAAGAAAGAAAGGAAGAAGGAAAGAAAGAAAGGAAGAAGGAAGGAAAGAAAGAAAGAGAGAAGGAAAGGAAGAAAGAAAGGAGGAAAGGAAGAAAGGTTCAGGGAGAACTTTCATTGTTCAGAAATTTAAATGAACTAACGATATAATATTTACTGCCCCAAACCCTAACATCATTATTGTTTACACCATGTAAGAAGAGTTCTCTGCTGATTTTTATATCCAGGAGTGATGTCTCCAAATCAGATGCTTGTATTTTAAGATGAACCATGCCAAATTATAACTTATTAAAAGAAACATCCTATAGAGAGAGGGGAGAGCTGTGGGAAGGTGTGACATACAAAGAAAAACACGATGTATCATGGAAGACATATAGGTTGTAGAGGAAGACTGAAAAATTCATAGAAGTATTTTTAGTACATGGTAGTCCATGACACTGAATAGAGAATAGTCTGGTTTTGTGCTCCCTTTGAGAGCCAAGTTAGAACCAAGTAATCAATCAGACAGGAGGGCAGATTTCAACTCGACATGAACTAAATATTACATCAACGCAATAGGTCTAATATTGAAAGGACTGCCTCAGGACTCAGTGAATTCCCTATCGCTAGACGCCTCAAGAAGATACAGATGACCTTCAATCAACATGGTAGAAAAGAATACTGCACTGGGGTAGAGGTTGCACTACATGATATTTAGATTGTCTTATAACTCTGAGACTCTATAATGCCAAGAAGAAAGCGGGTTGACAAGGATTACATTCTGCAAACCAGTTTCATCAGAACTGCTGTGTTGTGACCTGAAATATGAAGGTGTTTTTCACATATAAGACAGCCTTCTTCCCAGCACAAGAATTTCCCCTGAGGAATTCTCTGATGTTGGTACCTTTCAAAATAGTGCTTTGGCAACATCCATGGGCCTGGAGCAAACATTTCCAGACCCCATCTGGTTTGTTTCCTCCTGATTACCCTAACACTTTTCCTTTCGCCAACACACACTACTTGGCTTTATTAATTAGAGTTACTGTATATTTACCCAGATTCCCAAATCCTTGATCCTCCTTCTCGAATCTCTTCCTTTACACTGCTGAGTGCTTGCCTAGTGTGGGTATGATCCTTTACATATAGTTTTTGGCTCTGGCTTCTACCACAGACACTGGGTTATTTTTTTATTGTCGTGCCTTTAGGAATGACAGAGGAATGTGGAGAGGGCTGAGAAATGGTCAGTGAAACACGCATTTTGAGATCTCTGCTTCTATTATCACAGCTAGAGCTATAAGCATCGGGGGAAACTGAAAGTTCATGGCCTGGACCGCGATTTCTTCCTCTTCGCACAGACTGGCTTCTCTTTGCCGTCACTGCACATCTCGGGGCTTCCGCTAATAGATGTTATTCAAATGTGCCTTATTTTTAGAAAACTTGATGCGGTGGACAGTCTTCTACGATGGCTGCTCGTCACCCTCACCCTCTGTTTTTCATACCCTTGACGCTCCTCTTCCCTTTGGTGGGGGCTGGGCCTACTGACTTGCTTCTAATGAGCAGAATATGGAAGAAGGGATGGGATGTTACCTCTGTGATTACGTTACAAAAGCCTGCAGTGTCAGCGCATCTCTCTCTCTCTCTCCCTCTCTGGCTCTGATGAAGCAAGCTGCCAGGACCGCATGGCATAGAACTGAGCTCGGACTCTATCCAAAAAGCCAGAAAGGAGCTGAGTCCCTCCATCCAACAACCAATGAGGAACTGAATCCTGCCAACAACCTGTGAGCTTGGAAGTGGATCTGTCCCCAGTTTACCTTTGAGATGAGATCACAGCCCCAGCCAACGCTTTGATTGCAGCCCATGACCAACCCTGAAGCACAGAACTCAGCTGGCCAGATCTGTATTCCTGACCCACAGTAACTGTGAGATAGTAAATGTGTATCATTTTAAGTGACTAAGTTTTGGGGTAATAAGCTATACAGAAATAGATAACTAATACACACTTGCTATAATAGATAAAAGCCCAAGCCTTTGGGAATTATTCGTGTTGCTACAGAATTAGCTCTAGGGTTCCTTCTAACCTAGGTACCTTTTGAGAAATTAAGTATTGTGTATCTTTGACTATTAGGAGTGATAAATTTAGAGTTAAAAGAAAACATTCATTAACTATTAAAAATTAACCAGAAGGTACAATAGAGCATCTTTATAATTTTCATGTGTATCAGTCAGGATTTCACTAGAAAAACAGAACTACTAGGAGGTAGATATTAAGTGACTTATTGCTAGGAATTAGCTGACATGTTTATGGGGGCTGGCTAGGCAAGTCTGAAATTCGCAGGGCAGGCCACCAGGAAGGATAGGCTGGAACTCTCAGGTACAAACTGAAGCTATAATCCACAGGCAGAATTTTTTATTCTTCTGGAAAATCTCAGTTCTGCTCTCACAGCTGTACAAGGGATAGAATTAGGCCCACCCAGACTATCTAGGGTAATCTCTTTTACATAAAGTCAGCTACTTGTAGACTTTATCACATCTAGAAAATATCTTCATAGCAACACCTAGATTAGTCTGCAACTGAATAACTGGAGACTACCTAAAGCTGACCATCTCATCATATTTGAAATGTTCGTACCATTCTAGTAACCTTCTCCTATGAAAATTAAAACAAATGTTTCATTTTAATCTTAATGGAGAAGCTTATACAGTTGAAAAGTTAATATAACCAGGTCTACAATTAACTTGAAAATGTGCTCTCCCCCGCGGAATGTTATTTTATTATATTCAGAACTCTGAGAGCCAAATTTGAATTAACTTCAATTATATAAAACTATTCAAATATTTAACTTGATATTTAATTATTTTCTAAATTTTCAACTGGTTACATGGTAGAAAATGTTAAATAAATATTATACACATGTTTTATATCATTCTTATTGATAAAAAGAAGGAAAATGTGATTTAAAATCTGCCGAATAGTCAAAAACATTAATAAATTTTCCTTTGACTTATTTACTAGGTCTTCAAACTTGTTCTTTATTATCCAACAACTGAGCCATCTTAGGGGAAAATGGTACGACAAAGATTCTTTCCCACTTTCCCAGTCACTACAGACACTACTACCATAAATAAGAAGTGACCGGGACACTAAAGTATATAAACTGTGGCTAAATTACCTATTGTCACCAAAATTTAAGGTCATTTTACACATTATTCATATATTCCTTCATTTTGCAAATATTTATCAAATGCCAGTAAGGGGTTTAGGCACTGGCAATAGAAAGATTCTTCCCTTTAAGCTGAAAGTAAAAAAACAAGCAAATAAATAAGACCTGAGTGAACACAATAAAAAAGTGATTAGAGAGATAACCAGAATATTGCATTTCTATCAAATGAAATAAACCTGATTTGCCTGGATCCTGGTTCTTATAAAGATACATCTTCAAATATCCCACATGAACAAATTTTATCAGGTATTTGCACTCCCTGAGAGTAGGAGCTACCAAAGAATGGCTAGAAAACCCAGAGGGGAAACTTGGAACATCGGGAATGAAGTGCAGCAAAAATGGTAAGTATCTCGGTAAACAGACTATTCCTTTTGTGAATTTAAAGATATTTTAGTTAAAATCAACATCTCGAGGCGCTTACTCCTGAAATGTGTGCACTTTCTGCTCCTGCAGAAATAGCCTTGAGAGGACAGGGACTCATGGCAACTATGTTACATCAAGTGCAATAAGCAGCTGGGAACATATTCAGATACATGGGACTGAGGGCATTTTGAGATACTTTTGTTATTAAAGAGACCTTGGTTCATTGTAGAATTCATAAAGACTTTATCAGAGAGATTAACATTCCACTGAGTTTCACAGGGTGGTGTGCGGTTTCCACATTGTGCAGGATGTGGGTGGATTACGCTCATACCCCCCCCTTCCCTCCCCCCTCCTTCTTTATTTTCCACCTCAAACTCATGATAGAAAAGCTAGTTTATGTGACACAACGCAGTCTACTCATCGTGAGCTACCTGCAGATCCTTCCGCAAGTTTGAAGCTGAAATCATTTTGTTCACTTTAAATAAAATATAGATATAAATAATAATTTCATAAAATAAGACATATTTTTGATAGCAGAAAATCTGAAACAAATTAGAAAACACCTATTTTCTTACAATCAAATTTGAGCCATTAAAGTATGTCCACTCCTCAGTGATCCACAAGCATAGATTCGTTTTTCTAACAGATCCCCTCCATCCTCTCCTTGAAAATGGATCCCTGTTTCTTTTGTTCACTGCTTTATAGGTAATGCCTGGCACAAAACACAAATAGAGCTAATATTAGGTGAATTAATGAGACGTTTTCAGGCATATGTAATAGCAAGCAGATTCCTGTAGGCTGTTGGTTTTCAGTATGACAGCAGCCAAGAGCTGATCAATTAAGGAGCGTGAATTTTGCAGGGGGAAAAGGGGCCAGAACTCATTTACCCAAGTCATAATTTCTTAGACTAATAGGACCTCCTATGTAATAAATGCATATATTCAAATGCATACCTAAGAAATGGTCATCACTATTAATAGCTTTAACAGCTCCAAGAGAAGTCAGGGAATTTGTCATTTAATTGCAGTCCTACTGCTAATTTCTGGTATCCTTAGACAGGTATAGACCTCAGTCTCCTCACCTATTAATTGAGAAGTCTGGGCAATGATTCTTTGTAGCTCAAGATCATACCAGCCTCAAAGAGCTCTAGAGTCAAGTGGCAATCATAGAAAAAAATATTAAATGAAACTTTTCTCACTTCAAAGTTTTGTCTGGGGCCTGGCTACCTCCACCTGCCTCAGCATTAATTTGCACTTCTAGAACACATAATTTTTAAGTGATGAAGCCAGACATATTTTTAAAATAAACAAAAACAAACCAGGATGCAACATCTTCTGTGGCTAATCCACAAAGTAGATTAAGCACATGCAGGTCAGCAAGAGAGTCCAGCCACCGACAAAAATATAAACAAAAGTACGAAGACCATCCTAGTTTATTCTCTTGTTCAGAGTGAAAACAAAGATTAAAGTGGAGTAAAAAAAAAAAATCCCTGAAGCAGTGATCACTGTCTAGAAATATACCCAGGGTTTGGAGTTTATTTGGCATTTGCTACTGTTTTCCATATAATCACCACCCAAGTGAGGGTGTCTCTAAATAATGGAAATGCTGATAGAAATTCTAATAAAATCTGAGAGCAAAATTCTCCCAGACAGGTTCTACAACTAATCCCCCATAGTCATCCTTTTGTTTCTAGAAATGGTGTTAAAGCCACCCAGTGAGGGACAGGAAAACTATACAGACTCCTGTTCATTGTGGGCACTTAAAACCTTACCACCAAATGTAGGTTCTGACTCTCTGCCTAGCACAGCTTTGAAAGTTTTGCCATGAAGTCCTAATTGCTAAGTAAATGTTCACTCAACATTTCTCCATAAAGGGGAGAAATTTTTTTAAAAAAAAGTGAGAAAAGAGAAAGTGGGAGAGAACAAATGTTGCTTTGTTAGGGAAAATACATATTCTAGTTGTACTCTTAGGCTGAAAATTATTATTCCTGCTCATAAAATTGATAATTACTTTATTTAAAAAAATGACACTTTCTGTGTTTCTAGGACTTTTTGTCCAAACGCCATCCCCCTCCTATCTCACAGCCTAACCCCTTGAAGCCTACCTCACACTTTATAAATGAGATGCCTTTCCAGGCAGTGGTATTTGCCAAAACGCACAGTTTCCAAAATCCCCTTGACATTTCACAAACCATGACTACTTCACCTCTGATTGGAAATCAGATTTGTTTCCAACCAGAGGTGCTGATTACAGACAATCCGACTCTCTGTTAGACTCATGAGGGACACAAGCAAATTGAATGTTTGGGGTTTCCCTGAGGGGTTAATGGTATCTCGGGAGGCAAAGCTAACTAACAGGTATGTTGGTCCCAAGCTGTGTATACAATAAGAACATACATACAATAAGGTTTATATTCATGATGGATTTAGTATAATAAACAGCATAAGCAAGGATACAATAATAAATAAATCATCTGAAACCTCAATTTTTCTCTAGGTTTTATGCCTTGAATACCATGTAATACTTTCACTTATACCAGGGTTTCAAAAATCTCATCACTATGGACATTTGGACTGGATCATTCTTTGTTGTGGAAGGCTGTCCTGTACACTGCAGAATATTTGACAGCATCCATGGCCTCTACCCAGTAGATGTCAGCAGCTCCCCTGGCACATCTGTGACAACCCAAAATGTCTCTAGATATTGTCAAATGTCCCCGGGGGAGGGAGACAAATGCACCCCCAGCAGAGAATCATTGATTATGGAGTAATTTGATTATATAAGTTGATTAAATTGATTATGGAGTAAGTAAAAAATGTATTTTTTTTCTTGTAGAGGATGGGGGAATCGAATAATGATGTTTTTCCTAAGTATGTCACCTCTATATCTAAATGATATATGTGAGTTCAGCATTTATCAGCCATTTCTTGTAGGCAGCTCCAAGGTCTGCTGATACTGTAGCAGCAGTGGGGTAGGGGAGGGGTCAAGGGAGGGAGCAATTTCCCTGAGTGGTCCCAAGGATGGACAATGCCCAAGTCAAGTGATTGAGTGGTCGTAATGACTTGCTTTAGAATCATCTTGCCAATACTCTCTGGTGAGCTCACTGCTGAGTTGGTAGACAGAGCTTGACTAAGTGGTGGGTCTTCTGTTCTTATTCAGAAACACCACGAAAAAGAGATGGGCCCCGATAGCAAACCCTGCAGCTGGAATGCGTACAGTTAGACAAGAGGCTCTGTGGACCCTGGGTGGGGAGTGGGGAGAAAGTCCCCTATCACTTGTGACTTAACTCTTGAATCTTCCTGAAATGGAGAAAACAGCAGTCCATGCACAATCTATAAACAGTTGTATAAGTCAAAGTTCCTTTTCAGAAGAGTAAAAAAGAAATAAAACATTCTCTGGAGAAAACATGATCTTTTCTCCATGTTTTAGTTGTCAGTTTTGACAAGAATGATACAAGCTAATTAAATTGTTGTTAATTTATTTTGTCTGATTCAGTGACTGCCTGTCACACAAATCCCTCAATAAGTAAGATTTCTCTCTGCTATAAACTTTCTTCTCTTTCTCTGAAATGCCATTAGGTAAACGCACGAAAAGTGGACCTGTTTTACTCAAATAAACACTAAAAGCACTTAAACTCGATCCGCCCTCAATACTTCAACTCCTCATGTCTGTTTTGGAGAGGAACTAACTCTTTCCAGCTTATAAATCTCCAATTGGGACCATTACCCTTTAAAAAGTAAAAGGCTTTATGCAGATAAAATACAAAGATGAAGTTAAGAAATTGATGGTAGATAAAACGGAGGAATACGTTGCATTCCAGCTTCCCTTGAAATTCTCAAGAAATATTATCTCACATCATTTCTCTTTGAATTAAAATTTGAGAATGACATTGTGTAATCACTTCAATCCTAGTTATCTAGAAGGATTAAAATATTTTTTTCTTGTTGAGAGTAACATGATAAAGTCACGGTATCATGAAAGACACGATGTTTGAATCGCCATCAACATATTTGAAAGGTATGATTATTCAATCGACCTTTCTCTCCTGCGCCATCTTCACTGAAAGCTCAGTGCTTCCTCAGCTTTTCAGATTTGGCCCAAACGTCACCTCCAAGGCAAATCCTGCCGTAACTGCCTCTTCCCTCTGCTCCTCCTGTCGTGGCCACCTGAGAAGAACATGTTGTGCTTAGCTTCTCTCACTCTACATGGCAATTTCTTGCATGTCTGTTAGATAACTACAGTTCCTTTAGAGCATGTCCTCAAATCACTCACTTAAAGGGTAAGGATGGAAAAAAAAAAAAAAAAAAGGAATAAGATGTAGAGCAAAGAAAGAAGATGGGTGGGAAGGAAGAGGGAAGGGAGAGAAAGAGTCTTTTTTTTTAATATAATTTAGCTACTGGTCCATCCTTTAGACAAGAGCAAATCCCACCATCACACTTCTGTGGTTTCTTGGGGCTCATACATGACTTTGTGTGTATTTATTATCATTATACAAAAGATTCATCAGTATATATTCCCTGGACACTATTCAGATTTGATAATATTCAGAATCAACCTTTAGAATCTCAAAAAAGTTTTATTGGCTTTGGTTGTTGCTGTTCTCTTGTATATCCAAAGCAGAAAAGCATTCATTATACATTATGTTGAGATGATAATATTGCAATAATAACTAATCCATTGAATACCTGTTTGTCCCAAGCACTTTCCTACATAGACTTTCCTAAAACTCAGAACAACCCTGTGGGATAGGCACTGTTATCATTCCCACTGTAAAGATGGGAAAACTGAGGCAAAAAGAGGTAAAATAAGTTGTCCCTGGTCGCACAGTAAAGAAGTGGCAGAGACCAGACTAAAACCCAATGGACCCCATGCTCTGGACAGCCTAGTGATGGATCGCATTACTATTAGAAGTGGCTTCAGTATAATCAATCAATGAGTATTTTATTTGTTGACATTTGATAAATCAGTGTTGTGTCACACTTATAATTTAAATTAAAATAGAATGTCAATAAACCATGCTCTAAGCGTTCCCTTTTCTGTGCTCTCACAGTAGATAAGCTCTTCTGTCACGTCTTATTGGTCTTTGTAGACATCTGTACGTCTTTCCTAGACTCTAAGCTTCCTAGGAATTTACTGATTATCACATCTTTCTTTCACAAGTGTTTTTGCTGAATAAAATAATTTTTTAAGATAGAGTAAAGTATTCCCTCCTCACAACCTAGGGGCAGGACAGGAATAAAGATGCAGACGTAGAGAATGGACTTGAAGACATGGGGAGGGGGAAGGGTAAGCTGGGACAAAGTGAGAGAGTGGCATGGACATATATATACTACAAAATGTAAAACAGATAGCTAGCGGGAAGCAGCCACTTAACACAGGGAGCTGCTTTGTGACCACCTAGAGGGGTGGGATAGGGAGGGTGGGAGGGAGACGCAATAGGGAGGGGATATGGGGATATATGTATACATATAGCTGATTCACTTTGTTATACAGCAGAAACTAACACACCGTTGTAAAGCAATTATACTCCAATAAAGATGTTTAAAAAAACCAAAAAACAAACAAACAAAAAAATTCCCTTCTCACTGCCCACCATAAATACCATTATTAATTCATGTATGTATTTGTCTAATTCTACTGATTCCCATGTTCAGGGATACAATATTAACTTCAATTTTTATCATTCTTATAAACCTTTTTAATTCTGTATAGGAAGGAAAACTTTGTGATGAGCTTTCTTAGCCTCTGGAAACGCCTTTAGAAAACTAGGTTGAGAATTTTAATCAAGGGAGGTAAGCAGAGGCTGTGAGGCTCACAAAATCAACTGAATTCTTCAGAAGCACTTCAGAATTTTCTTCGCTTGGGATCAGTCATTTTGTAGGAACGTCATATTCAAAGAGCCTTTGACTGCCAGTACAGGAGTTTCGTTCTGCCGCCTTGCATAATGTGGTCGCTTCTGCATAAAGGCACCTGCGTGTTTTAATTCTTGTTGGCAGCACAACACTCCAGTACGTGACTTTACACTCGTAGACGCTTGGGCACATTAGCTGCTCCCTCTTCCCCACACCCCACTTCTCTTCGCCCTTCTCTGTGGCTGGAGTTCACGGACAGAACACCCTGCACTCTCCCTCAACTCAAACTGAATATCCGGGGGCAAAAAATTAAAGAGCAGTCCATTACCAAAGAGATGGTGTCACAGATTTGCTGACTCATCTTGCGATATGCAGTGATTTACTCATGCTCTGGTAGCCAGAATCTCCATCAGTACTGTTAGCACATCTCAGGTGCAAGGCATGACACTAGGTGATGCTCTCTTTAACTGTGTTCCTTTCATTTTACATCCCTTTAAGTCTGCAGTTGTTAGTGGATATCCCCCTATCCTAGACTTTGCAAGAGATGAAAAGGTGCTATATACATAATCATTGAATAAGCATACCACGCTTTCTAAGCTCCTATTTGGATTACTGTAGAGCTGCCATTTGACCAAAAACAGCAGTGGGGATGAGACCATATTGGCACATGAAGGTGGTTAGCAAGCGCAGGGCAGGATGCCAGCCCTCTGTTCCTACTTGGTACCTCAGAGGTGGGGGTAAGGTCCACACGTCTCCAAAGAGCTTGTTGTCTGCTCCCCTCTTCCAAAGAGGGTCAGGCCCATTACTTTATGCAATAAACTTCCAGCAGAACATGAATGGTAAAAGCATTCCCTATAGTCAAGCTCCTTTCCAGGAGCAGAAAGTTTGTAGGGGAAAGAGGTGGATCAGACAGTGAGCTCTGAAATATGAAGAGCCTCTGTGTAGGGTTCAGAATTAAGATTTCCCTGATTTAGTCACTGGGTTACCCAAATTCGGGGAAATGAATATTACATTACACTTATAATCTTCATTTCCTCTCCAACCTCGAGTGTACCCCAGCGCTCTTACGACAGCTGCCCAGGGGGAAGTTAATGTCCGTTCCAGACCAGAAATACCAGGGCTTTTGCATATCTTAACCTAAGGCTCCTAATACGTTGGCTTTGCCTGACCACGCAGTGATTTCTGCAGTTTGATGGGAGAGGAAAAGTGGCCCCATCTCCTTGGAGAGGATGCAGGGATGAGCCAGAGCTGGGTCCTCAGTCTGGGGACATAATGGATCATATCCTAGGTTCACAGTCTCCTAATCCCCTCCCACCACACCCCAATGGCTGTAAATGTTCAGTAAATTAGCCTCCAATGTGATTAGTCACTTCATAAGTGGCCTTTTGGGGGGAAATTCGCCAGGACAACTGTTGAGTGATGTCTCAATTTATGGCCCAAGGGGGACAAGGCATCTCTGGGAATGCCATTAAGTGGAGAAAGACGAGTGTAAATGTACCGTTTTCTCCTTTCGGTGGTAACTTTAAAATGTTTTAAAGTATTTTGGGTCCCATCGTCATGGTATTTCTGCTGCCCATGGAAGAAGAGATGGGGGCTCCAGAGGAAAAGAGGAAAACACTTAAACAGGGCTCCTCAGATTTCCTCACTTTTACTGCGTAAGATACTTTTTTTCCTCCCTTTGCATGGAAAAAAAAAACCATTCTGCTCTCAAAACTTGGATTCTGCAGTAAAGGCTGCAAAGATTTAATAAGGATATAATAAAATTCCGAAAGTGGCTGATAGGAGTGAATGCCTGTGCGGGGCATGGCATAGCCCATGGAGACAGTGGAATCAAGGACCCGAAGTCCACAGGGCGCTCCAGGGCACAAATCAGGGAAGTCCGGTGCACTTTCAGGCAGGACTAACTTGTGAACAGTATCTACCGTGTTCCTGTTTTAACCCTTTTCCTTCCCTTTGGCCTCTTCAGCTCTTCACCAGTAGGACGGAAATACGAAGCGAGCCACAGGGCCTGAGGTGGGACCTAAACATAGTCTAGGCCTGTTCATTCAACAACATCCTGAAGGTTATGGCTTTTGTCACAGGCAAAAAACAAACTCCCTACTGCCTCACAGGGTAAAAACAAAGAACGCAATTTGGCAAAGCATTCTCAGATTAGCTGGAGGAGAGCACAGCTTCTTCGGACATGGCCCTGTCTCGACGTGAAATCCCAGAGCCCCTCCTGTCACTTTTCGGCCCTGCCTTATGGCAGCACCCATCCTGGGCATGGAAGGGCCTTGTCCCACCGACTTGGGGGTTCTCAGCATCTCATCTCTAACGGGAGTGGATGGAGCCTTTGCCTTCTCTACCCCCTCCATCAGGCTGGCTTCTCTTCATCCAGTGAAGTCCATCAGCTCTGCTAATGTATCTGCCATACTGACACAGCGAGGTGCAGAATAATACACATAAGGGCTTTCTGTGCAAGATATGGATGGAAAGCATCACCATTCCTATTTAATAATGATATTTATTATTCTTATATATGATTTTATTTTAAAAAATATATCAGGTAACCACATACACCCCCTTTTTTAATACGGTCCTAATGAGAGGCTAGGGACAAGATTCTTGTGCAGGAAGTTGTAGAACAATATATGTTAATTCTAAGACCCTACATGATGGAAGAAGGCAGCGTTGGGTCTGTGACCCAGGCCCATGCCTACGTGGGATAAAACGGGGATAAAAATATCTGCTGTCTTCTTTAGTTTAAGAAGATTCGTTTTAATTCATTATGTGTATTTGTGTGTGTATGTTGGGAGGGTGGAAATGAAGAAGTTAGAATCGTTGCACTTGGCTCTGATATATGTCCTTTATAAATAATCAATTGTTAATATTGAGCCTAATTCATTATCAAACCATTAACAAATCTTTTGATTATTATCTCCCAATGATCCCTTTTTAGAGCAAGTCTCTAGTAACAGACTCTGGACACATGCAATGAAGATGGTAGAAACTGGTAAGGCAGGTCCAGAGCTTGGCACACACAGGAAACTCACCCAGTTAAGAGAAGGTAGGAGATGAGCATTCAGCACCAGCCCTGAGGAGGACAGGACAGTGTGAGGGCAAGGCATAGACAACCTTCAAAAATCAGTTACTCAGATCCTGTTTCCTGTTACGCAGGTCTTATTCTTTCTAGATTATATAGAACATCTCATATATTTCTTATTTGACCCTCATATTCTATTAGATGGGCAGGGAAGACATTATTATCCTCATTTTACACTAAGGAAACTAACATAGAGCCCAAGGTCACACAGCTTGTAGGTGATGAAGCTGGGACATGAATTTAGGTCTCTGGACATTGAGAAGCCTGGTGCCCTTTTCCACAATCTATTTTTAGAGCCATCTACTTGACACTGCCCAAGCTGTGGCCAAAACAGACACATAGAACGGAAGTTCTTCCTTTGGTGATTCAAGCGTGAGTTCCTCTAGGGGCTCACAACTCCCCCCCTGAAATGTCAGGTGAGATGCTGGGGTATGAGCATATGTGCATTCATCTGTGGGGTAAGCCCTTCGCTTTCAACAGAAGAACTGGAATCCCAACGATGTTTAAGAACAGCTGTTAGAAGAAATGTGGGAGGTTGCCATTGCACGTAATCACCACAATTTTTCCACCCAAGAGTCCCTCAAGAGGACTTACATGACCAGTAGAAAACAGGGCAGTGCTTGTGTTTGTTCTCTATCTACCTCAAAACAACTGTGGACACACCTCAGGAACTCAAAACCGACACGGAAGGCCCCATCCCTTCCCCAGCAGCCCTTCCTTGTGAGGAAGAATACATCCAGAAATAGATGAGAAGGAAAATGGTGGCTTTGATCCCTGACATTTTAAGTCATCTGCAGTGAGATGTTTTTCTCTCTCAAATATTGACTCATTGGATAAAACGGGGATTGGACTTCAGCAGGATTTCAGAGCTCGAGACAGGTGGGGCAGGGGTAGAGAGGTGAATTGAGGCAGTGAGCAGAGAGAATGCTCCTTGACAGGATGTGGCCAGATGTTTATCATTCAAGCCACCAAGGGCACAAATTGGCCAGGTCTGGCAGGGGCTGGCGTGTTGCATTTCCCGCCTCAAGCTTCTGCCAAACCACCTTAATCCTGACATGTCGAACATTTGCTGCCTTAGCACAGGGCCTCCCTGGAGATCAGCGGCTGGGAAGCAGTGCTTCCTCTCCCAGGTCAGACCGTCCAGACATGGTCCATCAGGGGCCTGGTCTGTCCGTCAGACTCTTTTCCATTCTCAGTCACCAGGATTCAGAATCACGAACAAAAATACCCCAGGAGCCCTTTGGTTTTCCTGTGACCCTGCAGTCCAGGAAGAAGGATGTCTACCGCAAAATTACTCTGTTTGAGATGCAATGTGGTCTAGTCAGAAGCCTTTGGGGCTGGAAATTTGGAACCTTTTCTTCAGAATCAGGGTCCATCACTAGTTCTGTGACCTTGGGCACTTAATACAAACTGCTAATTCAAGGAGAGCTAAACTGGTATAGCTGCCTGGCCTCATGAAAGCTTTAGAAATAGTGAGAAAATACAGAGACTGGACCATAAATGAACAGAAAACTAAAAGCCAAATTATGGCTTAGCTCCAGCCAATGTACCGCATGTTCTAGTGTGTATTTTGTGTATTGACTTTGTATTGGTTTTGTCTTACCTCCCCAAGCTTCATATTTCCTTTGCCTTCATTTGCATTATGATTCTTTTTATTTCTTTTATATTGCTACAATATGTACATTTTTAAAGCCATTTTAAATCATTTTTAAAACATACATTAAGAAAGGGAGAGAGGAAAGGAGGAAGGGAAGAAGGCTGGATGTCATTCAGCAATACCCACACTCATTTCATCACTATGTTCACTGACATCTCAGTCAATGCCCACTTCTCTAAAGACCTGAAAGCTAACTCCTGGTTCTGCTTCACCCACAATCCTGGCATTATCATGGATGCCAAGGACAGCCGTCAACATTCTGGCCTCTCAAATGCTGACCTCTTGATCTCCACTGACCTTCAATTCCACTCCACCATCTACTTCATCACCACTCCATACCACAATCTAGACTTCAACTCCTGGAACTTTTCCATGTCTGAAATTGTCAATTCAGACACACCACTGATATCAATTAAGCCTCTGTATATTGCAGGTAACAAAAGATGTTTTAAACTGTAAAGGGAATTTATTGGTTTATGAAACAGAAAAGCCCATTGGTTGGAGAGACTTTCAGGCTAGATGGATCCAGTGACTCGATATGGTCTTCTTCAACCCAGTGTCTTTCCATATCCATCCTCTGCCTTCCTCAGTGGAATCTTCAGGGTGGAAAATTATGTGCTGTTCTGGACTTCACTCTGTGCCCCACCATTAAGAAGGTAAAAGTAAGTCCCTTCCCAGGAACATCCAGAAAAGATCTTCACTCTCACTGATGCAAACTGGGTTCCATACTCACCCGTGAACTAGAAACATTGGCTCATAATTGGATTACTGTATACCGATTAGCAGAGGCCTAAGACATACATCTAAACCCCTAGAGCCAGTAGAATTAGCTCTGCCTATCATATACAGGCTGCATGAAGGAACTATAAATACCAAAATAAAAGCTGAGTGACTTAGAAGAGAAGGGGAACAGATGTCGGGTAGGTAACAACAGTGTTATACATCACTTTTTGAAACATAGTCCCCCATTCTTCTGCTTCTCCATTAATTAATCTAATGTACTAGTTCTTTGTCTTCATCAGGACCCCTAGTCTTAACCAGCCCAAGATGGTAGCCACTAGTCACGTGTACGTATTCAGACTTAAATTAAATAATAGAATTTAAAATTCAGTTTCTCAGTCTCACTAGCCACATTCAAGTGCTCAATAGCCCCATGTGGCTCACAGCCACTGTATTGAACCATACAGATCTACGACATTTCCATCATTAAAGGAAGTTTTGTTGGACAACAGTGCTCTAGTTCTTACTGCTCTGATTCCTCCTACTTATCAGCATCTTCCTATTAATACCTTTACTTCCACTTGAGACCCTTCTTACCAGTATCTTCAACTTACTTCCTCCATTTTCCTTTTGATTCACCCATCATGGAAACCCCACCTCTACATGAATCCAACTGTCAATATTCTTTATGTATATATCTGGGCTGCCAAATTCTACTGGAATCAATCACACATATGTGCAGACTGGGTGCCTCACAAATTTAGTCTCCAATCTCATCCAGACTCTCGGCGCTGCCGGGCAGTCTGTTTTTCTAGCCTACTGTCTCTCCTCTTTCCTTGCAGTCTTTGATAAACCTTTTCTATTCTCCTCAAACATGCTCAGTGATTCTAAGAACATGGCATTACTTTCTTCCAGGGAAGAAATCCAGTATGCCTTATCAACACATAAACTGCAACTATACCTAATATTTTCTCCTTCCTTCCTATAATGTCAGCCTCTACTACCCCGTGTTCCAAATTCCTCCACTCTTGGCTAAATTAAAACCTTTGTTAGCTGTAACTTAAAATCCTCCCTCTTTATCGGCTTCTTGCTATCATTCATACCTACTCACATCATTTCCATAATCTTCAAAATTTTCCATGACCTCAAATCCCTCTCCACCTAAGGCTGTGACTCTTTCTTTCCTCTCTCCCCCAACAACCAAACTTTTTTTGTTTGTTCGTTTGTTTGGCCACGCCGCACAGCATGCAAAATCTTAGTTCTCAGACCAGGGATCAAACCTGCGCCCCCTGCAGTGGAAGCACGGAGTCCTAACCACTGGACCGCCAGGGAAGTCCCCCAAACATCTTGAAAGATATGCCTATGCCTTTTCTTCTTCCTCATTTCCCATTTAACATGCCCCAACTTTCTGTAACCTGACTATGGCCTTGAACACTATACCCAAACATCTTTTATAATACCATATCCAATCCACATTCATTAGGTCTTGACTAACTTAGCTTCCCAGCAATATTTGGCTTGGTGCCCTATCCATTTTTCTTTTTTTTCATGAAATTCTCTTCCTTTGACTTCCATTACAACACAGTCTTTTAGAGTGCCACTCGGGTGCTTCTCCTCCCCTCGACCCTCCAGTGTTTGAAGTCACCAAGATTGTAAGCCTCTTCTCAATCCATTCCCTCACCCTGTGCTTTGATTTGATTTCAGTACCTGAACCTACAAGTTTGTGCTTCAGCTCAGATCTTCTACTGGCCTTCGGACCTACACATGCAGCTGCCTACAGGCACAGCTCCACGTGAATGCCGTCGGGCTCTCAAACTCGACAGGACTAACCTGACTATGTGCCTCCCTGTCTATGTCCCCAGTTCCTGTGGCTGAAACTAGCTCTCTATTCACTCAAGCCAGAAACCTAGGCATTATCTTGACATCCTCTCACAGAATTCTGGCCATTTTACCATCTAAAGAGCTCTCAAATGTGCTTAAATGTTCTCAATGTCCACTGTCATCCCCCCAGTCATGCTAAAATAACCTAGATTACTGTATCAACCTCCTAACTGGTCTTTTGGGCTTATTCCTTCGCTAATCCATTTACCAAAATGCAACCAGAATGAACTTTTTAAGGACTGTCTCCTAAGTAAAATCCTTTGTCCACTTCTCTTCTCTTCTTAGAGAAACTCTAAGAAGGAAAATGACTTACACTGCTCTCCATTATCTGAACACTGCTCATTTTTGTCACTTTGACTTTTCCCTGCATTTTGCATATCCCAGATAAGCTATGGGAAACAGCACTGTATGGAAGCTAGGGGTTTGGATTCTAGTCCCCATGATGTGGGTTCAAATCCCAGTTCTCTTTTCATTGGTTTCTTCCTCAGTAAAATGCTGTTAATCATAGTATTTACCCTAGAAGGTTAATTTGAAGATAAACTGAAGTAATACTATAATGTCTGGCATATAATATATATTTAATAAACATTTTTCAAATTAAAGAATGAACTATAGTTTTAAAAAATAAAATACCTTAATAACAATATATTATAGGCTAGATCTCTTCTGCATTAAGTGTAAAGAGGCATGGTATTAATATATGAAAAGAATGTATACTGGCCATGCATTGAAAGGAGATATATTTGGAACACAGAACATTTTTTCTCTTATAACAGAAAAATACTACTTATTGAAAGGCATAGAGAAAAAGCATTTAATTATTAAAACTAAGGTAAATCTAGTATACATCTAATAAAATACTAATAAGGCCATAAACAAAACATAACTCCTTTATGGTACTTTCTTCTTTGTGGGAAAAGAAGACGGAAGAAAATATGAAAATAAAGGTGTGATAAATGTCAAGAAATGATAAGTGCTCTGAAGAAAAAGGTTAAGGAGAAACACATTAAGGAGATAAAGCACAGTGGGCAAGTAGGGTGTTGTTGTAGTTAGGGGGTTAAGGAAAGTCCACCTGAGTCAAGGGCTGAAGAGACAGAGGGAGTGACCCCACACCATTCCAGGCAGAAGGCACAGTGTGTACAAAGCCTTGAAGGTGGAGCAGGCTTGGTTTGGGCAAAGAACCTTAAGGAAATCTACGCAGCCACACGGAATGAGCAAGGGGAACTGGGAAGGAACTGGGAGGAACAGACAGGAGACAGATTACATAGGACCTTATACGTCATGGACAAGCCTCCGATGTTATTCTACTTCCAACAGAAAGCCATAGAACTCTATAATCACGCATGGTGAAAAAATAATAACTATCAACTGTAGTTTTCTGTTGCTTTCATTACTTGTTACTCAGTGTTTAGCTGTAACAGATACACACAACAGTAAAACAATTTCAGCTGAATTGTCTGATTGCTTCTGTGACTGTTTAGAGGAGTCCATATGTGAACAATCAGAGTCTACACTCGGATTAGTTACCATATAATGTGGCTACCAAACGAATTTACTCAGCGGGATGCTTGGAACATAGCATTATGATCACACGTTATCAGCCACCTTCCGCTAAAACTGTATTTTCTCCACAGAGAAACAGTAGCAGGCAGATTTGTCATAACTTAAATCCCCAAATAAAAACCATAATAATCTCATGAAGGGGTAAAATTTCTTGCAAATTTTATTTTTCTTTCAGTATCATTACTTAGTGTCACTTAACGCCACATTTTCTTCTTTGAACATAGGATGCTAATGAGATGAATGTATAAAGGTATTAAGTTTAGTACAGACATTGTGACTCTCACCTGCAGGATTTCTCTTGTTCAAAAACCCCAACATCACACTGAGCAGGAGTGTTTGAACTCTGGATTCTTAGTATTATTATCTTGCTCCTTGTCAATAAGGAAATAGCTCATTTGAATAAATATAAACGAGAACACCAGTGACATCACCTTGACAGATTTTTCATTTTTTGTAAGCAAATTTACTGAGAGAAAGAAGCAAGAAACTGCCTATCTCTACACTTCCCTCTGTTCTCATCAGATTTCAGGTGCTCTGTGGAATAACACTGGCAAGCAAGGTAGAGAGATTTAATCACATAAAAGCAGGGATCAAACAGGATCCAGAACTACTGATTGAAAAGCCTATTTACTTGCAAGGATTACATTATGTTTTCAAAGGGTTGTTTTGTACTTTGAGGGAAAAAAAAAACCCTGCATACTAGTTTTCATGTCAATTACAAGGACTTAATTGTTTTGAAGCAAAGCATATGATTTATCAAGACACACTGAAAGTATCACAAAGTCAAGCTTAAAAGTAAGGTTGTAACTGGTACCCAGCTGACCTGGCCTTTCCTCAGCCTCTAAAAAGGAAAGAAGACTGTACTTGTAAATGTTTTCATGTATAATATTTACATTTAGATCAGAAAGAAACAAATGGGCAACTTGGCCCCAAATGTCTACAATATGTGGGCAGATGTCAGCTTATGGGGTCACTTGAATGGCATTTTATGGCCGAGGACACACGATTCAGCCTGTTTCAGTCCGTTTGAGCAGCATGTCAGTTCCATCACTCTTTGCTCTTGGGCATATGGTGGGATGTCATTAACCCGGGAGACCAACGGAACCATGAAAGTGGAACCATATGTGTTGTAGCAAGAAAAAATTTATTTTCCTCACTATTCCATTGCAAGTATAAATGTATAATTTCTGCCAACTATTCCTTTACACATTAAATTTCATGTTAACATGCTGATACATGTACTCTAATTAATGTAGCATTGGGGTACTCAAACTCAGCACTGGGTAGGTCAGGGATGAACCCCCCGAGTTTGAACCAGAGAACTCGGAGATGAAATATGAGGGCAGATGGACCAAAGAGCTCCAGGTGCATCTTTCATCAGCATGTGTAACTAATGCACAGCAATGAAGGAAAGGCTCTTGGTCTGTCGTTACAGGGGTCATATCTACCAGGACCCTGGATACTTGACACCATCTGGAGCCACTCCCAGCTACTATTAAACAGGGCTACTTAATGAGGAGAGTTTGAATATACTGGTGAACATTGCAAGTTATTCTTTTGTCATTTAATTTCATACAGGTTTCCGTTTCCACTTGGATTTATGAAGTTATCATGGTATTACTCTTGACTTTCTTGCTCCTAATTTCAATGGACTGCTTTATCTAACTGAAGGTGTATTTTATCAGAAGTGCCTTACATGTTTAACTGTTTCTTTTTAAAATATATTATTCTTTGTAAGCTTCAAGAATTACAACTTATATTTGTGAAGACACTTAGGGCTTCCCTAGAAAGTTGGCCATATGTCTCTGAGCAGTCAAAATACCTGTAAGTTTATTACATGTTATTTCAGTGTTTGGTTTCAGATTTATGTTACATAAAAACAGGAATGGCTGATTGTTTCAAATGAGTTGAACAGTGTCATTTAAGAAGGTGAAGTCATTTAAACTTATCTGTATTGAGTCCTTGTCTACACACACACACACACACACACACACATATATATATATATAGCAGGTTTTCATATTTCTCCTAGAAGCTATAGGAGATGCAAAGCCTGAATTTGAAATAAGTTTGGAAATAACTACCAGGGTGTTTTTGAACAAACACAATTTTTTTTTCCTTCTGCGCTTATTTCGTGTTCCAAAGACTATGTTCCCTTTATCACATAGGACTCACAGACTGGCCCGCCATAAAAAGATTATTTGGCGTTTGTCAAACTTGTGAAATGTATCTCAATGCAACTCTATATGATGTGTGTTTGTATGGATTCTGTTTAATCTTCTTTGTGTCATGAAATGGTTTAGTGCATTGTAAGTAAAGCAACAGACTTTATCCATGCTAAATTTTTCTAACAACCCTGAGTTCACCTTCTTTTAGAATAACTTCTATGCATCCTCTTAAACAACTTTTGTTAAATTTCAAAATATCCAATCTCTGTATCATAGTGATTCCATTCTTCACTCCTTTAAAAAGATGAAGTCTAGACACAAAAGAACACATATTATATGACCCAATTATATGAAATGCCCCAAAAGCAAATATGTAGAGACAGAAAGTAGATTTGCAGTTGCCTAGGGCTAGGGTAGGGATAAGAGTGACTCTAAATCAGCACGATATTTCTTTTTAGGGGTATGAAAAGGTTCTAAAATTAGATTCTGGTGATGGTTGTACAACTCTGTCAATACACTAAAATTTGTTGAATTGTACACACAAAACAGGTGAATTTATAGTATTTATATTATCTCTCAATAAAACTGTTAAAAAATAAAAAAGGGTAAAAGCTAGTGAATAATTTTGAACACTTTCTCCCCCTTCACAAAATATGAAATTTATATATTTGTTCTAATTGACTAATTATACAGTCTGTTGTAATAATATTTGAAAATATATCATCTGGGGATTATGCACATTGTTCATTTTGTCCATGTAAATAATAATCCATTAGAGAGTATGTCGTTTTGCTAGTGCCATTTCTCATGCAGCTGTGGACTCCTTTAGGTCAGCTGCTATAAGCTGTGCAGAGAGGAAGGAGTGAATCTGCTTCAGCTGAACCAGGTGGTAGCTAAGGTAGCTCTTCCCTTGGCAGCGGAAGAGGTGGAAGAGAGTGAATGGAAACAGGCAAGGTATCTCAAGGGTTCACTTCCTATTGACGAATGCAAGATACATGACAACCCCAATCAAGGAATGTAGAAATACACACCATCATCCTTTTTATGGGAGGAACTGAAAAGTCAAATGTCAAGGGGCATGGATGCTAGAGGAGCCATTGGCTGTCTTGCAGTATTTCTCAAGGGGAAGGGATGCAAGGCAATCTACTTGAAAAACTAGAGTCAATAGGAGGGCTTGGTTCACTTCATTCACTTTTAGACTCTCGTGGAATTTCCTTCTCCTCTTTGGAGCCTGGGTTTCCCATCTATAAATGGGGAACAAATATTTTTGCTTTTTATTTTTCATCATCCAGGAACATATCAGTAAATGTGTTACTGCTACAAGGGAATCACTATGCTTCCTGTAAGCATCCACATTTTCCTCTGTGTCCACTGACTGCAAGGCAGGGAGAAAAAACTGGTTTGCAGCTTCCTTTTTGTTAGTTATAATAGTAAGTAATAGAAATTTGGATTCTTTACCTACAGGTGCTCATAGAGGTTAGAAGTATCATTTTCCCCCTTAAAGAATTAAAATGACCTGCTTATATGTCTTCTCGCTTTTTTTACTTCTTAAAACATTGAAATGTTTCCCCATAGTGTAAGGGGTGTTAGTTCAAAAGAAATACATCAGGCTATGGCCATTAAGCAGAGAAGTAAAGGGACAGGGAGGGAGGCCAGCTTACACTCGAATGCTTTATTTTCTGAATAGTATGGTAATTCGTAATTCCTAGGATGCAAGAGTCTTGGCCTTGAAATGTGTCATATTAACATCACAGACTTGTATTTTGTCCCCATGATAGTCTCCCGATTATTTCTAGGAGTCCCGGCCTCAAAGAGGATCACAGGGCATCGATCACTCATCCTTTCCTGATCAGTGTGCCTGATCACAGGCCTCTTGTCAAGGCCTCTGCTGCATGTGAAGGGTCTGGAAGGCGTTTTATCATCGCCCCTGATGCTGACCTACCTTTGGGTCCCCTTCTTCACACACACATCAGCCACTGCTGCCTCTTCCAGGCATTTCTGCTCTCAGGGGTGCAGCGCAGCTCTTGAGAGGCTGGTGTCGTCCAATGCTCTCTGCAGCCACATCGTGCTTCACGCAGAAATGAGAGTATGTTTTTCATCCCCTGGTAGGTAAGTGTGCCACCTGGGCACCAAAACAGTACTATTTCCAATTACATAGGGTATTTTCGATGAACTGTCTCATTTTCCGCTTTCTACAGCTCTCTCCTTAGGGTTTAAATATATCACAGACTTTGGCATTTTTTCTTTTAATGAACACTTCCAAGTTATTCTTCAAAGTGGCTTATCAATTCATACCTCACCAGCACTGACAACAGTGACCATTTCTCCACATCTTCACCAACCCTCACGTGCCTTGGCAGATTAGATGGGGTCTTAAACAGCCTGATTTGGGGAAAGAGCTTCTGAGTTAAGACTGAAAGAAATGTAAGAAGAAAGGGCCTTAGCCCATGCAGTCCCTGTTAGCCAGGTATATTAGTGAAGGTTCTCCAAAGAAACAGAACCACAAGGAAGCTCTCTCTCTCTCTCTCTCTCTCTCTATATATATATATATATATATAGAGAGAGAGAGAGAGAGAGAGAGAGAGAGACAGAAAGAGAGAGAGAGGTTTATTTTAAGGGATTGGCTCATGCAGTTACGGAGGCTGGCAAGCCCAAAATCTGCAGGGTTGGCTGGCAGGCTGGAGACCCAGAGAAGAGGCAATATTGCTATTTAAGTCCAAAGGTCGTCTGTTGGCAGAAGTGCTTTTTGCTCAGAGGAGGTCAGTCTTTTGTTCTATCCAGCCCTTCAACTGATTGGATGAGGCCCACCCACTCCATGGAGGGCAATTTGCTTTACTCAAAGTCCACTGATTCAAATGTTAATTTCATCCAAAAACACCCTCAAAGAAACATCCAGAATAACCTTTGATCAAATACCTGGGCACTGTGGTCCAGCCAAGTTGACATGTAAAATTAATTAACCATCATACCAGGTATTGTTTGAGTGGATTCCTTGTGCCCATTAAGGGCAGAGAAATAGTAAGAAAAAAATCACTGCAGCTGAAGGGGCCTCACAACCTGGAAATTAATATTCAGCAGTGACTAGAGCACGGACTAGTTAAAATGACCTTCTTCTCAGTAGATGCCTGCATGGATTGAGGACAACTAATGAACGCCCCCCACCATCTTGCAAATACATAAGCCCTTTAAGAGTTTGTTATAACTCAAGGGCAAAGCTGGATACTGAGTCCTTGACTTGACTGAAGTCTCTCCCACCTAAAATATGTGTGGCTCAATATAGGATTGCTAAACTAGTCACTAAATCAGATTAAAAAAAAAAAAAAAGTGATCCAAGTTAAACTGAAATCATAGGAAGAGACTGTTTATTCCTGCTGATTTTGAAGACTTTGTCATGGTCTGACCAGGTGAAGTATCCTGTCTAGGTAACGTTTGATTCTCTCTCCATTCACTTGCTGGATTGCCATTCGCAGATTTACTGCCTTTATTTGAACTGTGATATCAGCTATCCAACAGCAGCGCTGATTTAATAATACTGAACATGCATTCTTCACAGAATACCTTATTACACCTCTGGCTGTTGTTTTTGTGACTTGACCATAGCCTAAATTGGTCAGAGATTCATTAAGACCTCCAAAGCGGCTGGCCAGGGGCCCCAAAGGAAGGTGTGAAGATTAACAGCCTCAAGTCGAGGCTGTTAGAGGATGTACTTTATTAATAGTGACAAGGGATTACTGGCTCCATCGCCTTTCTGGACGTTCTTGAACCACATATACTGACACTGGTTTATTTTTGTTTGCATTATCGAGTAAACTCTAGAAACTCAGTAGATTTACAGTCTTTCTGTCCTTAATTCAGCAGCACCTAGAGGCCCCAGTTCTCCTATAAAGTATGCCACTGATATCTCCTGAAGTAAACTGCTTCTGGGGTTTTGGGTAGGAGGCCTGCCTGGCCCATTCTATGTGTTCTTTACCCTTTTTCCTTGTGCTGATGGTATATTCTTCCCCTCCTTTGCTCCTGTTCCCTTATTAATATCTTATCAATGTCGTACCTATGGCACCTACAGGTCCTAAGGGTGGCATTAAAACTAAGTTGGTTTTAAGTTTCTAACTTAGAATCTGCAATGCAGACCAGCAATGGTGGTAGGTCACTGGGATGCTCCATGTAGTGGTCTCCTTCTGGGGACCCTGAAGGTATGTTTGAACAAGACATGGGCTAATAGAGGAAAGAAGTATTAGTCACAAATAAAATATTCATTAAAGACAACTAAAATTTTCCTCTATATAGTTTTGTCATGGATTCCCAGCTACTTTCTGACTTTCATTAGCCTATGGTATATATGGAAATATGTATATGTCCAATTACTTTTGTTATACATGGAGTTGTTCCTTCACATATGAAATTTATTTAAAAAATGAAAATCTATTTAAAATATCTATTAAATCATTTACATCCATATTACAATACAGCTTGAAGAAAACAGTGAGTTTTGAATGTTTAGTTATTAAGCACTTTATAAATGACTCAATATGCTGTTAGGAGTTAGTGCTTTTTAATAGAATTTTTTTAAAAGCTAATAACCATGATAACTTATGTATCTTGAACCTTTGAGCTAAAGTTTAATTATTTTTTAGAATAGCTAGTCAGGTAGTTAGGGCCTTAATCATTATACTCATTTTATTAGTTGGAGAACTGAAATTGGAGAAGTTATCCCTTGTTCAAGATATTTACAAATATTGCTATGGGAAAATCTTCTCTGTTACGTAACTGAGAACTCTTTTCACTAAAATAGTAGTTTGTAAATAGGGTTGCCAGATTTAGTAAGTAAAAATACAGAACACAAATTGAATTTTAATTTTTTTAGCGTAAGTATATCCTATGCTCTATTTACAAACCACATTCCACAAAGTGAACGTTAGTAGGTCTGCAGAGTCCATTTATGGACACCTTTGGTGGGAGGAGGGAAGGCAAGCAAGGCTCAGGGTGTCCCCATCTCCCCCCCCATTCAATCAGAAAGGTTGTTAGCTTTTATGCAGGGTTTTCTTTGATGAAAGTTTTGAGTCAATAAAAAAGAAGAGTTTAAGAAACTTTTTTTAATGCTAGAAGACTTCTTCCTTCACTGTGTGACAAGGGGTTTGATAAAAAAGAAATAAGAGCTTCAACAGAAATGGACACATAAATTTGCTGAGAATTAAATGAAACCTACATTTTATAATTTTAAAGCAATAACTCTAATCCCTGCTGGTTTGAAAAGAAAAGAAAAAACTAATTGTAACCAGAAGGAATATAATTTATATGTTTATGTGTTTAATTGTAACCAGGAAGAAACATATTTTATAAAGCAACTCTATTAGAATCAATCAGGAAATATGTGTATATACAAATATATGATATATGGTACTGTGTGTCACACACGTTTTAGGAGATAGATATAGATATAGAGATATAGAGCCTCTGTGTATATGAATTAGGATGTACCTAAATAAGAATAAAAATTATGTGAACATGTTGCATCCTTTATATATAAATTTGGTCTTTCAAAAAAAAAATCTATTTTATTTCTAGCCAAAATTTCTTTCTTTCTTGTATAAGAAAACCCTCAAAACAAAATGTAAGTTGCCTACAGTTTTAAAAATAAATCTATTTGTTATCACCTACTGCAAATTAGCAGCAAAAGCCATATGATGACATCTACTTACTTCTAAGACTTTAAGAAATTAATTCCTAGAAAAATAGCAGAAGCAGTTAGGAGTCTACTTGAAATCAGAGCAAAGTACCCTGGTGGTTTGGACAGACCGTAAGCAGTGCTTTCCCTCTGGGCTTACCAGCTTGGCCTGTGCACCAACAGTAACACCATTTCAAAATGGACCCATTTCAGTATATGAAATATATACAGTGATTCCTGTTTATATTACGATAGCAGCACTAATCTATCCATTTTCATAAACTTACACTATTTCGAGTTAGAGTAGGAAACAGCAATAAAAAGGCAGTCTTGATTAGACCAAGTTCACGTCCAGTATTAGAGGCAAAAATGGGGTACCTGTGCTTATTTTGCACCAATGTGTATAGCTGTTTATGGGGAAGAGAGATTCAAAATGAAAGAGAGTGGAGGACAGGAGACTGAGAGTGGTACTGCACCTCATAAAGAAGCATCTGTCTCCAGATGTGATGTGGGTCACACACAGTCTCTGCCCAGGACAGTGGGCAGCCACATTCCTGGGGCTGAGAATCCAGGTTCCTGAAGTTCCTGTTCTAATTCTTGATCTTAGGAAAACAACATTTTGCTGGAGGCACAAAAATATGCATGCACACAGTTCATAAAACATCTTCCTAAAGACTGCTGTAAGGGGAGAGGAAGAGGGCGTGGGGAAGCACCAGGAGAAATGAATGGCCCCTTAGAATCGAGGCGATGCTGTTGGTGCCAAGAGCCTGCCAGGGCCACCTCTGAACACCCGTGGGGCAACTTTTGGTGAAGTGCTCGGGGTAAACATTTGAGCACCTCTCCTCCTCAGCACTTTGATCAATACACTGCTCATTGGCAAATTTTTCCATAGGTGTGAGTGTACCGAATCTTTTACATCTCCCTGTGACTTTCCTGGAAAGGGAAAGGAGTAAATGATACTGTCAGCACAGATTTTAAATAAGCAAAAATGGTTTTCGCTTTTCTTCCATTATTCTCCAGGCAGCCATTTCACCAGGGAGTAAGGGGCTTTTACTATTTTCTCAACATTCCAGTGGTGAATCTATGAGCCTATGTAGGAGAGAAGCACAGAGACAGCACTGCATGCAGTCAGACCACCGGGAAGAGCTTCCTCTCAGGGAAGAAGTTACCTGAATTCACAACCACACATGAAGAGTGTGTGTGTGTGTGTGTGTGTGTGTGTGTGTGTGTGTGTTGGGTATTTTCCCATTTGAATGGCATTGGACATATTTTTTTTTTTGGTCATGAATTCTGACTTTTCTCTAGGCATCTAGAATGTGGGCAAGAAGGGGGAGTTCAAGCTCTAAATTGTGAATTCAAAAGATGTAAAATAGAGTAAAATTCACTTCTGCATTGTGTCAGTCCTGCTTGCTTCTAACTACATAAAAGCAGAATAGATTGCTGGCTATACAGTATGTTTCAAGAAGAACTTGCTTCAACATCTCAAAATACTTGCATCAGAGCTATCCTGGGGAATAAAGAGCACAATGCTGAAGAATAAACCTGAAAACAGGTTAAAAAATTAAACTATTACATTAACCTGTTCCCTTCCACTTGAAACATTCTGTGATTTGATAGTGCTTTATCTAGCACAGG
This sequence comes from Eubalaena glacialis, assembly GCF_028564815.1. Lineage (NCBI taxonomy): Eukaryota > Metazoa > Chordata > Mammalia > Artiodactyla > Balaenidae > Eubalaena > Eubalaena glacialis. The sequence goes on along the minus strand of NC_083734.1, from coordinate 59,597,444 downwards.
ACTGGAAGCCTGAGTATGTGGTTTGGATGCCTGGATTGTGTAATGCACAGACTATAAGAAACTGCTGGCCAGTGTCCAATCCACAGCTCTGAACTAAACCAAGCCCCTGAGAAGAGTTCTTCCCCAAGGAAATGGAAAATAATAAGAACAGGAACCAATTGGTTTCTACATGCCGGATACTTTTCTGAGTACCAATACAGGTATTAACTAATTTATTCCTTATACTGATGTTATGAAGTAGGCAGTATTATTGACCCTATTTTACAGATGAGAAAACTGAGCTCAAGTAACTTGTTTAGGCTCATCTAAGAAATGACAGACCAGAATTCTTACTCAGGCCATCAGAGAAGGAAAATGAGAGGCCACTTAACAACAAATCTATACCTCCTCTCTCCAACCTGTGAGAGTAGGGTCAGATGACAAGTCAGCAATAAAGAACGGTTTTCCTAGTGAGGGCAAGTCGGAATGGGGAGGAGCAGATGAGTACTCCATGGACAGTTGAGGGCAGCTGGGTTCTTTGAAGGAAGGCAGGGGTGCCAAAGATGAAATGTATTCTCTTACACACTGTCCAAGGCCTCTATCAGCTATTCCTTTAATAAACAAAACTCCCTTTATTCCTTTAGGTGGAATCCACCTTGATGCCAAAGAAGAAAAATATGTTCTCTGTGGTTGAAAGGACCATGGAAGAGATAAGCTGTGTGACACTCATGACCAGATGGAATTTTCCAAAGCCCAAGTCTATTTATTAGTGCAGCAGCAAATGCACTGCCATTCCTATTGTATTACATTAAGCAGTAACCAACCCCACTGCTCTAAACCTCCAAAGACTGTAAGAAAATTTACCAACCCAATGGATAATTACACATCATCAGCAGTTTCTGTGTCTTGGAGTAATGGCTCTAGTAAGGCAAGGTTTTCTTTCCAGTTAGTAGAAAATAAAACCGCTTTGGTGTCTGGAGTCTCCTGCGGTACAATTAGCAACCCTGATTAATGGGTTTTCTTTTTCAACGCTTTCAATGATTCAGGTATGGGACGTGAACAGGACTGCGACAGGCAGCCTGATAAGGACATGGGTTCTCTCAGGAAATCATCAGCCTTCCATTCATGGAAGGGGAAGTGGCAGAATCAGCAGCTAACACCCATGATGTAACCTCAAGGTTCAAAAGCTACTCAGGAAGAGAAGCCAACTCTCAACTCAAGCTGATGTGGATTCACTCTGGAACGCCCAATTTATGAGGTCCAAGGACTTGATGATACTATATCATTTCTATTCTGCTCATTTCTTGAGATCCCACTTACTACTGAATACCAGACAGTGGGCTATATGCTTAAGGACAGTTACAACACTGGAACACTTTACTATCATGAGAATTTTTTATTTACTTGCATTTTGGGATTTAAAGCCTATTCCTGACAAAAGTTGAGATTATTCCCCTGTTTGTAAGGGGCAGCAGGTCAAACTCCAGTGTTGCCAACTTTCAGCAGGAAGTTGAAATAAACAGTCATTGAATGTACCAGCATTTAGCAAACTAACACTGATATGGAAAAGATCTAATGGAACCAGATAAAAATGCTAATAGAGATAAAATCTGGATGATAAATGTATGGGTCATTTTTACAAAGAGAATTTTGCAATAATAAGTTTCCCTTATGGGGAACTCCCATAAGGTTAACATCTGATTTCTCAGCAGAAACTCCACAAGCCAGAAGGGAGTGGCACGATATATTTAAAGTGATGAAAGGGAAAAACCTACAACCAAGATTACTCTACCCGGCAAGGATCTCATTCAGATTCGATGGAGAAATCAAAAATTTTACAGACAAGCAAAAGCTAAGAGAATTCAGCACCACCAAACCAGCTCTACAACAAATGCTAAAGGAACTTCTCTAAGTGGGAAACACAAGAGAAGAAAAGGGCCTACAAAAACCCAAAACAATCAAGAAAATGGTAATAAGAACATACATATTGATAATTACCTTAAATGTGAATGGATTAAATGGTTCAACCAAAAGACACAGGCTCACTGAATGGAAACAAAAACAAGACCCATATATATGCTGTCTACAAGAGACCCACTTCAGACCTAGGGACACATACAGACTGAAAGTGAGGGGATGGAAAATGATATTCCATGCAAATGGAAATCAAAAGAAAGCTGGAGTAGCAATACTCATATCAGATAGAATAGACTTTAAAATAAAAAATGTTACAAGACACAAGGACGGACACTGCATAATGATCAAGGGATCAATTCAAGAAGAAGATATAACAATTATAAATATATATGCACCCAACATAGGAGCACCTCAATACATAAGGCAACTGTTAGCAGCTATAAAAGAGGAAATGGACAGTAACACAGTAATAGTGGAGGACTTTAACACCTCACTTACACCAATGGACAGATCATCCAGACAGAAAGTTGATAAGGAAACACAAGCTTTAAATGACACAATAGAACAGATAGATTTAATTGATATTTATAGGACATTCCATCCAAAAACAGCAGATTACACTTACTTCTCAAGTGCACATGGAACATTCTCCAGGACAGATCACATTTTGGGTCACAAATCAAGCCTTGGTAAATTTAAGAAAATTGAAATCATATCAAGCATCTTATCCGACCACGACGCTATGAGATTAGAAATCAATTACAGGGAAAAAAACATTAAAAAGACAAACACATGGAGGCTAAACAATATGTTACTAAATAACCAAGACATCACTGAAGAAATCAAAGAGGAAATCAGAAAATACCAAGAGACAAATGACAACGAAAACACGACAATCCAAAACCTATGAGATGCAGCAAAAGCAGTTCTAAGAGGGAAGTTTATACCAACAGAATCCTACCTCAAGAAACAAGAAAAATCTCAAAAAAACAATCTAACCTTACACCTAAAGGAACTAGAGAAAGAAGAACAAACAAAACCCAAAGTTAGCAGAAGGAAAGAAATCATAAAGATCAGAGCAGAAATAAATGAAATAGAAACAACAACAAAGATCAATAAAACTAAAAGCTGGTTCTTTGAGAAGATAAACAAAATTGATATACCTTTAGCCAGACTCATCAAGAAAAAGAGCGCAGAGGACTCAAATCAACAAAATTAGAAATGAAAAAGGAGAAGTTACAATAGACACCGCAGAAATACAAAGCATCATAAGAGACTACTAGAAGCACCTCTATGCCAATAAAATGGACAACCTGGAAGAAATGGACAAATTCTTAGAAAGGTTAACCTTCCAAGACTGAACCAGGAAGAAATAGAAAATATGAACAGACCAATCACAAGGAATGAAATTGAAACTGTGATTAAAAATCTTCCAACAAACAGAAGTCCAGAACCAGATGGATTCACAGGTGAATTCTATCAAACATTTAGAGAAGAGCTAACACCCATCCTTCTCAAACTCTTCCGAAAAATTGCAGTGGAAGGAACACTCCCAAACTCATTCTACGAGGCCACAATCGCCCTGATACAAAAACCAGACAAAGATACTACAAAACAAGAAAATTACAGACCAATATCACTGATGAATATAGATGCAAAAATCCTCAACAAAATACTAGCAAACAGACTCCAACAACACATTAAGAGGATTACACACCATGATCAAGTGGGATTTATGCCAGGGATGCAAGGATTCTTCACTATACACAAATCAGTCAATGTGATACACCATATTAACAAATTGAAGACTAAAAACCATATGATCACCTCAATAGAGGCAGAAAAAGCTTTTGACAAAATTCAACACCCAGTTATGATAAAAACTCTCCAGAAAGTGGGCATAGAGGGGACCTACCTCTACATAATAAAGGCCATATATGACAAACCCACAGCAAACATCATTCTCAATGGTGAAAAACTGAAAGCACTTCCTCTAAGATCAGGAACAAGACAAGGATGTCCATCTCGCCACTATTATTCAACATAGTTTTGGAAGTCCTAGCCACGGCAATCAGAGAAGAAAAAGAAATAAAAGGAATACAAATTGGAAAAGCAGAAGTAAAACTGTCACTGTTTGCAGATGACATGGTAGTATACATAGAGAATCCTAGAGATGCCACCAGAAAACTACTAGAGCTAATCAATGAATTTGGTAATGTTGCAGGATACAAAATTAATGCACAGAAATCTCCTGTATTCCTATACACTAACAACGAAAGATCAGAAAGAGAAATTAAGGAAACAATCACATTCACCACTGCAATGAAAAGAATAAAATACCTAGGAATAAACCTACTTAAGGAGGTAAAAGACCTGTACTCAGAAAACTATAAGACACTGATGAAAGAAATCAAAGATGACACAAACCGATGGAGAGATATACCGTGTTCTTGAATTGGAAGAATCAATATTATGAAAATGACTATACTACCCAAAGCGATCTACAGAGTCAATGTAATCCCTATCAAATTACAGTGGCATTTTTACAGAAGTAGACAAAAAATATTAAAATTTGTATGGAGACACAAAAGACCCCGAAGAGCCAAAGCAGTCTTTTTTTTTTTTTTTAACATCTTTATTGGAGTATAATTGCTTTACAATGGTGTGTTAGTTTCTGCTGTACAACAAAGTGAATCAGCTATACATATACATATATCCCCATATCTCCTCCCTCTTGCGTCTGCCTCCCACCCTCCCTATCCCACCCCTCTAGGTGGTCACAAAGCACTGAGCTGATCTCCCTGTGCTATGCGGCTGCTTACCTCTAGATATCTATTTTTACAATTGGTAGTATTTATAAGCCCATGTCATTCTCTCACTTCGTCCCAGCTTACCCTTCCCCCTCCCTGTGTCCTCAAGTCCATTCTCTACATCTGTGTCTTTACTCCTGTCCTGCGCCTAGGTTCTTCAAAACCATTTTTTTTTTTTTAAGATTCCATATATACATGTGTTAGCGTATGGTATTTGTTTTTCTCTTTCTGACTAACTTCACTCTGTATGACAGACTCTAGGTCCACCCACCTGACTACAAATAACTCAATTTCATTTCTTTTTATGGCTGAGTAATATTCCATTGTATATATGTGCCACATCTTCTTTATCCATTCATCTGTCGATGGACATTTAGGTTGCTTCCATGTCCTGGCTATTGTAAACAGAGCTGCAATGAACATTGTGGTACACGACTCTTTTTGAATTATGGTTTTCTCAGGGTATATGCCCAGTAGTGGGATTGCTGGGTCATATGGTAATTCTATATTTAGTATTTTAATGAGCCTCCATACTGTTCTCCATAGTGGCTGTATCAATTCACATTCCCACCAACAGTGCAAGAGGGTTCCCTTTTCTCCACACCCTCTCCAGCGTTTATTGTTTGTAGATTTTTTGATGATGGCCATTCTGACCGGTGTGAGGTGATACCTCATTGTAGTTTTGATTTGCATTTCTCTAATGATTAGTGGTGTTGAGCATTCTTTTATGTGTTTGTTGGCAATCTGTATATCTTCTTTGGAGAAATGTCTGTTTAGGTCTTCTGCCCATTTTTGGATTGGGTTGTTTGTTTTTTTGATATTGAGCTGCATGAGCTGCTTGTAAATTTTGGAGATTAATCCTTTGTCCGTTGCTTCATTTGCAAATATTTTCTCCCATTCTGAGGGTTGTCTTTTCATCTTCTTTATAGTTTCCTTTGCTGTGCAAAAGCTTTTAAGTTTCATTAGGTCCCATTTGTTTATTTTTGTTTTTACTTCCATTTCTCTAGGAGGTGGGTCAAAGCGGATCTTGCTGTGATTTATGTCATTGAGTGTTCTGCCTATGTTTTCCTCTAAGAGTTTGATAGTGTCTGGCCTTACACTTAGGTCTTTAATCCATTTTGAGTTTATTTTTGTGTATGGTGTTACGGAGTGTTCTAATTTCATTCTTTTACATGTAGCTGTCCAGTTTTCCCAGCACCACTAACTGAAGAGGCTGTCTTTTCTCCATTGTATATTCTTGCCTCCTTTATCAAAGATAAGGTGACCATATGTGTGTGGGTTTATCTCTGGGCTTTCTATCCTGTTCCATTGATCTATATTTCTGTTTTTGTGCCAGTACCACACTGTCTTGATTACTGTAGCTTTGTAGTATAGTCTGAAGTCAGGGAGCCTGATTCCTCCAGCTCCGTTTTTCTTTCTCAAGATTGCTTTGGCTATTCGGGGTCTTTTGTGTTTCCATACAAATTGTGAAAATTTTTGTTCTAGTTCTGTGAAAAATGCCATTGGTAGTTTGATAGGGATTGCACTGAATCTGTAGATTGCTACCAAAGCAGTCTTGAAGGAAAGTCTATAAAACTCTTAGAGGAAAACATAGGAAGACCACTCTTTGACATATATCACAGCAAGATCTTTTTTGACCCACCTCCTAGAGTAGTAGAAATAAAAACAAAAATAAACAAATGGGACCTAATGAAACTTAAAAGCTTTTGCACAGCAAAGGAAACTATAAAGAAGATGAAAAGACAACCCTCAGAATGGGAGAAAATATTTGCAAATGAAGCAACGGACAAAAGATTAATCTCCAAAATATATAAACAGCTCATGTAGCTCAATATCAAAAAAACAAACAACCCAATCTAAAAATGCGCAGAAGACCTAAATAGACATTCCTCCAAAGAAGACATACAGATGACCAAGAGGCACATGAAAAGCTGCTCAACATCACTAATTATTAGAGAAATGCAAATCAAAACTAGAATGAAGTATCCCCTCACAGCAGTTAGAATGGGCATCATCAGAAAATCTACAAACAACAAATGCTGGAGAGGGTGTGGAGAAAAGGGAACCCTCCTGCGCTGTTGGTGGGAATGTAAATTGATACAGCCACTTTGGAGAACAGGATGGAGGTTCCTTAAAAAACTAAAAATAGAATTATCATATGACCCAGCAATCTCACTACTGGGCATATACCCAGAGAAAATCATAATTCAAAAAGACACATGCACCCCAGTGTTCACTGCAGCACTATTTACAATAGTCAGGTCATGGAAGCAACCTGAGTGCCCATCGACAGACGAATGGATAAAGAAGATGTGGTACATATATACAATGGAATATTACTCAGCCGTAAAAAGGAACGAAATTGGGTCATTTGTAGAGATGTGGATGGACCTAGAGACTGTCATACAGAGTGAAGTAAGTCAGAAAGAGAAAAACAAATATCGTATATTAATACATATACATGGAACCTAGAAAAATGGTACAGATGAACCGCTTTGCAAGGCAGAAATAGAGACACAGTTGTAGAGAACAAACGTATGGACACCAAGGGGGGAAAGTGGGGGGAGGTGGTGGTGGGATGAGTTGGGAGACTGGGATTGATATATATACACTAATATGTATAAAATAGATAACTAATAGAACCTGCTGTATAATAAAAAAAAGTAGCAGAATAGTATAAAGAACTCCCATGTATTCATCATCTTATGGGAAATATTTTATATTCTGACTTATACTTTTACTCTCAAAGTTTCTAAATATACATTACTCTTTTTAACATTGAAAAGCAAAAATGATAAATGGCTCCAAAAAGTGGATTCAAATTAACAATACTTTTTTATTATAAGGAGGCTATACTTTATATAAAGACACCAACACATAAGGTAACATGACTGACCCATCCCCAGTTCTTTCCACCAGAGGATCAGTCTCACAAATGAAGGACATGCAAATTGGCAGTGGGGGGAAACTGAGACTGCAATTTTCTGCTCTCTTCCTGGTTCTGGAAGGGTCAGAGTTTGGCAAGCACAATATATACTAAACAAACAGCTGGAGTCCCCACCCCTATTCAGCAGCTCCCCTCATGACTTTGCATAGAAATTGACTAGGGACTCAATCCATGCGCCTGACTGTGGAGAAGCAAGAGTGCAGCACCGACTTCGAGTCCTCTGCCCACAGGGAAAGCGGGGACATGAATCATAACTGTGCTCTATTTAGAAGACAGTTAATTTAGAAATGTGCAATATGTTGAACAGGCACAGAACCAAACCAAATGTTTGCAGTAACAGAAATTTCCATATGCTGTACAACATTTTAAATGTTATTTGCCGACACTAGCCTTCAACAGCAGGACCTTTCTCTAGGGCTGAAATGACAAGCTCTATCCAGCCGCCAGTACTAACACTGATGTTACAAACTGTACACTACGTGCCCTCACGGCTTGTAGGCGGGGGGCCTCCCTCTCCTCCAGAACTGCCCGTAGCTTAAGCACTCCCCGCGCAGCCCGCCCATGCCGCAGGTCCAGGAAGGGGATCGCGCGGAAAGAACTGAAAGAAAATGACTTTCCAGTGCAGAGTTGCAGGTAGGGCACTTTTGAAAGTTTTGCTTGGGATCCCATCATTTCACATTAAATCAATTTTCTAGAGTTATTCGTACTAGTATAGTTTTATGTTAATAAGTACAATAGTATCAAGCATAAATAGAGCATTTTTCCTTTTTAATATGATTGTCATCCTCCCTTTACAAGTAAGAAAATTGAAGCAGAGAGAAAATTAAGGAATTTCCTAGCATCACATAGCTAACCACACAAAACAAAAAAACAACTGGCAGATACTCATTGACATTTGACTGCTAGGGATTAACAAACTAAAATAAATGAGAATTCAACCTGCATTCAAAGCATTTCCACGGTCTCCCTGGCAATGAAGAGACAGAGAAAGAGAGACAGAGAGACAAAGATGATAACATCAGGCATCAACAAAATTGTGGTGTGAGTGAAGTGCCTTTGCAAGTTACTTTTGACACTTCTTAGCAAGCCTCTGCTTAAAATTCCCTCACTCCCATCCAGTGAAGCTACTCAAGGGACCAGACATCTTGACCCCTGTGGACTCAGTGCTGACCAATGCACGTGCTTTCTTTATCACCGACTCTGAAGTTGACATCTGATGATTCATTTGTTCAGGGACATTGCTCTCAAATGAATTTTTTTATCTGCATCCCAGGCTGTCCTGCTCAACCAGGCCTCCTGGTGAGCAGACTTCCATTCCCACCCTCCTTTGCTTTCCTCAATGCTAAACTCTGGGCATTTCAAGATGCCATTGGACCAATCTACATTAACATGTAAGGGAAAGAATTAATAGAAATATCCAATGTCTGTCCTACTCTCCAGAGCACCAGCTGCACATTTTAAAAATTTTATTGAAGAAAAAAATATGTATATATTTTATTACATATTTAGAAAAGTGCATATATCAAAAGCACACAGTGCTGTGACTTTTCACAGAGTTGAGCACACTTGTGTAAGCAGCACCCAGACCAAGACACAGAAGATGTGTCCCCCTCATGCTTCTTCTCGTCACGGCCTCTCAATGAAGGACGACCACTACCTTGATTTAAAATAGCATAGATCAGTTTTGCCCATTTTGTTCCCTATATAAATAGAAGCATATAATATGTTTTTTGTATGTCTGCCTTCTTTCACTCAACATTATTTTTGTGAGATTCACTCATATTATTGTGTGGAGTTAGAGGTCTTTATTCCCCTTGTTTTTCTACAGTGTGCAATTGTGTGACCATAGAACAATGTATTTACCCATTCTGTTATTAAATGGCGTTTGGTTTGTTCAAACAGAGCTGCTACAAACAGAGCTGCTGCGTCCTTTTAGTGAACACATGGACATACTTGTGATGGCTATAAACCTTGGAGTGGAATTGCTGGATTATAGAGTTTACACATATTCAGCTTTATTAGATACAGCCAGTTTTTCAAAGTGGTTTTATGAAAGTTCAGTTGGCTACAGAGCTTACCAGGTCTTAGTGTTTCCTTTCCCTTTCATTTTATCCTTTTCGCTAGGTTTACAGTGGTATCACATTTTGGTTTTTATCTGCATTTTCCAGGTGTGCATTGCAGGAGATGCTCATAGAGGTATCTACTCTAATTCAGCATCCCTTCCCTAGAAATGACTTTCAAAGAAGGGATTATAGGTATTCTAGATCAAGGTTCCTCGACAGTGGAATTAATGACATTTGGGGCTGGACAATCTTTTATTCGGGGGGGCGTCTGGTGCATCGCAGTATGTTTAGCAGCACACCCCGCAGCTGGGATGACCCACAGCATCTCCAGACATCACCATATGTCTGTGGTTGGAGGGGGCAGGTGGAAATATTGCTTGGTTGAAGACCATCGTTCTAGATCTGTTTGGCACATTCTTGGAGATGTGTCAGTCCCTGCACAATCTTAGAGGTTATGCTATGCTGGAAAACGGCTACACAGAACCAGCACAGTAACAAGGCCACGCACAGCCCCGTAGAGCGGGAGGCAAAGGAGGAAAGCCCTTTAGGCCATCTGTGTTTGTCCCGTGATTAAGGGGCAAAAGTCCATTTGCAGTACTTCAACAGAGTGCGCTTGCCCTGCCGCCATCATTCCAACTGGAAGTCTCTGAGATTCTCCTGCACGCTACCCCACCCCGCTGAGCGGAGACACAGCCATTCAGAACGCTCCTAGCCAGCCAGGACCTGCCATCAGCAAAAAGTGGAAAACTAAGCAGCTGAGTTGGATTCCTTTTATTTTGTAAATCTGCAATATAAAAGGAAAAGCAAGTTTCCAGAATATGTTTTTCTTATTCAACTTCCTTAAGGCAAATACACTTTGAGGCCAATATGTTTTTTATCAGCAAGGATGTGTGTATGTGTGTGCGCGTGCATTACCAAGGGGGCAAATAGGTATTGAAGTCTGGAGATGAACCAGAGTGTGTGAGTCTGATTCTATTAGCAACATTGTCCACCACTGTTTGTAATGGGCTGAGGCCTCGGGAGCCAGATTTGAATCCTGACTCTGCCACAGAGTGCTGGGTCATTTCATTTTCTTTAACCTTCTTGTATCCCAGTTTCCTCATCTATAAAATAGGGTTTATGAGACTAACCTATCTCATAGGGTTCTTTGAGGATTAATGAGTTAAGTGTTATAAGACACATAGAATAGTGCCTGACAAGGGCAACACTTAACAAGAGTTGGCTGCAGCATGTTATAAAGAGGTTTCTCAACAATCCTGTGGAGTAGGTAGTGTTACCTTACCTTACAAAAAGAACTTGCTGACAAATTCTCTATGTTAACATCTTGGACTTGATGGAATCTATCCCAAACTACCTTCTAGTTTTCTCTCTCTGGACTGATATTATGAATCCTCTCAAGGGAATAATAGATATCCTGACATTCTCAAATATACCTAGAATTTCTATGCCTTTTATTGATATTATATGTTTATACTATTTCCTTTGAAAGGAAAGCTCTTCTTTCTTTCTACACAAAGCACACCATTCGACATTCAGCTCAAAAGCTGCTGCTTCTATGAAGCTTAACCTGAGCTTTTTTTAATTGAAATACATTTCACATATACATTATACAAATTTAAGGTGTACAACATGTAGATTTGATACATTTACACATTGCAATATGATTGTCATTACAGCAGCAGTTAGCACCTCTATCATGTTACATGATTATAATTTCTTTTTTGTGGTTGAAATAATGAAGTTTGCTATTATAATACAATATTGTCTAAATTCACTGTACTGTGCATTAGATATCTAGGACTTATTTACTACTCATCGCAAGTTTGTACCCTTAAACAACATCCCTCTCATCCTCCTGCCCCTGAGCCCCTGTAAACACCATTTTACTCTGTTTTTACAAGTTTGATTTTTTAGATTCCATATGAAATTGATATCATTACAATATTTGCCTTTGTCTGACTTATCTCAGTTAGTATAATGCCCTCAAAGCCCATCCATGTTGTCACAAATGGCAGGACTTCCTTCTTTCTCACGGCTGAGTAATATTCCAATGTGTGTGTGTGTGTGTGTGTGTGTGTGTGTGTGTGTGTGCGCGCAGACATGAGCTTTTTTTGGTACTAATTTCCTCCTCTTTCATTTTATTACATAGTTTCTTTTACTCTTTCACTTTAGAACCTTCTACCTTGAATACTGTTTATCAGGCATTTGCCTATCTCTCTCACTGCTTTATAAGCCTCTTGAAGTTCAGTATTGTGTGCTACTCACATTTTTGTACCCTCCATAGGACCCTGCACAATGGCTTCTACATTTGGTTTTTTCAAAAATATTTTTAAATTTAATTATAACTTATATACAGAGAAGTGCATCAACTGTAAGTATTCAGTGATAAATTTTCACAAAATGGACGTATCAACTAGTGATGAGTAAGATTATTACCAGCCTTCCAGAAACCTCTGTTATACTATGATCCCCCAGTAAGGTAATCTTCCTGAATGCTACCCATGTATGTTTTACCTGCTTTTGAAATTTGCATGCATGGAAACATATAGTCTGTACTTTTCCTGCCTGGTTTCTTTCCTCCAACATGATATTTGTGAGATCCACCATTTTTTGTATGGCGGTACTTTGTTAACCGCTGTATATAATATTCCACTATACAAATGTGCCGCCAGGTATTCATCCATTCACCTGTTGATGGATGTTTAGATTGTTTCCAATTAGGGGTCATTATGAATAGTGGTGCTATCAACATTCTTGTGCATGTCTTTGCTATACACGTGTAAGCATTTCTTCTGGTTATATATCTAGGATTGGAATTGAGGCATATGGTGTACACATGTTCAATTTTAGTAGATACTGACAAACACTTTTCCAAAGTGATTGTACTAACCTCCCAACAGTGGATGAGAGTTAAAATTGTTCAATATCTTTGTAAAATCTTGGTATTCTTAATTTTAACCATTCTTGTGGTGTATAGCAGTGTCACATCATGGTTTTAATTTGCATTTCCTGGTGAACAATGAGATTGAACATTTTTTTATAGGTTCAGCTTTTTGAGGTGCCTATTCAAGTCTCTTGCCTATATTTGTATTGTGTTGTCTTTCTTTTTCCTGTTGACTTTTAGAAATTCTTTATACATTATACAACCAAGCACTTTGTAAGTTTTATGTGTTGTAAATACTTTCTCCCAATCTACGGTTTAATGATGTCTTTTTATGAACCAAAGTTCCTAATTTTAATGCAATTAATGTATCAATCTTTTCATTCATGGTTCATTTATGGTTTCATTTGATTCCTAAAAAAGAAATCATTGTGAACCAAACAATTACAATCTAGTTTTCTAGTTTTCTTCTACCAGTAATCAAAGAGGGGTGCAATATATATATATTTTTTCTTTTCCATATGCATCATCCATTGACCAAACGTCACTTACTGATCTGCAGTGCTACCTTTGTCCAAAATCAAGTGTCCACATATGATGGGTCTTTTTCTCACTCTCTGCTCAGTTGGCTTATTTTTCCTTCTATCAATTCCATGTTCTTTTAAATCCTGTAATTTTAGATTAAGTTTTGATGCTCACTAGTGTATGATCTCCAAATTTTCAAGATTTTTAGGACTATTCCTGAGCTGCAAAGAGAACCTGTCTTCCTCAAATCTGTATTCTAGTGGAAGAAATAAATAGTAATAAAAATAAATAATGTTATTCATACAATGATAAGTACTATGGAGAAAATCAAACAAAGGAAGGGGTTAGAGAGTGATTGGTCCAGGGATTGGGGCAGTGTTTCATGGGATACTTCAAGGTATGCCCCTCTAAAGAATGATGTTGGGGCTTGTAGTCCAAGAGAAGAGGGACAACAAAGCTCTGTGATAGGAATGGAAGGGAAGGCTGAAGGAAGGGCAAAGGCCAATGTGCTTGCGGGAACGTCAGTAAGAGTGACAGAAAGGAAATTGGAGAGAAAGGCAAGAGAGAAATCCAGCAGGCCTGGCTCGGGTGATTCTGTCTCATTCTAATGCTGAACTAGTAGTGAACCTTTTTTCGGAGGCAAAATTGGCAATGCTTATAAAAAACCATAAAATATCTTACATTTAACTCAGTAATCCCATTTATGGAAATATATTCCAGGAAATTTATTCTACCCTTTGTCCTGCACAGATTATTTTAAACATTTCCAGTTTCCAAAAATTCCCTATCCCACCTCCCTACCCCTACGATAGTCTCTTCCTAAAGGATGAACTAACCCACTTTGTTTCAGAAAAACTGATCTGTTAGGTCAAACTCTTTCAGGTCTGCATTTTGACCCGACATCTCATCTTTATACCCATCCTGGCCTCACTCCTCCCTTCCTCTCTGGGGAGGTGCCCTCCGGCTGCTGAAGGCCAGTCTCTCCTGCACACTCTGATCTGTGTTCTCCTTCCTCCTCTGCAATCCCGTTCAGTTATTTCTCCTCAATTGGGATCCTCCATTTCTCCTTCTCTACCAACTCCTTCCCTTTGACAGTTCAACTCACTCAGAAGTCATCCACCATTAAAGAAACAAAGCAAAAAAATTCTCCTTCTCTTTTCTCTCTTGACCCTCTTAGCCAACTTTCCTCAAAAATGATTCTTTACTTTTACTGACTGTACTGTCTCATGTTCATTCATTCCCATAGTTTCCACCATCTCACTCTTGCTCCCATTGTTGCACGGGAAAATGCTCTGGAAAATATTTCTCATGTTCTCACTGTTACTGCATTTTTTTTAATACCCAGCCTTTTCCTGTGGGTCTGCTTCAGGGGCGGCTTGATCAGAGGGTGCACACAGAGCCACCAAGGAAGTGTGACATGTGGGTCCTGAATGATTTATTGTCCTCTCTGCAAGGAGGCCTTAAATTACTTTGTTTTGCACTATTCTTGGTGGAGATATTATAAGCCATTTTTAAAAGAACATTTGCAATACCTTAGCTTGGATTAATTCCATGTGTAAATCCTAGAAAAAACACTGGAGTCCAGGTAATGGGTCAACAAGCAAACCACCTGTGATTAGAAAAGAGAAGTTTCTGAGTGTCGGGCAGCATGAGGAATTACTCATTCCAGAGTTAGAAGGTAGAAAACCTCTAGGATATAACTCTGGACATCTGGTGGTGCACACCAAATGGCAGGAGAGTGCACATAAAAGAAGATAGGGAGGAACTGGGACCTACTTTTATTGTTCATAATTTAACCTGATGATCTACTGAAAGCTGGAGTATGTGTGTGCCTGTGTTTTCTTGGGGGGAGGCCTGTCCTGTCTTTGTTCTTGTCTAACTGAGGACTGTATCCTTGTGAATCTGGGCACATAGACTATTTTATGAAATGGAAAGGCAAAAAAAAAGTATTCACCCAGGCAAGAGATGCCACCTTCTATTCATTTCTGATGCATCTAGTTTCCTAACACAGCCACCCCAACTGCAGGATAAAGTACATACAGTAAAATTATACAGACTTGCAAAAATTCTGATTTGAATTCAGGGTATTAATAGCAGAAGGAACATTCTTCTGGGAGTAATCTCGGTGTTATATTTACCTTTGGTTTGCGAATATTTGCAGTGAGGAATTTCAAATGCAAATATTTTAAAAGTATGGCATGTTGGTAGAGAGACACTGTGGGCACTTCTGTTTTCCTTAAAAAAAGGTTTTTCTTGACTTTTTATTGGAATCCTAATGAGACCATAATTACGACAGCAAAAGGGGGAAAATGCAGCTGTTAAAAGCTTGGTGTTACTGTTTATATAGTCCTTGCATTAAATAAAATTTTTAAAAAATCTGAAGCCATTCAAAGAGAAAAAAAAAAGATGATTGAGCAAAGTAAATCTTAAACACTTTATATCCTTGGTATGCATAGATTTTTTTTAATGTAGATTTTTTGAAATTTGGTAGTCATGTTTCCTCTTTTCTTTTCATTTTAATTGGACTATAGTGTAAGAGACTTTAAAAGAAGACCAACATTTGCTTTTGTCCCTTCCACATAGATCCAACCTCTCCAAACCTAGGTGTTATGATTATGAAACTAAACATTTCCAGAGGCTAAAGATTCAATTATTTTCTCAGCTACACCCCTATTTAGAAGTTCTGGATGTCTGTGCATGGGAGAGAGTATATCTTTTAACATGTAATGTACATGAGGAAGGGTTTATCTTTCAACAGAGGACTTGTGATTACAGGGACTTTCACCTTCTGGTTCAAAGCACATGTTTCTATTTCTGCTACACTTAACCAAAGGAAGCATTATGTCTCTTGAATAGATGACCATAATAAATTGGATACATTCAATTTAATTTTTTTAATTAAATGGTTCCAAAATGGCACCCTAATTCTTCTGGTCATGTCCTAGACCTAGACTCAAGCAAATAAATGTTTTTTACAGAACCAAGAGGATGCCCAGAGGTGATCCTAAGCAAAAGTGTGCTCAGATGGATTGGTCATGAATGGCACTTATTAACTTGATAGACATTTTCAACCAGAAGTTGGGGTAATGATAATCTAATCCAAATCCTCCCTCTTTTCCTTTCTCTGGTTGAGAGAATGAAGCTCTGTGCATTAGCTAAACAGTGGAAGCAATACCGACTAGCAAAGAAGAGTGAGTCTTCCAAGGACTAAAATGGAGATTCACCTGAGCCCTGATCTGTTCCTGAGCTTTAACCAGCACTTCCTCAAGGGGGTCTAAAGGGCATTTCCACAGGTTTGACTCCCTTCCTTGTGAATTGGAGTCCAGGATACGGTTAAGATGAGCACTGAAACCCTCCTCACATCTCACTGTGCCCTAAAAGAGGAGGACACAGTTATTATGGCTAATAAAGTACATTTATGTCTCAACCTCTGATTAATGTGAGTCTCCAATACAACCAGCCAAACAGTAACCTTTCAGATGGTTATCTTAGAAGCCTAAATTTCTCAGCTCTGGAACAGCTGAACTGCCATCATTTCCAGAGTTTACAAAGTTATAAAACGTTGTGTTCTTAGTTTGGTGACTGTGTCCGCTTATGTGACAGATGAATAATGCATGTCTGAACTAGCTATTGTCAGAGAGCTGTTATCTTGTCATAAATAACACAAGAGAGGTAGGTACCTTCAAAATGAGCTAAGGTTATGTTAGAGTACTGGGATTGAATGAAGAGGATGAAATCTGCTTTGCACATTTTTACTAATTGTAGACAATAGTATTTATTTTGGGATTTTTTAATAAGTCTATTTGAGAAATGTAGCATATTCATTTTCAATGTGCATTATTGCCAATTTTTTTTCAGATTTGGATACACCCCACCCCTCCGCTGCTCATCCCCACAACAGCTCCGAGCACTGGTATTCATTTCTTTCCCACTCCAAGAATCAGACATCTCACAAAAAGAATACCAGCTACTGGGCAAAAGGTATTTAAACCATCTCTCCCTTTTTCTAAAAGATTTTTAAGTGATCAGACCTTCCTGAAATGGAGATTATAATTAGTGCTCTGATATAACCAGGATAATGAGAAATATGGGTATGAGAGGTGACATTTGCCTCTGACTGCCAGATGGAGTTATACTGCTTTCCTTGCCTTGTCCTATTTGTTACTCTGTTCTTTCTGAATATGGAAAAAAGCAGTTGCATGCCACACCTGTGGAGCCACTCACTGATGAAACAAAAGGGTCACACTACCTAATTTTTCTTCGTGGGAGTGGGCCGGTAAAACACCTTACTTTTATCCTCACCCTATATCACATTACATATGCACAGGAACTCAAAAAGCATCCAAAGAATCCAAAATAAACAGTAGTAAAATTGACAGTGTCTCCTATGATAACCCTTCTACTGGCTCACTCTTCACCCCTATAAAATTTTTCTTTTTTAATAGTAGGGTTTTTTTCCAATTTCAAAGTAAGATATATTTATTCTGAAAAAAAAAATCATAAAAAGAATAAGGCATAAAATTAAAATAACTCCCAACATCCAGAGAAAACTATTTTTTTCATTGGGGGGGTATATTTTTTCATCCTTTGTGTGTGTGTGTGTGTATTATGTGTGTGTATTATGTGTGTGAATTTTTGACTTTTATTTTATTTATTTTTTTATACAGCAGGTTCTTATTAGTTATCTATTTTATACATATTAGTGTATATATGTCAATCCCAATGTGTGTGAATTTTTAAAAATAATTTTGATCATAACACACTCATATGTTGATATTTCTTAGGTTTTATGTCATTATCTAGCAAATATTGATATGATTTTTAATCTGATTCTTAAAAACATGAATTCCTATACCATCATGGATTTAGTCATTCCCCATTTGGACATTAAGTTTCTCATACCAGCACCTCTGTTGCTATCACTGTCAGAAGCAAAGTCTTATACAGCTCACTCACCTCTGAATCTGCTGAGTTTCTATGGCCTAAGGCTAACCACAGCCACTGGAAGAATAACACTTGAGGCGGAGATAAAAGGCATGGGGATTACAGTTCATCAAGCTTGCTCCTTAATGCTTCACTAGGAGAGTCTCTCATCTCCCCATCTTTAGGTCCTTCCTTTCTCTCTAGAACCACATCCACATCTTGCTCTCTCAGCTCACCTCCTTTATTTAGCCTACTGTTTTCTTTGCTCTGCAGCATCCGTTGAACTCTGGTTTAACTTGTCAAGTCCCAGTTCCTCCTAGCTAACCCTACTCTATTGTGGCCCATATCCTACCATTGCATCCTGCTATAATCACATAGCTTTGCTTTATCTTCAATTATCTTTTGCTTATCTCCCCTGAGCCCCTTTGTCTTAGCTCAAGTTGCCATAATAAAATACCATAGACCGGCTAGCTTAAACAACGGAAATGTATTTTCTCACAGTTCTGGAGGCTGGAACATTTGAGGTCCAGGTGGCAACAGGGTCGGTGTCTGGTGAGACTCCTCTCTTTGGGCTGTAGGTGGCTACTTCTCTCACTGTGTCCTCACATCACCTTTCCTTGGTGAATGAATTTGGAAAGAGATCTCTCTTCCTCTTCTTATAAGGCCACCAATCCTATTGAATTAGGACCCTCCCTTATGACCTCATTTAACCTTAATTACCTCCTAAATGCCCTGTCCCCCACACATCAGTCACATTTCAGGTTAGGGCTTCAACATATTAATTTGGGGGGGGCACAATTTAGTCCACAGCAACCCTTTCAAATAATGTACAGATTTTATCAATACCTTGACAATTGCAAATTCCTTCCAAGAAGAAATGCTCATACTCCCAAAATGATGGCAACATCACTCTGAAAGCACCTAGCGCAACGCAGATGTACTGACAAACCACATTCAACTCCGACAAAGTGTGTTCTCATAAGCACTCAGAGGTACCTTCAGTTGCCTGTTGCCTCAGATCATTTCTCTCTCTTAAAAATGGCACACCTCAGATGCTGCTTCTGATTACAAACCTGTCTGGCTCCCAAGTCATAAAACAGCAGCAAATTTTAACTAATCAATGTTTTATGGCTGTAATTAAACCACGCACTTACAAATAAAATGCAACACTTAAAATCAAGTCCCAGTTTCTCAAAGCTACATTAATATTTATAAAATGATTCTTGCAGACAGGCACATTCTTTTACTGCTTATTAGGGCACACAGTATGCATGCAGGGGCAGTAAATTCTTAATTATCATAGAAGTTGAAGACCAGGGTTCCACAGTCCCTCAGCCTTGTCTCAACGACTTCCCACCTTCTGAGGCTTCTTTTATGGATAAGCTTCTGGTCTTTTTCACTTCCCTACCTTTCTATTCCCAAGAGATGCTACCTTAAGAGTTATCCTCTGAGAGAAAGAAAGCTGGAGGAACCGTGACTTTCCCTTACGACTCCATGGAATAAATGGAGTAAAACGGTTCATCCTCATCTCAGGGAGGCTCCTCTACGAATTCTGCAGCTCAGCTGGTGACAATTTCTCTCCCTCAAATCCCACCCATAGCTGTTTCCCCCAGACCACCACCATCATCTATTATTAGCCAATATAAGACTTGTAATATCTCAATGGAATTTTTGTAGGGGTAAAAATCACATACTTACATAATGGAGGTTGGAATTGATTTACACTGCGATGGCATGAGCTCTAAAGCAGTACAATATTTTAGAAATAGTCATCAGCTCAAAAGGAAATTTTAAGTGGTAAAAGTGAACTAACCCCACCAGCTGGCAACATAACAGAGCAGAGAGGGCGTAACACATTTGGCCAAGTTCGTATCCATATGAGCTTTGAGACGTCACAATTTCAGCCCCTTTTGGGGGCTCAGGTTCCTTTTATACTTGGCAGAATGTTATTTCCCGATGCACAGAGAGCAAGAAAATGGTTTTTGGGAAGCGCTCACAGGGTTCCAACAGTATCAAATAGCTTCTTACACAACTGTTTGATGATCTAACTTGAAATTCATCAGAAATATACTGTTATATTTACTTCATGAAAATGTTCTTTTCATAGAATTATATACTAGGTAGGCACTTTTGGGATTATCAAGTCTAAATCCCTCATTACAGATGAAAGTACGAAGGTAAAGTGAAATTAGTTGTCTGTGGTTGATCAATTATATGCTCAGAAAAAAGTCAGTTGACTAGAAAAGTATTATTGCCTCTGTGTAGAATGGATTCAGCTATAGCTTGTATGTATGAGTACTTAATAGAAACTACTGACAATGACGGTGGAGGAAGTGAAAGAAGGGGCAATCCTGACCATGGTGTATTATGAATTCAGAGCACAGAAATCAACATCTACTCCATAATATTCTCACAATCTGCTATGGGGGCTCAAATGCCCACCGTTAGAATCCTCCCGTGGAATTGAGATCTTTATCACCATGGAAACTCAGTTAATATGCAAATATTGTATATGTAGAATGAAGGCTATAATACATTAATTAGCTCATTCTTGTATTAGCATGAATTAGATTATCAACATATATAAGAGCATATACATTGACTGGGAACAAACAAAGGGAAATTGGAGAGCTCGGGTATCTATTCCCTCTGCCTAATAAAAGCAAGATGGTACAAAGGATGGGATGTGCTGGAGAGTTAGGACATTTGAGGATTGCATGGCAGAAATAGGAGAAAGGATTTATAAAAGAAAGTCAGAGAGGTGCCACAAAAGAACCTTGCCTTCTTGGTCGTTCAGAACAAGATCATGGGCATCTATTTGACTAACAAGAAATACTAAATTCATTCTAAGCAAGCAAACATGAGAGGAAATCAGTGGTGAATTAAACAGCAATCTGCTTAAGGAAAAGAACATGGAACTTGGGGTCAGACAGACATGGCAGTACAGCATCTATCTTCTAATATATCAATAGCTCTATGGTCTTGAGAAAACCACTTAAAATTGAGCATCGGTATCTTCCTATGTAAAGCAAGGATAATTTACTCTACAGGAGTTGCTACAAGAATTGTGTCTGACGTACATATGGTAGATATTCAAGACCTAGTACATATAAGAACAAAGGGGAAACTTTATGTTGCTGGAAACTTACAACTACAAATGGAGCATTCCCCATTGCCAAAGTCCAGTCCGAATATCCTGTAAAATCCTCAAAGGATGGGGCTTCCACCCTCCTACTCCCACCCAGTTTCTATGCCAGTCTTGCCACTTTCTTCTTTGCAATATTAAAACTAAGAATCCCTCTTTCAGTCAACAAAATGCCTGATGAGGGTCACTTAGGAGGACAACTGTTTGCAGAACCAATAGATCACAAAGCCTGGGGAAAGGTGGGTACACAATTTAGGAGAACTTTCATTTCATTTCATTTCTTCTGCCCACAATGTTTATTTCTTTCACAGTAGCAAAGGGCTTGGTGCAGAGTAGAGAGAAACTAGAGACTGTAGGACTCTCACTCAAGACTTGCTGGTTCCTCCTGACAAAATTCTGAGTTTCACTGATGCATCAATGCTCGCTTGATATTTATTTACCATATTGTTATTACCACAGTGGCACTCATCACTCCACTAGGTCATCTGTAAAATACACTCAGCTAAGGTCTTGCCACCAAGTTCAAATGTAGGAAGAGAAATGCCAGGAGATCAACACCTGGCAGCACCTGGCTTTCAGAAAGAAATTATTTGGGAACTGTATGTCTACTTCCCAAAGGCTGGTAAGCACCCAGTAATTATCTAGAGGAATGTGTGCGGTTTTGGCATTGGAGTTTGGCAGATAATGTTGGCAGGAATGTGGCTGAGGACACAGACTCACTGGCTCTCATGATAAAAAAAATCAATAATGAAATTTAAAAATTTTTCTTTACCTATTTATTTTCTAGTACTATGATTTTATAGTCTTGAAAATGGTATTTTTTCAAATCATTGATGAAATACATAATATTTACATTTTACTCAACAAAGAAAAACTCCACAGATCCCCTGATTGCCAAATCTGATCCCTGCATATGTGTCTGTGGTGTCCTGACACACCTCAAATGGAATCCTTATGTAGTTGAACACTGTATATAGGTAGTGTGCTTGGGTGAGATTTTTAGTGTTGTCAAATATCACTAGCGAATACTTTTAGGTGATCATCTTTAGATCCCCCAGTCCCCCACACCTATCATATGACATAAAAAATAGCTTATAGACATCCTCAGTAGTTATTGGGAGCTATGAAAGGACTAGTTTGCATATTACTAGGCTGTCATCCATCACATTAGAGAAGTCACATGGTGAGCAGACCCCATTCAGCCTTTTTTGGTATCCCCAGTGGTCCCCTCCAAACCCACTGGAGCGTCCACAGACCCCAACCCCTATGCGAATCTTCATCAAGAACCAACCTGATTCATTTTGTTCTTCTGAGCCTTTACCAGCCATGTAGCTGCTCTCTCAGACCTAGCTTCCATCACTCAACTGGTAACAGTAAGTTTTGTTCTTATTTGAAGGTATAGCTATGTCTATATCCATCTATCTGTCTCTACATATAAACTTTTTCAATAGTAAAAGTAAATATATTGTTTGTTGTTAAAATTTAAGAAGATAAAGAAGAGCCTAAAATTAACATAAAATCGGGCTTTTATATGTATACAAAAACAGATATTTATGAAATTAAAATCATAATATAGCACCATAGATGGTGATTCTCTCTACATGCCAGTACATGCTTACATCTTTATTTTGATTGTCTAGTTCCTTTGGTTTGATGCTTATTCAGACAATTTGTTTAGCTCCTGGCTCCACCTTCCCTTGTTCAACGTTTTGCCATTTTTTTCACCTTTGGCTCCAAGTCTGCAGATTAAGGTTACTAACTAAGGCTGGGTTCTTCCCACAGAAGAACAGATTGAAATGTGCAATCCTGGATTTGGATCCAGGACTTGGAAAAATTACAGTAAATCCAGGTCTTTACTGAGGCAATAGATGAAACGTGAACATGCTACATAGATAACAGTATTCATGGTAAAAAAAAAAAAAACAAAAAAAAACTTTGGTCAGTGTTCTTTAATTATGGAACTGAATGTCCTTATTCTTTAAAAAAAAAAAAAAACACATAAGAATTTAGAGGTAAGGAGCAGGATTTCTGTAACTCACCCTCAAATAGTTAAAAAATTAGATAAAGTATATATGGTAAAACGGTAACAATTGATGTATTTCAGTAAAAAGGTATATATAATCTTTTCTTGAAACTTTTCTATGAGTTTAAATTATATCAAAATAAAAATTTAAAATTAAATGCCAATTCCCGAATGAATTCAAGCAAAACAAGCAAGCAAATCAAAACAAACAAGCAGACAGAGAGAAAGGATATTTTTGTCTAATGGTCCATCTTTGCCCCTTGAAGTTAAACTTAGCACATTATATTAGGAAAAAATCCCTCAGAAGTCACCAAGTGCAATTTGTCTCACTTCAAAAAAAAATCAAAAGTAGTTGCTTTGTCTAAGACAAAACAATATATTTTCAATTTTCCATCTTACACACTACATAGGCCTTGATCTCTATTGCTGGAAAATGAATGAAATTTGGTTGCTTGAGATTTCCCTACTCCAGAATTTATACTAAAACTTACTGGAAAGATAATGAGCAAGATCTTAATTTCTTTCAGTTGAAACAGGAGAGGACAGAAAGTTCAGTTCAGGTTCCAGACATCATAAAATCCTTTCTAAAACGAATGGCAGGTACATTGAAACATACACACACACACACACACACACACACACACACACTCCTACCTTTAAATCCAAGACTACAGACAGTTTCACTTTTGTTAGGACTGGCATCATGTGGACAGTTTATGGTTTTCAGTAACATAGCAACATTTGCTGTGTATAATAACAGCATCTAAAATGACATAATAAAAAAAGAATTATCTGCGATTAGAAGTGAACTGTTGAAACTACTCTGGTCAGTGCCAAAAATCAAGGGAGTTTATTATTTCAGTAGCTGCAGTGAAAACCCCTCTGGGTGCCTAGAACCCCCCGCCCCCCTTAAGCTTTCCACCCGTCCCCCTCACTGACACGGTAATGGGCTTTGTTAAATTCAAAGACAGTTACGTCAGCAATCTGTGGTCTCTCGTGGGTTTTCCAGGCCTATGAAGCACACAAATTATACCCAAATACTGGCCTCAAAAATTAGTAAGCTATAGGGTTTGTGTTATTTTAGCCAAGCTTTACTGGAGTAAAAGAAACCTAGGGACCCTAAAACTCAGTAGTTTCTTTGCTGCTTTATTATTTTCTATTTTGGTGGGCTGATTCTGATATGTTAATACTGGTGGTTTTTTTCTCTTCTTTCCTTTTTTCTTCATTATTACATTATTTTTATTATTTTTGTCTTATTTGGTTTCCTCTGACACCCCAGGACAATTTTGGCAGCTGTTAACTAACATTACGTTTCTGGTACCTTTATAAAACTCTGTTCTTTGGCTTTTACTTAGAATTGAGTGATTCAAAAAATATCTAGAATTATCTTCCTTTTTTAGAATCTTCCACGAATATCCCTGAAAATTATAATGCTCTGTGTTATAAGTCACAAATACCTGGTAGGCATCATGTCCACACAATTCCATACATCAGAGTGTGAAACAATAGTTGAATGGAGTTGTAGCTTTGGGCTGGGCCAGGTAAGAACACTGCAGAGACTGAAACTACTAATGGCTACTAGAATTAACCTCTGCAATGATTTAATGAGGAAAAGCGCTTTAATGAGGAAAAACACTTGAATTCAGCACCAGATCTGCACTTACAAGCTTTGAACTACTGTGGCCAAATTTTTTTTTTTAAGTTTGATTAACTTTTTTTATTTTACAGTAAAATGCAAATATGGAAAATCACACAAAATCTACACAGCTGAATGAGTTCTTTCAAGTTGAACATACTTGTAAATAGCCACCCCAGGAAGCCTCCATGTTTCCCATTCCCATCACAACTCCTCCATCTCCATAAATAACCATTATTCTGACTTTTATAGCAATAAAGATACAAGGAAGTACTCGCTATAAAAGTCAGGACAGTGGTTATTTGTGGTCAAATCTGTAAGCCGCATTTTCTTCACTGGAGTACTATGAAGAGTGATAGTAGCACTAACTCACTCACAGTGGTTTTTGGAAAAACAAAACATAATAAACACACAGGATAACATGTTCAAGAGTCACAAGCTAGAAAGCTCTCTACCAAGAGAAATGATTCCTATTTGACTTAGAGAGTCTCAGGTAGGGGGTCTGGAGACCAACCTAACTGTAACACATGAATTTGACGAGATGTATTGCTAATAGCTCTTATCAGTCATATTTATATGCTGGGAGCTGCAGGGAGTTAGACTCCAAAGTTTTTCATAATATTATTTATACAGTAGGAAGATAATTATAAGTAGCAATTGGGAAACATAACTGTTAATAAATATGTGTTTATTTTAGACTACTTATACTTTGATATGACATTTTCCACTAGACCTTCACATATTTTCCATACTTCTGATATTTAATGTTCATAATTTAATTCCCACAAACATTAGTACGGAGCTCCAAAGGTCAGAACCCAAGAGGGAAAAGGAGACTTTGCTGAATAAAGTTATTTACATAGTTAATCAGGAGCTAAAACACAAGAGAAATGCAAATCACCATGTTTCCAGAGAGGGAACAGTAGTATAGTCTTTGGCCAGCATTCACACCCTAGAGACAAACAAAAGCTTTGACTTTCTTCCCTTGAACTTCTTTTGTGTATGTGATCTTACTCGGTTTCAGTTTTCAAGTTTATAGAAATAATCTTCTGGGTGAACCAAGGTCAAAACAGCAACCTGGGGTTTAACTGCTGATCAAGCAAACAGGATGTCCAAATATTTCCCCGAAGCAATAAACCATCAGTTAATGGTGTCATTCCCACCCATAATGCCCTCTTAGACCAACAGGAAATGTACCTTCATTTGTTGCCCATGTGTAGTAGGAGCCATTTTAAACACTACATAAAAATGATCACATCAAGATTTCTAGCTCCATCCAAGGAAGGAAACTTCCAGTGAATTACAGGGTCAGTGTCTTCCCAAAGGCCTAACTCTCTTTTACTCAATTGTTACAGGATCCAGGTGGCTCCTTTATTTTAAAATGACAATAGGAAGCACTAGAGAAGTATACGTGGCTAGAATTTAGAAGACCTTGATTCTAGTCCAATTTCTGCCTCTATGTGGTATTTTACCGGTCACTTTAAAATAATGAACAAAATTCTAAGAGGTTTGATTTATAACCTCCTCACTTGAAAACGGCTTTATTGTAGGTTATAAGGGGTATATCATCAAAATAAACCATGGTGAGGATGGGGAAAGTGAAAAACAACAGCCAAAAGAGGGTTTGAGGGGATGGATAAAATCTTAGTGGGTTTGCACTAAGGAACATCTAAGAAATGTCCAACAATCCTTTAAGGGCTGACACTCCCACAGTGCTTCGCTAATGCCCTGGACAATATCATTTACCTCACTAAGCTTTAGAGGGTAGTTTGTCAAAAGTTATCTTTGGTTCACGTTAGATCACAAAGTTGAAGCTTGTCTTTTCAGATCTCCACACCTGATAAAACTACTTAATTTGTACTCAGCTCTTGTTATGATGTTAAGTCTGGAATCATCTGATATTCCTGGACCAAATTCCCTCTTCTCCAGATCCCGGGTTTGTTTTGTTTTGGTTTTAAACTCCTTACCTAGCCTCAAACCCATAGTTACCTCTTGTGATGTTTTCTCCTCTAGCAATTCTGGAATTCATTACCCCTTTGTTTTTCTTTGATGCAAATTTCCACCTAGACAACATTTTCCCCCCTGTATTTAAGCTAGCAGGCATCCAAAGAGTGTTAAGAAAAGTCAAGAAACAGTGCTGAGTATATCGCCAATGTGAGAAATCCCAATTTAGTCCACCCTTTATTCCTTCAACCTTCTCCTATCACATTTTTATAGTGACTGTTCTAAAATTACTGTGTATTTTTTAATGCCTAATATTGTTTCTTCCAGCTGATTATCTACTCTAGTCACTCAGTTTATTAATTCAACATTTTATTCTCTATCATGTGTATGACTGCTTTGTGTTTTTCCATATTCTTTATGTCCTTAACGTCATCATCTCTCCATCACTCACAGCTCAAACCTCCTCTTTACAAAGGTTCAAGTTTCTGGCCTAAGCACCCTAGTTTTACCTATTTTCATTTATCACAATATCTACTTCATTGATTCAGTATGTTACTGACTCTTCAAACAAACTTCTTTTCTTTTCTTCCTCCCCTTTTAAACATTTTCTATTATAAAATTTCCAAATGTACTGATACATATGTTATGATTAAAAAAAAAAGAAAAAACTATGTCTTCTCTTCTTTTGTTTGCTTTCCACTTAACCTAATCAAGTCCTAGCATTTTTACAGTTTATTTCAAATACATTTTTTACAAAGTAAATAATAGAGAAAAACTAGGCTCTCTCTGAATTTTTTCCCAATCCAATCCCCTCTTTCTCAATCTAGAGGTACCTCAATTTGGTACCAATTTCTCCATGCATGTTTTTATAATTTTATTTCATATGTATTTGTCTATGAAAAATACATAGTGTGGACCGGAGAAAAATGGTCCCCTAAGATATCCATGTCCCAATCCTCAGAAACCATGAATATCTATCTTACATGGAAAGAGGGACTTAGCAGGTATGATTATTGGTAAGGACTTAATAGATGTAATTAAGTTGAAGGACCTTGAAGTGGGAAGATTATTACAAATTATATGGGTTGGCCCAAAACAATAACATCAGCCTTTAAAAGTGGAGGAGGAAAGCAGAAGACTGGATCAGAGAGATGTAACACAAGAAGGACTCAATCTACTATTGCTGGCTTTGAAGGTGGAGCAAGGGACTCAAGAGCCAAGGAAGGAAGTGGCATCTAGAAGTTGAGAACAACCCTCAGTTGACAGCCAACCAGCCAACAGCACCTCAGTCCTACAAACTCAAGAAGCAGAATGCTAAATGAGCAAGGAAACAGATTCTCCACTAAAGCCATGAGAAAAAAGCCCAGCTTGCCAACACTTGGATTTTAGTCCAGGAAGACCTGTACTGAACTTCTGACTTTCACTATTAAAATAATTAAGTTGTGTTGTTTTAAGCCACTAAGCTTGCAGTAATTTGTGAAGATAGCACAGAAAATGAACACATATAGTACTGTTTGGTGTGCTAAAGCTATAAAAAAGTATGCATCCTTCTGCTTTCTTTTTTAACCACATTATTATGTTTTGGGGATTAACCCATGTTGATATATGTAGCTCTAGTTAATTCATTGTATGTTCTATGATGCTTTATAAATATTCCACAACTTATTCATTATCTTTATTGACATTCAAATGTTTTTCTGAATTTTTTGACTATTAATATTTTTTTAGGTTTTTTTTTTCCCCAGCTTTTTTGAGGTATGATTGACAAATAAAAATTATATATATTTATCTTGTACAGCATGACTTTTTTAGGTGTACAACATGATGATTTAATATACATATACACTGTGAAATGATTACCACAACCAAGGTAATTAATACATCTGTCACCTCACATAGTTACTATTTTTATTTTTGTGGTGAGAACACTTAAGATCTATTCTCTTAGCTAATTTCAAGTATGTAGCACAGCATTATTAATTACAGTTGTTATGCTGTATATTAGATCCCCAGAACTTATTCATTCCCTACCTCCTGCCCCTGGTAACCACTGTTCTACTCTCTGGTTCTGTGAATTTGACTTTTTTAGATTACACATTTGAGTGAGATCATACAGTACTTGTCTTTCTGCATCTGGCTTATTCCACTTAGCAAAATAGCCTCCAGGTTCAACCATGTTGTCATAAATGACAGAATTTCCTTATTTTTTATGGCTGAATAATATATTTCACTGTATGTATATACCACATCTTCTTTACCCATTCATCCATCAATGGATACCTAGGTTGTTCCCATATCTTGGCTATTGTGAATAATGCTTCAGTGAACGCGGAGTGCAGGTGTCTCTTCCAGATTCTGATTGTTTCCTTCATATATATACCCAGAAGGGGGACTGCTGGATATGTCTGTTCTATTTTAATTTTTTGAGGAATTTCCATACTGTTCTCATTTTTTACTATGAATAATTTTGAAATGAACTTTTAAAATCTATTTGTCCTTGTTATTTATGCATGATTTTCTCTTAATTCTATCGACAAGTAGAATATGAGTCACAAAGTATATGTGGATCAAGAACTTCACTGGTTATTACTACATTGCTCTCCAAAGTGACTGTACCAATTTATACTCCTGCTGTTGGTGGAGGACAGTTCATGTTAGCCTTCCTCTTTGCTGACAATTGATTTTTATCAGACCTCTTAATTACTGACCATCTGATCAACATGAAAAGGAATCTCCTTGTGTTTTTAACTTGAAATACTCTGATTACTGGTGAGATTAAGTTAAGAAGACCTTTGGGTTCTTTTTCAGTGAATTTCTTGTTCACATGCTCATTTTTCTATTGGGTCATTTTCAAATTTCTTACTGATTTGTAGTTATTTATAAATTCTTGATATTAATTTATTGCTATTTATAACTTCTAATTATACTGATTTTCTTTTTATTTTGTTAATGGTTATCTTTTATGGAAATTATGTTTTATATTTAAAATAGTAAAAGAGTTTAAAATCTGTAAAAATATTTATCAATCTTTTAAAAGTATGGTTTGTTTATTTTTTTTCTGGTTTAAGTATTCCTAACCTGAGATCATAAATATTTTCTTTTAATTTTATTTTTTTAATGTTTTACACATACACGTGTTTAATCTATCTGGAAGTGACTCTCGTATTGTGTTAAGTATACATGTTTTTTCCCAGATCAATGAACCTAGCACCACTTACTAAACAGTATATTTTCCCCCAACCAATTTTTAATGTGATATATCAAGTTTCCACATATGTGTTGGATCTTCTTCTGCACCCTTATTTTGCTTCACTGGTTTATTTGTTTTTACTCATGTGCAAATATCAAAAAATTTTAATTACTATAGTGTTAAAATATCTTGATGTCTATTGTGTGCTACAATTTTGTTATTCTTTTTCAAAATTATCTTTGCTAATTTTGGTCCTTTGGGGGTTTATTATGAATTCTAGGAACTGCTTGTCAAGTTCCATAATAAATCTGTTGGAATTTTAATTGGAATTGTAGTTAATTTATTAGCTAATTTGGAGAAAAGCCAAACTTTCATTACATTGTTGAGTCTTCCCATCCATGAACATGGTACATTTTGTCATTTAGTTAGCACTTACTTTGCTACATTTATTCCTCGATACATTATGCATCTATTTTCTCACTGTTTATTGCAGGTGTATAAAAATGTTAATTATTTCTTTTTGTTGAGCATTCACCTGGCAACTTTCTTGAATTTTTATGAATTCCAACAGTGTATTAAGTTTCTGGATTTTTTTCTAGTAGACAATCATATTTAATAAAAGCTATCATAATCCTTATGTCTTTTTCTTTTCAAATGTTATTACTTTGTTTTAGACCATTAATTCAATTTTGAACAGAAGAGTGCTAACAGGGATCCTTGTTATGTTACTGAGTTGAAATTAACAGATTTTCCTTTGCTGAGTAGTTCTTAATATATGTTTTTCTTTCATTTCCATTGTCCATGGAAAAGGTACATAAGTTACAGATAACTATTTCCTTAAAATGTGGTAAAATTTGCCTGAAAAACTGTCTGAGCCAAGTTTTATTGAGGAGAAGGGGGGTGGTGGTGGTGAATATTTTCATTTGCTGGTTTAATTTCCCAATTTAATATTAATTTGTGTCTCTATTTTGTAATGAGTCCAGTTGTGAATCTTATGTGTTTTTTTTCCAAATATTATTCACACCATCCAAGCTTTAAATTATATGGGCATCATCTTGTTCATTGTGCTCTCCTATGGTTTTTTTTTTTTTAATATTTCTAATTCATCTTTAATAAATCTATTGTATGCTGCAAGTATAGGCATTATATTCTTGGGGCATTTACCCCTCTCCCTCTCAAGTCTCATTCATTGCTCTAAATCATCATTTCATTTGGATTTCTCTCCTGAGCTTCTGAGCAGTGTTTTCAATGTATCACAAATACATTCAACCTGACTAGGTTTCCATTACCTAAACACAGCATCTCGAATATTAAACTCATTACCACCACCACCACCCCAAGAGCACCTACTCCTCAGCCAGGTCACTGATCACAGTAAGACTGTACCTGTAGTCGTTCACACTCAATATTTAACTTCTTCAGCTCACTACTTAACTTCTTCTCTCTCCAAAATTGCAGAATCATCACAGTGTCTCTCACGTTTGTCTGTTCCTTTCCATTCCCATTCCACAACCCCCAAAATAGACATCTTAGCACCTCATTTCTGAACTACTCTGGTAGCCTTCGACCTTACAATACTACTTCCATACAGTCCCCTTTTCTAATACATCCTGCTCATCATCACCACATTAATCTCGTATATGTTTGTAAACATACATTTTTAGAGTGGTATAGTATTTTATGGTTTACAGAGCACATGTGAAATAGATAGAAAAGGCACTACTGGCTCCATCTTTTTCAAATGCAGAACTGAAGATTCAGATTCCTATTACCTAAGACAATTACAAATCAAACCAAGGTTTAAGTGAAATAAGTCAGAAATAAAAAGGCAAATATCACATGATATCACTTATATGTGGACCTTAAAAAAAAAAAATGATACAAATGAACTTATTTACAAAACAGAAACAGACTCACAGATATAGAAAACAAACTTACGGTTACCAAAGGGGAAGGGGGGGCAGGGATAAATTAGGAATTTGGGATTAACAGATACACACTACTATATATCAAATAGATAAACAACAAGGACTTAAAGGACTTACTGTATAGCACAGGGAACTATATTCAATATCTTGTAGTAACCTATAGTGGAAACGAATCCAAAAAAGAATATATATATATATATATATATATATATATATATATATATATATATATATATATAAAACAAAATCATTTTGCTGTACACCTGAAACTAACACAACATTGTAAACCAACCATACTTCAATAAAATTAAAAATAAACAAACAAACCAAGGTTGAATTTCTTTCCCTCACAATTCAGAATTCCAACCCCACATATGAAATTCTAAGTTCTTTTATGGAAGGAGCTATGATTTTTGCTATTGTCTCACATAATCTCTAACCCTGTGCTTTGATGTAAAATGAGTTCTGATTAAAACAATGCTGAGCTATTACTGACAGAGAAATACAGCAGTGATTATTCTTGATTTGAGAAGAATGCTTAGGTGCTTCTGTTGTATTATCTCACTGAGAAGGAAATCACGTCCTGAACAAACTATTCTTCCACCTATTAGTCATGAAAAATATGTGTCCACTTAAAAAGTTAACATAGGGTTAACTTGGGAGAAACTTTAGCACCAGTGATTTTAAGAGAGAGATAAACCAAAAATAAAGAGATTCAATCTTGTCTACTCCTACTGTTTAATTATGAAAAGAGAGGAAAGAAAAATAATGGAAACACCTACTTCTGGTGAATTTACCCTCACCCCCAACACACACGTATACTTAATTGGTTCCATGATTTATATGGTGTGCTTTATGCTTCTTTTCTACCCACTCACAATATTACAAATATTAATTATTTTTCCATGGTCAGTTATAGGGATTATAGCCTAGTACTGTGTATGATCATAAGAAATATGACATCAAATGGAAACGTGTTCTGCTTTTCATTTCCCCCACCCCCCACCCCCAGCTGTTCATAGATCATATTTTGATGATCTCTCAGAGAAAGGAATATGAGTATCTCAGTAAAGAGCTATGCTAGAAAAGCAAACAACAAACAAAATCAAAAGATAAGATAAAAATCCTTTTGGGAAAGATCAAATCACATAAAAAGCTCCCAGAGAATGAATATTTTTCATGCATGGACCCTGGGTTCAAGACATCAGAGGGTAATGTCCATACTCAATTAACTGAGATCAAGGAAGCAATAGCTGAGAACCTACTGAGGTGGGCCAAAGGGCCAATTGTTGGCAACTCTCCATATGGGTCACATTGTGGTCCTGAGGGCAAAGACACTGCACATAACTGAGCTTCTCTAAGTTCAAACACTTGTGCCAGCCTTTCTTTAAACGTGATCCAAGAGGGTGCCTCTGCTCTCCACATGAACTCTGGTAGGAGAATGAATCAGACAAAGGCAACAGATGAATGAAGCTGCAAAGAAAGCAGGTGTGCGCTATTTAAAGAAGTAGCTTATGTTCTTTTGTACATAGTCAATGAAAAAATTCCTACACTTTTCCTCAGTGTATGAGCCAGACGTGTAAATTATACTCCTTTTTCTTCAGTAGAATAAGAAATTCAGAACCATCTCAGATGTGAGTATATAGACCAACATCTTACATGTTAGCAGTTCAGGGAAGCATATATGGAACACCCTGTATCAGTCAGGATAAACTAGGTTAATCTGCAATAATGAATAATCCCAACACTCAGTGGGTGAATACAATGAAACTGTGTTTTTTGCTCATCCCACATATTGTATAGAGAAATGATTAGCAGGGAAATTTGCACATCAAAGTTAAACAGAGACGTAGGTTGAAGGACGCTCCATCTTAACATGTACTTGTAGGACCACCCAGGCAGGGGAAGGAAATACGGCACACCACGCGCCAGCTCTCAAAGCTTATCCCTGCAAGTGACACACATCACATGCATTCCTACTTCATGGCTTAAACTCAGAAGGAGCAAGGATGTGTGATCTTATCATGTGCCCAGAAATGAGAAGAACCGGAATAAATGTGAGCAGCCTTAATGACCTCATTCCACTTCATAAAAATTGTCTAAGTCATATCCTTCACTATTATCCTCACCCAAAATATAAATACTATGTATAGAAGCCATTCTAGAGAGAACAGACAGAAAGGAAGACGGTGTGAGTCCCACATACCACAAAAGTATCTCCTAGAGCAATTCAGGAAATTAGAAACATGTATGGCATCCAATTCTATTTTGTTAAGTCTTTTGTTTGGATTTTGTTTCTTCCTTCTTTTCCAATCAATCAACAAACCTCTTCCTGGTCTATACTCTTGATATTTTTTCTCAGATTTTTTTTTTTAATATTTCACTTTCCATCTCCTACTGCTACCGTATGAATCTTTGGAACAAAGTGATATATTCAGTAAATTCCCTTGTGATATTTTCAAAGCTTTAAACGCCTTAATGACATTAATTCATTAATTTTTTTCCACTCAAAATCATTCCAGAGCTTATCAGTGTTGAGCTTTGACTATATTAGGGCAAAGAAAATAAAGATTTGATCCCTGCCTTTGTAGAATTACAACTCCTCCTAGTGAAATAGCACATAAACAATGAACTACCAGAAGAAAAAAATAATAAGGGAAAACATCCAAAAAAATATTGTTTCAAGTCCCTAATACTAAAATTATCTACTGGCATAGTCTTCAACCCCCATTGATCATATATGAACAGAAACAATTTTGCAAGAGGTGACAAAAAGAGCTCTTCTGAAG
Source organism: Eubalaena glacialis (assembly GCF_028564815.1). NCBI lineage: Eukaryota > Metazoa > Chordata > Mammalia > Artiodactyla > Balaenidae > Eubalaena > Eubalaena glacialis. The sequence continues at coordinate 59,562,744 of NC_083734.1, read as the reverse complement.
CTTCTTGCCTACGTTTAGCTAATGAAGAGTGTAAAAGAGTTTAGTTACGTCAGCAAACGTAGAGTGAAGTGAAGAATTTAAGAAGTGGGGAAATAAGTACTTTGCTCAGAGGCAGAAAAAAATGATTTTTTTCCAATTATCTACATAGAAACAAAAGTGAGTTGAGTTTTTTTGTCTGCCTGTTTTTTACCTAGTTATCACAGATAATTATCGAAACTAAGGAATCAAGCTAAATACACTAAATCAATCAGAACTGTCCTGCCCCACCCTTTTGTGCATATACCAAAACACCCGGACCGTGGCTTTCTTTTTTGTTCCTTATACACCTACAAGTTGTTGCCTTCAGTCCCTACCTGTATCAAGTTACAAAACTGTGTGTGTGTGTGTGTGTGTGTCTGTGTCTGTGTGTGTGTGTGTGTGTGTGTGTGTGATTTTTTGAAATCCCTCCTCCACCCTCCAGAGTCCCCTGCAGTGACTGGCTGCCTAGGCTGTTATTATTGCTTTACTAAAGGCTCAGAGAACCGTGTGATTTGGCTGCTTCCAGAAAAATGAATCTGCTGCAAAAACAATTTTTTCTTTTTATTCTGACATGGGTAAGAGAGACTGTCTGAGTAGCTGAGGGAATTGTCTACTATATCTCTCTGGCATTTGTCAGTGACGATGAAAAACCTGAAGCTTCAATTCCACAAAATTTTCAAGCAAAGAACCCTTGGGTGAAGATGATACCAGCTCACGTTAGTGCATACAGTCACAATCACACTTTGAGAATTAGCTCAATTCTTCAGAGCATGCTTTCATGGAACAAGAAGTAAGAAATCACAAGGTCCAAGTTATGGAATTAGAAACAGAGGTTTCTAATTGGAATGTAAGAGAAAATGTAAATAGGAATTCCCTGGCGGTCCAGTGGTTAGGCCTCCACGCTTTCACTGCCGAGGGCCCGGGTTCGATCCAGGGTTGGGGAACTAAGATCCCACAAGCCACGCAGTGTGGCCAAAAAAAGAAAAAAAGAGAAAATATAAACTACAAGAGGCCAGTCAGCTAGGCCCTCCAGTTTCAAGGTCCATTCTATCATTCTGCTTATCTATTGAGAATATTAACAGAGGCCATTAGATTACAATAGCCTCTGAGTTTCCATAGTTTATAGCGGTGTGCATCCACCATCTGCCATGGTAGTGGATAAAAGTAACACTACATTGCAAAGAAACCTAAATCAACGTGTTTCCATTAAGATCCAAAACGATATCTGGGATATATTATATTAGTGAATATCTCTTTTTGTTCTTTTAAAATTGGGAGGTACTATTTCTTTAGGAAGTAAGAAAAAATATTGTTACTAAAAAATAGAGATATTTCCATGCTGCTTCTTTCTACGTTATTCTATTCCATTCCAAATAGGTAATATTTCCATGATCACCATCATTCTTATATGTACATTTAAGACTGTTCAAAATGTCATGGCAGCAGAGAAAGCACTGGGTTAACAAGCTGGCCTGCAAGAACCACTGCCCCTTGGGAGCTTAGTCTGACATCAAGTCCCAGGTGTGAAGAAAACTGGGAAGGGTAAAGTCTAGTGTTTAAGTAGTGATGGAGTTTCTTGAGCTTATCAGCTTCATTTGTCTGCTTCCAGACACAACCATCCCTGGGCACTGCCTTTTCAGCTAACTTTCAAAATGCTTCAGTTATTAAGTACATGCCAGCTTATGTTCAGGTCATTCATCCTCATTTTCTGCAACTTTTAAAAAATCCTCCTCTGTAAACAGAAGTGGAAGTGAGGAGAAAAGGTTTACTTGTGTCTGTAAACTATCCATAATAGAACTGCCCATCCTTTGAACTGTCCCTTCATTAAAAAAAAAAAAAAAAAAAAAGTAGAAGAGCAAAAAGCACATCTTTAAACCAGCTTTCGCTCCATGTTCTCACCATTTCACACCTGACCTAAGAAGCCCTTTTACAAACCACTTCACTGATCCTGGCTTTTTGACAACACAAGATCAAAGTCTCTCCAGCTTTGGATTAACTTCTCTGCATAAATAAGTACAGCACTTTGGGGCTATATGAAGAGCCTTTGGTTTAAGCAGTAAAACTGACTTATTTTTACAGAAGCTGACTTGGAATATTACAATAGGAAAAAAAAAAAAAAACAGCCAAGGATTTTGTGATATTTACACTTAAAGACTGTACCAGCAGGACAACATTTATGAGGCTTTTCCAAGTGAAGTCCACCAATCATCAGTAGAAGGCTCGGCTCAGCCTAACATTCTATATTTCTCATAATTTATGGGATACCTGTTGGGCTTGGAGTGTTGTCTGAGGATTGGAAATGTGACATAAATCTTTGCTGGTCCTTTTAAATGAGACTCCAGTTGTCTCAAGGGAGAATGGCACTCGGTCAGTTCCATGCAGGAACCTCAGGGAATAATGGAATAGAGAATATAGGTCATAGTTATCCTTCTTCTAAGCCTGATTCTTCTTTACAGGGGTACAAATATTTCCTTTCTAATTGCTAAGTCTGATTTTAGCTTTACTCTTGAAGGAACCAGATTTTTAGTGAAATGGAAGTCAATAGCGTTGCAGTTCTTTCTTCTTTCCCCTCCTTCTCTCTGTCGTACAAATCTCCATTGCCCTGTGTCTCTGCAGCTCATGTACATAAAGTTCATATTATATCATCTTACACATGGTATTTCCTAGTTGTTGTTTTAATGTATTATTTTCCCCACAAAAGAGTATATTTTCTGAATATCTGAGTCATATTTATAATCTATGCATCTATTATTTTCCAAAATTCCTGCCAATAATAAGTACATCATAAATAATCAGAATCATTGACTATATATGTGAATAATGTTGGCTTCTTAAAATAGTTCATTGACATTCCTTAAAAAAAAACCCATGGGAACTTAAAAGAAAAATTAGTTATAATATTAAGCAACAAATATATGAGTTTTTTGGTCTCTCTTCAAATATTTTAACAATAAATAAAAACATATTTGAAAAATATGACTCTTCTGGTGTATTTCATTGGGCAGGATGCCTACAGTGAGGGCAAAGCATCAAAGGAATATTCCTAAGACAAAAGTATCCTAAGTGTGAGAGGAGGTTGAAAAAGCTTGCCATACGATGATTTTTTTTTTTTTTTTATTGCCACAGTATGTTGTCACCACTGCTATGGCATGTTTTAAAGAGGAAAAGAGGACTGGGGCTTTCCAGAGAGCCAAATTCCATTAACCAAAACAATTTCTGAATCAATTGTCATACCTACATCAAAGCCACTGAAAATAAATGAGGTCTCATGCACAAACTTTAACCTGGATTAACAAGGGGATTTCAGTGTGAGGGTGGAGAGTGTGGTTCAGGGTTCTTACCCCAGGGAAAAGTGCAGAGAAAAGAGAGGATTCTCCTTTAAACTTGCAAATAAGCATTTTCCCCAAATAAGTGGGACTTCCTCAAATGTGGGCTAGGTGTCTCCAGCAGTACCTAGAGGCACCTCCCTAGATATCAGGTCACCTTTTGCTACTAACCAAATAAATCTGGGGAAAAAGGAGTCAGCATAAATCCTTCCTAAACCGCCGCTCCCATACTTATATATTTGTCGTTACAATATAAAGCATTTTTATTGCTCAGAAGGTTCTGAACCGAACTTATCTACAAACACAAACACAGATGCATGCACACACACATGTCCATACACAAAATAAAGGAAAATTTCTCCCATATTGTCTCTACTCCCCCAAATCTCTGATAAACAAATACTAGTGGTGCCAATGATTCTGGAATATAAATATCATTAAGTCACTTTGCTGTCATAGGGGCTCAAGAGCGGAAACATGATGGAGGGACAAGAGGTTTTAAAAATTTTAATGGTCTCTAAGTTATCTGTTTATTTCAAGAAGTGTTCCAAATGGGAAAAAGAAAGTTCTTTAGCTGAGATTATGTTTCCAAAGTATTCTTCCGTACAGAATGAAACAAATTATGAATTTAATTTTAAAAGCTGCTGTGCATACATGCGTGTGCACATAACCTTCGTATATGCAACAGGCCTGTAGCAACATATATATACACACACATATATGTTATACATATATGTGTGTGTGTGTATATATATATATGTTCCTTGGAAGTCAGTACAATATCTACTATCATTTTCACCACATTATGCTCAAACAAGTGATTTGTACATAGTAGAGCTTCAATAACTTTTTCTTTTTAATGTACCTGAGCTGCAACCAGAGTGGGTATATGTACCCACATACATACAGTTATTGATATTATAAAAGTGATAATTAATATGTCCTCAGAGATCTTTCAGTTTCCAAAGTATATGCCAAAATGAGTGGGCTCTGAGAATACTGGGGAACTGAGGGTCAGAAAAGCTCCGGTTTCCATCTCCTGTCATAGCCCCAAATGCTATTATTATTTACTGAAGGCCAATGATTTGCTTGGCAATGCACAGCTCACAGGGGAAAGCTCTGTCTCTGCCCAGTGGGGTTTGAGGAACAAGGCTTATAAGACATAAAAGACAAGTAAGAACTGGCAAGAGCAAGAAGCAATCTAAGCTTGTGGCTTAAAATACCATTAAAATAATCATTAAAACCAGGCGCCTAACACGTTCCATGATCTAGGCCAAAAACAGAGGAAAATGTAAGATTTTTCACCCCGTAACCACAGGCTCCTTTTGTAATTGGTAAGCATCAGGGAAGGGAGTGATAAAATCCTTCCTAGATATTCTAGGAGAGAGTTGTGAATTGTTGTTTTGAATGCTGTTATTACATATCATACGCCCACAGCTTCATGGCTTTTGTTGGGATACATACAAGAGTGATACATGATTGGGATAGTTTCAACAGGAAAAAAAGAATATTCTCCATGTTACCTAGGATATTACTTGTAAAAACGAATATCTTCTCTAAAAACATTGAAGCCCAGGCTGATATCTGTAGTGTGCCATGTAAGGGCCATAGATAACGTGATTCCAAAGAAAGGCATATCCTTCAAATGCTAATTCCCCAAATAAGGAAAGCATGGAAAGTTTCCTGTGAAAAGATGTTAGGATGTGTGGTAGGCAGAATGACATCTCCCACAATGTCCATGGCTTGTTCCCAAGAAACTGGGCAAATGCTACCTAATTTGGCAAAAGGGTCTTTGCAGACATGATTAAGGATCTTGATCTGGGGAGATTATCTGCAATCACAATGACCCTGATAATTGGGAGTCAGGAGGGTCAGGGTCAGAATGCGAGATGTGATGGTGACGGAAGCAGACACTGCAGTGATGGGGTCGCAGGCAAGGAGTGCAGGAGGCCTCTAACAGCTGGGAAAGACAGGGAAAGGAATTCTCCCTAGAGCCTTCAGAAGAAACGCAGTCCTTCTGAAACCTTGACTTTAGGACTTCTGACTTCCAGATAACTAGGAAATATATTAAGCCACTAAGGTTATGCTAATTTTTCACAGCAGCAATAGGAAACTAATATAGAGGGAAATAAAAGAAAAAAACAACATTCTTTCAAAATAGTCTTGGTGATGGGCATTTCCAAGATTTATCGGCATATTCTGACCCCTTCAGAAAGCATCCGGAGACACTTTCATAGCAAATGGGCCTTGCACATTTTCCAAGGACATATCAGCATGTGGGTATAAGGTATATTAACAGTATCTCTATGTTTAAGACACCACCTACAGAATTTCTGGAGAAGTAGAACTTCCCTCTCCCAAATAGCTCTGTACTAGTTCAGAATGCTCCAGGAAATGTACTACATATGACAGAAGTTTAACACTCGAAAAACTAGTCATTCAAGTTTGCCATATTAACAGAACAAAGCAGAAACGCCATACAATCACAATAGATGCAGAAAATAAAACTGACAAAATTTTATATCTATTCATGATGTAAAACAAGCAAAAACCTAATATATGGATTTACCTAGAATAGTAATTCAATGGGAGAAAGGATAGTCTTTTACACAAATGGTGTTGGAACAAGTGTTTATTCATATGAAAAGGTAAACCTTAATCCTTAACCTTCCATCATGTAAATATTAACTTGAAATGTATCATAGAGCTAAACATGAAAATTCAAAATATAAAACCTCCAGAAGAAAACACAGAAGAAGTCTTTAAAACTTTGGAATCTGTTAGGCTTTCTTAGTTGAGTCACAAAGACCACAATTCTTTGAAAGATACTAATAAGAGAACGAAATAGCAAACAGCCTGGAAAAAATATTTGCAAAATATATATCTGACATAGGAATTGTATGTGGAATAGGAGTAACCCATGAAACTCGATAATAGATCACATTATTCTATAAAAATAGGCAAACACTACCAGACACTTCACAAAAGAAGATATACAAATAGCCAACACATAAAAATAGGCTGAGCATCATTATTTATCAAGGCAATGAAAGTTAAAACTATAAATAGATATCACTACATACTGGAATGGCTAAAATTAAAAAGAATCTCAATACCAAGAGCTGGCAAGTATTGCAATAACTTCTCTCACACACTGCTGGTAGGAACGCAAAATGGTACAACTGCTTGGAAAATAGCTTGTCGGTTACTTATAAGCTAAACATACATTTCCCATAGGACATGGCCATCCACTACTAGGCACTCAGCCTAAATAAGTGTAAACGTGTATCTACAAAAAGACTTGTACATGAATGTTCATAGTTTTATTTGTCATAGTCACCTATTAGAAGTCCATCAATAGGTGACTGGATGAACTGTTGTATTTCCATGCAAAGAAATACTAATCAGCAATTAAAAGGAACACTAAAGGCTCATGATGATGTGGATGACTCTCAAAAACATTATCTGAGTGGTAAAAGCTTTACACAAAAAAGTACACAACTCTGAGATTTTAATTACATGAAACTCCGGAAAAGACAAATCTAATCCATGTCTGACTGTAGTCAGAGATTAGGGAGGAACTGTCTGGAAAGGGACTTAATCTTTGAGGGTAATAGAATTGTTCTATATCTTGGTTGTGGAAGTGATTAGATAGACAAATTTCTCAAAACTTATCAAAGAGTACACTCAAAAATGGCTTCATTTTATGTAACTTTCACATCAATAAGATTGATGATTTTTTTTCTCTTCCCAAAAGCAAAATACATAAACATCTACCAACTCTATACATCTTCATACTCAACCTTTCTTTTTATATCAGATTTGTGCTCTAACCCTTTCTTTTCTTGGGCAAGTTCCTTCCCATGCAGTGTCTAAACAATTCAAGCAAATAGAACCCTGAATGAAAGGGCACTTCATAAATCCTAGCAGTGTGTTCGGCCATTTAAGAGTTGTCAGATATTACATGAATCTGCTCTCATTGGGGCCTCTGTTGCAGGCATTCAACTCTGCAGAATAAGGACTAAGAACTGGTGACAAAAGGTAGGTATTTAAGGAATGACAGAAACAGGAAGAAACAAATGTCTGGGGAAAGTCATTAACCATCCTTGCAGTGATGAGTGACTTCCAGAGGCCAGTATGTTGCTACATCCAAGTGTCCCTGTATGCTTTTGAAGAAGGTTATTTCTGTCTGTTCAAGATGTTACGAAATGTTACACTTGGTGATAACAGTTGCTGCCCCTCCACCCCCTCAAGGGTATAGAATTACAACACAAGGGGATAACAATTAAATATTATTAGAGCCTGTGGTTTCCATGTTTAGAATGCATATCTTAACATGTTAAAAGGACTGAAAGTGGATGGCATTGCTGAAAAATTCACCATGAAATGACAACCAAAGCCTTGAAAAAACAAATGGCCATTCCATCAGGACGCTTAAAGTCAAGGCCAGTTAGAACACTGCACTATCTTGAAACTATGTTGACTTTCCAGAGCTTCACTGAGTTTTTAGAAAAATTTCTCTGACTTATCTCAATTTAGATCAAATAGAGTTGGAGTTGAAACAGCAGGCAAATGGCAGGTCAATAAAATTAATCTTTTCTCCAGTTAATGTATACTTTTTAAATTATTTGTATAAAGTACGGAAAGTCATGCAGATATTCCAAAACTGATGGAATATAAAAAAGTCACTCCTATCCTTGCTTGAAATGCTATTTCGTGTGTACAGCTCATGTACTGTTTTCATTCTGGTGTCATTTCATAAAATGATGCTCTCTGAGTAGCAAAAGAAAACATTAGGCAAATAGAGAAAAAATCTGAAATTAAAGGTTTTCCAGGAAAATGTCAAAGAGGACAGTAAGTGTATGGATAATGGAAAGATAAGTATCTGAGGGTCTCTGGGGAGAGAAGCTTCTAAGAAGCATCAAAACATGTTATCATGATTTCTGCTGGTAACTTGAGCCAACTTCAAAACTTCCCTTGGTGGATTACGACAAAAGGACCCATTATCAGAAAGAAGTAGTTAATTAAAGTGAATTATTAGAATGCTCAACCTGCCTTAAATGGAGTACAGCTGCTGAGTCACACTGTAAAAATGAAATTGGACTACTCATACACTTAACAATTATTGTTTGAATTGGATATCTGATTTTTAAATCTGGAACAGAGTGACACCGGGAAACATTGTTTAGCAGACATCATATTTATATGACCTTTTCTTGATGAATTTTAATCATTCTATATGCTTTTCTGGACATTTTAAACATTTTAACTCCTGTTTTCTTGGAGTGTTATTTTTTCTGTCATAAAACAACCATTGTCCGCAGATGTATGTTTTAACTGTATTGATAGTGCCTGCAGTACTTGGAATCTCACTATTTAATGCCACTGCTTCGTAAAGGAGAATTTAGACTGAAGGTCACTATATAATAATATCATTTTCTTAGTCATTCCTGAAAGGAACTTGAAAGGAACAGGTGCGTAATCTGGGCGCAAGACTGAGCTGATAGTGTGAAAGGACTTTTCTTTTGTTCTTTCTTTTTTTTCTTTTCTCCCTCAGTAGGTTATAAAAAAATATATAATGAGAAGGTAGTTTGATGCAAACAGATGCATCTTACTCTAGGAAAAACACAAACATCAACTGTGAAGAAACAGTGGCATAGACAACTGATAAAAAGAAGTGCTGCACAATTTTTTTTCCTTCACCTTTGGTGTGCACGCATCTGGGGACTTGATAAGCTGTCATAAGGTTAAGGAAGTAAACAGATGTCGGCTGTGGATAACAATCTCTGGTGAACTTTGAGAGCCTGGTGATGATTTGCCCAATGGCTCTCTCCTTATCGGAATGCCATTAAAAACTCTCACCTGGGTAAGTGCTCCAGTCTGCCCAAGCAACTTTCATCTGGCATCAATCACGCCCATAAAACAAGCCCATGAGTAATATAACAGCCCAGGTGTCTACAATTTCCAACTTCCACAGCACCTGACAGCATGTAACCACCTTCAGATCAAGATTTCCCTATCTCTATTTAAGGACAGTGAAGAGAGCTCTAAGAGTTGTAGCCCAGTCCCGGACATGCTTATGGTTGAATGAAACACTCTTACTCATTTCCCAGAAAGTCAGCAAATACTGTGAGTGATGAAAGTGGAATGACATACTCGTGGAGTGTAAAAGCAACTGGACTAACATCAGCGACACAGCTTGTATAACCGGCAAATGCCTGATCTTGAAAAAGATCATCTTGACTTGCGAATGTGTTCCTCATTCAATGGCTAAGGGAGTGTGCTGGTGGTACCCAAATCTGTAAGCCTCAGATGCCTAAGAGCTTTTACATTGCTAAAGATAAGGTAGCAGTTATGATCAAAAGCATTCTCGTCAAGTCTATATTTTTTCCAGGGTTTTGAAACATATCAATAATGCAGAGAAGTTAAATTTTATACTGTTTCTAAAGTTAGATAAGAAGAACTAGATAGAGGTGATGGTTGCACAACACTGCGAATGTACTAAATGCCACTGAATTGTATACTTTAGAAAGGTTAATTTTATGTCATATGAATTCTACCTCAATAAAATTTAATTTTAAAATTTGGGGGGAAAAAGTAGCTGAGGAATTAAGCCCAAAACATTTGGAAAACAATTTTTGATTAATTCATTCCACAAACATTTTTTGCACACTTAGTAAAGGCCAGGCACTTTGATATGGGGCTTAGAAAATTAAGGTACTTGTTTTCCCATATCCTTAAATCCTCAAAGGATTTACAACCAAGATTTTTTTTTTTCCTTTCTTATTTTCCCTAATCAAATCTTCTGGGAAAGAGGTTTTTTTTTTTTTTTTTCTATCTTATCACACGAAGCTTCCCAGGTTAGCCAACCTGGATTCAGTCCTGGCTTGGCCCCTTTCTAACTGTGCAATTCTGAGCAAGCTGTTTAACCTAAGCCTCACTTTTTTTCATGTGAAAATGAGGCTAATAAAGGCACTGACCTTATAAGGATATTTTGGAATTTCATTAGATAATGCAGGTAAAGCTTTTATCATAGTACTAGTATTAGAATTAAACTGATATCAGACTTAATTATTGATATTATTATGATGTGACTTTCTATCATCCCTCACGTCAATATGGCATTTTAAAATATATTTGAGATTCCTTAATTTCTTAGCACATTCCCATGATTGTACAATATATTTTAATGATAATAAAATCAGCAGCTCTGAAACAAATTAGTTTTTAAAAGGTTATAAATTTGGACCACAGAACTATAGATTCAACTGACTAGTTTTGAGCTAATTCTTTCCTTTGCCTTCAAGTCTTCCCACCCCAAAACTCTACCTAGTAAACCCTGGTCAATCTCTAGTTACCTGAGAAAATTGTTACCTCATAAGTTAGGCTCAACATCATATGAAATAGACTTCAAGCTAATGAAAGTTTTTCAGAAGGATAAGGTCAAAATGAATATATCTATCTCTAGCTGCAGTTTATTTTTCTTTCTCTTCGCTTTTTTAAAAAATCAACTTTATTGAGGTATAATTTACATGTAATAAAATGTCCCATTTTAAGTGTACAGCTGGTGAGTTTTAACAAACATATACTTGTATGTAACCACCACTCCGAACAAGATATCAAACATTTCCATCCCACCCCCCCTCCCGAATTACCTTTGTGCCCTTTGTAATTGACCCTATCCCATCCCTGGCCCCAAACAACTACTTATCTGCTTTCTGACATATATTTTAGTATAGTTTGTTCTATAACAAAGTGTTTGCAGACTATGGCTCACAGGACAAATCTAGCCCACTACTCTTTGTAAGACCCACAAGCTAAAATTGTTTTTCCCCCCCTGTAAAATGGTTGGAACAGGCAAAAACAAAAACAATATTTCATTATAAATGAAATGTTTATGGAATTAAAATTTCAGTGTCCAAAAATAAAGTTTTATTGTAATTCAGGCATGCTCATTTGTTTACATACTGTCTATGGCTGCTTTTGTGCCAAAATGGTAGAATTAAGTAACTGTAGCTGGGACTAAAATATTTACTATTTGGTCCTCTACAGAGAATGGAATCATACAGTATGTAGTTTGCTGAATCTGGCTTCTTTTGCTCAGTGTAACTTTTTGAAATCCATCCATGTTGTTGCATATAACAATAACTCAGCCTTTTCATTGCTGAGTAGTAGTCCATTGTTTGAATATACCACCATTTGTTTACTCATTCACATGTTGATATACATTTGGGCTGTTTCTAATTGGGGGCTGTTATAAATTAAGCTGTTATAAACATTCTTATACAAAACTTTTTGTTAATATGCTTTCATTTCTCTTGGGAATGCACCTAGGCATGGATTTGTTAGCTCACATGATAAGAATATGATTATAAGAAACTACTGTGAATAAGAATTCCACTTGTTCCACATCTTTTGCCAATAATGGCAACATCTAAAATTTTGTATTCTTAGGGATTAAAATGGCAAGCATTTCTAAGCAAAAGTATACAATTTAACTTGGGTTAACTTCTTGGGTTATGTGTATCGTGCAAACTATTAATTATGCTTGCATGTCTACCTCTCTTACCTCATTTTCACATAATGATATTGTCTTTGGATTTCTACTTAACAACTGTATGCCTCTTATAGATGACTGAAATACACTGTGTTTTTCAATTCAGGTGATGATAAAATAGATTAGGGTCAGTCTACTTTTCCTGTGAAGAGCCAGTTAATGTAGCTTTGCGAGCTGCAGGAGGTCTCTGCTGTGTCTTTTCCTCCTCTCCTTCTCCTTTTTTTTTTTTTACAACCCTTTAAAAATGTAAAAATCATTCTAAACCAATGGGCTATACAAAAATAGACCATGGGCCAGATTTGACCCACAAGCTATAGTTTACAAATCTTTGACATAAAACATGTTTTTCATAATTCAACAGTGCTCGGAGTTTTCTATATTGTTTCCTTAAAAATATTTATTAAGGGCAAGTCAATCTGACATAGTAAGGAATAGGTACCTTTCAAGGAAAGTATTCTAAGACACAGAAAACACTTTCTTAGGTGGGCGATAACCAGTGTTATGCTAGAGTCAGCTTCTATCAGCTTGAAGAGGTGATTATTAAACATTCATGAATTTTGTCAGATGAGTGTTAAGCCATTGGTAGCTTGAAATGGACCATGGCGGGAGTATTTACACCATCAAAATCGTAACTATGGTTTTCTTTGTATAGAGCAGATTTACCTGCACACCACTGGCAGCAACCCTTCTGAATACTAGTGCTTATGCAATCTGCATGCACAGACTTGACTGTACATGAACTAGTGTAAAAAATAAATCCACCAATCACATTCCCTAGATACTCTGGGAGACAACTTGCACCCTTCCTTCCCATGATAATGTGCAAAATGCATATTTTTCTTGCACTTGTAATCTAACTCAAAACTTAGGAATCCTGACCATAAATTTAGAAGTTCGATCATTCTAAATCCCTCCCCCAGAAGACACAAGAAATTAGGAAATACTTGTATATCTGAATCGCTGCATATTTCTGGTCTTATTTTTTCTGTTGCTAAGGAAATGCACATTTTAATTTATCCTTGGATAAAATTAGAATTATAAAGTCTCCCATATTTTTAGAGTTTACCACTTTTGTGAAATGAGTTGGATTATTATATAGGTCAAAGGTCAGTTGCATGCCAAATCTGGCCCTTGATCACTGCCTTGTCATGAGCTAATACGTTTTTTACATTTTAAAGAGTTATAAAAGAAGAAGAATGAAGAAGAAAAGGAGGAGGAAGAGGAGGAGGAGGAGAGGGGACAAAAAGGAGAAGATATGACAGCAACCCTGTGGTCTGCAAAGCCTAAAATATTTACTATCTGGCCCTTTAAAGAAAAAACGTTTGCCAATCCTTGGTATAGAAAATCAACACAGCATTAATATTTCATAATCTACTTACTGTTTTGTACATTATGACATAAGATATAGGACAGGGGATAAATTTTCCTCCTATATGTCCCTCTTTACCTAATGACAAATAAATAAGTGCATAGAAAAAAGAGCAACAGATTTAATGCAAATTCACTTGTTTCTCCCTCTTCAGACCTGTCTTTCTTTCAACCTTCCTCATTTTTATAGGTGACAATATTAATTTAAAAACAGGAGAGACTGAATGAAGCAGGGAGTAATTAACGCTCCATGTCTATCATTTCACTTACCACCATGCAAGCAGTCCTCAAATATTCATAAGTTCTAGATCTTTAAAACAGGACATGCAAATAAGTTTTATTCACTGTTTGTGATAGGCAGGGCACCACAAAATTGCAATATAGCTATCTACATAGAAACCCTGTGCTTCTGATGTTTACATGTTCAGCTCAAGATAATTTAATTTATTGAGAATCTGCTGTACCGTAGGCACTATATTAGCAGTCTGAAAGCAGTCTGGATACACATTTACCTATAACTAAAAAATTAAACACACAACCACACTGTAAATGATCCATTTTATTCAGGCATTCCTCCAAACATGGATGTCTTCTCATTATTCAACACTTGACCAGTTTGCACGATAATTTGCATTTACCAAGGGGATATCTGACTAACCTGTTGACAGAAGAGACCCGAGATGGAAGTGTTTCTTTAATCTTGCTACTGTTCTCTCAGCCTTCCCCCAGAAAGCAAATAAGAGCTCTCCTTCGCTCAGGTAGCTGTTGATGGGTGTCTAACTATAAGTGGTAGGAGTCTTCTGGGCCAATCACAAAAGTCAAGGTCTGGTTCTGCTTTGGGTTACAAGCAGCCCAAGTCAAGTGTATGTGGCTTGTGGTATTTAAAATATAAGGATCGAGGAGACAACAGTGGGAAGGGCAGGGAAAGGGCATTCCAGACAGAACGGACACAAGTGCAAAGCTCTGCAGGCTGAAGGAATGGGCCAGCCCGAGGACCAGGGAGGAACAGGGGCTGCCTGCATGGTCAGTATGCAGTGAGGAAGGAAGGGCAGTGTGGGATGAGCTGGGCCCCTGCCGGATAACGTGGGGCTTGCAGGCCACAGAAAGAGCTTACATGTCAGAAAGCAATTTGAAACCATCAGAATGTTTTAAGAAGAAATGACTGGATCCAATTATATTTCTGAAAGGGCACACAGTGGCTGCTGGGTGGTAAATGAGTGGTAGGCAGGCAGGAGAGGAATAAGAAAGACCCGTGGGAAGGTTACTTCCGACAGGCCGGGGAGCAGATGACGCTGGTGATGGGCAAGGAGCAAGAGAGCCCACTCATAATCCTCAGTGACTACTGCCAGGATTTGGGCAATGGCTGGGGACGTTCTCTTTCTCGTATGAAGTAAACGAGGATTCAAAGAAATCTTTTATGGGAAAGTAATGCTAGTACTCCCTGTCATTCTCCTAAACTACACTGTATGTTTTTTTAAGGAAAGATAATGTCATTGTTTTCTTGCACAACAACTGAATAGTAACTGTTACGGACTGAGTGTTCGTGTGCCCCCTCCAAATTCATACGCTGAAATCTAATCTCCAATGTGATGGTATTTGGAGGTGGGGCCTTTGGGAGGTAATCAGGTCATAAGGGTAGAGCCCTCATTAATGGGATTAGTGCGTTTTTAAGAAGAGGCCAGAGAGCTAGCTTGCTCTCTTTTGGCCATGTGAGGGTACAATGAGAAATCAGCTGTCTATACCCCAGAAGAAGACCCTCACCAGAACTTAATGCTGGTACCCCGACCTTGAACTTCTAGCCCCCAGAACCATGAGAAATAAATTTCTATTGTTTGTAAGCCACCAAATCTACGGCACTTTGTTATAGCAACCCAAACTGATGAAGACAGTAACTAATACTTTCTTCTACATAAAGTTGGTACTCAGGTGATGCTTTTTTTGAGTAGAAATGTGGTGGCCATAGGCATGTATTGACCAGCTATTTCTTCAAGACAGACTCTGCTATGAGAAGTGTAGTTAGTTGACAGCCTCCATCTGCCACATCTTTGTGATCCATCACAATATACACATCAAGACCCCACTTCTCCCAAACAATGACTGAGAGCATGGCACAGCTACTAGACCAGACCATTCCTGCCTAGTGTGTGACGCTTCTAATGAGCAATCTTTGTATTGAGACTACACATCAGCCTGGCCAAGCTTTCTCAGAGCTCTGTTGCAATACAAGTCTCATCCTACTCAAAGCTTCTTCCTTCGTTCTGTCTTTTCACAGTCATAAGACCTGCAACACATATGAATGCCCTTCCCTCCTACACCTGCTCCCTCTCCCCTTTGTCCTTCATAGGTTTGTCAATGAATAAATCTCTTATGCACCTAGTTCCAACTTGGTATCTGCTTCATTAGAGTCCCTGAGCTAACACCAGATGTAATTACAAATATTAATCTCATTATCATGCAACTTAGTGCTGTTATCTCCTGAAAAAAATCAATAAAACGATAACAAGGAAAATTCATTAATGACCAAAGAATCCCACAAGGAAAACGAGAACCAGTAAAAAGACAAGAGAAGTTCAGTTTTTTAAGCTGGGAAGTAGATGAATGAGTGGTGCTTGATTTGGTATACCAGAGAAAGCTGAATCCTAAAGTGATACAGCAAAAGGTCAAAGAGTAATTTTATTTTCCATAAGACGTCCTCAAAGTCTCAGGAACTGGTAGCAGCAATTACTTCTGGTATTGACGGTGAAGGTGGGGAAAAAAGATAGATAAGAAGTCTACTTAAGGACAAAATTAGAACTGTCCCCTTCCCCCAGGAGTCCCCTTTCACTGAGTGAGTGGTCATGTCTCTATCTGCAGTAATGTAAGGTTCAGTCCCCAACCCAGTAAAAGATTGAGATTTATGTTCTAGAGATAGCAAAGCAGAAAGACCCTACACTGAGACAAGTTGATGAAAAGGTACTTCTTGACTTTCCCCGCCCACTTAAATTCTAGAGCATGGGAAGCTGGTGCCTACCGTCTATGTAGGGAATAGAAAGTATCTTTTATGGAAAATTCCACTATACCAAGAGTAAAGATTTAAAGTACTGTCTCTGGGCTTCTGTAAGGAAATCACCTCATCAGAATCATGGCACAGGAAGACCACAGTCAACAAACAGTCTAGGACCCCAGGAATTTCAAGGAAGAATATAATATTAAAAATAGATACAAAATAAGCAAGCATGAAAAAAATGGGTATCTGGAGGAATAAAAATAAGCAAAGAAAATTTTTTTCAAAGGGATAAGAAGTATATCAAAGAGAAAGAATGCTACAGAAAAAACATCTTCAGAAAATAACAAAACATCTTCAGAAAATAACAAAAAAGCTTTTTGAAATTAATGTAAGAGAAGGAATTTTTGTAAACTTTAATATAAAGTTTGGGAGATAAAGTTGGTGAAATGAGAACAAGAAAACAGTAGAAATAGTAGCGGAATAGTAGAAAGGAAACAATCAGATAAATACTTGAAGACAATCCCAAATAGAGGGAGATTTGGAGAGGCCCCCAGATTAAAAGGGTTCAGAGCCCACAGGACAGTGATAAAAAATGGACCTCAAAATACACCATCATGAAATGTTAGCTCTAACAACTAAAAGAGGATCCTATGATTTTGTAGTCAGAAAAAGTGGGTTTTATATAAAGGTTCTGGAATCTATGATAACAGATTTCTCAACAGTACCTCTAAACGCCTGAAGACTATGAAGAAATGTCTTCAAAATTTTTTAGGAAAAATTATTTCCAAGATAAAAATTAGACATCCTGCTAAATTCTCAATTCAGTGTTAAGGAAGAGTCAAGATATCTTCGTATGTACAAGGTTATAAGATGTCAAAGTTTTACTCACCCATATAAGCTGTCATATGTTCCTGAAGGAAAAAGAAGGCATGAGTTCTAGAAGATAGGAAATGAACTTCGAAGAGGTAAGTGAGGGAAATCAGGATGATGGTTAAGAGAAATCCCAGTAGAGCCGCTGTGTAGCCCATATAGAGAGCAAGCAATCTTGATTACAGTATATTAGAATGTTATGGAAAATCATGGCAGAAGATGAAATGGATAGATTACCAAATGTCTATAAACATATTGAGAAACATACAGAGCTGAGGCAAATATGAAGCTTAACTAATGATCAATACAAAGAAAACAAAAAAGAAAGCAGACAAATATCAACAAAAAATTATAAAGGAAAAAAGACATAGTATACTTTATGGCTCAGCTGTGACTAATAATTTCATAGTTATAATATCACACAGAAATAAATACTGGACAGGAAACTATAATTAGAATCCTGTGCTGAACCATAATGGAAAAGAATATAAAAAAGAATATGTTTATGTATGTGTGTGTGTGTGTGTGTGTGTGTATATATATATGAATCACTTTGCTTTACAGCAGAAATTAACACATTATCAATCAACTATGCTTCAATAAAAAAAATTGGTCTAATAATAAATACCACATAATTATCCTGGAAAGAAGGGGTTATAGGATTCCTGTAGTCAAGGGATAAGAAATAAATTAGTCAAATTCCCATATTCCATAATGAGAGTTCAAGAAATAATTCTTAAAACGGAAAAATTAAGAAATAGTGATATTATCAAATATTCATTAGAGATATGTATATAAATGTTGAAAGAATCTGCTAAAAGCGTTGGCAGTGATTTCCATGTGGGGAGCAGAACATGCGAGCAGGAAACAGCTGTCTTCAGCAATGAGACAAAAATGCAAGCAGAAAATCACCCCCCCTACACACACACAATGGTATCTTAATATTCATACCATTATCCCTATAATTAAATTAGCCAATTAGGTTTGCCAAAGAAATTCTGCCCTGAGAAAATCTTGCTTCTATCACTGGGCTAGAAAATCCTGTAATTTTATTTTTACCTTACTAATTTTGAATGTCGTTCTCTTTTTTCTCCCAAAGAAATATTCTGCACAGAAAAAATGAATATAAATTGAAAAAAAAAATCTACGAAGATCCAAATCTTAAGCATAGCTCCTAATTAATGGAAGAGGGGGAAAGAAGGGAATAAGAGGAGGTTAATTTGGCCACACTCACTTCTGGTACATAACTGCTTATTTTTTTGAGGATTTTATCTATGCCAAATAATCACACACACACATTTTTTTTTCCTTTTTAAGTATCAGGAAAACTCCATGGATAGAGCTGGGTTGCTCAGAAATTAATCATATCTATAAATATAGATGGAAAGATGCAATAACACTAATATAAATAGAGAAGGAATTCCCAAGACAAGGCTCTGAAGGGAAGTGCCTCTAGATGCCCCAGCAAACACATGTCTCAGCAATCTTCTCAGGCTACTCTCTGACCAATCCCACTTACAAATAAAATGGCCAAAATGTCGGAATCTAAACTCCTTGTTTATATCCCAATAAGCCAGACTCTAGAAATGGAAGTAGAATTTGTTTCATGTATGTTTTTTCCCTCTTCAGAGAAGGAGACTTGTTTAGGCTTTGGCCTGAGAGTATCCTATCCTGTGAAGAGTTTCCAAAACCAAGACAGGGTGTGGTGAGCAATGCTGGCACTTCCAGCAGCTGAAGACAGATGCCCTGTGGGATCTTGCCATACATCACACCCACATACTCTACTGTCATTAGTACACATTAGACAACAACACCACACCCTACCATGCACTAGTATTTTCAATTACAAAACCTCCTGAGGTTTCTGTGTAAATATCTTACAAAGGGTAATATGCAGGCCATTATTTATAAGGACTCTGAACAAAGACCTTGTGCTACCTGCCATCATTTCATCTGGAAACGAAATGAAAAAAGGGAGTCCCTGAAGATGCTGCAGGAGACCACAAAAATGGAGCCCGTCTCACAAATAAAAGAGATCTTTACAACTTCAGTTATGTATGTTTTTGGCAATACTGCATTGTTTTACATTTTGGTATCTACTAAAATTCCTTTCCATTGGACTATTTAACCCAAAAAGTAATCAATATCAAAAGAAATATAGATTTGCACATTCAGAACAAGCCATCGGATTAGAACACAATGCTGTCCCATTTACCATGTCACCATGGGCACATCTAGAGGGAAAAAAAGAAATACCAGACAAAATTTGTGAGCTAACATTCTGTTCATATTTATTAAAAATCTCAATTGGGAAAACTTGGAACTTTATATAACTTTAAAGAGATTAAGAACAATTTGTCAATGTATACTTAAGTTTATATGATGCAGAGCTCCTAAGTGGTCACAGTGCCAGAGTCTCTCCCCTCCTATGAATGAGTCAAGCCCTTTTGCAGGACACTGGGAAACTGTTCCTTCTCAAATGAAATAGATCCATCCTCCACATAAGCTGTGACATTAGCCTCTACTTACTTAGGAAGAAGGTGAATGGAATACTCGGTGTAGTAATTCATTTTACTGTGAATTTTTCATAAAGGTTCCCTTATACTAAAGATTCTACTGATTGATATAATGAGGTTTTGGGTTGAAAATAATGATCAGGAAAAGATGGTTTATTCTCCTTTGACTAATTTGCCAATGAAACAAATTGTCTACTAAGCATGCATCATTTCTGCTTCCTAAAGCAATCTCTATGTTTACCTCCAGAAAAATAGTCCCTAATTATAACCCCTGCCCTCTAGAAGAGATCTGGAAACAAGTGATTCAAATCAGCAACCTTTCCATACGAAACCCTTACCCTAATTAATGACCATAATGACACAAGGATTGGGACTCTTGCCAATTATTAGCTTCATCTCTGTGTTCTGTTTCTCAACAAAGATTCAATAAACAATTCAAGACGTGCTGGAGTTTGAAAGCAAAAATCGAAGCCAAAACCCTGGGTATATTAAAACCATTCCTGCAACAATAACCGCCGACTGGGAAATGAACTAATCATTCTTGTTGTTCAACTAAGCTCCTAACTGAAGAGGCTGAAATCACAGCCCCCTCAAAAAGGAAGCACCAGCTTAGCTAACAAGAGAAAAGCATTTGCTGACCTTCAGGTACCCTCTGTTTCTGAGCTCCTCTGACCTACCCTCTCCTTCTATATCACATGCCTCTCATTCCTCCACGCCAGCATTTGATAGCTGAGCTTAGGATGGTGAATGGTGATGGGTGACTCATAACCCATCGTTTATATTCCATTAGAAGAAAACAAGCAAGACAGAATGTCTGGTAACATGCTTTTTACCTGGAAAATGTTCAGTATTTTCCCTTACCTGTGCTTTTTAAAGGCACCAACTCCAACCAGAAAGTAAGAGCACTGTTTAGAAGGAGGTGAATCTATTTGTTAAAATCACTATATAATTGGAAATCTTTGAAACACAAGGAAGTCCTTGCCTCAAATTCTATCCTGTAGTTTATCATACTTTGTATACACTAAGTGATTTGAAGACATCTGTGTCCCTGAATTGTTCCTTTAACTATCTGGTCCTTTGAGTTCAGTATAAGCCTGATTAGATGCAATGGAAAACTTGGAGAGGATAACATATTCACTCAACAACACCTTTGTAGGATTTAAAGTACATTTATGATTCTTTCTAAGTGATAGCCCAAGAAAAGGGTTCTATGTCAAACAATTCAATTAAATGTGATGAATGACATACAGAAGGATACAACAAGGATACAGGACACTTCCTTTAGAGTAACAGAGTTGGTATGTGATGCACTGATATCAGAATGCCCTTCTAATGCAAGTTCTGTGAGTGGACAGGTTATCTACAAGAGGATGGTAACTAAGGCAACTTCACACTGAACACTTGACTTCACAGAGGATAAGTGTCCAGTCTCATTTAACGTGACTCGGTCACAGAAAGTGAATAAATGCTGTGATCTGAAAACTTTCTCCAGATGAAATCTATGTCGTAATCTACCAGTAATATCTGGATGCACTAATTTTTTTTCTGCCTTTCAGAAATATCTCTTTGTCCACTGGTAAAAGAATACTAAATATCCATGCCTTCAATTGCCTCATTAATTCAAGTGCTGGAATGCCAATTAATTAGGGTTGTGTAGACCTTTATTTGAAAGTTGTGAGATACACAAAGTTTTGCATACACAACAGCTATTTTTTGTCCCTTCCTTCATACTGAAATCGTTTTCCTCCCACGAGGGAGAGAACAGATGCAGACGTTCATTTTCCCAGCTTCCCTTGCAGCCAGGAGAAGCAGTGTGGCCAATTAGACATACTGGAAATCTGCTCAGGGACTGCTGAGATAGAACTTCCTACTTATTATAAAGAGAGAAAGCATGAGGCTAGCTCTCTTCCCACATTCTTTCTTCTAATATTTGGGTGTTGAGTTAGGTTATGCTGCTTGGAGCAAGAGGGGAGAAAAATGTTAGCACTTCGGGTGACAGAGGAAATGGGAGGAGTTTAACTTCATAATGGTATTATTAACCCGATGAACCTATCCCAGGACTGCTGTGACTCCAATCCTCTTCATATATAAGAGAACTCTAGACTTTTTTCTAAACAAGGTATGAATAACCTGAGTTATTTAAGCCACTTTTGATCTAGAAGTTTCTTGCTGCACAAAAGAAGTGATAGTTTAGAAATGGGGAGACATAAGCCAATTTGAACCAATGCAACACAAGAAGAGAATTTTTCAGGGCTCCTGAGTAAAAGAACCTATCAAATGTGAACAATAAAGCATATTTCTTCAATTATTGCTGATAGTTGTTTGAAACCTTAAAATGAGCCAGCCTGAGAATGAGCCAATAGACTGAGAATGGCTGAGAGGAAAGATGAAAAGTATCTGTGTCATTGATGACATTATTGAGTTATTTAGTCAACCAATTCTATAGTCTACACTGAATCTTGGCTTCCCATTATGTGAAATAATAAATCTGTGTAAGGTTTAAGGAAATTTTATTTTTTGTACTGTGGCAGGGTAATTGCATTGATAGTCTCAATTAATGACATCCCTGGGTCCATGTTCTTTGTCTTATAGTTTTATAGGAACTGCCCACTCTGTGAGAATAGCTTTATTCAATAGAAAGTGACAAAAGTGTGGTACGCTGGTTCTGAGCCTGGACCACAAGAGGCCTTGAGTGTCTCTGCTCTATCTTGGAATTCTTCCACCATCATGACTACCAGCCTGGGCCAGCCCGTAAAGAATGAAAGACCACATGGAAGAGAGCCTGGTCATCTCAGTTAAGGTCATCCTAGACTAGTCTACAACTAGCCAACACCCAAACATGAGAGAAAGCCAAGCCAAGGTTAGCAGTGCTGCCTACCCAACCACCAGCTGACCACAGACATATGAGTGAGCCTGGCCAAGCCTGGAAAATCTGCCCAGCTGACCCACAGACTCATGAGCAATAATAAGTGTCCACTGTTTTAAGGCACAGAGATTTGGGATGTTGTATCATGCACCAAGAGCTAACTGATTCAGTTACCCATGTTACTTGTGAATGAAAGCATCCTAGCCGATGAAGCCAGGCAGCTGAAGAGATAGGCAGGAGGATGTCTTTCAACATATTTTGATCAGCTGGGACATCTTTGAAAAGTTTTGATTAGGGAAATGATCATATTTGTATTTTAGACAAAACATTCTGGCATGGCCGTGGAGGATGGTATTGAGTAACAGCAGGTGACTAAACGTTTATCGAAAATAACCGAGCCCATGAAGGAAGAAAAATTTAATGTGTAAGACAACATGATCTAAAAAGAGGTATCTGAGCAGAAAAAAGGAAGAGAAGGTGAAGCATATAGGGTAGAGATTGTAGGGATGTCCTGAGTCCCCACCACTGCAGGCAAATGGATCTGTAGCACAGATCAGATGCTCAAAGTGAGGTCTCCAGACCAACAGCATCGTCATCACCTGAGACTTATTAGAAATTCAAATTCTCAGGTCCACCCCAGACCTCAGAATCAGAAACTGGGGATGGGTCCCAGCAATCTGTTTTCACAAGCCCTCCAGGTACTTCTTAAAGTTTGAGAACCACTGACCTAGGCCATGGGTAAGAAGCTATTAAGGATGCCAAATTATTAAGGACACCAACACTGATTTCAGATCATCTTTACCATAAGGACTGGAGCTGAGATGTCACCAGCTTTGTCTGGTTGAACATCTTAGTCTGCTGATATGAGGCTTGTTCCCAGGGTTACTCCTCTGGGTTCCAACTTCTCTGTGGACATGTTCTAGCAATAGCCATAACGTCCCCCATTGGTTCTGAGCTTCCTTTGTAACATGGCTCAGAGGAGCGACTTCTTGAGCCACGAGAAGAGATTGAGGTTTTCCTGAACCATAAGCATAGACTGGAGTGCAGAATGAATGTATATGCACAGAGAAACTGAATTTACAACATCAGCAAATTGATGATTCTGCTACCTCAAAGGGACCCAGGTCTGGTCCTCCACCTTCTGGCTGGGGAGGGGCCAATCATGTGCTGAATGGTCCTATCACTGAGATACCCTCCACGAAGGGCCTGTGCTGACCTCTGTAATTAACATACTGTCTCTTACCCTATCAGAAATTATTTGGAGATGTGTTCACTTCCCAGTTTTCCTTAATTCTAGGGGCTGCAGACACATTAGTGATGTAAGTCTATGAGAGAATTTGCAAGACTTAAAGTCTTAAATGCTATAAAACACAATGATTTCAGTCAAAAAAATGGAAGGAGTTGTGAGGAAATTCTATTGGTGAAAGAGAAGCAACTATTTTTTAAGTTATCCCAGGCATTACAGTCTATGGAAGAGAACTCAGGGATCCTTCTCTACAGGAGGAATTAAGGATTGTGTTAGGAAAATAAGGGATGCACAATTGATAGGCAAACTTTAACTCAGCAAAACATCTACCATGGGGGCCAAGACAAATCCTATCTCTCAGCTCTTAAACCTAATGACCCATTGTTTTAGCCTGACATCACAATAGGACAAAATTTAAAGAAAACTTGAACTATCAACAAAACTGGGCAGCAGCCTCCAGGATCTAGATAAGTCTCAAACACTCTCCACTCACAGAAACATACACATGATCTCATCCTTTCTGAGAAAGTTGGTTATTTTGTATATCTGAAAACAGAACTGGAAAAATTGTAGGTTGATCTATTACAGTCCAGAAGTGGTCAGATGCCTTTCACCTAAAGGGCTTCCACTGCAATCAGTGACCTAACAGGTCTAGAGTAGTCTATCTTGTGTGGATAGACTATACCCAGACTATAGGAGGGGACAATTAGTCTGGTAGAAACTCTAATACTATTATGATAAAGACTGAACTAAGCTTCTACTTCTGAAGTTTCAGTTTCCTCATCTATAAAATGAGGATTTTAGGGCTCCCCTGGTGGCACAGTGGTTGAGAATCTGCCTGCTAATGCAGGGGACACGGGTTCGAGCCCTGGTCTGGGAAGATCCCACTTGCCGCGGAGCAACTAGGCCCGTGAGCCACAACTACTGAGCCTGCGCGTCTGGAGCCTGTGCTCCGCAACAAGAGAGGCCGCGATAGTGAGAGGCCCGCGCACCGCGATGAAGAGTGGCCCCCGCTTGCCGCAACTAGAGAAAGCCCTCGCACAGAAACGAAGACTCGACACAGCCAAAAATAAATAAAAATTAAAAAAAGAATTTTAAATGAGGATTTTAATAATACTATCAGTAACAACATTAAATGAGCTAAAAAATACAAAACACTTAGAATATTGCCATAAGAAACATTTGACAGAAATTAGGCTATTAGTAGTGTGGTGTATTGATGACATCATTGTTATTATTACTTAGTTTTGTTAGTTTTGTTAGTGAAAGTATAATAGATAATTATGAAAAGTATTAGGAAGAAAAATTCAGTAGGACACTGTGTCTAGATGGCTCTGTTATTTTGAGCACAGCTGAGCTTCACCAAGCAATTTACTGTAGTGGGCAACTGGGGCTCAATCCCACTAGGTGACTCTGGGAGACATCGTAAGAGATGATTCAGAGTTATCCCAAACGAGAGATGGAGATACATTACTGCTCACCTACTCCCTCCCATGACTGGGTGAGGGCTGTTCCCAGGCCTTTTCATTCCTGGCATTTCTAGCCTATCCTGCATGTGAGCTGCTCAAGCTCCAGTGTCCAGGGACATCCTTGAAACAAAGAGTCACAGAGGCTTTGTGATAGGAAGCTGTTAGCAGGTCACATTTTCCAAAGTGGATGCACCAATATCTCCAACACACATTCTCTTCTGCATCATGAATGTAGAATGTGTTTGTAGCTGGAAGGGAGTCTACATCAGCTCAGTCCACCATGTTCCTAAATTGCAGCCAAGATAATTTGGTAGATAATTAAATATTCTTCTTTGATCTGTTGCACCCACTCTAGAGGCCTGAGAAAAAGTTCTTTCCCGTGTAGACATACAAATTTAAGAACAAACTGCTCTCAAAAGAAATCACTGTCTCACTTGACTCCAGAATCCGGGAAGTAGGTTAATGACACAGAACATACTTCTAAGAATTTCACAGCTAGAACAACAAGTGACTACCTCAAGAATATCTTGGTTTGCTTAAGAAGACTATATAATAGTTTATTATATGCTCTAGGGATTACCAAATCTCTGATTAAGATTCAGTAGAGTCCCTTGAATAAAGCAGCCACACAAATGCTGAGGTGTATGGGCTACCATGTAATAGGCTAATACCCTCCATGTTCCAAGGAAAGAATCATCACATTTTTGCAAAATAAGTAACCCAGATTCACAATTTGAAAGAAAGTCTTCAAGTTAGAGGAGAGGAAGTGATGAATAGGTGGGACACAGAGGATTTTTAGGTCAGTGAAACTACTCTGCATGATACTATAATGGTGGATACATGTCATTATACATTTGTCAGCCACCCCTCCCCTCCTTCAAAAAGAAAGTCTCCAAGGCTTACATTCAGTGGGACCAACAAATGTGTGTAGATATGTGTGTGATATGTGTGTAAGGGTTATCTTACAGGGGGAATATAAGGCTATGTGTATGGGAGACAAAGAGAGTGAAACAGAAGTTCCCACAAGCCAAAGAGCTGTGGCTTAGACGTGCTCCTATTTCCAGCAGATACATTTCAAGACAAGTGGATAGAAATGCTCAAATCTCTAGTTTTGAAGGAGGAAAAAAATTAGTATTTCATCTTGAACAGACCAAAGTACAAATAGTGCTTCCAACCCAGAAAAGAAGTAACCCAGAGAGATCTTAAATAGAAAGCCAGGAAGATATAGCCTAAAATAAAGTAGGGACCTATGAACTATCCACCTTGGGAGAAGCCAGTCCAGATAGCTCAGATTCAAGATCTCACATGTTTTTATTCAACAGGCTGGACAATGAGAGGGGGGATGACATGCAAAGCGCATTCTTACGAAGTCTTGAGAAGCTGGGAACTATGATTAAAACCCTAAAGTTCTAGAACTCAGCTTTAATTGACTTTGAATTTTTCTATGATTTTCAAAAGACACTATCATTAATATTCTTTACATGTTTAAATTAAACAGCAAGCCATGTTAATTACAGAAGAATGAGAAAAAAAGATTTAAAAAGTAGATAATTATAATCTCCTATAATCCCACCACCCAGATATGGCCCTGGTAGTATTTTGATGTGTAGCTTTCATGGGATTCTCTGCCTATATATGTATGTAATTTCAATGGAATTCATTGAATGTAATATTTTGTAAACTGTTCTTTGCTAAGAGCAGTACGGATGCAAAGTCAGAGAAAATTTTACTGAACTTGAACTCATAATCAGAATGTTGACTTGGATTAAAGAACTTTAGGAGAAAATATAGAGCTTTAAGTTAATGTTTTTTATTCAAATGCCATCTCTGTCTAAATCTTAACAGGAAGTATAAAAAATTTATTCAGCAAAAAATAAATTGCATCAGAAGGCTAGATTCTGCAGAATTTCTCGTATCTTGCTCTCTTTTGTCTTCTCTCACTCAGTCCAGGGCATACTTCTGGCGCTCCGTGATTCTTTCCAGCCTTCTCTGCTCTTGCTCTTAGCTTCTCCCAACATCTTCTTGCTCAGAATTACAGCTCTCCAGCCCGCAGCTTGGACCACGACCACGGGAAGGCACCACTGTCTGGCAGCCTCAGCGTGCGTCACCAGGAAGACGTGTTTTCCATCGTGCTTCCTTCTGTGTGCCACATCCACCCTGGCAGTCGTGCCGGGTGAAATACCAGTGCTCGCTGCTGTGGAAGACGGTTCATCCAGAGGCGATCATCTCCGCCGAGGAAAGGGAGAAGGAAAAACATGTGTGGTTTCTGCTGCCTTCACCTTGGCAGAGAAAAATGGATGTAAAACTGGGGCTGGGGTACAGCCTTCAGAGTTCTGGAAGATCAGCAAAGCCAGCCTGAGGCAAGAAAGAACACATGGCAGTTGTGTGTGGCGGTGACACCTCACGAAAAACCACTCGGAGTTGTGCTCCTGATCATCTAACTGCTATGGGCGTGGGCCCAGCTCGCTCCCCAAGTCAAATGTAAATGGTTTAAGGAAGCTGGCCTTTTCTCCCCTCCACTTTTACCGTACTAAATGTCTGACAGCCATTTTACTGTGTTTACAAATTATGAAAATTCTGGGCAGCTAATTATGAAAATATTGAGAAGTCGTATGAGAAGTAACTCTTGGAGCAGGTTAAAGCAGAGAACAGACCGTGAAGTCCTTGAAAAATGAGCTGCTTGGTCTCCATTTCTGCCAGTAAATTTTGGTATTCCAGCATATTGCTATGCTAATCTGGAACCAAAAAGAAAGAAATCAATAAAAAACTAAGAGTAGGGGAAGAGGCAGGTCGTCCATGCTTAGCAGATGAACAAGAGCAGATTCGTTTCTAAGATCTATACATTTCTCTTCCAATGGATCAGAGGCCAAAGAATCCAGGGAAAAATATGAAAACCGAGCTTCATAACCAAATGAGAGGTGATAAATATTAAGCCCTCTGTAAAAAGGGACAGCCTTTCTTCAACTTTGACCTTGCTGTTTTCACACCATCTGGAGAGAAAATCTAGTTGTCTTCCCCCATTTGTTTTATGTTGAATAAAATTAATGCATGTGCAGTAATAACAAAGAATATAAGTACATTCTAGACTGATTATAAAGTTGGTTAGATTTCACGATATATCATAATAATTTAATAAATGTTGTTTTTCTACAATGGCTTTCTTTCTTGCAGATTTCCTTAGCTAATTTTTTATGTTGAGCAAACCTATAAAAAAATAGACTTATTGTCATTCTCCCTGTGTAGAAAAGATGAGTCGTGGCAGTCAAGTCAGTTTATGGATGGTAAAATAATTCTAGAACATAGCTATTTTATGATCCAGTCCTATAATCTTTCCATCAGAAAATGAAGTCTTCTGTTTAGAAAATGATACATAAAGTTCATTTTATAATCCATACTACAACTTTACTATAGTTGTGCTACAAGACAATTTTTAAAAAAACTTTTATTGAACTATAGGTGATTTACAACGCTGTATTAGTTTCAGATGTACAGCAAAGTGATTCAGTTATACACCTATATATGTGTGTGTGTGTGTGTGTATTCTTATTCAGATTCTTTTCCATTATAAGTTATTACAAAACATTTAGTTCCCTGTGCTATACAGTAGGTCCCTGTTGGTTATCTATTTTATGTATAGTATTATGTATATGTTAATCCCAAACTCCTAATTTATCCCTCCCCCCCTTCCCTTCAGTAACCATAAATTTATTTTCTATGTCTGTGAGTCTATTTCTGTTTGGAAATAAGTTCATTTGTATCCTTTTTTTAGACTCCCCATACAAGCAATATCATATGATATTTATCTTTCTCTGTCTTACTTACTTCATTTAGTATGATAATCTCTAGGTCCATCCATGTTGCTGCAAATGGCACTATTTCATTCCTTTTTATGGCTGAGTAATATTCTATATATATATTCTCTATATATATGTAATATTCTATATATACATATATATACCACATCTTCTTTATCCATTCCTCTGTCTATGGACATTGAGGTTGCTTCCATGTCTTGGCTATGGTAAATAGGGCTGCAATGAACATTGGGGTGCATGTATCTTTCTGAACTATGGTTTTCTCCGGATATACGCCTGGGAGTGGGATTGCAGGATCATATGTTAGCTCTATCTTTAGTTTTTTAAGGAACCTCCATACTGCTCTCCATAGTGGCTGCACCAATTTACATTCCCACCAACAGTGTAGGAGGGTTCCTTTTTCTCCACACCCTCTTCAGCATTTATTATTTGTAGACTTTTTGATGATGGCCATTCTGACCAGTGTCAGGTGATACCTCATTGTACTTTTGATTTGCATTTCTCTAATAATTAGCAATGTTGAACATCTTTTCATGTGCCTGTTGGCTAAATGTATGTCTTTTTTGGAGAAATGTCTATTTAGATCTTCTGCCCATTTTTTGGTTGGGTTGTTTGTTTTTTTGATATTGAGCTATATGAGCTGTTTGTATTTTGGGGATTAATCCCTTGTTGGTCACATCGTTTGCAAATATTTTCTCCCATTCTGCAGGCTGTCTTTTTGTTTATGGTTTCCTTTGCTGTGCAAAGGCTTTTAAGTTTAATTAGGTCCCATTTGTTTATTTTTGTTTTTATTTCCATTGCCCTAGGAGACAGATCCAAAAAGATATTGCTGTGATTTATGTCAAGGTGTGTTCTGTGTATGTTTTCCTCTAGGAGTTTTACAGTATCTTGTTTTACATTTAGGTCTTTAATCCATTTTGAGTTTACTTTTGTGCACGGTGTTAGATAATGTTCTAATTTCATTCTTTTACCTGTAGCTGTCCAGTTTTCCCAGCACCACTTATTGAAGAGACTCTTTTTTCTTCATTGTATAGTTTGCCTCCTTTGTCATAGATTAATTGACCATAGGTGTGTGGGTTTATTTCTGGGCTTTCTATCCTGTTCCTTTGATCTATAGTCTGTTTTTGTGCCAGTACCATACTATAAAGCCAGTACCATATTATAAAGCTACTGTTTTACTGTAGCTTTATAGTATAGTCTGAAGTCAGGGAGTCTGATTCCTCCAGCTCCATTTTTCTTTCCCAAGATTGCTTTGGCTATTCGGGGTCTTTTGTGTTTCAATACAAATTTAAAAATTTTTTCTTCTACTTCTGTGAAACATGCCATTGGTAATTTGATAGGGGTTCCATTGAATCTGTAGATTGCCTTGGGCAGTATATTCATTTTGACAATATTGATTCTTCCAATCTAAGAACATGGTATGTCTTTCCATGTTTGTGTCATCTTCAATTTCTTTCATCAGCGTCATAGTTTTCTGAGTACAGGTCTTTTGCCTCCTTAGGGAGGTTTATTCCTAGGTATTTTATTCTTTTTGATGTGATGGTAAATGGGATTGTTTCCTTAACTTCTCCTTCTGATCTTTTGTTGTTAATGCATAGAAATACAACACATTTCTGTGTAGTAATTTTGTATCCTGCACGTGTACTGAATTCATTGATGAACTCTAGTAGTTTTCTGGTAGCATCTTTAGAATTTTCTATGTATAGTATCATGTCATCTGCAAAGACTGACAGTTTTACTTCTTTTCTAACTTGGATTCCTTTTAATTTATAAGACAATCATTAATACTTCATAATGCACTAAAATCATAAGCGAATTCTGTGTAGCATTATTGTAAGCAGTCCGAGTTATATTAAGCAAGTTAGAGTCTCATATGTGGATCTAACATAATATGCATCTTAAATTCAGAATCTTGTGATAGTTATTAATATTTCTACAATAAATCCTGCTATTTTCTTATTCTTCCTGACCTAGTACATTTATAAACTGTAAACAAAATAATAAGAATTTTATTAATTGATAAAATGTAAAGTATGATCACATTTTCAACTTCCCCTACTGTTTGTTTCAAGAAATAGGATAAGGTCTGGTCCTGAGCTCCTTTTTCAATATTATAAGCCAAGAAATTTACTAAGTTTTCGCTGACCTTCCATTGGCAGAAAGCTTTATAAAAGCTGCGATTTATTTTAAGTATGGAAAGGCAAGGAACACACACACTAATACCTGTGAAAAAGTGAAAAGAAAAAGGGTGAAAAAACAGTGAAAATAAATGAACTCTCCATGCACATATTATTTGACTGAAATACATAGCTATGTAAATAATTTACACCTTATATTCTCTAGTTACCTTTCAACTGGGCATCTGTATAGATATGGATACATATAATTTGAGTACCCTTTTAACTGGAACATCATAGATACACAGGCAGACCTTGTAGATATTTTGGGTTTGGTTCCAGACCACCATAAAAAAGCGAAAATTGCAATAAAGCAAATCACAGGAAATTTTTTTGTTTCCCAGTGCATATAAAAGTTAAGTTTATATTATATGATAATCTATGAAGTGTGCAATAGCATTATGTCTTAAGGAAACAATGTACATTCCTTAATTTAAAAATACTGCTAAAAATGCTGACCATCATCTGAGCCTTCAGTGAGTTATAGTAGTAACATCAAAGGCCACTGATCACAGATCACCATAACAAATATAATAATAATGAAAAAGTTTGAGATACTGTGAGAATTATCAAAATGTGACACAGAGACACGACGTGAGCAAATGCTGTTGGAAAACTGGCGCCAATAGACTTGCTCGATGCAGGGTTGCCACAAACCTTCAATTTGTAAAAAAATGCAATATCTGCAAAGTGCAATAAAGTGAAGTGCAATAAAATGAAGTATGACTATAAATTAAAGGTCATAATGAAGACCAATTACTTTTATGTCTGCCATATTGTCCTGTTTTAAAAGTCTAGCAACTTTTCCAGGAGAAAATTCTTAATTCTTCTTGGAGCTTAAAAATCATCCGTTTACATCAATCCTAGAGTTTATCATTTGAACGCAAGCAGTTAAATAGCCTGAAGAATTCAAATTGAACATTAGAATGCTTGTCCATCTTCAGTCTTCAGGCATCCTTCCCACTCTCCTCTTTTTTTTTTAACAGATACTAGTTTGTCAATTTGCTTACTTGCCAGTGCTGTCAATACACTACAGGAAATAAATCGACTGAGCCCCAAATTTTTAATTCACTCAAAACAGCCAGGGACATATCTAAAATATTATGTCAGTCTTTGGCATCACGATCTCCTTAGCAAATTCAGCCTACCCCTTTCCATTCCAAGCTCATCCCTCATGATTGTGAATACAGAAATGAAATGAGACTTAAAAGAATTGTGACAGAATTTGGTATATGGCCACTAATGACAGTTGATATATCAGAATTTTTTATTTGAACAAACTATTGATTTGGAAATTGGAGTAAAAAGAGAGTCAGTCACAGAAGAAAAAAAATACTAATTGCGCTTCCTTGATGCTGACATTCTCTCACTATTTTGTCACAAGCTGGGATATCATCCCCTGATTATTGCTTCAACTACTACTTATTTACCTGATTTTGATACATGGAGACAGTATTAAGTATTAGAACATAATAACCATCTTTCTCCTTTGGGCTAGACATGCTAAGTTAAGCAAAATTTGCCTGCGTTTAATTCCAAAGGAGTACAAGGTGAAAACAGTCCCGAGTTTTCTCTCTCTCCTTCTCCCTCTTGCTCTCTCTGAAAAGGAAGTGCTCAATGGAATGAGACAGCTAGCTGCCTCTTTTTAAATTGCCATAATTCACTTGTTTTACATTCTTTCTGCTAAGGTATAATTTAAAGATCAACAGTGCACATCTACCCACATGGAAACTTCTTGAGAATTTGGGAATTGACCAAGAATGCGTGGTATCGTATCATCTGCTATCCAGCAGCACCGGAAAGATACACGCTATCAGCAACCCTTTCAGCAGGCTTGGCTTCATGAGGGAGAAAGGATGCTGTCTGAGGACAGAGAAACCATCTGGAAAACAACATACCCGTCACTCTATGGGGATAAGTTAAACCCTGAGTTTTCAAACAGGGTTTCTTTCTTTGGCTTTTACCACCAAATCCCGATGGTTTGGAATTAGATCAATATTACCCTGCAATGCATCACATTTTGTCTGCAATTGTTCGGTACTAAAATATACAAATTTTCATCATGATTTAAAAATGAATGCCTCACTAGCTAAAACTCCATGAGTATATAAGCTGCGTACCTCAAGCATGTTGTAGGGGATTCAGCCAATTTTTCCTGAATAGGGCAACTTAATAAATAGTGTACATTTTGTAGGCCTGGTACTGTTGAAGCTACTCTACTCTGCATTTGTAGTGCAAAAATTTGCTGATCTCTGGCCTACAATATTGTCTGGCACCTAATAAGCACTTATTAGACACCTGCTGATTACAGATAAAAACAATGCCAGTTAGTATCTCAATGAGTTTAGAATAGCCTGACATCATACTTTGATTCCCACTAGGCTCTGATAGGGCAGGTTAGTCACAAGCTACTAACTAGACCAGGTAAATAATTGTTTTAAAGTTGTCTGTACTCAATACCCATAGGTCTTAACACTATAGCATCAGTAGTTTCTGGACTAGACAGTGCAAAGTAACATATAATCAAAAATTGAAATACCAGTGAAAACGACTGGAAATAGTTACTGATTGTCCTCTACCATTTTCTCCATAGATACCTCTTCCTTCTCTTTTCTCCTCTTTATTCTCTGTTGTTCTCATCTTCCTTTGTCACCTCTTTTCTTTATTTCCCCCTATTATATTCTTCTCTTCCAATAGCATTGCCTCTGTATAAAATCATCATATACAAATGTTTCCTCGGGAATTCTCTTCTACAATCCTTTTCTTCTTGTCTCCTCTCCTTTGCAAACACCAGCTACTGTAGAGATCTCCAGTCTGCCTTCCCCTTACAACACTGGAAAAATTAACAAATATGTCTGAACCCTCCTTTCTACCACTCCCAAATGTTTCTCCTATTTTCCCTCATTCTCCCTTGTCTTTAAAAAAATGCATCCCATTTTTTTAAAGACAAGGGAGAATATCCCATTCCTTTACAATTTAAGTTTTTCTCACAATTTCTGACTCCACTCTTTCTAGTCTCCTCTGACTTAGATCTTACCAAGTCAATCATTCTTTTATATATACATATATATATCCATTTTTCTTATCGCTCTAGCTTCTTTCCCCTAACCCACAACATCTTAAAGTCTCCTTTATATTTTAGAGGGTCAAGACAGTTTTGTCAAGTCTGCATCTTCTATCTCCTGCCTAAACTCCCTCCCTCCCTCCATCACAGCCAAGCTCCTCTTCCTGAGTCTCAGCTCTCCTTTCGCCCCAGCCTCTGCCTGGCCCATCTCCTTCTCTCTCCCTGTTCTCAGCATGCGCTTTAACCCGATGACCCCCAAGTCTACGCCCCGCTCTGACGTGTCTCCACAGTTTAGATCTAGACGTTCGGCTCCACAGAGTGTTTCCCAATGGAGTGCTCATCCACTGGCCATACCCTAAAATTAACCAACCTCTTTTCCCCCAACGTCTTCACATCTGCTCTGTCTTCAAACCTGCTTTCATCTCCTTTCTCATGACAAAATCAATCAGAAAGACTTCCCAATAGTGTCTATTTGTGCACTGCATGCATTCTCTTTTTCTTTAAACTCTACTACTGCTGCCCTAAACTGTATCTTCTTTTTTTCTTCTCTGGTATTTTTTCAAGAGATTTTCCACCGGTCTCTAAGTTCATAGTCTTGCTTTTCCAGGACACTGTCACACTGTTACTAGAGTCACCTGTCTTATATGAAGTTCATATCATATTATACCTCACTTCAAAAAGCTAGTTATACCTTTCTATCCTTTATAGTGTGAACCAGAATGTCCTTATTCATCAAAATTAAAGATTATCTCCAGTGTGCAACCTAATTATTCATTTTATCTAGCTTCCACTCACTCATTATTCCAATCACACTGATCCAGTCTCCAAACCTAATACTATGTAAATAATTTTTTGAATTAAAAGTATCCTTTATATTGAATATTAGTAACTATTTTGGAAAAATACGAAATATAATGGCATACCTCAAAATTTGTTATTTTCTTTCTTTGCATGTAATCTTCCTCCCCTTCTGTAGGTGTATACATATTTTACCTACCATTTAATATTCTGATTTCAATTATCACAAATATTTCATGTTTCTAAACAGTCATTACCCATTACCCATTAATGCACTGGGTAAGCCAATACAGTGACGTCATGCTTGCCCTTTTCTGCTTAGTCCTGACACACAGCAATGAGCTGTTGCCATCACCATCACCATCGTCATCATTGTGTTATCATGCTTCAGATGGTTTGAAACTTTTAAACCATTATCTTCTCGTTGAGCCTGTGCTCTCCCTTCAGCTGATCGGTTGTGGAAAGTGTTGTAATAATATCATATGCATATACCCAAACTGATTTTAGATTTTGTTAAAGATATTTATTCAAGATAAATTCCCAGAAGGAGAGTTATAAGATTAAAGAAAATGAATATCTTTGTTACATCAAAAATGTTCACGCCTGGGCTTCTCTGGTGGCGCAGTGGTTGAGAATCTACCTGCCAATGCAGGGGACACGGGCTCGAGCCCTGGTCTGGGAAGATCCCACATGCCGCGGAGCAACTGGGCCCGTGAGCCACAACTACTGAGCCTGCGCGTCTGAAGCCTGTGCTCCGCAGCAAGAGAAGCCGCGATAGTGAGAGGCCCGCGCACTGCGATGAACAGTGGCCCCCGCTCGCCGCAACTGGAGAAAGCCCTCGCACAGAAACGAAGACCCAACACAGCCAAAAATAAATAAATAAATTTAAAAATGTTCACGCCTTGCTGACATTCACTATTCTGTTCCCTTATTTTAGAATACCACCTCCAGCCAAACACTCAAACATCTCATTCTCTTTCTTTCTCTCTCTCTGTCTCTCTCCTGCCCATTAAAAGCTTCATCTCCTGCTCTTATGCCTCTTTCTCCACATAGCTTATTATGGATTCCTAACAGGATCAATTATGCTTTACTTGAAGCAAATTACTAAGTCTCTCTTCGTCTCCATTAGACTGTTAAATAAGGATAAACATAATTACTACATCATAGAATTGTTAAATTACAGGTCACCTGAGATGATGCCTGGAAAACAGTAAACATTTATTAGGTATTAGTTATCTTTATAATTATATTATACATATATATAAAATACATATATTATATATTAAGTCTCCCCAAGTACAGCAAGCTCCTGAGAAGCAATCAGCAACAAAGCTTATGAAGGTGTCCATCTCACTCAATCGTCCACACAATAAGTGACAAAGCAACTGCTATGTTAACCACTGGGCGGGTTCTGCTCTTTCCTCGGCATATGTCTAGACTGTGGACATCTCCTCCCAGCTCTGTCCACACTTAGTGATATCACATCAGTAGCCTGAGACTGGCCATGGTGGGAGTCATTTACACCATGGAAAATGGCAAATGCTACAAATCCGGGCTTTTTTTTTCTTCCTGAAGAGCCAGTTCTTAAAATTTTACCAGCATATCTGTGCTTCTAGGCTGCATTCCATCCCTGCCTTTACACCAATTGGTTTGGTAGGAACACTTCTCAGTAATAGGATGTGAGCAGAAGTGGCATGTGTCACCTTCTGGAAATAGCAATGAAGCACAAGTATTGCCTCTGCCATATTCAATCTCTCCCTTTCCACATCAACAGCTACAGAGGATCCAGTTGTATCTCCAAAACTATTGGAACTTAATGAAGAACCCTGGGTCCCTGAACTACTTAGTGGAACAGAGAACCTCTTCAAACCCTCCTGGGGTTGTGATATAATTGAGATATTGGGGTGGTTATTACACCAATCAGTCTACCATAATACTGTAAGCATCCCATGACGTTCAGACAAGCAAGCAGTCATTAAGTCAAATGAACACTGGTTGGTCCTCAGATGTGACCAGCCAAAGACTCTTTAGCTTTAAATAGGTGTTATCAAATTGGCTAGCATTAAAAAAACACCATAGGGCAATATATCTAAATGTATGCCTCCTTTGGCATTATGCAACCAACTGACTATCTCTGGTGTCAGCTAGCATGCTTAAATCCATTAGAACTGTAATTGAAACAGTATGTAATTAACTCTATATTTTCAAGTGGTTCAGTTTAATTCCACTAAAATTGCATCATGGACTTTGGGCATTATGAGGGATTAAAAGTATGAATATGGGCATGAATAAAGTCTCACTTTAAAATCATATTTAAAATCATAAAATCATCCAACACTCAATGGCAAAGCATAGGCTCTAAACTTCTTACTGTTATCACTAAAAAAAAATATTCATTTCACATCACTGAATTTATGAATGGAAAAAAATAGACATGGACAGGTCTACTCTATGGATTTAGCATAAAATATTTCCTCTCTGGAAGAAATCCTCAAAAATATTAAGTTAAAAGGATGGATTAGTAGTGCCTACATGGAAGTAAGCTTTCTCTCCTGGAGCCGTTCAGAGCACTGCTTACTCCTCACAAGTCTGATCAGCTCTACCTAGCAGGTCATCCATTGACTCCAAAGGGCTGAAGGATTCAAGACAAACAAAATTGTTGCCTTCTGGTCTAGAACACTGGGTGCTCCCATACTGATTTTCTGTGAGTGGCTTTTTGTTGTTGTTCTTAATGAAAAGGTGAGAATGCTGAGTAACTATGCGGGGGACAGATATTTGAAAAGATTTCATTCTAATAAGTCATCAGCTTTCATGCTAAGGCACTGCAGAAAAAAATTTGGATAAAGGGAGGATAAATACCAGTGGTTATATCCACATGTCCTCCTGGTGATGAGAACAGTTGCAGTGAAGCCAGCCAAGCTTACAAGGAAAAT
Source organism: Eubalaena glacialis (assembly GCF_028564815.1). Classification (NCBI taxonomy): domain Eukaryota; kingdom Metazoa; phylum Chordata; class Mammalia; order Artiodactyla; family Balaenidae; genus Eubalaena; species Eubalaena glacialis. Next base: position 59,524,735 of record NC_083734.1, on the reverse strand, counting down.
ACCAAGTTGATTTGAACATGGCAAAAAGTTGAGCTCCAGAAATCAATTCCTAACTCCCTAGTAATTCAAAGATTGAAGGCTGCTTATGTGTAGAGAAATATGTGTTGCCTCTCCCTCCTGAAGTGGCTGACATTCTCTTTTCTAAAACCCATGAGATAGCTGCTCTCTTGGGAAACTTTTGGAAACAGAATGTTATGCGGTGAGTAGAGAGGACACATAGGCTACTATTCCTGAACATGTGGAAGAACTATATTCTATATAGTGCATGAAATATCAGTTTGGCCAGCGCCATCTAAAGCTAAATTGATCCATATGATTGGAATTTTGCCCAGACCCTTTAACCAAAGGGGGTTGGGGGAAGGCATCATTTTGAAATTAGCATTATCAATATGGTAATACATTTTGAATGCTAGTTGAGCCTGACATAGGAAGTGATGTAATAAGAGAGTGCTTACTGCTCCTGCCCCTTGAACAGGAAATATTTTCCTTGAGGAATAGAATACTTGAAAACTGCAGATTGCATTTTAATATTAACCAGATTTCTACATTAAACATGATTTCCGAGAACAATTTGATTTTTCTTTTTTTTTCTCTTTCCCCTCACTGCGCCCCTCAAGCAAGTGATCAGAACTGCATTCAACCACGGGCAGCTCCTGGAATGGACCCAGGGCTGCCTGCAATTTAAATGTCAAACTTTGTGCCGTTGAGCGGCAGGGACTCTCACTTAGCAACACGTGTCACTCATTGCTGCCCTGTCGATCATTATTGCTTCTTGATTCAGATTGCTACAAATTCTCTCCTGGTTTCTTTGATTGTCTCCAAGTGTGAAATTTCAAGGCTTGTTTCTTCTTCTTCATTATGTTTTAGACAAGTAAGTGTAATCACCTTCTAGAACAAGCAAGAAGCAACAAGAAAATGACCGAACCTGTTTTAAATTTTGAAAGAAGCAGAGAGTAGTTTTTTGAGCTCCTAGAACTAGTCTCTGCAACTAACTGCAGAGTCAAAATACTTTTTTTATTTAAGCTGGCTAAACAGATCTATCCCCAGTAGATACATACACAAGAATTTTAAGCTACCAAAAATGGCCTCTCTCAGGGCAGATTTGACAGCAGTGACAATCCCTGATTGGTTAATGGAAGCACTTCAGGATTTATCAATTCTGATTGCTATCATCTTTGGCAGCCAGTAAAATAGTGAAATAAAGACAATTTAACCGCAGTTGTGCAGGGACAGGGAAGGGTGTGGAAGGACTGCTACAAGCAATGTGCTGTCGTTCTTGATTTGTTGAAAGAAGGTGGCTGCGAAATGGGGGCCACAGAGGAGGATGAATAAGGAGAAAAATATAGAGAGTTGCAAGGTAATAAACCAGAAGCATGAGTATTTGGTGCATGTAATGACATACATGAGGATAACTGTCACCTAATAAGATAATTAGGGATAAATGGTTATAAACAGAGTTTTTATCATTTTATATAACTAAGTAAGAATTTGTACTAAAATGGGTGAAAGAAGGAATTAGGAAAACAAAAAGCAACCCTGAAGTCTCTCTGAGGATCTAGGAATACTCTATACCAACCCTCACCCTCAGAAAAAATCGTGGTGTGATGGGCAAGGGAACCCATAAGCCAAAACTGTCAGCAGTCACTGGCTCTTAGAGTTACTCTTCAACAAGGCCACAATCGAGGGGGAGAAGCAGTTGGTGGCATTTGCCTGAAAAGGGCACTACCTTCTCTCAGCAGTGGGATTTCACTTTTCTAGCAGAAAGAAGAGGTTGCATCAAGATTTTCAGACTTCAAACATTAGAGACGCCTGAGAGTAAAACAGCACTGCTTTTTAAAAATTATCTATTTCAACTCAGCATAAATGCCTCAGAGCTGCCTATTCTCCTTTATCTATATTCATCCTAAATCTAGCTTTATATAAGAAGGAAGAAATCTAACATTTGTAGACAACCTACTATGGGATGGACTGCATGTTTTATATGTTAAATTTCACGACATCCTTCATCTAATCACCTTATGAAATAGGTATCATCTCAGTTTTCAAAATGAGAAAACAGGCATAGAAAGGTCAAGTATCTCTTCAAGATAAGAAAGCACAAAATATATTTAAGGTAGTAAGACAAAGAAGCAGATTTTTAACTCAAGGTTGCTTGAATCAAAGATTAGTGCCCTTTTCATTATATTACATCTACTATCCAGATTAATCTGCTCGCGGTTTGATCTGACATCTGGTGTTATCAGTAACTAGTACTGGGCATCTGTGCTTTAATGCTCTCAGGCTGTCTCTCTGCACTGACACAACATCCAAAATGAACCTTTTGTACCGATATCCATTCCTGACTCTGATCAGCTGCTCTGCTAGTAAGCACTCCATTCTCTGTGCCTAGAGTCAAAGTCCTCTGCTAATCCCCTGCTTTATTTGACTGAAGACCCTGCTTAGGCATACATCATCTTTATAAAATCATCAATCTTCCCTTTACTCTAGTGGTTTATGCAAAGTATAGGTAAACATCCAATGATAACTGCCTCTTGTCTGACTTTTCCACTGATTGTCTCATTCCATACACTGCTCCCTCCACATACATCTGCAGTTAGGAAGACTATAATTCTAGAAGCAGTTGGTACCTGTAGATAATGTTCTATCAGAGCTTCTATCAGAATTTCAGATAGAAATTTAATTGTTTAATGTTCACCTGTCAAAACACTTGAAGCAAAAACTGACAGAAGAAAAAGGGGGAAAAAAAGACAAGTGCATAAGTACACTTAAATATTTCAATATTCCCATCTTAATACTTGGTAGAATATATAGGTAGAAATTCAGTAGGTTGACATAACTATCCACCAGTTTAGTCTATATTTATGGAAAAACAGACCCCAAATTCACAGAGTACAAACTCTTTACAAGTACACATGGACTATTCACCACTATAAAGCATATGTTTGGCTACAAAATAAGTATCAATAAATTAACAAGGATTGAAACCAAGCAGAATATGTTCTCTGACTACAACTGAATTAAATTAGAAAAGAATAACAGAAATATTTCTGTAATATACTCAACTATTTGGAAATTAAAGAACATACTTCTAAATAATTCATGAAGAATTCATAATTCTTCTAAAAAAATCATAGGGTAAATATTTCTAACTGAATAAAAATGAAAACAAAACATATCAAAATCTGCAAGATATAGCTAAAGGAGTGTTGAATGAAATATGTAGTTTTAAGTGTTCATATTCATTAAAAAGTCCAAAATCAATGATACAAGCTTCCACCTCATGAATTGAGGAAAAAGGAGAGCAAATTAATCCAAAATAAGTAAAAGAAAGGAAATAATGAAGATTAAAACAGAAAACGATGACATAGAAAATACAGAAATAATAAAGAAAAAAATCAGTGAAACCATAGCTAGTTTTTTTTAAATGAATAAAACTGATAAGCCTCTACCTAGACTGATCACTAAAAATTATCAAAATCAGGTATAAAAAGGAATATAACTATACAGTTTTCAAGACTTAAAGGATAATACAGGAATATTAGGAATAATTATGCTAACAAATTTGAAAACCTGGATGTAATGGACAAATTCTCTGAAAAACAAATTTGCCAAAATTGACACAAGAAGAAATCAACCATTTAAATAGCCCTCTGCCCTCTATCTATTAAGTAAATTTGCAATTAAATATCTTCCCTCCCCCCAAAATTTCCAGACCCATATGGCTTTACTGGTTACTTCTATCAAAGACTTAAGAAAGAAATAAAACAAATTCCATGCAAAATATTTCAGAAAGAAAAAATAAACAACATTTTCCAACACATTAAGGCAAGTATTGCATTGATAACAAAACAATAAAAGAATATTACAAAAAAGAAAACTGTAGATCAATACTCCTCACAAACATAGAAGCAAAATTTCCAAACAAAATTTCAAGAAATTGAGTTCATAAATAAACTTGATGGTACACCATCATTAAGTGGATTTTATTCCAACGATGTAAAATTGGTTTAACTTTCAAAAATCAGTTGATGTAATTCACAATGTTAACAGAACAAAAGAGAAAAACCATGTGACCATCTCAATAGATGCAGAAAATAAATTCAATAAAATTAAACACCTATTTATTACAAACATCCTCAGTAAATTAGGAATAAAGGGGATCTTCTTCAACTTTAAAAGGGTGTCTAAAAAAATATATGCAGCTAATATCCAACTTAATGGTAAAAGACTGTATATTTTCTACCTAAAATTGGGAACAATGCAAAGTTTTCTATTCAACATTGTATTGAAATTCCTAGCCAATGCAATAAGACAGGGGAAAAAAGGCACAATGATTGGAGAAGTAGCACTCTATTCACTGATGACATGAATCATATACATAGAACTTCCAAAGAAAAGCTACAACAAAGCTATGAGGACTTAATAAGTGAACTTACCTGGGTCACAATGAATAAGGTTAATGTAATGGATTTCTATATACTTTCAAAAAGCCATTGGAAAATAAACTTTTAAAAACTGGATAATAGGGCTTCCCTGGTGGCGCAGTGGTTGAGAATCTACCTGCCAATGCAGGGGACACGGGTTCAAGCCCTGGTCTGGGAAGATCCCACATGCCGCGGAGCAACTAGGCCCGTGAGCCACAATTACTGAGCCTGCGCGTTTGGAGCCTGTGCTCCGCAACAAGAGAGGCCGCGATAGTGAGAGGCCCGCGCACCGCGATGAAGAATGGCCCCCACTTGCCGCAACTAGAGAAAGCCCTCGCACAGAAACGAAGACCCAACACAGCCAAAAATAAAAAATAAAAAAAAAAAATAAAAAAAAAAAAAACCTGGATAATATTTCACACAGCTAATTTTCACATATTTCAAACAAACTATGAGATATGAAAAATGTATTCTGACAAGAATCAAGAGATTCAGAGGATATAAGAGAATCAAGAGAATACAGATTAGGAGAGACATCCTCTCTTAAGGGCAGTTAAGCATGCCCCACAATTATCACTTGAAAACCCAACAATATAGACATTACTCTCATAGAAAAGCTGAAAATGAAATATAATGACAGGCCCATGTTTCTACCAATTAAGAAAGGTAATATCACTTTCAGTTCACTGAAACTGAATTCCAGCATGTGAGACATTAACTGCCAATCAGGAGAGAGATGCTATATATATTAAGAAGTTCTGGAGAAAAGAATACTAATATGAGCCCTAAATCAGTTATGCTAAGGGATCTAACATCATTTCAGCACCTGTAATTTGTCATTATTATTAAGCCATGAAGTGAAAAGGTGAGCCAAATGGTATGTGCTTTCCAGTGGTTAAGTTTTTGTTGGAATGAGACACTGCGCCACCAGAGCTGCTAAAATATTTTTTAATGAATTCATAAAGAAAATCCAGACACTTAAAAATAACAAGGCCTACAACAGTGCATTTCAACAGAGTTTGCTGAAGGGGAATCAATATTTTTCCTTGAGACTTACTTCCTCTGATTCTCTCTTGCAGATACAGACATTAGAAAGTAAAGAGATCATTAGTTTCCTCTTAAACATTAATGAGTAAAAGGCAGATGTTTCAAATTTAAGGCCTATATTTGTGATAGAGCTGCTTCTCAAACAGGCAACTTTGTTTCATATGCTTCAGGGCATGTAGCAGCAGGAATTATTTTTCATATATTCCATAAGTAAGTAGAATGACAAACATGTACAGAAATTTTATCACCAAGTTAAAATGATCACAGCTGTGAATAAATTATTAAAATCACATAAAAATATTACAACTCCGAAGTTTTATTTTCCATTTAACCTCATGTAACAATGATGAATTACTCCTAAGAAATGCCAGGTAATACAGCTACTACTACTACTGCTACCGCTAAGAATAATAATCAACACTTTGCTTATAATAAGTATTTACTTTGCACCACATGCTATGCTGTGAAGCATCCAATCCTCATGATACCTTCATGAAGAATGTATTATTATGATTATGATTATGATTATTACTATTCCCCATCTGGGACGTAAAATAATTGAGGTATAGAGAGTTTAAATTGTTGCCAAGGTCATCTAGCTAGTAAATAGTACGGTTGACTGAAACTAACACAACATTGTTAATCAACTATACTCCAATATAAAACAAAAAGTTAAAAAAATAGTATGGTTGAATTTCATAAACAAGTTTGTCAGGGTTGAGATTCACAAATAAGCATGTTATATTCTGAAGACTAAGTTCTTGAACACTATGATATTCTGTATAACAGAGAAAAAAGGAAAATACCTAGAAATACTAAACATTCTGTAGCTTCTCCCCTATCCTTTTGTGCTTGGTGCACAAAGTATAAAAAGGCACTGTGGCAATTTGGAATTAAGAAGAAGTGAGCCTCTACTCTTTCAGAAATTAGAATCGGCTGTGTAAGAGCCAATTGCTAAGACTTTTTCAAGTTACACAATCTTATTGGAATAGTCACATAAAAAGTAATTAGAATGGATCAATCCTATTAGAGTCTATCTGAAAAAGGTTTCTAGATATAAAGTTCAGAGGTTCATATTTACTTACACACACACACACACACACACATGCACACACACACACACACACATTACCCTTTCTTGCAGTTCCTTGAGTTAGTATACCATAATTTCAAATAACCAACACTTTCTACATTCTTGGTTTCCAGTTAAGGAAAAACAGAAAAAAACAATTCAAAAAAATTGCCTTGGAGAAGTGAAAATCAAATCACTTCTAAACACATATAACAGTAGGGAAGGTGACTGTCATGGGGGAAACAGTCCTGGGGTGAGTATGGGAAAGAAACTTTGCTAATGGCTAACTGCCTTAAAGGCTAATTATTCATGTAGAATTACAGAGACAAAGCTGAAAGGATCCCTGAGGAAGTCTGAATCCCTCCCTCCCACCTCCATGGTACCAGGGAGGCTTTATCCAAACAATTCTAGATAAATGGGTCTCTTCTTTGTTTTAAGGAAATCTCCAGGGTCTCAGATTTTGAAATTGCCCTCACTTGCACATTCCATATGTTTTCTCCAACTTTCATAAATCTCTCTTTTTATTAAGTAAATCTAACTTTCCCATATGAGTACTGGGTTTGGAGGAGAAATATTATACAAGCTTTCTCTGTTTCCCCAAAGTTCCAACATAACCATAGGAAAATACTTGTAATCTTGCAGTATCTAGAGGTCAAGGGATTCCTTGACCACCATTTTTCCCTACACGTATCAACTCTCAAACAAAAACACTCACAGACACACAGAGGTCTTCCCTGATGAGCTTTTACCTTAACATAAATTCTGGAATCACTTCATTCAGAACCAATCCTACTCTGTTTCCAAAGTGTGATCTTTGGAACGCAGAGCGCATTTTTCATATTCACTAGTGGTACTTATTCAATATACATATTCCAAGGTTCCTTTCCAAGGTTACTGAATCAGAAATTGCATGGATTGAGCCCTTGAACCTGTAATTTTTAACAAGCTCATTTAGCTTTTCTTATATCAATTAAACATGGAGACATACTGAGTTAGCTTAACATCAGATACCACCCAGCTCTTGTCTAGAAAGGCTTCTACTTTCTTTCTGGTAGGAAATTCTAAAGTGCTTAGACACCTCAGTTTCTCTGACAAACAAAGATTACTGTGGTGATCGTTTCACAGTATGTGCAAGTCAAGTCATTATGCTGTACACCTTACACTTTTGCTGTCTGTCAATTATATCTCAATAAAACTGGGAAAAAATTAAATTTTGAAAAAGGCAAACTGCATGATTGCCTAAATGTGCTGTCCAGAGAGAGTTCTGAGGCCCAGGGAGGGGAAACCCATATCCTTGAGTAGAGGAGACAGAATTAAGAATTAGGAAAGGCTAACACAGCTAGAATTCATAAGGCAGAGTACCAGTGAGTGGTCTGGGGATCCTCAGAGGATTTCACCTGAGTCTTCAGCAGTGTACTGACAGACACATCCTTGTGAAGAAACTACCTGAGCCAGGAGAAGAACCACTAGCAAGAAGCAGGATGAGTCATTCTCAGAGCTCACAGAAAGGAAAAAGAGCTCATGGATCCACCAGCCGGGATGAAGAATCCTCATAACAGATGGGGCATCAGGACAGAATCCTTAGAAGAATATTCCTTAGCAATGGGGCAAACTCATTCCTATACTAAAGGCCAGTCTCTGGTCTCCCCTAACGAATATTAAAACCAAGCCTAAAAAGGGTCAAACTGTTTTCAAGCAACTTAACTGTGTGGCAGAACAAAGTTCAAACTTTTTTATAGGAATACAAAAAAATCCAGCACATAAAAATGTAAAATTTACATTGTCTGGCATATAATTTTTTTTTTAAAATGCCAGGTATGCAAAGGAGCAGATGGCTATGACCCCTCATGAGACTTAGAAATCACACAGATGATAAACCTAATAAACAAGTATATTAAAACAGCTACTATAAACATATTATGTCACTAAATTCAACAACTTAGATGAAATGGACAAATTCCTCAAAGAACAAGCTATCAAAACTCACTCAAGAAGCTCTGAATGATAAAAACACTCAGAACACTAGAAATGGGAAACCTCCTAAATGTGATAGAAGGAGTCTACAAAAGCTATAGAGTTTATATCATACATGAGGATAAAAAATAGAATGATTTCTCCCCATGATTAGTAATGAAGCAATAACATCTGTGCTCACCATTTGTTTAACATTTTAGTGGAAGTTCTGGGGAGTTCAATAAGGCAAGAAAAGAAATAAAAGGCACACAGATTGGAAAAATGTAAAAAAAAAAAAAAAAAAAAGTGAGTTTAGTGAGCTTGCAGAATACAAGGTCAACTGACAAAAATCAATTATATTTCTATACTAGGAATGAACAATCAGAAATTGAACTTTAAAAAGAAACACCATTTATAATAGCATCACAAAAATGAAATACTTAGGGGGTAAATTTGACAGAATATTTGCAAGACCTGTAAGCTGAAAACTATAAAACATTAGTGAGAAAAAAAAGTTAAATAAGCTAAATAAATGGAGAATATACCATGTTCATAAATGAGAAAAATCAGTATTACTAAAATAGCAATTCTCTCCAAAGTGATGTTCAGATTCTATTCAATCTCAATCGAAATCCCAGCAGACGTTTTGTGTGCATGGAAATTGACAAGCTGATTCTAAAATCTATGTGAAGACGCAAAAGGTCTACAGAATCCCTCTCCAGTAAAACATAAGAACAAAGTAGGACAACATAACACTACCTTATTTCAAAACCAGTAATAAACCTATAGAAATTCGGACTATCTGATATTGGCATAAACATTAACATATACATCAGTGAAACAGAACAGAGTCCAGAGATAGAGCTGCACATAGTTGTCAATTGATTTTCAAGAAAGCAACCACTCCAATAAAGATGTTAAAAAAAAAAAAAAAAGAAAACAATGGCATGGGGGGGATGGGTAAATGCTGGAAAGCCAAATTAAAAACAAATTATGAGTGAAAAAAAAAAAAAAAAGGGAAAGCAACCAGACAATTCAATGGGGAAGAGATGATCTTTTCAACAAATTGTGCTGGAACAATCAGACAGCCTTAAGCAAAGCCATGAACCTTGATCCTTTCCTCACACTGTATAATATACTTAAGTCAAAGTTGATCACAGACTTATGAAGTTAGAAAACTTTTGGAAGAAATATAGAAGAAAATCTTAATGACAGCAGGTTTGGTTAAAATTTCTTTAATTGGACGCAAAAGCACAAACTTTAAAATTTTTTAAATGTTAAATTGGACTTCATCAAACTTGAAAACGTTTGCACTTTAAAAGATACTATTATAAGAACGAAAAAGCAAGCCACAGACTGGTAGAAAACATTTGCAAACACATATCTGACAAAGAACTAGTGTCGAGGATGCATAAAGAACTCTTAAAGCTTAGTAAAAAGAAGAAAGACAACCCCCAAAAATGTCTAGAGTTTGAACCGACACTCCACTAAAGAAGATATACAGATGGTAAATGAGCATTTGAAAATGTGATATAAATGCAAATTAAAACCAAAATGAGATGCTACTATATACTGAGTAGACTGGTTAAAATTAAACAGACTAATTACACAAAGTATTGGTGAGAATGTAGGAAAAATTGGACTCCTTTACATTGCTATGCAAATGAAAAATTGCACAACCACTTTGGAAAATGATTTGACAGTTCTTAAAAATTTAAAGATATGCCTATCATATGACCAAGCCATTCCACTCCTAGGTATTTATGCAAGAGAAAAGAAAGCATATGTCCATACATTAAATTTGTACATAAATATTCACATCTTTACTTGTAATGATCAAAAATTGGAAAGAAGCCAAATGTCTATACAATGAATGAATAAGCCAACTGTAGTATATCTCCACACAATGGAATACTACCTTGAAATAAAAAAAGCACGAGCTACTGATACACTCAACAACTTGGATAGATGAATCTCAAAACAGGTATGCTGAGTAAAAGAAGCAAGAAAAAAAAGCACACACATAAAAAACATTTATATAAGCATGCATATGTGAGTATTTATATAAAACTCCATAAAATGCAAACTAATCTACAGTGACAGAAAGCAGATCAGTTGAGAAGAGGGGTGAAGGGTGAATATAGGTAGTTAGGTTACGATTGAGCACAAAGAAGCATAAGGTAAGTTTGGGGGTGATATATTCATTATCATGACTGGCAATGGTTTCACAGGTATGTAGATATGTGAAAACTCATCAAATGTGAAAATTAAACTGGAAAGTTATATACAATATTATTTATATACTAAATCAAACAAGGTTAGAGTTGATGATAAATTTGCCATTTTTGTTTATCTTTTTCCCCAATGGAATCAAAATGCTGTTCTTATGACTAATACCATGTTCCCATATTATAACTGTCAGTGTACAGTACACATTATGTAAGTCACTATACAGGAAGAATAAAAAGAAAGGGGTCCATTCAACAGATACTGGATGGAAAAAAAATCTATAGAATTTTTTTTTTTTTTTAGAATTTTAATCTGACTATATGGAGAGGATGAGAGACAGAAAATATATTTTGAGCCTGAGTTTCTGGTAGAATGGTGATGCTAAAAATGAAAATAGGAACTTTGGGGAGCTATATTTAAAAGAAAGTTGAGTTTGGATTTGAAACATAAGTCTTCAGAGTCAGCACAACTTGTCTGAAAGTGGTTGGAAATATAGACTTTAGTAGGGGCAGCTACCCCCATTCCTGCCTCTCCATGTATAGTCTTCATGCTATTTAGAGCAGTGCTGTCCAACAGAACTTTCTGTGGTGATGGGAATTTTCTATATCTATATTGACCAATATGGTCAGTATTGCATGTGTCTGTTGGGCACTTGAAATGTGGTTGGCTAATAAATAAATTAACTTTAATTCAAATTAGTTTAAATTTTAACATCCACATGTGGCTAGTGGCTACCGTACTGGACTTCACAGGTTTAGAGAATCATTACCCATTCAACATCCCAACCAAGAAACTCCAGATAAACCTATCTCCTTCATTTCTTATTTTTCATTCATTCATTTACTGAATAGACATTGCTTATTTTCTCTGTCTTGTTTATTACTGTATCCCCACCATTTAGCACAAACAAGGTCCCTGTCCTCATGAAGTTTATGTTCCATTGAGTCCCATTAATCACCAAATCCTTATTACAGCCTCAATTGCACTTCATTCAACTTTATCCACTTCATCTCTGCTATTTTCAATACAGCCTCAAGATCATTAAATTCATCCAAAAGGATGAAATAATTCAAACATTTTGTTTTAGTTTTTGTTGTTGCTGTTTGTTTTTGGTTCTGTGAAAACAAAATCAAAGTTGCTTTATAACCAGTTATTTTGGTGTCAAATTAAGATACTCTAAAATGTTAAAATTATGAGCTTCTCAACTAGAAGGAATTAAATGTTCAAGGTATCGTTTCATATGATACCCCCATGTGTTTTTTTCCACTGCCAAAGATCTGCTGACAATAAATAATGGTTGAAATACACAGCAAACTTTGATTCAGGCATCTTATTGTTCATGCTGACGTATGTCTATACATTAACTATGTCTGTATTTATGTATATCTATGTAATGCCATAGATTATGTATTTTTATCCAGGTTAAAAATCATCTTACAAAAAGAGAAAAACTAATTTGAAGTGGCCCTAATCTTCAAAGAGTCAGTGAAATTGTTCACTATATCTGAAGCTCTAAGCAATAACATACATGACATATGTAGTAGTTTTTCCTATGCAAAACACACAGCACAGCTTCTAAATGGTTTTTCATTAGAAATTTTCTTTAGATAATTTGATAATAAAGCCTTGGTATTCAGACTGAAACTTTTAATTAGCAAAGCATGGTTTCGAGTCGTGGAGGGGAGAAGAAAAACTTGTCAAAGATTCTATCTTGTGACTGCAAATCCATCCAGGGCTGTAAATTTGTCAGAGACACCCGCTGAACGATCCTGAGGGAAACCGAGTACGTTTATGAAGGAAACACGAACCTCATGCAAGTGTCAAAAGGATAGGAAATCAATGTCTGTGAAGTCTTTAGACTGTCAAAAAAACATGCTTTTGGCTGCTTTGGCTCTGCCTCTTTGGGACACCCAAAGGAATTATTAGAGCCTTGGAACAGCAAGCTTCATTACCATAGATGTAATAAAGCTTATTTTCTGCAGACTTTTTGGTTATCACTATTTGAAAGTGGTGAAATGCTGATATCCCCAATACTCTCATGAAACATAGGGTAACTAAATCTAATTTCTGAGTCTAAAATTGCTAACTTCCTAGCAGAGTCAACAAGAATGACACGAATGACTTTACTTTTACCCTCATAATGAAAAATGACTTGTTATATCAAAAGCTTGTTATAGTTTAAAGAACACCACCATTGAAGCAGAATCAAAATTATGTATCCTGATGGGTCACAAACAAAAAGTACCACAACGTTCTGTAGCTGTGAATTAGCTCAACATATGGCTACGTGTATAGTACATTAACCAGCATTTGGCTGTGCCTTTTGTAACACAGAGAACAAAGTAAGAAAGAATACCAGTCATCTAGAAGGAATATGGGAACCTCAGGAAACGTTCAGAGGGAAGGGCTCTCGACGCCCATCTGCAGACATCAAGCCTCAGGTTCAGTCTCACACAGGCAGGCGTTAAAGTTGCTTTATCATCATCTATCCCAAATCCTGGACACAGAGGAAAGGCACCAAGCAATCTGCCTTTCCAGCCTCAAAGGGATTCTATTGCTCTATCACCAGGGTGCTTTAATTTCCATCATGAACAAATGGTGCTTTGAAAAACTGCACATCCAATTTGTTTACTATTTTTATTAGTGTGGTTTTCTTCGTAACTAATATGGGAGCAGAAGAGGTAGTTGTTTGGATCTCAGAGCCTGTGAGTAAGGCAGCTGGTAACAAAAGGTGGCTCTATGCTGATAATTTGTTGTTGTTATTTCTGTAAAAATAGTTTCTCTCAATAGCAGTATCTGATAAACTTTTGGTCATAGTTTAATTCTCCCAAACTTGCCTGAATATAAGAATCTCCTAGAATGATTAGTAAATGCAGATCTCCTAGACCCTGGCCTAGGGATCCTGATCCAGTGAGGGGGTTCTTAGAATGTGAATTTTTAACACTTTTTGAGAAACACTGCCCTAAGTTATCATCCTGCTGCAACCAACTGCCAGAAAGTAGAGATTGGTGCCAATGACAGAAGTGGGGTCTGAGCAAGTCCATTAAATTCTGGTTACAACTAGTTCCTATCAGCTTCTTTACTAGTCTTGCAGAGATGTTTATAGACAGTTGCCCATCTATGCAAACTATTATATACAGGATGGATAAACAACAAGGTCCTATTGTATAGCACAGGGAACTCTGTTCAATATCCTGGGATAAACCATAATGGAAAAGAATATAAAAAAAGAATGCATATATATGTATAACTGAATCACTTTGCTGTACATCAGAAATTGATACACTGCAAATCAACTATACTTCAATAGAATTAAAAGAAAAAAAAAAAGCTGCCCATCTGACTTTTTACAAAATGAGGCAAAGGAAACTTTTTACCATTATCTGTTAAAGAAGTCTTTCATGTTTAGCACTGGATTACACACTACGACAGCTTCAAAAATAGCTTGTTCATCTTCTAAACACTCAAAAATTGATGTGGTTTAAGGTTTCCAAGAACCAGACTCTGCGATGGAGATTTGTATGTCATAAGTTTATTGGGGACATTTTGGTATCAACACCTTTTTTTTTTTTTCCCCTTAATTTATTTATTTTTTATTTATTTATTTTTGGCTGTGTTGGGTCTTCGTTTCTGTGCAAGGGCTTTCTCCAGTTGCGGCGAGCGGGGGCCAGTCTTCACCACGGTGCGCGGGCCTCTCACTGTCGCGGCCTCTCTCTTGTTGCGGAGCACAGGCTCCAGACGCGCAGGCTCAGCAGTTGTGGCTCACGGGCCTAGTTGCTCCGCGGCATGTGGGATCTTCCCAGACCAGCGCTCGAACCCGTGTCCCCTGCATTGGCAGGCAGATTGTCAACCACCGTGCCACCAGGGAAGCCCTCAACACCTTTAAAGGAGTGAAAGAAGCAAGAGTGGTAGAGGGAACGTGTTGACCAGAAATGCATTGCAACAAAGGCATCAGCAGACCCCAAGGAAAGCTCCGGAGCTAGGAAGGCCCTTCAGAGTTATTCCAAACAGGACAAGATGACCAGGTCTTTATACTGCTCCACTGATGTTCTATTGGATGTGAGCTGCCGTTGGGCTATGACCCTGAGTTATCTCCTGAGAGCAATTCGCTGGAAGAACTTAGCAGAATCCATTGGCAGTCAACATCAACCGGGGAAATGAGTTGGTCTGGAAGGTCCTGAAGGCAAAATCAGGGACAAAGACCACAGTATCCACTACAAAGACCAGCTACTAATTCCAATCTTGCTTACTTACCTTTGTTCATGTCTGGTTGTTCCACATTTCAATAAGAAAACAAATAGACTGGGGCTTATCATCACCTTTGAAAAAAGTAAGGAGCTCTAAACATTTTAAGGCTGGTGATTTAGCAGAGAGTTTATGCACATTTTCAATGTACAATAAAGGCAGAGTGGGAGAGTCAACATACTTTAGCACTAAGACGTCAGGTTTCATTAGAGTTAGTTCTTCCAGGAAAGCAAAGGGAAATAAAACAGAGAAACACTAACAAAGACTCATGTTTCCAGCCTTTTAAATACACTGGCCATACACTGGTAGTTTATACTGAAAAAAAGGAAATGTGCATTTTACACATTTCAGTGAATCAACATTCTCATCCACTAAGACCTCTCATCAATCATTTAGTGGTCAGACAACCCTGCAAACAAGGAGTGCATCCAAGCTCACTTCTGGATTTATTATGAATTTCAGGTGTTGTGTGATAGCCTTGCACAGTGAACACTTTCACAGGGTACTGGGCAACATGCGGCACCAATCCACTACTAAATGGTCTGGTTCTCAAAGTTTCAACTATGGATAATCACACTTAAGTCAAGTGTCAACAGAGGTCTTATTTAACCATGAAAATCCAGACAGTGCAACCTATGCTCTGGCACTGCCTATAGACTAGTGTTCTCTGGGGCTGGGTTTTCTGCTGTCCTTACTGAAGTGGAAGACCTTTAGAAGTAAACTAGCAATTGTGGTTTGGGAGCTGCATAAAGTCTCATACATGCACATTCAATTTGAGAGCAGGCAACATGATGAACTTAGAATATGAATCATCATTGTTTTGATAAATGGTAGATGTTTGATGAGCCAGAAAATCCTAGAACCCAAATCTAAGCCAACATGCCCTCCAAAGAGAACAAAGGTTACTTGACCTTGCTGCTTATTAACTCATACTGATCACAAATATAATTCTAGACCTTGGTATTTTTGTTTTAATTGGGATTTGCTACATTCTCTTTATCCTTTTTTATAGGAGTTTTATTTTTATGTATTTTTTATTGAAGTATAGTTGATTTATAATGTTGGGTTAGTTTCATGTGTACAGCAAAGTGACTCACTTATAAACACACACACACACACACCCCCCACACGTTCTTTTTCAGATTCTTTTCCATTATAGATTATTACAAGGTATTAAGAATAGTTCCCTGTGCTATACAGTAGGTCCTTATTGGTTATCTCTTTCATATATAGTAGTGTGTATCTGTTAATCCCGAACTCCTATTTTATCCTCCCCCACCTTTCCTTTTTGGTAACCATAAGTTTGTTTTCTATGTCTGTGGGTCTATTTCTGTTCTGTATATAAGTTCATTTGTCTCCTTTTTTTAGATTCCACATATAAGTGACATCATATGATATTTGTCTTTCTTTGACTGGCTTATTTTACTTAGTATGATATTCTCTAGGTCCATCCATGTTGCTACACATAGCATTATTTCATTCTTTTTATGGCTGAGTAATATTGCACTGTATATATATATACCACATCTTCTTTATCCATTCATCTGTTGATAGATATTTAGGTTGCTTCCATGTCTTGGCCATTATAAATAGTGCTGCAATGAACACTGGAGTGCATGTATCTTTTCGAATTATGGTTTTCTCCAGATATATGCCCAGGAGTGAAATTGCTGGGTCATATGATAGTTCTATTTTTAGTTTTTTGAGGAACCTCCATACTGTTCTCCACAGTGGCTGTACCAATTTACATTCCCACCAACAGTGTAGGAGGGTTTCTTTTTCTCCACACCCTCTCCAGCATTTATTATTTGTAGACTTTTTGATGATGGCCATTCTGACCGGTGTGAGGTGATACCTCATTGTAGTTTTGATTTGCATTTCTCTAATGATTAGTGATGCTGATCATCTTTTCATGTGCCTTTTGGCCATCTGGATGTCTTCTCTAGAGTGGGAAAGAAGGGAGGGAATGTTTCAGAATCAGTCTTCTGTCATTCATGTAGAATTTGCTCCTCTTCATGCTCCTCTTTCCTCCAGGCCAACACATTTGTTTCTGACAACTAGCCTTTCTGTTGACTATTCTCACTTGATCTGGCATTAATGCAGGATGAAGGAAGAGAAGACTACAGCCTATTCACTGTCCCAGAGCTGTATTTCTTTACTACTTCTGCAATGGCATATGTTACAAGTGGTTTCACCAACTTTAAAAAGTAGTTGCAATGAACAGGAATTACAGCTGAGGCTAAATTTCCCTTGCTATGTTATAAATAAAATTTTTCTATAGAATAGGGAAAATGTAACCAAGAAGTCACACATTTTACAGGGATTTAGCCCTGTTTCCAACCCTGCATACCCATTCATAGGGTCTGAGCATTCCTCTGAAAAAAATCATGTCTAAACTCTGCTGTGGGTCTCTGTGACCACCTTTCAAAAGTTTCACCCCTTATGGACATGAATTGGTTTTCTTCCAGTATCCACTTTTTTTTCCTCCATAGAACTATTTTTTACCAAGGTTAAGCTATTTGACTGGAACAAAAACCAAGAGTAATTTTTGTATCAGAATTGGAGTCAGGAAGGAAGGTCAAAGTAGAGAAGAAAAAATCTGTTGGCCTTTGGTCTTCTAAGGTGTTAAAAGAGCTGAGGCATGTAGAGGGGCCTGGCATTCCAAATCTAGTACAGGCCAGATCCCCTCAGAATGAGCTGCAGATGCATTTTCCTAGTCTTCCTAGGAAATATGAACTAAAGTATCCACATATATGATGGGGTACATGCCTACACATACATCTGATAAGGAAGCATATTAAGAAAAAATGTAATTTTTTCTAATTACTCTATAATTTGCAAGGCATTTTCACAGTGGACTTAGGACTTCACACTATTTGGTGCACTTTTCAAGCCACAGCTCTATTTCCCTGCTCCTTTTCAGAAGAAAACTCATTAAGTTGCTGTATGTATGTGCTATTTCCACCTCTTCGCCTTTTATTCTTCCCTCAAACAACTGCAATCAAACTTATATCAACATCACTCCACTAAAAGAGCTCTTACTGTGGTCAAGAATAAGTTTCATGTTGCCAGATCCAGTGGCCAAAGCTCTGTCTTCATCTTACTCGATCTCTCAGAAGGACTTGGTACAGCTGAATGGTCTCTCTAATGTCTAGCACGCCTGGTTTTCTCTTTCATCCACAGTTGTCTTTACTTACTTCTCTTCCTCCTTCCTCAACCTAAATGTTGTCCTCAGTTTTTAAATTTTCTCTATACCTTCTTTCACTAGGTGATTTTATACTGTCCTCTGGCTTAAATACCATCTACGTACTATGACGTCCACATTCCTGTTCCCAGGACTGAGCTGTACGTCCTCTGTGCAATCAACATCAATACCTGGATGTACAATATGCATCCAGTAAGCTTCTTACTTTACTTGACCCAAAATTATGATTTTTCCCTCCAAATATGCCTTTTCCTCCATCATTCCCATCAATAGCACACAGCACCATCCATCCAATTTGATCAAGTTAAAGATCTGCATGTTAACCTCCATTCTTTTCTTACTCTCTAACTCACGTCAAATCCATCATCCATCGTGTTTCCTTAAGTTCAAAATACAGCCCTAACTCAGTTCACCAGATCTAGGACTTGATTTCTCAAGATCCTCTCTTACCTGCACCACAAGCAAAAGCTTCCACCTTAACTCCTGTTCTCACGCTTACCAAAAGTCTTTTCTCCACAAAAAGCCCAAATTGTACTTTAAGAACATGAATCAGATGGGGTCCAAAAGCTTCCATACTACACAGAATAAAATCTAAATGCCCTACCTACAGTGGTCACTAAGACCACACATGGCCAATCTCATTTATTTTCACCCCTCTCCTGCCTTACTCTGCATCAGGCAAGACTGTTTTCTGGCTCTTTCTCAAACATGCCAATATGTCTGTTCAGACTTCAGGTCTTCTGAACTTTCTGTGCATTCAGCCTGGAACATTCTTCCTAGATCTTCACATGACTGGTTCCCTCAATAAATCAAGTCTGAGTTCAAACAGCCCTTTGTCAGAGAGTCTTTCTTCCTTTGTCATCCTACCTAGGTAGTCATCCATCCCCGCCATAACTCCCAGTCACCTTACTGCACCTTATTATCATAGCACTTAGAGTATCTGAAATTACCTTCTTTATTTTTTTATAAGACTTATTAAGGCAAGGTCCCTGTGGGTAATGTGTAAACCCAGAACACAGATCAGGGCCTGGCATGGAATAGACACTCAATACATATTTGTTGAATGAAAGAATCAATTTCCTTCTTTGTTTTCTCCCTTTTTTGTCTTTATCACTTCTTTGTATTTCTCCCTTTTAAATTGTGTCCTTTCACTGGTAACAAGAATCAGGCTTTTAGTTAAGCCATGTTTCTTTTGAAATCTCTATTCCAAGTTACATAAAGATCTGACCCCCCCCTTCGAAATCACCCACTGGTTGGATTTATTATTGGATAAGCCGCCTTGTCTAACAAGCAACGGGGAGGGTCATACTGATTCTTCTACTCACAGAGCTATGTTATGATCCGTTATGGTGGGGAACATATAGGTACTATAATAAATAGTTATGTTATTTGGAGAAAAAAGTTTTAAGCATGACTCACTTTCGCTAGAGTCCATCCTTGATGACTCAATCATATCTTGCCCACTGAATATGCTTTCTATGTTTAATATTCTGCTGTTCAATTAAAACTAAATTACTATGAATTTAGTAGCCGCCCCTACATTCTCCTGTATATTATTGTAAAAATCCAATTTAATTCCAAAATCTAATTTTATTCTGAAATACCAAAGTTATTTTGTAAGTTTATAAAAACTTTGTTGGCAAAACGTGGCCTAAACAGATATAAAGTTATTTATAGTCTTATGTATTTTACTTCATGTGAATATTCATATGTTAACTACCTACAGAATTATTGAGGTGTTTGATTATAGGGTATGGTCTCAGAACCCGGTGAGTGTGTGATGTAATATTCAGGAAAGGCACCCTATTATCTTTGTAAAATTTAAAACCTTCTGTTTCAAATGGGGGATGTCTCTTGCACACACTGTCAGTTCTGAGGGGGTAGGCAGAGCATCATCTCTAGGTTTGAGTTGCCTGTTTTCAAGATAAAATCCTCCAGTTTCACATAATCCATTCTTAACAATCCTTTCTTTCAACATACTACTACACTGAACGCTACAGAGGAATGCCTAGCTAAGCTTTTGCTTAATAATTTAATTATTAACCACCACCACCACCACCACTGTAGGGCTATTAATTGGCCAATTTCAATACTATTGTGTCTCAGGGAATAGGGAGGTCTGAGGAGAGGGAGAGAGACGGGTGAACAGCAGGTCAGTGGAGCAGTCATAACACTCATAATATTTATCAATTAAGTTTGCCATCTTATATGCGAGTGGTTCATGGCACCCCAAAACAATTACAATAGTAACATTAAAGACCACTGATCACAGATCACCAAAACAAATATAATAATAATGAGAAAGTTTGAAACATTGTGAGAACTACTAAATTATAACACAGAGACAGGAAGTGGGCAAATACTGTTGGAGAAATGACACTGATAGACTCCCACGAGGCAGGGTTGCCACAATTCATAAAAAAAAATGCACTATCTGCAAAGCACAATAAAGTGAAGTACAACAAAACAACTTATGCCTGTAGTCGTATCTTTTTCACTTATTGTGACTATTCATCTGTTTAGCTGCAAAATTATTAAGGTGTTTGATTATGGGTACAGTCTCATTTAACTGCCGCCACACAGCTAGTTCACTTAACGGAGAGCAAAATTGTTACTATTCTTTTCTGTTTTTTTTCCCAGAGATGTATGCATTTAGAAGCAAATATGAAGAAGTATTTTTTACACAAATGTAGCACACTGGAAATACTAGATACACACATATTTCTGCAACTTGTTTTTTCTCATTTAATATCTCATAGATATCAATTTATATCAATAAAAAATGGTCTGCCTAATTCTTTTCCAAATGGTATTTTGCTATATGAATCTCATAATTTCTTTAGCTAACCTCCTATTTATACATATTTCAATTATTTCCAATATTTTGTTATCGTAAATTATATACCAGTGTTCATATGTCCAGGCATAGCTGTCAAATAAATACTTACTTTTAAAAAACTAGTAAAATGGACAAAGGGGGCTTCCCTGGTGGCGCAGTGGTTAAGAATCCGCCTGCCAATGCAGGGGATACGGGTTCGAGCCCTAGTCTGGGAAGATCTCACATGCCGTGGAGCAACAAAGCCTGCGAGAGCCACAACTACTGAGCCTGTGCTCTAGAGCCTGCGAGCTACAACTACTGAAGCCTGCACGCCTAGAGCCCGTGCTCCGCAACAAGAGAAGCCACCGCAATGAGAAGCACAAGCAACGCAACAAAGAGTAGCCCCCGCTCGCCGCAACTAGAGAAAACCTTCGTGCAGCAGTGAAGACCCAATGCAGCCAAAAATTAAATAAATGAATAAATTTTTTTAAAATGGACAAAGGATATGAACATATAATGCAATAAAGGAAAATCCAAATACCTCTTTTTTTAATGAATATTAGGGAAATTAAACCTTTGTCTCTGACATGTTTTACAAATACATATTTCCCAATTTACTACTTGACTTTTCACTTTTTTAATGGTATTTTTCTAAGAATTTGTTAAAATTTTTATGTAACCAAATGGTTGGCTTTTTTATGCTTTTTAAAATTTTACAGAATTTATATGATATTTCCACTCTAAGATAATTGCTAT
Source organism: Eubalaena glacialis (assembly GCF_028564815.1). Classification (NCBI taxonomy): domain Eukaryota; kingdom Metazoa; phylum Chordata; class Mammalia; order Artiodactyla; family Balaenidae; genus Eubalaena; species Eubalaena glacialis. The sequence goes on along the minus strand of NC_083734.1, from coordinate 59,502,986 downwards.
AGTGCTCCTATGTTATTTCCTATGCTGATATATATGTATTTATATTCAGATTTTGATCTCTCTGGATATATTTGGCGGTAAAGTGCCTGGTCTGATCCCTTTATTGCCACCACCCTCACTCCACCCCTCACCAATGGCTACCCAGTATTCCTGATACCATTTATTGAGTAAACCTTTTTTTTTCCTCCAGTTTTTTCAGTTTTCTTTTCATTACACAAAGTACTTCAGAGTACAGAATGGTAACCAGCAAACAAAATTTTATTTATTTTCTTTTTCATACTGACCAACCCACAGTACCATTTCTGTTAAGGCTGGCAACTTTTCTGCTCTGCTCTCGGTCTGGGGATTCATATTAGGTTTCATGATGTAATGAGAGGGGCAAGGTCTGTGTCCTTACTCATTTGCATTTGAGACAACTTGACATTTGAGTACAGGCCAAGTGGTTTTTCTTTCTTCTGCTTCCTGGTACCTATTTTGGAATCTCAAATATAGAAGACAGCTGAAGTGGTAAAATAAATTTTGTTAGGAAGTTATTCTTCCTTTTCATTGCAGTTTAAAAAAAAACACATTTGACTATCAGGGTGTCTATAATGAGAGCTAATAAACATTTTTATTATATATAGCATATTTTACAAAATGAGTTGTGTTTCAGTCTTTACCCAGACATATTGAATTATTTGATCAAAACGTTCTTTGTTGACAAATTCTACCAGAAATTTATTCATTCGTTTAATAAAATTCTTGAGTATTTTTATGTGCAATTTATTCTTCTAAGGGCTGTGAAGGACTCATAAATGAAGAAGACAAGTTCCTGTCCCATCACCATTCTTCCTGGCAGGGTTTATACAGATGAGACAGTAGCAGAGAATTTTCCTTGCGGCAGCAGGAGATACTTGTAACACAGGGGAGAATGTAATAAGCATTGCCAGGAAGATTCAAAGAACATCTCTGGCATGCAGATCGTGAGAGATGGGATGATACGACAGGTTCTTTCTCAATGAATTTCTCTTTAAAAGACTTCAGGGGATTATGTGTGAAAGGTCATCCTTCAAATAGCCAGGCAGATTTTACCAAATGTCTGATTATTAAAGGGAATATATACAATAGAAGACCAGAGAGCTGTAAATCCTACGGTGAAGATGTTCTTCTTTATCCAGATCAATTCTTCGATGACTTAGTCCAGATATCATTTACCCATTATATTTGAAACATCAATTTGTAATGAAATTGCAAAAGGTACTTTGAAAGACAGTAAATTTAATATCACATACCACACACCGTTTTCAGGAATACTTTACAGTGCCTTAAAACTTGTATCAGGTGATATGTGTGGAACTACCCAGTGTTTGATGTCTCTTTTATTTCTTGCTCGCTAACACATCCTGATTTTAGTCTGAACGGCAAGTGTCCAAAGCCAGGCATTTTGGTCTAAGCCAGTTCTTTAGTCTTGTTTCTATTTACTACCTCCCTTTTAGCTGGGGTGGCCATGTGGCCCAGTGTAGTCAATGACACATAAGGGCACTAGTGGAAGGGCACTTATGAGAAAGCTTGTGATGAACTAATAAACGGGGTTGACCAACTTGCCCTCGTTCTCTTCACCTATATCTCAGAGCCATGTTACGACCAAGAGGCAAAATGAAGGATGTTTAATATAGTAGAGCAGAGACATCATGTAGGAGTTTGGCAATTTTCATTGAACCAATGGATCAGCCCCATCTTCTTGCTAGGTGAGAAGAACAAAGCCGCTCTTGGTAGGGTATGCTGTTAATTGCCGCCAAACACATTTCCACAGATAGAGTGTGCTGGGTTGTTGAGAAGAAAAGTCTTCCACTAAAGTCTTCCCTCTGTGCCGATCCTTCAGAAATTTTATGGAGGACAATCTATAAACAAGGGCTTATTGAGTTCTAAGCAGATAGACATGCAGAAGGTCCCCTACATGTATGGTAAGACATCATACACTAAAGAAATGAGAGCAGTTGTTCATGATAAATTCAAAGCAGTAACAAAAAATTTTCTTTCAATAATCTCTGTGAATTCTAAAATTTCCCAGAACCTTAAAACTAAGAGGTTGGTCTTAAGGTCCCATATCTTCACTTAGAAACACTAAAATCTATCTATTGAACATAAAAGTAGCAATGCATGGCCATGTTTGATTGTATACAGCTAATAGAGGTAATCTCACGAAGAGAAGGCTTTGCTTCTCATTAGAAAAGTAGAACTGTTGGCTGGTAAATGTTTGGTCAGCCAGCCTTCTAACCCATGAATTAAAAGCAATTACTGGGCTTCCCTGGTGGCGCAGTGGTTGAGAATCTGCCTGCCAATGCAGGGGACACGGGTTCGAGCCCTGGTCTGGGAAGATCCCACATGCCGTGGAGCAGCTGGGCCCGTGAGCCACAACTACTGAGCCTGCGCGTCTGGAGCTTGCGCTCTACAACAAGAGAGGCCGCGATAGTGAGAGGCCCGTGCACCGCGATGAAGAGTGGCCCCCGCTTGCCGCAACTGGAGAAAGCCCTTGCACAGAAACGAAGACCCAACGCAGCCAAAAATAAATAAATAAAATAAATTTTAAAATATAAAAAATAAAAGCAATTACTTTTCAAGTTTCAAACTTTTTTCTTGCTCTACAGGCTTTGCCTTCAAGTTATTTTCATCTTAAATAGAGTTTTGGGGCCCTGAGCAGATATTTTGATACCCTGATAATTTGTGGTCTTGCTAAAGACTAACTCTTTGCACAGCCTCCCTGACTTGATTTGTTATTTCAAAGTTCCAATTATTTCACACCGTGCTTTGAGACTTTTTCTAATTGGGTTGTATTTTCCCAATTGAAATTAGAACTGGTCCAACTCTCGCCTTAAAATCTGAGCCCCCTTCTAAAGATTAAAATTCTACAATGTTTTTTAATAGCTGTTATTTTTACAATCTTCCTAATTTCATTTTGTGGGACAAACTAGGATCTTAAAATAGTGAGAAAATATTTTCTTACTCAATCCCTAAGCCCCATCTTTACTTACATAAATTTCCCATAAATAAACACTTTGGACAATATTTATAACTTTTAAATACTTAGCAGCCCTTTTGATAATTATCTATGAACCAGTAAATGAATTTTATGATTTCTGACTAAGATTCTTTTTAACTTCATTCTTTCCCCAGGTAGAAAAAGTCATATTACTGCCATGCAGCATATGTCCAAATAGCCATTCAAAACCAAATTAGTCTAAACCCAGATACCACTTTCTCATTAGAAGGAAAATAATAAGGAAAAGTTTAACTGTTCTTACAAGACCAGAGCAGCTAAATGTCATTCCAAGAATAAAAGATCTTGTTTTAGTCCCTTGTAGACTGAGAATAAATGTTTTGAGTTACTGGAACTTGATGGGTGTGATTTGCCATTATTTTCCATTACCTGAGAAATCTTAAAAAAATAAAATCACAGCTCATATGTTCCACTGCCTTCCCCTAAACTGCTAAGTGTTTACGCTGCTTTCTAAAATACTCCTTAATTTTCATGCACATACCTGTCCATTCATGTGGATGTTTGATGTTTGCTAGTGTTAACTGTTGCTGTATATGTCTAATCAATGAATCATGTTTCCAGAATTGAAAGTTGCTTGGTTTAATAAGTGATTTCACAACAGTTTATCACACTCCAATCAACAAATTTTCAGCTAAAGAAAATTCAAAAGCAGGTTCATAGTTTCAAGGGAATAGTCTCATGAGGAATAAAAGAATTGTTCTATTATATCTTATGTGAGCTCTCCCACCATTATCATTTATTATTATCATTGTTTTTTAAAAAAGTTAAAGTCTTCTTAGACTTTAACACCTCTCAGACAAGAAATATTTTAAGGGTCTTGGCCTACTAATACATTGTCTAGAAAACAAAGGCCAAAGATTCAACAAAATAAAAGATCAAGAGACCTCTGGCCATCCAAAATCAGTATCACAAAGTTTCAAACACTTTACTCTTACTAGAGTTTCATCTTCACTCAGTGCTTAGTTGTTCTTGTTAAAATACAAAGGTCCAAACAGCTTTGTTTTTAGGTTATATGACACATGGAAGGCTTATAACAATTAGAAAAGAGATAATTTCAAGAGAGGTTTGCCTTGAAAAAAACCAGGGTTAATACGCTAAAATAGAAAAATTACAAAAAAACTAAACAGAAACAAATGCCTGCCACAAATGTGAGCCACATACATATTGAAAAATTTTTAATAGCCTCATTCAAAATAGTTTAAAAAAAGAAAAGAAATAGGTGAAATTAATTTCAACAATATATTTTAGTTAGCCTAGTATATATAAAATTTTATAATTTCAACATAATCTAAAAATATTAATATGATATTTTACATTATTTTATGTATATTAAGTCTCTAAAACCTGTTGTGTATTCTATATTTACATCTCAGTTTGGACTAGCCACATTTCAAGAGCTCAATAGCCATTTGGGGCTAATAGCTACTGTATTGGACAGGACAATTCTAGATGCTGGGAATAAAGCAGCAAACAACAGAGACAAGGTCTCTGTTTTTCTGGAGTTTACATTCCACTTCAGGGAAGATTGAGAAAATTACAAAAATAACAAACAAGGAAAAAACCCACGTGATTTTAAATGTCTTGAAGAAACCAAAACGGTGAAAATGCGGAGGGGCGGAGCGCTCTGCAGATGTGACATTTAAACTGTGACCTGAAAGAGTGGGAAGCAGGCACCCTCTGATGGAAAGCACAGGGGCAAAACAGAGAGCTTTTACCACAAATCTAAGGCAGAAATGAGCCTGTCTGTTTAAGCAACAACAACAGAATGGTAACACAAGAGCTCAAGGAGGAGAGAGGGAGAATGGTATAAGAAACAGTGAGCCGGGTAAGCTGAGCCAGATCATTTAGGACTTTGGAAAGCAGGATGAAGAGCTCAGGGGTGGCCAAGGGAGGAGGGACCCTGGAAACATTCTAAGTGTGCAGTTGCAAACCCTACAGGGTTATGCCCTACACATAAGGGCAACAGGAAATGGTCTTCACAAAACTAAAACAAAGTCTCAGGTAGTCTCAATACCTAACTGCATAAAGGTGAACTTCCTAGATCAATTTTTTCTTACAATTAGACAATCAAATCTACGTTGGGAGAATTAATCTAGAGCCTCTACACTTTTTTATGTAAAATACCCAGCACTTAATCTCAAATCACCAAGAATACCAGCAAATAAGAGCAAACAGCCATAAGGAAAGGGAAGCGGAAAAAAAAAAAGGGGGATTTTGGTGATCCAGACTTTGAGTTGTCAGATTCCTGCTTTATAATAACTATGATTAGTATGTCCAAGAAAATAGATAGTAAGATGAAGAATTTCACTGGAGAACTGAAATATATGAAAAATGAACCAAATTCTCCTAGAATTACAGGGAGAGAAAAGGCAACAATAAATATATAATTCAATGGAAGGATTCAAAATCTGATGTGATAGAGCAGAAGCAGAGATTAGTAAAACAGAAAATAGATCAGCAAAAAAGAAAAAAAAAAAAAAAAAAGCCGAGATCGAAGAAGACAGAGAGGGAACAATCATCGACAGGAAGACACTGGAAATCACCAAAAAAGATACCCCACAACCAAAGACAAACGAGAAACCACAATGATACAGTAGGAATAAACACAGAACAGACACAGAACAGAATAAAGAAAAAAGAATGAAAAGAAATGAAGACAGCCTAACAGACCTCTGGGACAACATTAAATACACCAACATTCACATTATAGGGGTCCCAGAAGGAGAAGAGAGAGAGAACGGACCCAAGTAGGAAGGGTGCAATCACAAAAAAATCAACCCCATAACTGCTCGGTGGGTGACTCACAAACTGGAGGACAATTATACCACAGAAGTCCACCCACTGGAGTGAAGGTTCTGAGCCCCACGTCAGGCTTCCCAACCTGGGGGTCCAGCAACAGGAGGGGGAACTCCCAGATAATTAGACTTTGAAGGCTAGTGGGATTTGATTGCAGGACTTTGACAGAACTGGGGGAAACAGAGACTCCACTCTTGGAGAGCACACACAAAGTAGTGTGTGCATCAGGATCCAGGGGGAAGGAGCACTGATGCCATAGAAGACTGAACCAGACCTACAGCTAGTGTTGGAGGGTATCCTGCAGAAGCAGGGGGTGGCTGTAGCTCACCATGGGGACAAAGACGATGGCAGCAAAAGTTCTGGGAAGTATTCCTTGGCATGACCCCTCCCAGAGTCCACCCTTAGCCCTACCAAAGAGCCTGTAGCCTCCAGGGCTGGGTTGCCTGAGGCTAAATGACCAACAGGGAGGGAACCAGCCCCACCCATCAGCAGACAAGTGGATTAAAGTTTTACTGAGCTCTGCCCACCAGAGCAAAACCCAGCTCCACCCACCACCAGTGCCTTCCATCAGGAAGCCTGCACAAGCCTCTTAGATAGCCTCATCCACCAGAGGGCAGACAGCAGAAACAAGAACTACAATCCTGCAGCCTGTGGAAGGAAAACCACACTCACAGAAAGATAGACAAAATGAAAAGGCAGAGGAATATGTATCAGAAGAAGGAACAAGATAAAAACCCAGAAAAACAACTAAATGAAATGGAGATAGGCAACCTTCCAGAAAAAGAATTCAGAATAATGATAGTGAAGATGATCCAGGACCTTAGAAAAAGAGTGGAGGCAAAGATCAAGAAGATGCAAGAAATGTTTAACAAAGACCTAGAAGAATTAGAGAACAAACACCTAGAAGAATTAAAAAACAAACAGAGATGAACAATACAATAACTGAAATGAAAAATACACTAGAAGGAATCAATAGCAGAATAACTGAGGCAGAAGAACAGATAAGTGACCTGGAAGACAGAGTGGTGGAATTCACTGCCACAGAACAGAATAAAGAAAAAAGAATGAAAAGAAATGAAGACAGCCTAAGAGACCTCTGGGACAACATTAAATACACCAACATTCACATTATAGGGGTCCCAGAAGGAGAAGAGAGAGAGAACGGACCCAAGGAAATATTTGAAGAGATTATAGTTGAAAACTCCCCTAACATGGGAAAGGAAATAGCCACCGAAGTCCAGGAAGCAGAGACAGTCCCAGGCAGGATAAACCCGAGGAGAAAAATGCTGAGACACGTAGTAATCAAATTGACAAAAATTAAAGACAAAGAAAAATTATTGAAAGCAACAAGGGGAAAACAACAAATAACATACAAGGCAACTCCCATAAGGTTAACAGCTGATTTCTCAGCAGAAACTCTACAAGCCAGAAGATAGTGGCACGATACATTTGAAGTGATGAAAGGGAAGAACCGACAATCAAGATTACTCTACCCGGCAAGGATCTCACTCAGATTCAACAGAGAAATCAAAAGCTTTACAGACAAGCAAAAGCTAAGAGAATTCAGCACCGCCAAACCAGCTCCACAACAAATGCTAAAGGAACTTCTCTAAGTGGGAAACACAAGAGAAGAAGAGGACCTATAAAAACAAACCCAAAACAACTAAGAAAATGATAATAGGGACATACATATTGATAATTACCTTAAATGTGAATGGATTAACTGCTCCAACCAAAAGACACAGGCTCGCTGAATGGATACAAAAACAAGAACCATATATAGGCTGTCTACAAGAGACCCAACTCAGACCTAGGGACACATACAGACTGAAAGTGAGGGGATGGAAAAAGATATTCCATGCAAATGGAAATCAAAAGAAAGCTGGAGTAGCAATACTCATATTAGATATAATAGACTTTAAAATAATGCTACAGGAGACAAGGAAGGACACAACATAATGATCAAGGAATCAATCCAAGAAGAAGGTATAACAGTTATAAATACATATGCACCCAAAATAGGAGCACCTCGAAAATAAGGAAAATGCTAACAGCTATAAAAGGGGAAATCGGTAGTAACACAATAATAGTGGGGGACTTTAACACCCCACTTAACAGCAATGGACAGCTCATCCAGACAGAAAATTAATAAGGAAACACAATAGACACAATAGACCAGATAGATTTAATTGATATTTATAGGACATTCCATCCGAAAACAGCAAATTACACTTTCTTCTCAAGTGCACATGGAACATTCTCCAGGACAGATCACATTTTGGGTCACAAATCAAGCTTTGGTAATTCAAGAAAGCTGCAATCATACCAAGCATCTTTTCCAACCACAACGCTATGAGATTAGAAATAAATTACAGAGAAAAAATGTAAAAAACACAAACACATGGAGGCTAAACAATAGGTTACTACATAACCAAGACATCACTGAAGAAATCAAAGAGGAAATCAAAAAATACCTAAAGACAAAGAACAACGAAAACTCGACAATCCAAAACCTATGGGATGCAGCAAAGGCAGTTCTAAGAGGGAAGTTTATACAATTCTACCTCAAGAAACAAGAAAAATCTCAAATAAACAATCTAACCTTACACCTAAAGGAACTAGAGAAAGAAGAACAAACAAAACCCAAAGTTAGCAGAAGGAAAGAAATCATAAAGATCAGAGCAGAAATAAATGAAATAGAAACAAAGAAAACAATAGCAAAGATCAATAAAACTAAAAGCTGGTTCTTTGAGAAGATAAACAAAATTGATAAACCTTTAGCCAGACTCATCAAGAAAAAGAGGAGAGGCCTCAAATCAATAAAATTGTAAATGAAAAAGGAGAAGTTACAATGGACACCGCAGAAATACGAAGCATCGTAAGAGACTACTACAAGCACCTCTATGCCAATAAAATGGACAACCTGGAAGAAGTGGACAAATTCTTAGAAAGGTATAACCTCCCAAGACTGAACCAGGAAGAAATAGAAAATATGAACAGACCAATCACAAGGAATGAAATTGAAAATCTTCCAACAAACAAAAGTCCAGGACCAGATGACTTCACAGGTGAATTCTATGAAACATTTAGAGAATAGCTAACACCTATCCTTCTCAAACTCTTCCAAAAAATTGCAGAGGAAGGAAAACTCCCAAACTCATTCTGCGAGGCCACCATATCACCCTGATACCAAAACCAGACAGAGATACTAGAAAAGAAGAAAATTACAGACCAATATCACTGATGATATAGATGCAAAAATACTAGCAAACAGAATCCAACAACACATTAAAAGGATCATACACCACAATCAAGTGGGATTTATCCCAGGGATGCAAGGATTCTTCGATATACACAAATCAATCAATGTGATACACCATATTAACAAGTTGAATAAAAACCATATGATCATCTCAATAGATGCAGAAAAAGCTTTTGACAAAATTCAACACCCATTTATGATAAAAACTCTCCAGAAAGTGGGCATAGAGGGAACCTACCTCAACATAATAAAGGCCATATACGACAAACCCACAGCAAACATCATTCTCAATGGTGAAAAACTGAAAGCATTTCCTCTAAGATCAGGAACAAGCCAAGGATGTCCACTCTTGCCACTATTATTAAACATAGTTTTGGAATAGTTTTGGAAGTCCTAGCCGCGGCAATCCAAGAAGAAAAAGAAATAAAAGCAATACAAATTGGAAAAGAAGTAAAACTGTCACTGTTTGCAGATGACATGATACTATACATAGAAAATCCTAAAGATGCCACCAGATAACTACTAGAACTGATCAATGAATTTGGTAAAGTTGCAGGATACAAAATTAATGCACAGAAATCTCTTGCATTCCTGTACTCTTGCATACTAACAACGAAAGATCAGGAAGATAAATTAAGGAAACAATCCCATTCACCATTGCAACAAAAAGAATAAAATACCTAGGTATAAACCTACCTATGGAGGTAAAACACCTGTACTCAGAAAACTATAAGACACTGATGAAAGAAATCAAAGATGACACAAACAGATAGAGAGATATACCATGTTCTTGGATTGGAAGAATCAATATTGTGAAAATGACTATACTATCCAAAGCAATCTACAGATTCAGTGCAATCCCTATCAAATTACCAATGGCATTTTTTACAGAACTGGAACAAAAAATCTTAAAATTTATATGGAGACACTAAAGACCCCGAATAGCCAAAGCAGTCTTGAAAGAAAAATACGGAGCTGGAGGAATCAGACTCCATGACTTCAGACTATACTACAAAGATACAGTAATCAAGACAATATGGTAATGGCATAAAAACAGAAATATAGATCAGTGGAACAGGATAGAAAACCCAGATATAAACCCATGCACCTAGGGTCAACTAATCTATGACAAAGGAGGCAAGGATACACAATAGAGGAAAGACAGTCTCTTCAATAAGTGGTGCTGGGAAAACTGGACAGCTACATGTAAAAGAATGAAGTTAGAACACTCCCTAACACCATACACAAAAATAAACTCAAAATGGATTAAAGACCTAAATGTAAGACCAGACATATAAAACTTTTAGAGGAAAACATAGGAAGAACACTCTTTGACATAAATCACAGCAAGATCTTTTTCGACCCACATCCTAGAGTAATGGAAATAAAAACAAAAATAAACAAATGGGACCCAATGAAACTTAAAAGCTTTTTCACAGCAAAGGAAACTATAAATAAGACAAAAAGACAACCCTCAGAATGGGAGAAAATATTTGCAAATGAATCAACGGACAAAGGATTAATCTCCAAAATATATAAACAGCTCATGCAGCTCAGTATTAAAAAATCAAACAACTGAATCCAAAAATGGGCAGAAGACCTAAACAGACATTTCTCCAAGGAAGACATACAGATGGCCAAGAGGCACCTGAAAAGCTGCTCAACATCACTAATTATTAGAGAAATGCAAATCAAAACTACAGTGAGGTATCACCTCACACCAGTCAGAATGGGCATCATCAGAAAATCTACAAACAACAAATGCTGGAGAGGGTGTGGAGGAAACGGAACTCTCTTACACTGTTGGTGGGAATGTAAATTGATATAGCCACTATGCAGAACAGTATGGAGGTTCCTTAAAAAACTAGAAATAGAATTACCATATGACCCAGCAATCCCACTACTGGCCATATACCCAGAGAAAACCATAATTCAAAAAGACACATGCACCCCAATGTTCATTGCAGCACTATTTACAATAGCACTATTGTCATGGAAGCCACCTAATGCCCATCAACAGACAAAAGGATAAAGAAGATGTGGTACATATATACAATGGAATGTTACTCAGCCATAAAAAGGAATGAAATTAGGTCATTTGTTGAGACGTGGATGGACCTAGAGACTATCATACAGAGTGAAGTAAGTCAGAAAGAGAAAAACAAATATCATATATTAACACATATATGTGGAATCTAGAAAAATGGTAGAGTTGAACCAGTCTGCAAGGCAAAAATAGAGACACAGATGTAGAGAACAAACATATGGACACTAATGGGGAAAAGCAGGGGCCAGGGGTGGTGGTGGTGGGCTGAACTGGGAGATTGGGATTGACATATATACACTAATATGTATAAAATAGATAACTAATATGAACTTGCTGTATTAAAAAAAATAAAATGAAATTCAAAAAAAAATACCATGTTCTACTTCTAAGCAAACTAATAAGGTAAACAGCTAGTTTTCTTTCTAAAAATATTAAAGGAAACTATCATTAGATCAATGTTGTATTGAACAAAGAAAATCTTTCCAGCTAATACTGTCATGAACAAATGCCTGAATATAAAAATACAAAATCTATATACCACCCCCCTCCCCCTTTTAGAACAACTTCAGAACACTTAGCAGAGTGTCTTTCACATATTAAATCTTTTCTACAGGTTTGGGGATTTTTATGTGTGTGTATGCTCAAAATTATAAAACAAATCATTTTTAATTGAAATTTGACATTAAAATAAAACACTGGAAAGGAGGTGTTTATAAATAAATAAAAGAAGAGAGAGAAAGAGAAAATTACAAAAAAAAGATAAGGAGCATAAAAGACACGTGGGCAATAAGGAAAAATGACCTAAAATGTATGTTACTGGAGTTCCAGAAGGAAAGGACAGAAAAAAAAAAAGGGAATTGGATGTGGTTTTTATCTTCTTAATGCTCCTTTCTATATTTTCATGATTTTATTAATTTGAAAAAATATATATAGATCATTATCTCACATCATATATGAAAATAAATCCCAGATGGATTAATGAATTTAATGTAAAAAATGAAATCACAAAACCAACCAGAATAATAAGGAACAGGCAAATATTTATCTGGCCTTTCTCATCACAAACACAAAATATGAAACCATTACATAAAGACTGTTATGTCTACATATGAATTTTTGCTTACAAAAAAACACCAGAACCAAAGTTCAAAGGCTAAGGACCAGATAAGAAATATTTAGGCATATATCTAACAAAATATAATTGATGAAAACACTAAAGAAGATCTAAGTAAATAAAGAATTACTTCAAATTCATGGTATGGAAGTCTTAATATTGTTAATATATCAATTATCTCCAAATTGATGTAGAGACTCAATACAATCCCAATCAAAATCCTTTTGTGGAATTTGACAAAACTACTTTAAAATTTACGAGTAGATGCAAAGGATGTAGAATAGACAAAGCAGTTTGAAAAAAAATAAAGTATTGGATAATTTACACTACTTGATTATATTTACTATCAGGTTATAGTAATCAAGACAATACGATATAGGCCTAAGGATAGAAATATATATTGATGGAATAAACAGACAGTCAAGATATAGATCCACAAATAAATAGCTGTGTGATTTTTTGTAAAATAGTTGAGATAAAATTCACATACCATACAACATGCACAAAGTATACAATTCAATTGTATTTTCTATACGTACACAATTGTGCAACAGTCACCATAATCAATTTCAGTCATTTCTATTACTGACAAAAGAAACACTACACTCATTAGAAATCTTTTCCCATTTACCCTCAATCTCCCAGTCCTAGGCAACCACTAATCTACTTCCTGTGTTTATGGATTTGCCTATTCTGGACATTGCACATAAATGGAATCAGATAATATGGAGCCTTTTGTAAATGCCTTTTTGCTGTCAGCATAATATTTTCAAGTTTCACCCATGTTGCAGTATGTGTATTAGTCTGGGTTCTCTAGAGAAACAGAACCAATAAAAGACCTAGATATATGACTATATATATCCATATATATTGGCTTTGCTTCTTTCTCTATATTAAGAGACTCACTATAAGGAATTGGCTCACACAATTATGAAGGCTGAGAAGTCCAAGATCTAAAATTAGCAAGCTATAGAACCAGGAGGAACAAATAGTCTAGTTCCAGTCTGAGTCTGAGAGCCGAAGAAACAGAAGAGCCAACAGTGTAAGTTCCAGTTCAAGTCTGAGTCCAAGGGCAGGAGAAGATTGATATCCCAGATCAAATACAGGCAGAGAGAAAGAAATGTTTCTTATTCAACATTTAATTCTATTCAGGCCTTCAATGGTTTGGATGAAGCCCACCCATATTTGGGAGGGTAATCTGCTTTACTCAGTCTACAAATCCAAATGTTAATCTCATCCACAAACACCCTCACAGACACACCCAGAAATAATGCTTAACCAGATATCTGAGCATCTAGTTGAAACATAAAATTAAACACCACAAGTCCACCTCGTGTCAACTTGACACCTATATACATCTCCTTACATCATATTTAATCTCCAAATAAAGACAATAACAAGGTCATAATTCCTCCTAACTTGATACAACTATCCTGCACACAGCTGAAACACACTAACCCCTTCCACAGAAGAGAAAACTTCCTTAGGTGATGCTTACTCTTCTCCTTGAAATCCTGTAACTTAGGTACTATGACATAAACAATACTTAAATACTATGATATAAAGTGAATGCATCTTATGTTACATAATAAGGGAATAAGACAGGAAAGAAAATAAAGATATTTGATATATACATATGCAAACATATATGTAAGAAAGTAAGAAGGAATATGGAATGCTCGTGACAATTACAGTCCTCATCTCTGTAACCAGTCGTCTGGTATTTATAACTATCTTTTTTTTTCTACCACGCATTCTGTATTTCTTTTGCCTTCAGTAAATCCTCAGATGATCATGGTTCTTTACCCAGTGGAGGGACTCAAACCTTCATTTCTGAAGGTTCTGGGACATGACTAGTAGTCCTGCCTGGATTGGACTGTTGTCTATTTCCATTGACCTTAAACACAAGCCTGGTAATCGTAATAGTAAGCGATGTCCTAAGGGGTCTTTTGTATTCCGGGCATATTCTTCCTTACCACCAATGTAGAGCAGTAGTCTAATTTCCCCTTGGTAGTCAGGATCAATCACCGCAGCCAGTACAGTAACTCCCTTTTTTGCCTTGATTCAGTGGCATAAGGAGTCCAAAGTGGTTGAGCATTAGTCTTAATTTCCAGTTCAATTTATCCACTGTTGTGTCTCCTGGTGGAAGCATTCCTCCTTTTAGAACTAAGACCTCTAGGCCAGAACAGCATAAGGTCATGAGAAACAAAATTTCTGCTAGTTAGCAACTAGTGTTAAAAGTGAGGGATACCACTCCCATTTCTACCCCTTGATTCCTGAACCCATGAATTCTGGCTATGGGAGAAACAGACCATATATTGGATGCTGATTCAGAGCATATACAGCCTTCTGGAGAACCCTCTCCCAACCTTGCAAGGTACTGCAGCCTAGCTTACACTGTAAGTCTTCACAAGGCCATTCCATCATCCTATCATGCCAGCTGCTTCAAGCTGGTGGGAAACATAGTAAAACCAATGAATTCCATGAGCATGGGTCCATTGCCACTATTCTTTTGCTGTGAAGTGAGTTCCTGATCTGAAGCAGCGCTGTGTAGAATGCCATGATGACGGAGAAGGCATCCTGTAAGTCCATGGCTGTAGTTTTGGCAGAAGCATGGCATGCAAGAAAGGCAAATAAATACGCAGAGTGTCTGTTCCAGTAAGAACAAAATACTGCCCCTTCCATGATAGAAACAATCCAATATAATCAACCTGCCACCAGTAGCTTGTCCATCACCCTGGGGACTGGTGCCATATTGGGGGCTCAGTGTTGGTCTTTGCTGCTAGTAGACTGGGCACTCAGGCCTGGTTAGAGCTAGGTCAACTGCGGTGAGTAAAAGTCCATGTTGCTGAGCCCTTGCATAACCTCAATCCTTGCCACCATGGCCACTTTGTTCATAAGCCCTTGGGCAAAGACGGGGTGCCTGAGAAAGAGGCTGACTGATATCCACAAAACAGATCAACCTATATACTTGGTTATTAAAATCCCTCTCTGCTGAGATCAAACTTTAGTGAGCATTCACTTGGAACACAAGTATCTTTAGTTTTTGCTCATTCAAAAAGATTTATCTACATACCTCTTCCTCAAATTTCCTTATTGCCAGTTTCCTAATCACGTTCCTTCCAAATCCCTGACCATCCAGCCAAACCATTGGCCATAACCCACGAATCAGATTACAATCACACACCTGGCCACTGTTCCTTCCAATCAAAGTGAATAACCAGGAGCACTGCTCAAAGTTCTGCCCACTGGGAGGCTTTCCCTTCACCTCTGTCCTTCAGGGATGACCCAGAGAGTACTGCAGCCACCACATTCAGACGGTGTGTACACATCATGCACAACCATATGTAAATCAGGCTTGAGTTTTCTCTTCCTCTATCAATTGATCATCGCTACCCTAAGAAGCTAAAAAAAAGAAGAGCAAAAGAAGGGAGAAAACAATTAAGAGTAGAGCAGAGATTAATGAAGTGGAGAATATCAAATAATAGAATCACAAAACCAAAAGTTGGTTCTTTGAAAAGATCAACAAAATTGACACAGCTCTAGCTAGAATAAGAAAAAAAGAGAGAAGATACAAATAACTAAAATCAGAAATGAAAGTGAAAATATTACTAATGTTAAGGCAATAAAAATAATTAGAACACTATGAATAATTGTGTACCAACAGGTTAGATAACCTAAATTAAATAGAAAAATTTCCAGAAACACACAAATTACCAATAATGACTCAAAAAGAAATAACAAACCTGAATGACCTATATAACAGAGACTGAATCAGTAATCAAAAACCTCCCAACAGAGAAAAGATGGTTTCTCCGGTGAATTCTTCCAAACATTCAAAGAGTTAACACTAATCCTCAAGCTCTTCCAATCAGTGAAAGAGGATGGAACAGTTCCTGACTCAAGATATAAGGCTAGCATTACACTGGTACCAAAGCCAGACAAAGAAAACAAGAGACCAATATCCCTTATGACTATCAATGAAAAAATCTTTAACAAAATACTAGCAATGTAAACCCAAAATCATATTATACAACATTACCAAGTGGGATTTATCCCAGGGATGCAAAGATAGTTCAACATAAGAAAATCAATCAATGTAAGACATCATATTAAAAGAATGAATGAAACAAAACACACGATCATCTCAATTGATGCAGAAAAAGCATTTTGACAAAATCCAACACCATTTCATGACAAAGAAATTCAGAAAACTAGGAATAGAAGGGAAATTGCTCAACATAATAAATGGCATTTATGAAAAACCCATAGGTAACATCTTATTTAACAGTGAAAGACTAAAAGCTTTCCTCCTAAGATCAGGGATAAGGAAAGGATGCCTGCTTTCACCACTGCTTTTCAACAGTGTACTGGAAGTTCTAGTCAGAGCAATTAGGCAAGGAAAAAAAAGGCATCCAAATCGAAAAAAAGAAGTAAAACTATCTTTATTCGCAGATGACATAATCCTATACAAAGAAAATCCCAAAGAATCCATCCAAAAAAAAAAAAAGAAAATATCAAAGCTAATAAATGAATTCAGCAAAGTTGCAGGGCACAAGATCAATGTGCAAAGATCAGTTGTGTTTCTGTATACCAGCCATGAACAATCCAAAAAGGAAATTAAGAAAACAGATCAGTTGTTGTCAGGGGCCAGGGGTGGGGGAGGGAATTTACTGCAAATGGATATGAGGAATATTTTGGCATATTTGGGGATGATGAAAATGTTCTATATCATGACTACAGTGGTGGTTACAAGAATGTGCATTTGCTAAAACTCAGTGAACTGTACATTTAAAAATTGGTAATTTTATTGTATGTAAGTTATATGTCAAAAGCTGATAAGACAGATTTTAAACAAAATGTGTATTTAGATCCTCTTTTTAAAATACTTGAATGCATAGGAAAAAAGTAGGGAATGATGGACAGTACAAAATATCCAAAAGGTGGGTTATGAGTGATTTTTTACTTTTGTTTATGCTTCTTTTCACTTTAAATTGTTTATAATGTATATCCATTAGTTATATAATCAGAAAAAAAGTTGTTTAAAAATATATAAGAGCATTATACTCTTTAGATTTATTTCCACTTAAGAGTTAATATTTTGAAGTATTGGCACTTACCACGTGAAACAAATCAACTTCTGACTATGACAGATAAAGGGAGGTGCTATAATATGCCGAGTTGACATCAAGTACTTAATGCTCATTTTCACATTATATCTCATAAAAGTCTGTGTACTAGAACTCCATTTTTATATGGGTACAACTGAAAAGACTCCAGAAACCTAGATCATAACTGAAGATTCAAAGGCCATTTTCCAATAAAATTGTCCTGGTATGTTTAAGTAGAAATCTGGAAAGCTGTTTGGTTACCACAAGCCCATCTAAATTTTAAAGCAAGTCAAACAGTAACAAGAGAGTTTTAAGAGAGCCAGTAAACAAACTTCAGGTGATGGAGACATGGAGAAGCAAAAGTTGGCATGGATGTTAATAATCAAATCCCATGTTGTCCTTGATCTCATAAAGTAAGATCTTCCTGCAGAAGAGGAGAAGGCACCCTGAGAAGGATTCTTGAGAACAGACTAAATATTAGGGAGAAGGAGAGATGAAAGTTGAAAGGACAGCATTACAAAACTAGACTAGCTCAAACACAGATTTGGCATCAAACCCTCAAACTCTAGTATTAGTAGTCTAATTCTGGAGAGGTAAGAGGAAGCCCATCTAACAGATTAGGTGAAAATACAAAAACTGACTACCCCAGGTGCAGACACTGGCTGAAGGATGAACAGAAGTTGAGTCAAGAAATTCATGAATAAATTTATAGACTATTGATCCATAATGAATGGTTAAAGCAAATGCATTTAATTCTACCATAATGGACAATAAAGCCCTTTGGGAAACTTCCATAACTAAAATAAAACTAAACAAAAATCTTTTAAAAACTAAAATAAAACTTTTTAAAAAAGCTTTTACATGTAGAGTGCTTACTATGTAAGAAGCACTTGGTATACATTATCTCCAATCTAAATTAAATACACAAATTTACATATGAGTTTATAATGGTTGAAACAACTGTTAACAGTCTTTACATTAAGTAAATATTAGTGCAGGGCTTAAATCTCAGGACTGTTTCAGTAAAAACCTCAGGTTTTTTCCAGGCTCATGCTTCTTCCCTCTACACTAGGCTGAGAAAACGTAAGTCTGACTCTGCTTAGAAAGACGAGTAGAGAGAGCCCGCTATGTCCCTTACATCTACCATGGAAAACATAATGACTCCAGGGTGTTCTGTGGAAGAACTCAGTCTTCATTTTCATGTAGGAACAGTCATGTCTAAGTTCACATTCAAAAAAATTCTCCTTCCATAAATTTACAATGTGTGTCTTCTTCTCTTACATCCCAGGTCAGGCGAAAGATAAAGATGAGTCTTACTTTTTCTAAACTCATTCTCTTTCAATTATACCAAGCAGAAAGGAAAAAGTCATTTCATCTAGTTCATTAGTCATCTACCTGTGAAGCAGGAATAATGATATTTGCTCCACAGGGTGGTAAGAATTCAGTTACACAATATTTTTAAAGTGCTTAGCATGAGGCTGGCAAATAATAGGTCCTCAGGTTATGGTAGCTACTATTAACATCACTTTTAGTCCTCAGTGTCTGATAGGGCCATCGATGTGACAGTCCTTTGAGGAGTCAATGTGGAAGAAACCACCAAAGTAACAATCAGATGAGCCTGGCATAGTGGACACGAGGCTCCTGCTGTTCTCCTATTCCTGTCTTCCCCAGTGTCACGTTTCATCTCATCGGAAGATGGTTCTTTGAGTTATATCTCTAAGTGTTGGTTTCAACAAAGTATTTCCTGAATCCAACTCTCAAGCCCTCTCTCCTTCCCTTTTGCATTTCATAGCTTGAACTGTACCTCCCCAAACAGGTTATACTTCACTTATGAGAAGGACATTGTCAAAGTAATAATTTTTAAAAATTATTATTTTTTTTTATTTGTGTTTGCACAAGGCAAGGAGAAGGCAAGGAGGCAGAGACATTTCTGTCTGCACGAACTCTGTTTGCTCACAACATCAGAACAATCAGTCCATAGCAATTCAGGACACTTTCGAAACATGCAATTTCTCCGTGTGTGTGTGTGTTTGCGTGTTAGAGAGAGCAAGAGCAAGAGAGAGAGAGACACCAAGAAGTCATTGCTTAGTTGCCCTGAACATAGTTTTTCAAATCCAATGTGGATACATTAGACCTTTCACTTTGAGTTTTTCCTGGCAATGGTACTAGAACAACCTTCTGAATAGCAACTACTGCTGAATTTTAAAATCTTCCTGGCCCTTCCCTGAGCCAGATTTTAAAGGTACATCAAGCTTGGCTCATTTGATACTCAGACACCTTATCTTTTTTAAAATAGAAATTAATTTTACTACTACCAAACAGCACATCCAAGTACTACCGTAAGAAGATAAAGATGTATGCCACTCTACACTGTGAAGAAAAAGGAAAAGACACAGAAATTTCTTTAAATTTCTAAAGAAAGACTTATCAACCTAAGCCAAGTTTTATTTCATTTCATCCCCTTCTTCTTTTGAGGAACTCCTTGTAGCTAAGTAAAATGAAATGTGTAATCGTTTTTGACTGGCAAACCAAATGATTAGATGAACTGTATAATTTTAAAGGTCTTATAATGTAATCTCCTCAATAAATTAATTGACCATGCTCAACAGTATCTCACATAAGACTTCTCTAGTATTTTAATCAAGTTTTCTACTAGACTTACCTATCCTGGTGTCATTAGTCCCTGTGAAATAACTACAGATTTTAGTCTTCACAAACACACATCCTTTTCATTTACCACTGAGATTTCAGCATAGGAATGTTTCCAATAGAAGAATTTCTTCAGTCTCATCAACTGGCACACTGGAATTGTACATTCCAAGGAAGAAGGTGATATTTATTTTTTCAAACCCTATTCCAGCCAACTACCATAAACTTAGTTATTCTGAGGGCTCCTTGTTTCACTTTTATTTGGAGTCTGCCAACAGGTGACTGGATACTAGAGCACATTTGTCTACTCCTCAGGGATCCTTCTAATGGGACTATAACTTGGAACGAGTATTCCAAGTGGAAAACCCTCAGTCCAGAATCAGCAGCCCCTTCAAGTGCCTCTTCCCACATTCACACCAGGAGGTGGTGTTCCAAGGTGGTCTCAGCATTGCACTGGCCAGCTTATTATTGGATCAGCAGGAAGCTTATTAAAAGGAAAGAAAACTCAATGAGCATCAGGTATTCTGCTTGGGCAAACTAAAGTTGTAATGCAATGTCACCTAAGGTCACCCAATCCTTCGCGATTTAAATAAAATTGGCTAGAGCCCCTATTCCACATCCTGTGGGATATGCCTAGCCTTCCCCAAGATTTCTGCAAAAGACCAAAGTCTCATGTTCTCATGGTCATATCTAGATTCAAATTCTTTTTTTTCCTGCTGAACTTTTGATCTGAGTTCATTTTGCTAGTATCTCATCTCCTGTGGGCATTTTCTTTCCTCTGCTCCAGACATGGAACTCAGTTGTTTTGTTTTTTCTTTTCTTCCCCCCAAACACATGGCATTTCTGTGGTAAGTAGATTTTCATGAAGGTTTTGGCTGTGAGGGAGGTTAAGGCACATAATTTAAAATAGTGGCGAACACTGATCATCCTTCTTCTTAAAGTCATTCAGACATCCTGGCCTTTGAAATGTTTCCCTCATCACATTTCTCCATTGGCTCCTGTCCTGACCTATCTTTCACTTTTCTTCATTTCAGTTCTCTTCTGTCTTTATATTCATGTTTATTCTTATGTTTATTTTGTCTTATTTTATCTTAGTCCATTCAGGCTGCTATAGCAAAAAATACCATAGACTGGATAGCTTAAACAACAAATAGTTGATTCTCATAGTTCTGGAGGCTGGCGAGTCCAAGATCAAGGTTTCAGCAGATTTGAAGTCTCTGATAGAGAGCCTGCTTCCTGGTTCACAGATGGCTATATTTTCGCTGTGTCCTTATGTCGCAGAAGGGGAAAGGGATCTCTCCTGAGTCTCTTTTATAAGGGCACTAATCGCTTTCATGAGGGCTCTGCCCTTATGACCTAATCACCTCCCAAAGGTCCCACCACCTAATACCATTAATTGGAGGTTAGGATTCCAACATATGAATTTCGGGAGGATACAAACATTTAGTCCCTATCACCTTTGTTTTACTCTCTGAACACATGATACTCTCAGAACCTCACTTTCCACATTAAAATTACCTTCCTAAAGAAAAATAGTCTTCCACTTAAATAAAGGCCATTTGTTATAACTATTAAAATACACTAATTCAATTTTTAAAATTCTGCTCCATAACAAATTTTAAAAATCCCACAAATACCATGCACCAACACCACTTACAGTATTTGACTGTGAGGTCTTTCATACCAAAACTATTTCTCTTGGGGTCGTATCTTCTTCCAGCAATGCCATCCCCATCAATTCCTCTCAAGCGCTATAAACTGGAAATACTAATATTCTATAAGCAGTTCTGTCTTTGGACAAACCCCATAGTTTGTTTTCATTTGAATAGTTTTACAGAGGGCACACCCTCATTTGCCACAGGTCAGATGTTTCCCTACAGACACATAGCTGGAATGATTTAACCATTTATCCTGTAGTGATGTGAGCACCTAACTCATGAGCCATGACATTTTTTTCCCAAACCTATACTCTCGACTGTTTTGTGATAATCCACCTAATACGAACTATGAAGTTAATGATTTCTAGGCCTGCCAAGAGCTGGCCCCCATTTTGTTCACCCAAAGCTGGCCCCCATTTCACCTGGCAGAGGAGGCTAAATTTACCCCTTGACATCCTTCCTTCAATAGATCATCTAGCCCAGGTCTGGTCTGTGCTCTTATTTGAGATTTAAATAAAATTGGCTTGAGATTTAAATAAAATCCTCTTATCTGCCACCTCCCTTAGGTGTGTCTCATTTTGTCTATATCTTGCCTTTAAACAGACGTTACAACCCCAAATGTCTGCAGAGACCAAGTGGGTGACCTGAAAGCGGAAAACAGGGCAAGGGGAGACATTACCTGGAGAGAAAAATCCCCACCTGGAATGACTTCATTGTTGGGCTCCAGTTGACTGCAGCCCCATGAGGTGTTGGGCCTGGGGATGCCAGAGTGTCTAACCCTGGGATGTTTTATTCAGTTTTATTTGAAACCTCCATTTTCTTATTTTAAAGTTAATATTTTTAAAAAGTGTACTAGCACAACAAAATATATTTCTGGGTCCAATGTAGCCCAAAGACAGCCAATTTGAGACTTCTGGCTTAGACTCACACACTATAAGCCCCAAGAGCATGTTTCCTTGCAGTATGGACTGTGCCTGCTGCCCCATTTGAATAATCTTGTCCTCTTCAAGCTCATCTAATAGTGCCAGCAGGACTGATCCTGGTCCTCCCAGCCACGTCCTCTCAAATTTGTCCATCTTTTTTCTAAGTAGCTCTTCCAGTCTGGAAGGATTGGCTCATAATTTGCTTCTTTTATTAAATCCCTGGTTTTATTTTTAAGGTGGACTTTCCATAATTTCTAGATCTGATTTTTCTCTGAGGAAGTCATTTGTTTGCTTACTAAGTTTTGCCTTTTGTCATTTGTTCCATGCCCTTGGGCCACAGCTCTTGTTGCTATCATTCCTAATACAAGCATAACTAAAATATTCCTTTCTCCTGGTCTCATTTTTTAAAGCAGTCACAGGTAAGTTTTTGCTTTTGAATATCTCCTTAGTCTGACCTCTATGATCCAAACTTTCCACAAAGTAAAATTTACTCCTTCCAATTCAATCCATTTCTTCCTTCATTTTAAATATTCTCCTACTCATACTTTCTCTAGTGTATGACCCAAATCTTTAATTGATTTTGTTTCTTCCAAAGTTTCCGAGGAAATCTGATGTCCTAGAGATAGTGCTGTGGTTCAGTCCTTTTTAAAAATACCCTTTTTAACTTTGAAGCTTATAATATTACACTGAGCTGTTTTTGTACTTGAAGCCCAGATGGTGGCATAGCCTCTATAATAAGAGCCTCTGGGGTCTTATCCGGTCCTTTCACCATCCTGATTAGGTTCATCCTAGAAATCTACCACCAGGACCAAAGCACTCATGATTAATAATCCAAAGACAACTAGAAACACACACAGTATTTAGAGGAAGGTGAAAGTGTACATGCAGAGTGGTAACTTCAGGAATCTGCAGAACAGACAAGGAAGCCAGAAGTTATTCACTCAGCAGTGTCTTCCTTGATGTAAGATGAAGTTAAAATACTGCAGAACAGAATTAGGAACACCTGACTTATCATTACCAATCAATGGCAGGACAAATATTCATAGAGCAAAATGCCAAGCACACGTGTTCTGTATCCCACATGGAATTCAGTTGATTTTTATAGCTCAAATCTAATAATCTAATTCCAGAGTCAATGCCTAAAATGCCAGCTATGACTATAATATTAATTCCTGCAACACACAGGTCCAGGGCGGCCATGGTGGCTTCCCCAGGACCTGCCTCCCTGAAGTTGTACTTCTGCCTCAATGTCACTTTGAATTTCTACCCAAGGCGGCTTCCAGGGTCATGCATATTGGGTTGGCCAAAAAGTTCATTCGGGTTTTTCCATAAGGTGTTACGGAAAAACTCCAACGAACTTTCTGGCCAACCCAATATATGGGAGGTTTGGACAAATCGAAGACTCTTCTCTGAGTTTATCTGACAGAAAAAAGAGGTGCAGTGATTACTAGACCAAATAAGATCAAAGGGTGAGATTTACTCAGGGCTCTCTGATTGCAAACAGAATGGAAGAGGAGAACTGACCTAATTTATGCCTCTGCCTTCGTCTGCAGAGGGAGAAGTGGAGGACAGGACACCCCATGTGGAGAGAAGCAACGTCGCTGGCCTGCCGATCACACTGGAGCGGGCAGCAAAAGAAAAAGAAAGTGGAGTGTTTTCAAAGACAGAGACCATCTCATGTATCATTTTTATTAACTGCCTGTGGCTCTTAGTCCAGCATTAAGGGTACAGTAGAAACTGAAAAACCAATTTTAAACTAAGTTGAGAAAATGCAGATCTACTGTAAGTCTTATAAACTCTGTACTGCAATTTCCAAAAACTTTACTGTTTATAACGCACTTTGATAGCAGTAACATGAGACAAGGAGCTATTATTTACTTTATACTTATCTCCTCTGGAGATGTAGAAAAGACCAAGTTCATTACTGTAGGTCTAAGAACTAGACCTCCTCAAATTCAATTTATTCTCTTAGCATCTAAATGGTTAACTGGGTTAAAAATGAATTCCTATAAAGCCAATGCCATTCTCTTTCTCCTCTTGACTGTTATCTCATTTTACTATATTTTACTTCAAAGGCCTCTTTACATGAGCCACGTCATGCACAAATCATGTTTCTGATATGATGCAAGAAAGAAGTTATAAAGATCAGGGGTATTGTCTCAGACAGAAACAACCACCATTTAAACTCGGTATCACTATGAAGTACATGTCTTTTCCTGTAATAGGATGGAAATGTGTTATAAATCTGTGGAGTTGAAATCCAAATCTGGCATCAAGCTTTAAACTGGCCTGGATTTTCTAACATCTCCTTCTGGCTCCCAGACAGGCCTGCTTTCCTCAGATATCCATTCCTGCAGTCCCACAAACAAGCTAGAAATTTCCAGTGTATCAAAGCAAGAAGATGGTTTTATGATGACAAAATTAAGAATAAAATAGACTTCTTTCCCTCTTGTTCATTGAGGCAGGAGGGCCACTTCACTCTTGGCCTCAAGAATCTAGAAAGAACTGAAATCTTGATCTCAAGTAGTTGTGTGACTGAGACGGGCAGTCTTCCTCCCTGAGTGTTGGCTCTCTCCTCTATAAAATGATGGCTTTGGACTAAACAATATTGAAGAGACCTGTCTGATCAACATTCAGGAGATGGTAGCTACCAATGAGTTCTGTGAGAGCACCAGGAAGAAAGTGTTCCAGCTCGGCTCATCAAGGGAGGTTTCACAGGAGAAATAGCATTGGTGGTGAACTTCAGAGAATGAGATTTTAAACAGTGCAAAAACATTCCAGACAAAGGGACAAGGTAAACAAAGGCTGAGAAGAGGAAACACACTGCACTTTCCTGGAACTGCAAAGAATCGTACATGCCTGGTGGCTGCAAAAGAACTTTTCCATAGGCTCAACCTCTTAATAGAATGAAGAAATATAAAATTTCCTTTTAAAGCAAGTAAAGATCACATTATGGTTTTTGTTACAGCCTTCTTGAGATATAATTCATAACCATACAATTCACCCATTTAAAGTATGCAATTTAATGTTTTCCTTGTATTTTAACAGATATGTGCAACCGTCACCACAGTCAATTTTAGAACATATTTATCACCCCAAACCCTTTAGCCATCACCCCCAAATTCTATCATCTACTTTCCCACCAATCGATCTTCTGTCTTTATAGACTTGCATGTTCTGGACATTTCATAAGAATGGAATTATACAACCTGGGTTGTGACTGGCTTCTTTCACTTACCATAATATTTTCAAAATTATGCTGACCATTGGGAGCCTCTAGAAGCTGTAAGAGGCCAGACTTGCTGACACCTTGATTTTAGCTCTTTAAGACTCATTTGGGACTTCTCACTTCCAGAATTGTAAGAAAATAAATTTGTGCTGTTTTAAACCACTAAAAAAAATTTTTTTTTAAATTAATCTATGCTGTATCATGTATCAGTGCTTCATTCCCTTTATGGCTGAATACTATTCCACTGTAGGAATATACAACATTCATCAGTTGATGGGCATCTGCATTGTTTCCACCTTTGGGCTATAATGAGTAATGCTGTTAATAAACATTCGTGTACAAGTTTTTGTGCGAACATATGTTTTCATTTTCTTGAGTATATACCTAGGGGTGGAATTTCCGGGTCATATGGTAATTCTATGTTTAACTTCTTGAGAAACTGCCAGTGGCTGTACCATGTTACATTCCCACCAGCAGAGTATGAGTTCCAATTTCTGTACATCCTCACCCATACTTGCTATTATCTGTCTTTTGATTATGGCAAACCCAGTCAGTGTGAAGCAGTTTTAATTTTTTGTGGTTTTAATTTTCTCTAGTTACTAATGATGTTGAGCATCTTTTTCTGATCTGACTGGGTATTTGTATATATTTTGTGCGGAAATATTCAGATTGTTTCCCCATTTTCAATTCAGTTATTTGTCTTTTTATTCTTGAGTTGTAAGAGTTCTTTACATATTTTAGGTACAAGTACCTTATCAGATATATGATTTCCTACCATTCAGGAGGAAAAGTCAGATTATTTATATTGTCACATTTTAAAGAACAGAAACAAACAAACAAAAGTTTTCCAGTACATGATTATAAATACTGCACTATTTTCTGCAAAAACACATTTTCATTTTTATATATTAATCATCAAATATTTTACACCCAGTTTTTTCTTAACTCTCATTAAGCTCATCCCCAGCTTTGGTTGGTGAGAAAATAAGTACACAGAGACATGTATGTCGGTGCCTCTACAGAGAAGAATGTCTGATTCTGCAGTAAAACCGTTGCAGCTTTTATAAATCATGTTTTACAAATTCACATACTAGAATTACATCCCAAAATAAGCCTTGGAAGGCATCTGGCTACATGTTGTAACCATTAAAAGGATGTTCTGTGCTACAGAAAATGTGTTGGAGATACCCTCTACATGAAGTATGACTAGCTAGTTCAAATCGCATATGACTGACCAGTAAGTTGCTTCCCAAGAATGAATGCCACAAATCCAGAAGCTATGGAAACTCTGGCTCATTAAAGCAAGCCATGCTCTTGTTAGACTGAAGTCTCTATTATGTGCTGATTAGTAAACTGTAATTCACTGGTTACTGTGCTGTGAACACCAAAAGATTCCATTTCCGAGAATATACCCAGGCAGAAAAAGGTGTTTTCAGATCCCAGAACTCAGAAATCATAACTCTCTATGTGAAGTAGAGTTCAAAGTTGGACAGAAGTTCCTCACTACCCCTGTGCGCTTCCATCTTCTGCTCTGACGATTCTAGCTGGGCGCCTCGCTCCAATCTTGCCCTGAATCCCCTTTCCTGGAGCAATGGAGGCTGAAGCACATTTGAAATAGTTGAGTTTTACTCCACTGCACTGAGCCACAAGCCCTGCTTAGAAAGACCTGGGAAACATTAGCTTGCTTCAGGTCTGGCCGTAATGAAAATAAATGAGGGCTTCAATTTAAAGTCGTTACTAAAAATTTGTTCTTTCCTCCATTCTAATTCTGAGACCCGCTTGCAGCTAATTAGGACGGTTCCCAGCGTGATCTCCCAGCACACTGCTAGTGTAAACACCAGCCATCTGAGTTTCATTACAATAAAGAAATCAAATAAACAGTGGACCAGAAAACAGTAGTTTGGGTACGGCTCATGACAGCACAATGCAGTTAGCATTCCTCACTCGGGAAGGAAAAGGAGGCACCAGGGGAGCAAGGCTGATGCCCAGTGCTTTCCTTTCTTATTAACGATGTTAGTGGGACTGGGGATTATTTCTTACTGTTAAAATTTTCTGGAGAAAGAAGAGGGATTTTTTTTTTAATGAAAATGAAAAAGAAGTGTTCTCTGAACCTCACTGTAAACAGAAAGAAAAGGTAATTATTTGCTTTGGACTACTCACTGCTTCTCCAGTTCCTCATAGGATATAATGTTTACAATTTAAATTGGAAAAAGAAGAAGACAGAAAGGAATAGAGTGTCCATTAATCTGCTTAAATTTTTTATTACTTGTCCTAGGTACAAACGAATCTCTGCCAACACACGCTGGACGTGACTCTGTGATTCCTAATATCCAGAATATTAAAAAAATAAAATACGTAAACATATAAATAAGTAAAAGAGCCACTCATGTGTCTAGATATTTTACTCATCTCATTCCCATCAACTAATATTTGGAAAACTTCCATAAACAAATAATCATTTTAAAGGTTCAACTGCATTGTTTAGCATGACCTTGGAATCATTAAAAGGAAAAGAAAAAAAACAATCCAAGCATTTCTGTCTCTAAAATTTAACCCCACTCTTAAGTAACTGTAAAAGTCTAAAGACATTTATTGAATTTGGTTCACAAATTCAACAATGGTATGAGTTTTCCAGTTACAGCATATTCTATGAAGAAAACATTAACGAACTCCAGCACCTCCTGAGATACAACTTGCATGTCTATGAGGATCAGAATTCACATCTGGCTTCTGGATCAGGCCCTGATTTCATTGCACATGAGAGAAGTTATCTAGCGCCTCAGTGATAATGCAGCTTCAGCGAAGTGAAGGAAAAAACACCGTTTCTTCCTCTCTTACACAGTCTAGGTCTAGGTGTGTAAGTATCCCATGGCTGGTATTTACTTTTTTTTTTTTCCATTTAAATCGTTACATAAAAACCATGACACTTGTGGGAATGTACTCACTCAGAAGGTTCTAGATACTTTGGGCTAAGATTAAAATATGTCTAAAATAGCCCCTTTATGTTCCCACTTAGACCACTCTAAAAAGCTGTTGCATGAAAAGACCCAAAGCAAGATCCTAAACCAGATGAATCAATAATTTAAGAAAAGTCACCAAAAAATGCAAATTATACTGAGATGGACCATGTTAGAAAAAAAAGAAAAAACTGCTAAATCAATGGAACTAAGAGCTAAAACGTATGCTTTAACCTTGAGATTGATTCTTAATCTGTGGAAAGAAAAAATCACTCACCTGTGGGGCGGGGTGGTGGGGGCCCGGGGGAGAAACAGGGCGGCATTTGTCTGCGGCAGTTGTGTTAGTAAGGAACGAACAAAAAAGATCTGCCATTGTTTTGGAATTGTCTATCTATCATCTACACGTTGAAAGAAAATTAAAGTCAAGGAAAATAAAGGTACATGCCCAGAGAAATTAAAACTAAAGACAGGAATTTTTAAAAATCTGAACACATTGTCATTTCACATTTTTTGATAATTTGCTTAACCTGCTTCACCTCAGAACAATCTACTTAGGTCCAAAAGACATACACTTTCTTTAATTGGACAAATATTTATTCAACATCTATCTGCTAGATCCCAAATCTATTCAGACTTCTCAAGTGGAATTTGTACACGCTCATGTCCATCTCTGTAAAATGAGAGATTTAGATTGAATCATTGAGAGGGCTGACCAGCTCTTATGATTTAGAGCCCTTCCCTCGCCAACACCCGACAGGCAATGCACGTGCCTCAAGCTCTGAAAGGCAACTATGGTCCTTTGTGCAGTCAAGACGTGCTGTGACAGAGCATCAGAACTGACCAGCCTACATTAAAGCCATGAAGTTAAGGACTGAAATGTTTAACGGAGTTAAATGGGGAAACTACGATTCCTTAGACGTTCCCTTCACATCCATGTTCTCTCCAGACTGGAATAATGTTGAAAAATAATCTAAATATTTCATGAATGCCAAAAGGATGACAATCACTACCTCATTTAATTTTACTTTATATTAGACAGTATTTTTCCTTTCAAAGCACTTTTATTATTAATTTCTCACACAGCATGACTTAACCCAAATGTAGCTCTTAGAACTGTGATGGAATATTAAACCAAGCAAAGGAATGAACTGCTTAAATAGCTGTATTATTATTCCTCTTACCAACTGCCTACAATGTGTGAGTCCTTTAAATGCCTTATTTTATTTCATCTTTACAACATGCTATGGGGTCCACATCCTGAGATGTGGATTTGCCTGCTCAGTTTCTCAAAGTTGAGAAGCAGAGGAGCCAGGATTTGAAACCAGGTTTATCCTTATCCAAAAACCCATGTTCTTTCTTTCTACCTTGTGTGTATTTATTTTATTTTTGTGTATTTTGTCATAAACTAGGTTTTAGAAAATAAATATACTTGATGCATTCTAGAAATAAATATACTTAAGGAAAACTTTATGATGGAAAGAACACAGTTCTGAGGTACAATGACCCTCCTTCGAACATGCATATTCTAACGTTAAAGCTTGCATATTCTAGCAAATAAAACAGAAAAGCAATTGTGTTTAATCCCAGATAACTAAACCACTGAACTCCATAGGTAGAAATTCATTTTTAAGACCCTGGATGGCTTTTCCTCTGTCACATGGTATGCTTGTAGAACATGGATCCCATCAATGATCGGTTACCCAGAATTTGAAATAATCTAAAGAAGGCAAAACCTGGCATAAAACTTTTATAGGGAAAACAAAGGCAATGAAGAAATAACTCCCAAATTATTCTGTCTGGGATTATTTATACCATTTTTCAGATCATCAAGAAAAAATGAAAAGGAGATAACACAATATGATAAAATGCATACAGAAAGGAAATAGGAAGACTTTTTTTATCTGTGCTCTGCCACTAAGCAGTTGCCTGAGCTTGGGAGTGATGAGTCACTTATACCTTCTGCTACTTTACATCTTCAAAATTGAGGGTTTGCTCTCAGATTTCCCTTCTAATTTTGATGTTCTCTTAGACTGTGAACCATTAAAAACAAAACAAACAACAAAACCCCTCAATGTTGTCTATCATGATTTTAATGTAGAAATTATTCTCCCTCTGGCAGAAGGAAATTCTTCTGTCTCTTCAAATCACTTATGCAGCCTGAAATTCAATTTAATTGTCCAAAGTCCAATCAAGGCAGGAAAGCAACAGATGCTATTAGAAGCTTAAAACACCAAATTTAAAAGTGTGTGTGTGTGTGTGTGTGTGTGTGTGTGTGTGTGTGTCTCCAGGAAAGGTCACAAATTTGACCTCCTGGAACCAGCAAAGGTTCCATCCTTGGAGCCTGCTGTGACAGCATCTGGAAATTCCTCACTTGGGTCAGTGGGGAGACATTCCCTGTTTGCTTTGCTTTTGTTTTATACCCATGTGGTGTTCAGCATATCAATAATATATTCTAATCTCATCATGAAACCCTTTAATGATTTACTTTTCAAACCTCCCAGGCCCACCTAACCACAGGAAAACCCATTCCTTTTGTTACAAGCTTAAAGGATGACAGTCAAAACACAGACAGAAGAAAAAGCACTCAATGGAATCTTATGTTGTTCCTACTGTTTGCCCCCAGTCTGAGCCACAGCTGAGCTTTCAACGTCTGGAGAGACATGAGGAAGGCTGCTAACTTCCTGTAGTAACTTTTTCTATAAGTGACACGTGTCAAAACGCATGGAGTTTTTACATGATTGGCAGTACTCATAGAAAAATTTTCTGTGAAACAGAATATGGCCATAATTGGTTCTGGAACACCTTAGTGCATTATTGTCTAAAAATTGTATAGACCTTTCATATATTTCACATTCTCTTGTGTAGATTACATCAAACATTCATCTAGTTCTACACTGTTCATTGTTAGAAATACTCTGAATTTACACGGAGGGTGTCACTGATGTTTTGTCCTGCTCAACATACAGCTTTGTCCAAACAGTCGCCAGTCAAGATGATTCTCAGTGACACTACTTGCTCACCCCTCCAGGTGCCCCAGTCAAAACTTTTAGCATCATCTTTGTCTTATTCTTTCCATTTACCCACTGGTCCTAGTTGATTTCCATGTCTGTCCACTCTCCCATATAAAATTTCCCAAATCACTTCACCTCCCTCTTCTCCACAACAATCCTCATCCCCAGGATACTATCCTATGTAGCCTAGATCACTGCATATGCTCCTACACTCTCTCTTATATAGCTTTTTCCCCCCACAATTGAAATGCAGTAATTGTATTTAAATATAAATCTGTGTCACTTCCATGTTTGAACCATGCATGCAAAGTTCCTCTTTGTTCATACAGATGCTCAATAAATACTGTTTATTGCCTGGATAACCAGTGTTCTTGCAAAGGTGGCTGTGTACAGAACAAAATATTAATAGTATCTTCATATACATTTGAAATTAAATAGGGTAAGTAAAATGGGGCAAGAAAGGAAGGAAATACTGATTAACACTCATGCACCTATTGATGGATATACACAATTTCATTTGTCATGGGAAACTTTCTGAGTAGGTTTACTAACTCTCATCTCAAGAAACCGAGGCACATGGGGATTAAATATCTTGCTTACAGAGAGTTACACAGGTAACAAATGTCAGGGCCAGAATACCTGTCTAGTTCCAATATGTTTTACTCTGTGCTCACACCATGCAGTAGATGAATTAGTCTTTAATGCCCTCATCCCTTCTTGGGATGAACTTTCTCTCCACAGTAAGATCTAATTCCTCATTCCTTCAGTTCCTTCCTGTTCTCTAAATGTCTCCCCTGAGTTCAGAAGGAAAAGGAGTTTGTATCAGTCATCTCTTGCCTACACCTGCCTATCCCACCAAGTCAACTCCCATTCATTCTCCAAACCTCTGTAATAAAACTCTTCCCCATCCCTCACACAGACAATTCCTACCAAAGTCACCAAGTACTTCCATGTCACACAATCAGATGGTCCTTTTCAGCCCTCTTCTATCATAACTTCTCAATAGCAAATCGTACTTTTGACCACCTTCTTCATGTAAAACACTATCTTACCCCAGAACCTCCTGAAATTCTTTCCTCCATCTCCATTTCTCAGTTTCCTTGTGGGCTCATCTTCTTCACCACAGCTTTTAATTCCTGGGAATATCTAGTCTATTCTCTCCCCTCCCTCCCTCCCTCCCTTTCTCTCTATTCTGTCCATAGGATATTTAATATACTGTTGCACAATCCTATAACTCTGAGTCATTCTTGACACACCCCCATTCCTCATCTCCCTCCATATCCATTTCATTACAGGGTCCTACAGGGTCCTAAATAGCTTCGTAATCCACTGATTTATTTCCATTTCTATCAATTGTGTGGTATTTAGTTATTGGGGAGGATGGCAGCACTAAAAAGAATATATTTCATATATTCCTTTGGTCCCTAGAGAGGAAAGAGGCCAGATCTGGAACAGATCTGTGGTGCACTTGGGCCAGTGACTTTAAACTGCTTCTCAGTAGATTCCTCTTAATGCACCCCCTCCTCCAACACATTACTGAACAACTTCCCTACAGACAGTCCCCTGAGTTGTCCCTTCACTATCTGAGCACAGTCAAGAAATAAAGTAACATAGACACTGTACAGACAGAAGGCTGGAGAAAGTCAGGGAAGCTATTTTCTTGGAAAAATCTGTAGTACAAGCCTAGTGATACGGATTCTGCTTATGGCATGTTTCTCTGGGTAATAGTAAGCATTTCCTGTTTAAGCCTTTAACAGAGCTTGAGTAGAGAAACCTCACCCCTCCATCAGGCAGGAAGGTCCTCAGATCTATAGAGCTAACGCACAGTGCTGTGATTACCTTCAGCATTCTTATTCTCACAGCACATGCTCAAGTGTTCCCACAGTCAAAAGAAAATTAGACCTGGCAAAGGGCAATTAGTGGCATCAAGTCAAAAAGAAATTACATTGATGTAAGAAAAAGAATACAAGAGAGGGTTAGGACTTCTAGAACGGCAGTGTGAAGAGCTGGCAGGCTCTCTCCCCAGAGAAACAACCATTTTAATTGGTAAAAATTATTTTTTAATGTAAAATCTCTAAAAGTTGAAAACAATTTATTCAAAAATTTACTAAATCTCAGTAAAACAGTGAAAACTTGTGGCATCTGAGCCATGACACACACAGCCCCCCCCCCCCATTTTAGTGTGATAGAAGCATACTCTGGACAGTGGTAGCCATGAAGATGGAATTTCCTCTCCCCTTCAGTTCCCAGTCTATTGCTGCAGTTTTACCCCAGAAGAGGCAGGTCACTGGCATCTCTCAAACTCCCTAGCACCATATTTCAGAACTATTCCAGGAAGACAGAGTTGAAAGAACTGGGGTGCAACAGGTGGAAGGTCTACTAAAGACCTGGTAGACTAAGAATACTGGGCTCTGATCTTCCCTCTCACCACCTGCTCATGGAGCAGAGGCTCCATACAGGAAGGAGCTAGTCAAGATGACCAGGGGCTACCACACCTGGCAAGTGCAGAAGTGGAAGAAGTGGGCTGCTGTTCCTTTTCCCAACTCCAGAGCAGGCATGCAAAGATTTTGCCCAGGGGGTGCGGGGTGGGTGGAGGGATAGGCAGTTCATAAGAATAGAGAGCTCTGTAAACCTTCTAAGCGGATTGACATTATATGGAACAGACTATGGAGAAGTTGATGCCTAAGGACTCCGTCTAAAACAATGGAGATGTTAGCAGTGAGCAATAAAGAGGACACTGATAGATGCACGATAGCAGAAAGTGAAGCAGTAGAACCCTAGATACTTAACAGAGAGAACCAGGGTAAAAATAGCTCAAAAGACTTCTCCTCCAGTTGGAGCAAGCCTCAAAGACTGGCAACACACTAACCTGGAAGAAACACCTGAATTTACTGGATTAGACTTTGATCAATTTAAGGCAGAGCATGTTGTTCAAAACAATAAAACAATCAACCAGTTAGGGGAAGCTAACAGCTGGGTGTGATATCAATAGAGGCAGACCAGCCAGAAGCTTAAGGGACAGGTCAGGGAAAGGGATAGCCTGGGTAAAACCACAGTTAACCCTGTTGACCAGGGAGATTATGCCATAATCTCCCAAAGCTGCCCTCTCTGAGAAGTAACATCAGTGGTTGCATGCTGTGGACGAGACAGACTTTCCTGAACTAGTCTAGAAATAATTATAACAATGCATAGTAACATATATAAGGATACTATATGTGAAATAACAGCACAAAAAAGGAAAGAAGATTACAGAGAAATAAAGCTACGCAGAAGTAAAGTTTCTATATCTCACTGGAATTAAATGATTATAAATCTGGAGTAAATTCTGATACATTAAGATAGATAAATTTTTAAATAGTTTAAAATTTCTAAAGGGATTAAAAATTTTACTAGAAAATATCCACATAATGCAAAAGAAGGCAATAAAGGAGAAACAGGGAAACAAAAACTTCTTGAGACATACAGAAAACAAAAAGCAAAGGAAGTAGTTTATCACATCATTAATATCATTAAATGTAAGCAGATTAAACAGTCCAATCAAGAGGCAAAGATTATCACATTGGGACAAAAATCCAACAAGATTCAACTATATGCTGTATATAGGAGATACACTTTAGATTCAAAAATATAAGTAAAAGAATGGGGGGAAAAAGAGATATACTATGCAAATAGCAGCCATAAGAGAGCTGAAGTGATATATTAATATATACTGGTATACAAATATCAGACAAAAATTAATTTAAAAGTGAAAACATTACTAGATATAAAGAGGGAGATTTTATAATGAAAAAAGTTTAATCTATCAGGAAGATATAACAATCATAAACATATATGCACCTAACAACAGAGCCTCAAAATGCATAAAGCAAGGGGAAAAAAGACAGAATTAAAAGGAAAATAAACAATTCAACAATAATAGTTGGAGACGTCAACACCCTCTTCAAATAATGGATAGACCAATGAGCCAGAAAATCGACAATGGTATAGAAGACCTGAACAACAACATAAAGCAAATAAACCTAGGAGACCTAATAGAACACTGCACTCAAGAACAGCAGAAAACACATCACTTTCAAGCCGGTATGGAACATTCTGCAGGATATGCTAGGTCATAAAACAAACCTCAATTAATTTAAAAGGACTGAAATCATAAAAAGTATGTTCTTTGACCACACAGAATTAAATGAGAAATCAATAATGGATGGAAATTAGAAAACTCACAAATATGTAGAAAGTAACAAACATAAATAACCAATGTGTCAAAGAACAAGTCAAAAGAGAAATTATAAAATACTTTGAGATGAATGCAAATGTTACAACGTATTATAACATACAGGGAAAATTTAAAGCAGAAAGACATTTATAGCTGTATATGCTTATCTTTAACAAAGAACAATCTCAAATTAATAACCGAATCGTCCACTTTAAGTAACTGGAAAAAGAGGAATAAACTCAACCCAAAGTAAATAAAACAAAGGAAATAATAAGGATTAGCACAGAAATAAGTAAAATAGTGATAAAAATAGAAAAGCAGTCAAGAAAATCAATAAGGCTAATAGTTGGACACACCAGATTGACAGAACTTTAGCTAGACTGATTAAGTTAAAAAAAAAAAAAGTAGACTCAAAATACTAAAATCATAAAATGTAGACAAAACATGAAGCCAGTGGATGTGAGAGCAGATAATGGTCAAATATTCAGGCAGACAGGGAAATCTAAATAGGTTGAGGACTCCACCCCTGAGTGTGGGGTACAGGAAAGAGCACTGGAAATTTGAAAACCAACTTGTGGCAAATCTATAGGCTGTGGGGCAGGAAAACTAAGACAAGGATTCAAACAGGGAAACCGAGACAGGAATCCCTATTCCAGAGCTGGCACCAAAGGAAGAGAAAAGGCAGCACTTAGTAATCAGAAACAGTGCAAAAACTCTGAGCCAGAGAGCCACAAACGGGACATGATGCTAATACTTCAAATATTAAGCTGGAGTTTCATTAATCCCTAATGCAAAGGTCAGGACATGTCCTAAAAACTAGTGCAACTGACATTTGGGTTAAGTGGCCTCTGCCATTAGGGAAAATCAACTTTTGAATTCTGGAAAGTGTATAATGCTGAACTTGTAACCTGAAATATATCACTGTTTCTCCCTCATTCCTCTTTCTTTTTAAGGAGGTCATTTCAATGTAATTAAATAAAGGACAGAACTACATATGGATAAATAATTCTGCAAATAGAAAATTTTATACACATACACACACACACACACACATACATATATATTTCAAACTACATATATAATTTAACTTTCCTCAAGACAACGGGATCTCTCATTCTCTCAATTTCAAACACCTCAATTTTCTTTAGACCTCAGAAAGAGCGAAGAATTTAAGAAGTTACAGTTTGAAGTATAATATTTTTATCCAGAATACCATATTACATTCTGTCTCTAGGTCAGTGTTTCTCAAACAAGGCTGAATCCCAGACCTGTCAGACAAGTTTGTTTTGTTTTTAATACAGACTCATGCCTCCTAATGAAAGCAAGCATTTTTTGAGTTCTTCCTATGTACCAGGCAAGTATAAGTGTTATTTCTATGCTACAGATGGGAAAATTCAGGCAGGAAAATTAAATTAACTCCACAAAGTGACCTAGCTAGTAATGGAAGAGTTGGAATCCACATCTAGGCACTCTGGCTCAAGAGCTGGGCACCTCGCTGGCATATCCATCAATATTTCAGGGAAGGTGCCCAGAATGTTGTATGTTTTTAAAAAAGTCCTAGAGGATACTCACACTCACCTGGGCTTGGAAACCACTGTTCCAGCATATTTCTGTTCAAAAGTACACTTACAACAGTTTGTGGTTCTTCTCACATCTGTGCTAATATCACATTAAGTGTTAGGCCATTTAGGGAAAAGGCTGTTCATGCACCTGCTTTATTTTGTTTTAGGAAGATTCTACAAAGCTTAATAAGCACATTGCTCTAATGATATAAAATACATCAATGTGTCAGGAATATACCTTGCTTCAATAATAATAATAGTAATAAAGATGGCTAAAATTCAGTGATTTCCACTCACTGTAAGATATCGGGCTGTTTTATATATGCTATCTCTAATTCTTACAACTTTGTCACCATTATAAAGATGACAAAATTGAGGTTGTGCAAAGGTGCAAGGTGCAAAACCTGGATTTGAACTCCCCTATATTGATTTCAAAATTATTGTTATTTCCATTAAGCCTATGGGCATCCTCTTCATACACTGAATTTGTAAGAAGCAGCATCTCAGAAGTCTGTACCTGTGCCCATTTTAAATTAACTCCTTCTTTGTGTGGTTCTTTCTATGGTTAAAGCCAGTTAAAGTCCTATTTGTGATTTTCTTCACAGTCCTACAGTTGCTGGAAAAGATAAGTGAAAACAATTCTGTTCCTGTAAGTTTTCTGGAGCAGTGAAAAGAGGATTAACACAACTGGACTGTGGAAGCAAACCAAGAAGAGATTAGTAGCATGTCAAACCACGGACCTGAAGAGAATGGTAGCAATCACCATGGAAAAGTCCTGATACAGCTTCTTATATTTTCAACTACCTGCATACATTACTCCAGCATATGAAAATAAAAGAAGAAACTTTCCTGAGTTAATAACTGTGTGATCCCTTGGATCATACACGAGAAGACTCAAGTAGATAGAAACACATGCACATCTAAGTTTAAAAGTCACCTAGCTACACTCGAGATTTCTAGCCCCAGTTCAGTCACTGACACATGTTAGCTGACCTTAGGCAACATATTTGTCTTCTCTGGATCTCAGACTCTCTAGTTATAAACGATTAATGCACCAACATATTTTATGTCCCTTCTTCCCAGGTCCAAATAAAAATGAGTCATCTATATTTAAATTAAAAGTCACAAAGGTGAAGAAAAAGGATATCCCAAGCTTACAAGAACCTTAAATCCCAGGAAATCGGGTAAGTCATGTAGTGATGTGAGGGAGTTATATAAGTTTGCAAAAGACCAACTAGACTCAAGATCCAGAAGCTGTGTTAGGCAACCTCTCCATTTAAAAAAAAAAAAAAAAAAAAAAAAATTTATCTTAAGAGAAAGATTTTCTTTGGTGGACTTTTCATAGATCTTGATAAGATTTTTAGACATCAAGGAAAGAATAAAAGAAACACTTACAAGATCCCTCTCCTGAATGTTGCACAACTGGAACGCATACCTTGCTGTGGGAGTATGAATTGGCACAGTCTCCTTGGTGTCCTGTTTAGTCTTATCTGCTGCGGCTAAACATACGCATAGCTCATGGCCCATGGATGTGTGCTGTCAATGTCCTACTTCTTGATCTGGGTGCTATTTACATGGTTGTACTCAGTTTGAAAATCTGCTGAGGTTATACTTAAACTCTGAACATGTTTCTGTGTATTTGTTATACTTCATAAAACTTGTTTTTTAATCCTCTTCTAACATCGCAAGTTGTGAATGTCTGGCTTGGGAACTCAGCTAATAACGGTGGTTAAATGCATCATCTCATGAAATAATTACAGTAACCCTATGTTACGGGTTAAATTATTTCTTCCAAAATTGTTGAAGCTCTAACCCCCAGTACCTGTGAATGTGACCTTATTTGGAAATAGGGTGTTTGCAAAGATAATCAAATTAAAATGAGGTCATACAGTATTGGTCTTTGTCTGACTTAGCTTACTTAGCATAATGCCCTCAGGGTCCATCCATGTGGTCCCAAATGGCAAGATTTCCTTCTTTCTCATGGCTGAATAACATCCATTATGAGTGTGCATGTGTATGTGTGTGTATACACACACACACACATATATATACATATACATATATCTCTTCTCTATCCATTCATTTGTTGACAGACACTTAGGTTGTTTTCATATCTTGGCTATTGTGAATAATATTGCAATAAACATGGGAGTGAAGATATCTTTTCAATATCTTGTTTTCATTTCCTTTGGATATACAGCCAGAAGTTCAGTATCACTTACATGTGGAATCTAAAAAAGCCAAACTCACAAAAATAAGGAGTAGAAGGGTGGTTACTAGGGGCTGGGGGATGGGGGAATTGGGGAGATACTGTTTAAGAGTATAAACTCAAGACTAGTAGGTAAGTCCTAGAGATCTAATGCATAGCATAGTGATTATGGTCAACAATACTGTATTATATGCTTCAAAGTTGCTAAGAGACTACATCTTAGTTGTTCTCAGCACAAAAAAAGAAATAATAATTATGTGAC
Organism: Eubalaena glacialis; assembly: GCF_028564815.1. NCBI lineage: Eukaryota > Metazoa > Chordata > Mammalia > Artiodactyla > Balaenidae > Eubalaena > Eubalaena glacialis. Next base: position 59,462,946 of record NC_083734.1, on the reverse strand, counting down.
ATGATAGTGGTATTAGCTAATGCTAAGCTATGGTGGTAATTATATCGCAATATATAAATTTATCAAATCAATACATTGTATACCTTAAACTTACACAATGGCATATGTCAATTATGCCTCAATATAAAAAAATGAGGTCATTCTGAATTAGAGTAGACCCTAATCCAATACAACTGGTATCCTTGTAAGAAGAGAAGAGACACAAACACACAAGGAGAATACCAGGTGACAACAGAGACAGAGATTGGAGTGATGCGTGTACAAGCCAAGGAACACCAAGGATTGCTGGCACCAGAAGTTAAGAGAAAGGCATGCAGCAGTTAATTCCCTACAGCCTTCAGATAGAATGGCTGTGCCAGTACCTTGATTTTGGGACCTCTAGTCTACAGAACTATGAGAGAATAAATTTCTGTTGTTTTAAACCAATCAATTTGTTGTAATTTGTTACAGCAGCCCTAGGAAACTAACCCACCATACAAGGTAGTTAGTGCTGTCCTCACTTTACAAGTGATGTAACCAAGGATCAGAGAGTTTACATAACTTGACCAAGACCGTACATCTAGAGAGTGTTGGACTGATACGCAAACCCAGGCCTGCTTGGCTCTAAATCAGGGGCTGGTGACCACATCACAAAGCCAGCTCCCAGCAACTTCCCTACAATAACCATCCTTCCACATTGTGTTTGCTGATGGGAGTTTGTTGCCTCCATCCGTAACTCTCTGAACTTGTTGTGAAAAAATTATTGGTAATTTAAAACATGTAATGATGCCTAAGGTCACTTAGAAGGCAAGCATTTTTATTTTTGCCACTCCTAATACTACTTCTATCTTGTAGTAATCAATGAAGGCAAACTCTCTTCCCCCAGGCACTTCTGATGAAGCCAATTCTGCTCCAAGCTTCTGAAACATATGACAAAGGTAATCCTCTGTGGTCATCTCATGTCCCTGGACACAGTGAAAAATTTATAAGTGGGTACATGCCCCAAGTTAGACCAGTCAAGGTCAGCAAAATTTCCAAAGCCTTTCTTTGATATCTCAAAAACAACTTCTTTCTCACTAGACTTATAGGAGGGAAGATATCAAGCTCCACAATGAGAAAGAACTGCCAAAAATAGGAAGTGAAGACTCCAGTCAACACCACGTATAGCTAAGTATTGAGTTTAATCATGGTTGAAGCCAGATCTTTGATAGATCTTTCAACTTATCAAAGACAACAAACTACTTTTTGTCTCAAGACCATCTGTCATGTCTGTTGCACCCAAGAGAGTCCAACATAAAATAGCCTTCTCTTCAACAATCTCCATAAATACTGTATTTGTTTTGGAAGGCGTCTCCTTCTGATAGCTACTTCCACCTACTATATCGGGAAAAGCTCTGGGATGTTGAGAAATAAGATGGAGTTCCCAGGAGCCTTATCTCTGATATCCTCTTCCAGGCTGAAGAAGGACAATAAAAGACCAGGTGGCACAATCTGCTTGGCACATGATTCTGTTGTCCTCTGGGTATATCCTTTTCTAGCCAAAGACCTTTCATCCCTTCTCTTAGCCTTTACCAGAGACTAATATAGAAACATGGCAATGCCAGACTGTCCTTACCTGCCAAATGGCAGGGCCCAAGTTGAGTGGTCCAGAGGGTAGGGACTGCTGATGCGGACAGAATCCATCTGGCTGCTGACAACATGTAAGGCAAGCAAGTGAAGTGTGGAGACCCATGCATAATAAAGGAAGAATACCTTTAACAAATCTCAGATTCAGAAACATATACTAAGCGTCTCTTCCTTAGAGCTTAGAAGCAGCCTGAGCCTTCTTAAGTTTTCCTTAAGTTTGGAAAATTTACCATTGGCAGAGGCAGTAAATAAATTCTCCTAGATGCTGCGTTAAGGAGTTAAGGAACTCCCTGGCTTTTTTTCTTTCTTTCTCTTTGGTATTAAGATAATAAAAGGCACATATTTTAAGACTCATTTACCTTCAAAAAATTAAAGTATTTTTACCACTGTTTGCTTTTCCAGCTTCTTTAATTTGGGTAATTGCTTAGTCAACTTTCAAAAATATATATTCTGTCTTAAAAAAACAGCCAAATATGACGGATCACCTTCATTTTCATTTCAGATTTGGCATGCTGGGCCCAGATTGTGTATTCTTTCCATGGCGCCATACTAGCGTCGGATACTTAATTAATTTCCTTTCGTTTGTGCAGACTTGCACTTAAAGAGACAGTGTCCCATTTTGATGGCTTACTTTTGGCTGAAGTTCAAAAGTATCACTTCTTAAATCTTTTTTTTCCCCTTCAGAACTTCCCAGAGTGCTAAATAGAAAAAATAAAATGAAACAAAAACACCCTGGTGTTTTTCTCCACCCTTACCCTTCTCTTTACTACCATTTCTTTCACTCTTATTTATTCTTCCTTTAAACCAATCTTTGCTTAAAAAAAAAAAAAAAAGAAAAGGGAGAGAGAGGGAGAGAGAAAGGAAGTAATGAAAGAAAGCATAAGATGTGTGCACTCTTGTTTCCCTCCTCCAGACACTTGTTTTCAAAGCTGGGAGCGAGGCTGCATCTCATGATTATGTAAACTGGTCAGAACAACCGGGGATAATCAAAGGCTTTTTGAACATTAAGATAATATCTTCTCACTGCAAATGAAGACCTACAGCTTTCTCATCAGATATTCCACACCAACCTTAGAGTAAAACAAAATGTTTTTAAAGACAGGTGATAAGGAGGTGGGAGTAGGCTTGCAGTTTGGCATTTGAGAGGGAGTGAGGGAGATGAGTGTTTGCAGTGGAGACTGGCAACACCGAGAACATGACTGCACCAGGCAAGTCTTTTTCCTATTGGAAACTCCTTGATCATTCAGCACACCAAGTTATTCTAGAACAGAATTTCCTGGTTCTTATGTACCATGCACAGTGGCATTCAGTATCACATTATATCCAGCAATATATATGCTATGTCCTGAACAAAAAGAACATATTTTTTAACAATGGATTGTTGCACCGTGATTTTTTCTTTTCCCTGCCTAAACCCAGCTCTCTACCCATGGAAGGGAGGTGGGGATGAAATATTTAATCCCAACTTGCAAAAACACTAAACAAAAAGAATTTCCTATGGGGAATTTGGCTTTAGCCTGATTCTGGACCTCATGTTCCTGTTCCATTGTCTCTATGACTAAACATTTTCTGGTTTAGGACATTTTTCTTTTCCTTCCTTCCTTCCTTCCTTTCTTCCTTCCTTCCTTCTTCTCTCTCTCCCTCACTCCTCCTTCTCTCTTTCCTTCTCTCTCTCTTATTTGCTTTCATTGTGGTTATATATATATAACATAAAATATACCTTTTTACCCATTTTTAAGTGTACACTTCATTGGCACTAAGTATATTCACATTTTGGGGCAATCATCAACACCACCCATCTCCAGAACTCTTTTCTTCTTCCCATAGTGAAACTATGTACCCATTAAAAAAGAACTCCCCACCCTATTCTCCCCTCAGCCCCTAGCAACCACCAATCTACTTTCTGTCTCTTGGAATTTGACTACTTACTCATGGCACCTCATATAAGTGAAATCATAAAGTATTTGTCCTTTTATTACTGGCTTATTTCAGTTAGTATATGTCTTCCAGGTCCATCCATGTTGCAGCATGTGTCAGAATTTCCTTCCTTTTTAAGGCTGAATAATATTCCATTGTATGTATATAACACATTTTGTTTATTCATTTATCCACTGATGGAAATGGGGGTTTCTTCCACCTTTTGGCTATTGTGAATAATGCTGCTATGAATAAGGGTGTACAAATATCTGAGTCCCTGCTATCAACTCTTTTGGATATACACCCAGAAATGGAATTGCTGGATCATATGGCAATTTTATGTTTCGTTTTTTGAGAAACAGCCATCCTGTTTTCCATAGCAACAGCACCATTTTATATGCCCACCAGCTATGCACAGGAGTTCCTATTTCTCCACATCCTCACCAACATTTATTATTTTCTGGACTATTTTTCTTTTATCATAACACTACTCTTTTGTTTGCTAACTTTCAAGCAACTTCATCTTTTATTATTCTTGAGAGTTTTTTCCCAACACTAACTAGATAGGACTCTCAGTTGATTCTTCTTTCCCAAGTTGAACTGGAAGGTTGATACAGAACACAAGGAAGCTTGCAAATGTAACCTCCAAATTACTAAACCTGAAACAGCCTTCCATGATCTGAGAGTAGAGGTTCAGCATTTATAGGCTTGGTGAAAATAATTCTTAACGATAATCCAGCCATCAGTGGGCAGGAATCTACTCTAAAACCACTTGTACAGCAAAAAGAAATGATCAAACTTGGAAGGAATGTTGAAGTAAAGCAATTCCTTGTTGGTGGCCATAAAACAGCAGTCCCTAGTACCACCTCCTCACTCATCTTTATTGCCTCAGGCCCCTGGACAGTAGGGAGCCCACACTTAATATTTTATGTTACCCCTTGGTATTGGCTTTACTGTCTATTCTGTAAAATATATATATATATATTTATAATATATTTACATTTAACATAACAAAGATAAAGTATTTGGGGTTTTTGTTATTTTTTCTTATATTAAAAATTATACATATAGAAATTATTTGCATAATAGACATATAGATAATAGATACATATATACATACACACACACACAGTAGAACCACAGCTGTTATAGCTGCACCCCACCTGCAAAAGTGAGTGATAAAAAGCAAGCTCCACTTTGTCTCCCCTTAGGCAGATGTCACTGTCTTTGAGATCTTCAGACTTTCCTACTTTGTAGTCTACCTGTAGGTTCCTGCATGAGCTCTATTTTCCACAGTTGCTCTCATCATCCTGCTGTGAAACTGACGGGTATGCTCCACCATTTACTCATTCTCTGTCTCCAATCTAGGATAGAGTTCTCCATGGTGAAGTTTTTCTACCTATTTAAAAATGTATCAAAGTGACCTAACATACATATTCAAGGAAGAGGAAAAGAAAAGTGTCAGGGAAGAAATAGCCCTTCAAACTGTGCCCTTTATAATTTAATGATAACAAACAGCAACCAAAAGTTCAGAAGGCCTTGTGATTGGTAAAAGAGAACGAAGAGGTCCCCTGCTGAAGAGAAATTGGCTGCCTGATAAATTGGCTAATAAAATTAGGAGGTCTCCCATGCAGCTGGGACCTAAATCAAGCATGGCAAGTTAAAACATCCATCAACAGGGAAGGCCAACTCATACTGCCAGATCCATGGCCAAGTCATGAATAGCCAGAAATACTCAAAAGGGGCAAACTTTCTGGAAGCAGCAACAGAGGGAAAGAGACAACGCAAAACAAAAAGAAGGAAGATGGTGTTGGCTACAAATCATCCTCATATTTGTAAGCCACATACCTGCTAACCCTCAGTGTAATCTCCAAGAGCAGCACATTTTTCCAATGAGAGGGGAAATTAGCAGATGTTACTTTTTGTTAAGCATCTACTGTCATACACTGAATGTTAATTTACTGAGTGATTACTATGTATAAGAACTGCATTGCCTGCTTTATGACATCAGATAATTTAATCTTCCTACCACTGACTTGAGGCAAGTTTGATCCTCGCCATTTAATAGGTGAAGAAACTGAGTCAGATACTACCCAAAGCAATCTACAGATTCAATGCAATCAAACGACCAATGGCATTTTCACAGAACTAGAACAAAAAATTTCACAATTTGTAGGGAAACACAAAAGACCCCAAATAGCCAAAGTGATCTTCAGAAAGAAAAACAGAGCTGGAGGAATCAGGCTCCCAGACTTCAGACTATACTACAAAGCTACAGTAATCAAGACAGTATGGTACTGGCACAAAAACAGAAATATAGATCAATGGACCAGGATAGAAAGCCCAGAGATAAACCCACACACATATGGTCACCTTATTTTTGATAAAGGAGGCAAGAATATACAATGGAGAAAAGACAGCCTCTTCAATAAGTGGTGCTGGGAAAACTGGACAGCTACATATAAAGGAATGAAATTAGAACACTCCCTAACACCATACATAAAAAAACTCAAAATGGATTAAAGACCTAAATGTAAGGCCAGACACTATCAAACTCCTAGAGGAAAACATAGGCAGACCACTCTATGACATAAATCACAGCAAGATCCTTTTTGACCCAACTCCTAGAGTAATGGAACTAAAAACAAAAATAAACAAATGGGACCTAATGAAACTTAAAAGCTTTTGCACAGCAAAGGAAACCATAAACAAGACAGAAAGACAACCCTCAGAATGGGAGAAAATATTTGCAAATGAAGCAACTGACAAAGGATTAATCTCCAAAATCTACAAGCAGCTCATGCAGCTCAATATCAAAAAAACAAACAACCCAATCCAAAAATGGGCAGAAGACCTAAACAGACATTTCTCCAAAGAAGATATACAGATTGCCAACAAACACATGAAAGGATGCTCAACATCACTAATCATTAGAGAAATGCAAATAAAAACTACAGTGAGGTATCACCTCACACCAGTCAGAATGGCCATCATCAAAAAATCTAGAAACAATAAATGCTGGAGAGGATGTGGAAAAAAGGGAACCCTCTTGAACTGTTGGTGGGAATGTAAATTGATACAGCCACTATGGAGAACAGTATGGAGGTTCCTTAAAAAACTAAAAATAGAACTACCATACAACCCAGCAATCCCACCACTGGGCATATACCCTGAGAAAACCATAATTCAACAAGAGACATGTACTACAATGTTCATTGCAGCTCTGTTAACAATAGCCAGGACATGGAAGCAACCTAAGTGTCCGTCGACAGATGAATGGATAAAGAAGATGTGGCACATATATACAATGGAATATTACTCAGCCATAAAAAGAAATGAAATTGAGTTATTTGTAGTGAGGGGGATGGACCTAGAGTCAGTCATACAGAGTGAAGTAAGTCAGAAAGAGAAAAACAAATACCGTATGCTAACACACATATATGGAATCTAAAAAAAAAAAAAAAAAAAGTGGTTCTGAAGAACCTAGGGGCAGGATAGGAATAAAGATGCAGACGTAGAGAATGGACTTGAGGACACCGGGAGGGGGAAGGGTAAGCTGGGATGAAGTCAGAGAGTGGCATGGACATATATACACTACCAAATGTAAAATAGATAGCTAGTGGGAAGCAGCCACACAGCACAGGGAGATCAGCTCGGTGCTTTGTGACCACCTAGAAGGGTGGGAGGGAGATGCAAGAGGGAGGAGATATGGGGATATATGTATATGTATAGCTGATTCACTTTGTTATAAAGCAGAAACTAACACACCATTGTAAAGCAATTATACTCCAATAAAGATGTTAAAAAAAAATTAAATGTAAGACGTGAAACCATGAAATTCTAAAAGAAATCATAAGAATAAACCTCTTTGACATGGGCCTTGGATTTTTTTTTGGATATGACAACTAAAACACCAGCAACAAAAAAAAAAGTGAACTAGTTGGACAACTTGACAAACATCAAACTAAAAAATATTTGCAGCATCTTATCTGATAAGGGGTTACTATCCAAAATTTCTAAAGATGTTTGAAAGGCCAACAGGTACATGAAAAGATGTTCAGCATCACTAATCATTAAGGAAATATAAATTAAAACCACAATGAGACGGCTTCCCTGGTGGCACAGTGGTTAAGAATCCGCCTGCCAATGCAGGGGACAAGAGTTCGAGCCCTGGTCTGGGAAGATCCCACATGCCGCGGAGCAGCTAAGCCCGTGCTCCACAACTACTGAGCCTGCGCTCTAGAGCCCACGACGAGCCAAAACTACTGAGCCTGCGTGCCGCAACTACTGAAGCCCGCACGCCTAGAGCCCATGCTCCGCAACAAGAGAAGTCACCGCAATGAGAAGCCCGCACACCGCAACGAAGAGTAGCCCCAGGTGGCCGCAACCAGAGAAAGCCCACATGCAGCAATAAAGACCCAACGCAGCCAAATATAAATAGAAATAAAATAAAATAAAATAAATATCACCTAGTGCTGTTAGAATGGCCATCATAAAAAGACAAGAGATAACAGATGTTGTTGTGGCTGTGGGAAAAAAGGGAACCCTTTATGAACTGCTGATGGGATTTTAAATTGGTATAGTCACTATGGCAAACAGCAAATGGTGATTCCTCAAAAAATTAAAAATAGAACTACCATGTGATCCAGCAGTTCCACTTCTGGAAATATATCCAAAGGAAATGAAAACACTAACTCAAAAAGATATCTGCACCCTCATGTTCACTGCAGCATTATTTATCATAGCCAAGACACAGAAACTAAGTATCCAATGATGGATAAATGGATAAAGAAGTTGTATATATTTATACAATGGAATATTATTCAGTTTTTTAAAACTGAGGAAATCCTACTATATGCAACAACATGGATGGACCTTGAAGGCATCATGCTAAGTGAAATAAGTCAGACACTTACATGTAGAATCTAAAAAAAAAAAAAAAAACCCCTCATAGAAAAAGAGATAAAACATGTGGTTACCATATCTGAAGTGCTGGGGAAGGGGGAATTGGAGGAATGTGGTCAAAAGGTACAAATTTCCAGTTATAAGATAAATAAGTACTAGGGATGTAAATGCACAACATGGCGACTATAGTTAATACTGCTGTATGATACATAGGAAAGTTGTTAAGAAAGTAAATCCTGAGTTCTCATCACAAGGATAAATTATTTTTTCTTTTTTTCTCTTTTCTTCTTTCTTTTCTTTATATTGTACCTGTATGAGATGAGGGGTGTTAGTTGAACCTATTACAATAATTATTACACAATATATGTAAATCAGATCATTATGCCGTACACCTTAAACTTATTCAGTGAAGTATGTCAATTATTTCTCAGTAAAACTGGGAAGAAAAAAAGAGTTGGAAGCAACCTAAGTGTTCGTTGATGGATGAATGGATAAAGAAAATGTGGTATAGACATACAATGGAATATCATTCAGCCTTAAAAAAGGAAATCCTGTCATTTGCAACAACATGGGTGAACCTAGGAGGCATTATGCTAAGTGAAATAAGCCAAACACAGAAAGATAAATACTGTATGATCTCACTTATATGTGGAATCTAAAAAAGTTGAACTCATAGAAGCAGAGAGTGGAATAGTGGTTACCAGAGACTACGAGGAGGGAGAAATAGAGAGGTGATGGTTAAAGGACACATAGTTTCAGTAATGCAAGGTAAATAAGTTCTGGAGATCTACTATACAGCATAGTGCTTATAGTTAATGATTCTGTGTTGTACACTTGAAAGTTGCTAAGAGGGTAGATCTTAAGTTGTGTATTTACTACTACTCCTCCTCCTCCTAAAGGTAAGAAGAAATTTAGGGAGGTGATGGATATGTTTATGATGTTGATGGTAGTGATGTCTTCACGGGTGTATATTACGCCCAAACTCAAGTTGTATACATTAAATATGTACAGCTTTTTAAATGTCAATCATACTTCAATAAAATACCTTAAAAAAGAAAAAAAGAAAAAAGAAACTGAGTCAGAAAGGTTACATAACAGGTCCAAGAGCCCAGAGGAAATGTTGGAACTCTGGTTGGAACTTTTACCCATTAAATACATAGATGTAAAAACAATGCCCCAGGGATGGATCTAGACACTGTCATACAGAGTGAAATAACTCAGAAAGAGAAAAACAAATACCGTACATTAATGCATATACGTGGAACCTAGAAAAATGGTATAGATGAACCGGTTTGCAGGGCAGAAATAGAGACAAAGATGTAGAGAACAAATGTATGGACACCAAGGGGGGAAAGTGGCGGGGGCGGTGGTGGTGTGGTGAACTGGGAGATTGGGACTGACATGTATACACTAATATGTATAAAATGGATAACTAATAAGAACCTGCTGTATAAAAAAATAAACTAAAATTCAAAAAAAAAAGATCCTATTTGCCCCACCTCTTACAGAAATGAAAATAAAAACAAAAATAAACAAATGAGACCCAATGAAGCTTAAAACCTTTTGCACAGCAAAGGAAAACATAAACAAGATGAAAAGACAATGCTCAGAATGGGAGAAAACATTTCCAAATGAAGCAACTGACAAAGGATTAATCTCCAATATATACCAGCAGCTCATGCCACTCAATATCAAAAGCAAACAACCCAATCCAAAAATGGGCAGAAGACCTAAATAGACATTTCTCCAAAGAAGATATACAGATTGCCAACAAACACATGAAAGGATGCTCAATATCGCTAATCATAAGAGAAATGCAAATCAAAACTACAGTGAGGTATCACCTCATACCAGTCAGAATAGCCATTATAAGAAATCTACAAACAACAAATGCTGGAGAGGGTGTGGAGAAAAGGAAACCCTCTTGCACTGTTGGTGGGAATGTAAATTGATACAGCCACTATGGAGAACAGTATGGAGGTTCCTTAAAAAACTAAAAATAGAACTACCATATGACCCAGCAATCCCACTACTGGGCATATACCCTGAGAAAACCATAATTCAAAAAGAGACATGTACCACAATGTTCATTGCAGCACTATTTACAATAGCCAGGACATGGAAGCAACCCAAGCGTCCATTGACAGATGAATGGATAAAGGAGATGTGGCACATATATTCAATGGAATATTACTCAGCCATAAAAGGAAATGAAATTGAGTTATTTGTAGTGAGGTGGATGGACCTAGAGTCTGTCATACAGAGTGAAGTAAGTCAGAAAGAGAAAAACAAATACCATATGCTAACACATATATACGGAATCTAAAAAAGAAAAAATGGTTCTGATGAATGTAGGGGCAGGACAGGATTAAAGACACAGATGTAGAGAATGGACTTGAGGACACGGGGAGGGGGAAGGGTAAGCTGGGACGAAGTGAGAGAGTAGCACTGACATATATACACTACCAAGTGTAAAAGAGATAGCTAGTAGGAAGCAGCTGCATCGCGCAGGGAGATGAGCTCGGTGCTTTGTGACCACCTATTGGGGTGGGATAGGGAGGGTGGGAGGGAGATGCAAGAGGGAGGGGATATGGGGATATATGTATACATACAGCTGATTAACTTTGTTTATATCAGAAAATAACAGAACACTGTAAAGCAATTATACTTCAATAAAGATGTTAAAAAAAAAAAGAAATTATATGATGTCTGGCTAAAAAAAATAAAAAATAAAAACAATGCCCCAAACCTCTGCTCAACAAAGTCATGTAAACCTGGAGAAAATGATGTGTGAGCAGCACCCCGAATAACATTACATTCCAGCTCTAGATTTGGCAAATTATATCCTATGGACCAAATCCAGTTCACCATCTGCTTTTGTATGCCCCGCGAAGTAAGAATATGCTTTATATTGTTAAATGGTTGAAAGGAAAAAAACAGAAGAAGAATATTTCGTGATATCTGAAAATTACATGAAATTCAAATTTGTCTCCATAAATAAAGTTTTATTGAAACACAGCCATGCTGATTCATTTGTGTAGTGCAAGAGCTGAGTGGTTGCAACAGATACCCTATGACCTGCAAATAGTAAGCAGAAATATTTACTATTAGGTTTTTTACATTAGATGTTTGCTGACCCCCGTTCTAGCCAACGACCCTGTTCTAGGAAACATCTCATGCAATAAAGCCTTAACTATCACATTGATCAGTGCACGATTTGGGTGCTCCCAAATGTTTCATTAGAGATATAACACTAACAGACATACTCCGAATACACAAATCTGTGTCTTGTACGAATATAAATTTGAAGTTTATTATTCAGTTTCGAAAAGGATTCACTCAGTGCTTTTCATTAGATCATTTCAGATGGGATCTGAGTTGCCAAACTTCGTTTCATTCACTATTTCATGAACGTACACGACAGGTAAAATGAGGTACACCTGTTTTGCCAAACTTGGTCCAATACAACTCTGTCTTGAATCCCATCCAAGGGAGGCTAATTTTCAAAGGACCAGAGGGACCTCATAATAACTACTGCTCCTTCTGCCCCAGACGCCCCATAGCACAGGCTCCCCTCAGTGGCTTTCCAGCCAGGTCCCCGGATACTCAGGCACAGTGAAGCCCACACGTTAGGATGTGGCTTCAGCCAGCTCTCATCCAGGAAAATAACCAGGCTTTGGGAGAATATTATCAGCAGGGGAAATAAAATTGCCAGTGGGCCTTTTTTCAGAAATAAAAGGATGCAAGATGGGTGAGACGGTACAGAGGGTAAAATTTAAGATATTTAAAATATCCCATTTCAAAGCCACAGGAGACCTAAGACTGTTTTAGGGACACTTCTAATGTTCCGTTTGCTCAACACATGGCAGCTTGATGATAGGCATTAATTCTGGAACACTGAGCAAAGAGAGGTTTAGCCATTAACTAATACAGATACAAAATAAGCTCATGGGCCAAAATTGGGATATAACTCAGGCCCTAGAGTGTTCTTAAATAAGTTCCTTTGGGAAAGGAACAATGCATTGGCTTTTCACGTGAGTTACTGGTTGAGTTTGGTCATTATGACTCAGGAGACCTCCCTGTTATCATTTAGTATGTGTTGGAGTTGCCCTGACCACACTATTTTAAATTGCAGGTTCTCCCCAGCCACTCTTACTCTCTCTCCTGCTTTAGCTTTTTCCATAGCACTCATCGTCATCTGACATCCCATACGTTATAGTTATTCATTTCCTTATAGTCTATCTCTCAGCTCTAGAATGTGAGCTCCATAAGGGCAAGGATTTTGTCTGTTTTGTCTACTGAATTCTCAGCCCACTGTCTGGCTCATAGTATGCACTCAAGTTTTCCTGAAGGAATAAAAGAATCCTTTCAAGGGGGTTCTCAACAAGATGCCAGAAAGAATCCCCTTGATCTCTGGGAATTGCCTCATGAGTACATCTGCACTTTCCTCCAAATAATAGGAATACTAAGGTGATATGTAAATCTTTAAATCAACAAGAACTGATTTGCCCTCTCGCTTGCTGCAATGTTCATTTCTTCTATGCTATAAGCCAGAACCAAATGAATAAGTAATGTTCAAAAAGTCCAGCACCTGACACTTCCCAGGGGCTTGATACATGCATGTGACTATCTGAATGATAAATGAATGAATAAATGAATGACATAGATGATAAGCAAATGAACTGACATGCTTTGGTAATTGATCACCAGCAAGAAGTTTCATTCTAAAAATTTAAACATTTAGTTTCCTTGATATTACTCTCTCCAGGTTCTCCTTGACCCTCCCTCCTTGATCTTTCCCTCTTGTCTCCTTCTAAAGATTATTTTCATTTACCTTCCCCTCAAATGAAGATATATTCAGTGGTTGTGAAATACACTAATATTTCACTTGTTTTTCCATATCAGGAAACACTTTAGAAGATGATAACATCTGTACAGTACACGAAGGAAAGGGGAATGATAAAGCTGCTAGTGGCCCCAGGATATTGGTCCTGGGGTTCTGCTGGCCCAAGCCCTGCTCTGTGGTTTCAGGACACTCAGTGGCAGCCTCAGGACTAAAGGAATCAATATGTCTGTAAACTTGTAACCCATCCAAGGCACCCCAGGATACTACAGCACAGTAGCTGGGAAGCTCTGTTCTACTCTTCTTCTTCTGTACCTCTCTAGTGAATTCCACCCACTCATGCTTTTAATCAGCACCTAGAGAATGATAACGCCCATATCCATGCCTCTTCTCCAGACATCTACCCCTTTCTTAGTTCCCAGGACTCAGGATGGTATGCACCACCACTGACATTGAACATGTTATCAGAATGTTCCACATCTGACTATATCCTCCACTCAAAGTATGCTTTCCACCGGATTCTGCTCTTCTGGGTGGCAATTAAGCCTGTGATCCAAACTAAAAACATAGGAGTCATCTTTCTTTATTCATTTCGCATCCTCCATATCCCAAACAATCCCCGAGGCTAGCCAAGCCATGCTCTCTCCTCTACATCAGCTGCTTCACCGTTAGTTCGGGCCCATGTTATCTTTTGCCTGAACTATATAAGCCTCCTAACAGGTTTTACTTCTTCCAATCTATTCCCTCCAATCTGTGCTGGGCTGGAGTTGGCTGTATTGGCTCATGAGAGTCAACTGTGCTCTTCTCTTCCTAACTCCTGGTTCAGTGGCTTCAAGTTGGTAGCTTAAAATCTGCCATGGGCCATGGTGGGAGTATTTATACCATGGAAATTGGCAAATGCTAAAATCAAGACTTTTTGTTTTCAGACAGGCAGTTGTTAAACATTTACAAGCATTTCACTGCTCAAATCTATCTTCTACAGAGACTAATTTATTAAAAACAAACATTTAGTCATGCCATGATTTAAGCCATTCTGCTCCTAATTTCCCATAAGATTAACCCAAGCTCTTAAAATGTCACAGGAAGGCTCTCTGAGATCTACTCCCATCTCCTCCTATAAACCTTATCTGCTAACATTTCCCCTCATTGATGGATGCTTTTTGGCAACATGGAACTACTTGTAATTGCCCATATATCAGGCTATTCTTGACTCAGTGATGTTGCATAAACTATCCCAGAATCTTGGAGTCTCTCACCTTAGATTCCCCTCTTTTGCACAACTGTCTCTTTACCCATAGTTCATTGTAGAGTTGAGACAGCATTTTCTGCAGAAATTCTTTTCTGATCACCCCTAGGCTATGATGACCACTCACCCTCTTCTAGTCACTGAGAGCTCCATCTTCATGTTTCTATCACTGAATTTATTATTTTCTGTTATGACTGTGAGTCTATATCTCCCCTTCTCTATCCCCTAGAAACTAGGAGATACTTGGGAGCAGAGTGCATGTATCATCTTTGCATCCTCAGTTCTTGAACAGTAACTTAGAGATACTTTAAATTCAATCTATATTTACTGTATATATATATAGGTAAGTGAATAAATAAATGAATGAGTAAATACTGCCTGTGACTGTAGTAATTTATAACATTTTAAATGATACTGGAATTCATACTTTCTAATTGACTAACTGGGATTCCTAATTACATGGGGATGAAGGGCTGCGTAGATCTTAGCCACCCTCACATTGAGGGTCCTTGCTGGAGGCTATTATAAATATGCCCTGCAAAGATCATTCTCTTTTCTACAAAGCTCTATTTTCTGTGTCTGGCTGACCGTAGCAGACCTCCAAATAAACTGGCCACTCGTTTACAATTAGAAAATGTGTGTGAGGGTGTGTGTGTTTGGGGAAGTAGGGGAAGCAAGGGAGGAGGCTCTGAAATAGACAGAATGGTATTGATAGACTTTTGGTCACCACAGTCAACAGTATCTGTTTTCTTTCTTCCTGATAGTCCAACTACCAAGAGGACTCTGTTTTAACGTTGTACACATGGAACTTATATAATGTTATAAACCAATGTTAGCTCAATAAAAAAAATCTAAAATAAATAAATAGCATTATACAATGTTGTCTTGAACAGATTTTTAGAATAATTTTTCTCTTTTTTTTTTTTTTTTTTTACATTGAAATACAGTGAGACTCCTATACATTAAATACTCCTGTGAGTTCTGAAATGCAGTACTGCGGTTAAGAAAGGAAGCAAAACATTCATTTCTAAAAGACAACACGCCTTGACTAACTTTGTCAAAAAGGAGGGATAAGTGCTTCCTGAGCTGTAGCAACCAGCAGCAGCTAAGACATTTAACAATATTCCTTTCATTCATGGCAAAAAAAAAAAAGTTTAAGGTTTTTAAGAGACTTCGTAATAACAAAAGGAGTTGCCTTTTCTATATCTCTATTTTTTTCTTTTAAGGTCCCAAAGAAAGCACTGAAAGCAGTAATTCCATGAGTATGTATTAGATATATTTATTTTATTAATATGGTATTTAAATATAGAAAGAGTATCAATACATAATTATGCAACTAAGCTCAAGGCCATAAAGAGAAGACACTAATTAAATTTAGAATCAACAGGAGTTTGCCGATGTCAAGGAATAGTTATTGAAAGTATTCTGAAAAAGTCTGATGAAAGATTTTCTCCATACCACTCCCACAGTATCATCGCCCCCAGCAGCAGGACCACGAACCATCTGTCTTCCCACAGCACTACCAAAAAGGTGACATTTATTGCAAGCTTGGCATTTTCTGAATCTGTCTTGAACCACAAAAATTATGCTGAACTCCCCAAAAGAAATGAAGTTGTTTTTACTTTTTTCTTCATCTCTCTCTTTTTGCCTGACTAGTAACAGGAAGTTCTTGGAAACCTCCCAGAGAATGGCTGGCCTTGTAAGAGTCCCAGACCCATCTTGTAGGCGCCAGAGTCTTGGCACATTTGAGGTAAGGGTTTTAGAAGCACCTGCACTGCCCCTTTCATCCAAACTTCCCATCATTAAGCCTGAGAAATTCCCCTCGTTATTTATTAGCCGTAATCCTGAGTGGAGGGAGGTCATGCAAAAACTACAAGGCTTGCCCCAACCAACCTTGCACATGGTTTGTATGAGAAAATGTAGAAAATGCCTATCAAGTATCTTAAAGCTTGCAGTCGAATGAGGACCCTTACTTAAACCCTGAGGTCAGACTGTAACCTGTTTCCTATTCAGAACTTATCCTCTTAACAAATAAAACATACAGCAGGAGGGAAAACTCATGACATCTCATTAGTCTAATGAACAGATCCTTTTTCTCACCTCAGAGCTTTGTGAGGGAACGATTTGTGAGGGAGCTCACTTATAGTCCTGCTTCAGTCCACACCAAGCGATCTTAAACCCTCGGGCCTATTCCTTCTCTTTCTCTAGTATGTGGTTAGATTTCTGCAGGAGTTGTAGACAATGCAAGAACAACAGTGATTATTTGCAGGAATACCTCCCCACTGCCTGGAGCTAAATGTGTTCTACCTGATGTTGTTCTGAACCTGGCAGTTACATCAGGGAAATCAAGGGATAGCAGGAGAGTGTGAGGGTTGCTAGGAGAAACCTTAGAGGTCTTTGGGCTAAAAGTGCCATAAAGATCACGTAATTTACTATGCTAAGAGGAAGAGAAGGGGCTATGGCCAAGCTGAGGTTGAGAAATTTTGTTCTGCTCTTATTTTTCTTCTTCCTGGTAGTTTCATTAACTTCCCAGTCCCAACAGTAGATGAAACTCTAAGGATGTAACTCCTCTATTTACACAAATGTATGCATTTCTATAAAAGTACCCCAAGCCCACAAAATAGATTCCTAATTCAGCTCATTGATGTCTACAAATCCACCATTAAATATTTATTATTTTCATTTAAAGTCTCATGGCTCATTAGAACAAAAATGTTCCTAGAGAAGTAGTATCTGTACTTTCATATTAGTACAAATTAGTAAACTGACCAATAGCTAATAATAGATAACAATTCACTGAGAGGTTGTGTGTGTTTGTTTTTGTGCCTGGGATTGTATGAAGTGTTTTATGTGCAGTATCTCATTGAATAATTAACAAAATCCTCTGTGTAGCAGTCGTGGTGGTTGCTCTCTGAAATCTATTCTAAGTGATTATCTTAAGATAACCATTGTAATGTCATTCTTCTTTTCAGTGTTGATTTAGGCATGAGTATGTGACCAAATCCTAGCCAATAAGACATGAAAGGAAATCTGGTGAGGGACTTTTAGGAAAGATTTTCTTACTCCTAAAAAGGATATACAAGAATGAGACAATCTTTCTTCTCACATTACATCAATATTCCTGGGTATGACATCTGGAGATAATGCAACCACACTGCCACCATTAAATGGCCGAGGGGATAAACAGAAAACATTTAAGTCCTGAGCGGCACTATGATTACACTTCACCCTGACTTCCACTTGTGCGAGATCATAAATTTCGTTACTAGGCAGGCCAGTTTGAATTGCGGTTTCCGTTACTTTCAGCAGAGGTCATCCCAACTAATACACAATGTGCTTAATAAATAACATTGTCTTCCCCATTCCACAGGTGAAGAAATTGAGGCTCATAAAGGTAAAATAAGTTTCTATGTCTCCCAAGCCAGTCGGTTATGAAGCAGTGATTTGAACTAAACGATCAGACTTCCAAACTCATTACTCAAACCACCATGCCATGCTTTAATAATGTTAAAGAAAACAGCCTGAGATTGGTTCCATGGGTAAGTTAGAGCAATATCAGGAGACGACAGGGCACGGTGAGCCACTGAGCCTCTCGAGTGATTAAGGTGGTTGGTGCTCTCTGGAGAGCCCTACATAATTGTTTCAATAATTCAACTCGGTAGTCAGTCATTGAACACATGGGGCACTGTTTCCCAAGGCTTCTAGGCTCCCTGCTTCATAGTAAAGCAGAGAGACATTAGAGAATTGACTATTAAAGAGGCATTTTAAGATAATGGCTGTATAATTGCTTTCCTTTAGGGGCACAGCAAAGAGTAATTAATTCCAACAGAGGATGAATCTCTTTATCCATTTTCCCCTTTCATGGCTCAGGCTGGTCACGAACCTCTCTCTGTACCACCTCTTTCTGTGTCCCTTAATTGCAAATGCAATTAAGCCTTCTGATCTTTTATTTCTTCTCCATAATCTTTGTTCAAGCCAATCATCTCCAAGGATGAGGAATCATGGCGCCTTATCAAGGCTCCTGGGGAAGGAATGGAGTGTATTTCCTTCAATCAACTGATGAGCTTGTCTAGTATCTTTGGCTGTGAAACTGCAAGCAGATTGGAGCTGAAAGCAGTATCTTTACCTCATTCATTAATCAGCCATTTAAACAAATTTTTAATCCTGGTATTCAAGGTCTTCTATACACATGCAAATATCTTTTAAGGTCATGAACTTGATATTGAATTTTTATCTAAAAATGCTACAGATCTGTCACGAATTATTTACTCATGGTGCAAAGTAGCCAAGCTGCTCATAGCTACCAGATAGCAGAGACCTGGTAGGACTCTGGAAGCAGCAATGCAATTATCTCCCTGACAAAGTAATATAAGAATAACCCCAACCATAACATCATTATTAAATATAATAGGGAATTATCTTATTTTTGTGGAACAATGTGTGACAGTGGCTAATTGAAAAACTCTCTCCCACCCCATTTATGATTATTTTGTTAATTCTCAGTATGCTAGAAATACTCATTTCCCGAAATACCCAATTAGACATAGAAGGGAAAAATAGAGTTTTAGAGATGTTTGTTCCAAAGAAAGGTTTAAATAAAACTGCTTTAAAAATGATACTCACTCTCAATTTAGAAGCATCCCTGCCTGAAGAGGATGAGCTGGCCACATTTTAGCCCTAGGACCTAAGTCTACAAGCAACTTTTCTCACAAACGGTCACTGAGGAACATTTCGTACCACATTATACGTCAAAGAACTTTTAAAAGAACTGCTCCAAGTGAGAACATTTAGAAATACACATGCCCATGTCATAGGAAAGCCATCAACACTCTTGCAGAGCCATATGCCTACCCTCAAGGGACCCAAAACTATTCCATTATACAAGAAAGTCTGTGGAATGTAAATCCAGGGACCTAAAATGCTGTATATTTTTCAAGAAGTACAAAGTAGAAGCCATTGACTCCATGGATTCACCAAATGAATGGATTGTTTCATCTGCATAAATGAACCAACAGAAACAATGGCCTCGTAACACATTTGCTCCTGTTCCCCAAAGAGGAAAAACCCATATCCCAAATAAAGCTACATCTTTTTATAAAACTTAAGCACAGAAGCATGGGGAACAGAAAGCTTGATTTATACTCTAAAATCTAGATGCCGGAATTCAGACAGCATGGGCTAGAAATATGCAGCTCAATTCTCTCTGAATACACAGAAAGGTATCAGCTATCTGACTTCAAAATACAAATGGATGACCCTCTATTCTACATTCAATGTTATTTGATGAAACTTGCAAAAGCACTTCTTGTCTTATGTCTAGTTTTATTTTCTTATCACTCTTTTTCTTAAGTACCTTTTTCCAAGTTTTTATTCCTAGCACTTTAGGACAATTTCATCCTCCACTTTTACACACTCTCTTGTTTTGGGATGTAGTCTTTCATTATAAAATATTCAGAACACTCAGAAAGTTATAATTAATAACATAAGAAACACCACTTTTTCTCTTTCTACCATTATTATCAAATCTTACCATTTTTATAAACTGGTCCAAATTTATTCTAAGAAATTATTCTAAAGTTGTTGTTTCTTGTCTATTAGTCTCCCAAATTATCACATTTCTCCCTTTTTTTAATTACCTCTTCTTCCTGAGATAACTACTGTCTAAAATTTGGTATTTACTATTATTCTCCTTCATATGTATTGTATTTTTAGATAGTATCTTTTTAAATTTTTTTTTAATCCAGTAGGTTCTTATCAGTCATCTATTTTATACATATTAGTGTATACATGTCAATCCCAATCTCCCAATTCATCCCACCACCACGACCTCCTCACCCCCATTTTCCCCCCTTTGTGTCAATACGTTTGTCCTCTATATCTGTCTCTGTTTCAGCCTTGCAAACTGGTTCATCTGTACCATTTTTCTAGATTCCGTATGTGTGCGTTAATATACGGTATTTGTTTTCTCTTTCTGACTTACTTCACTCTGTATGACAGTCTCTAGGTCCATCCATGTCTCTACAAATGACCCAATTTCGTTCCTTTTTATGGCTGAGTAATATTCCATTGTGTATATGTACCACTTCTTTATCCATTCGTCTATCGATGGACATATAGGTTGCTTCCATGACCTGGCTATTGTAAATAGTGCTGCAATGAACATTCGGGTGCACATGTCTTTTTGAATTATGGTTATCTCTGCGTATATGCCCAGTAGTTGGATTGCTGGGTCATATGGTAGTTCTATTTTTAGTTTTTTAAGGAATCTCCATACTGTTCTCCATAGTGGCTATATCAATTTACCTTCCCACCAACACTGCAAGAGGGTTCTCTTTTCTCCACATCCTCACCAGCATTTGTTGTTTGTAGATTTTCTGATGATGGCCATTCTGACCGGTGTGAGGTGACTGTAGTTTTGATTTGCATTTCTCTAATAATTAGTGATGTTGAGCAGCTTTTCGTGTGCCTCTTGGCCATCTGTATGTCTTCTTTGGAAAAATGTCTGTTTAGGTCTTCTGCCCATTTTTGGATTGGGTTGTTTTTTTAATATTGAGCTGCACGGGCTGTTATATATTTTGGAGATTAATTCTTTGTCTGTTGATTCGTTTGCAAATATTTTCTACCATTCTGAGGGTTGTCTTTTTGTCTTGTTTATAGTTTCCTTTGCTGTGCCAAAGATTTTAAGTTTCATTAGGTCAATTTGTTTATTTTTGTTTTTATTTCCATTACTCTAGGATGAAAGATCAAAAAATATCTTGCTGTGATTTACGTCAAAGAGTATTCTTCCTATGTTTTCCTCTAAGAGTTTTATAGTGTTTTGTCTTACATTTAGGTCTTTAATCCATTTTGAGTTTATTTTTGTGTATGGTGTTAGGGAGTGTTCTAATTTCATTCCTTTACATGTAGCTGTCCAGGATTCCCAGCACCAATTATTGAAAAGACTGTCTTTCTCCATTGTATATCGTTGCCTCCTTTGTCATGGATTAGTTGACCATAGGTACGTGGCTTTATCTCTGGGCTTTCTATCCTGTTCCATTGATCTATATTTCTGTTTTGGTGCCAGTACCGTATTGTCTTGATTACTGTAGCTTTGTAGTATAGTCTGAAGTCAGGGACTCTGATTCCTCCACCTCTGTTTTTTTCCCTTAAGATTGCTTTGGCTATTCAGGGTCTTTTGTGTCTCCATACAAATTTTAAGATTTTTTGTTCTAGTTCTGTAAAAAATGCCATTGGTAATTTGATAGGGATTGCACTGAATCTGTAGATTGCTTTGGATAGTATAGTCATTTTCACAATATTGATTCTTCCAATCCAAGAACATGGTATATCTCTCCATCTGTTTGAGTCATCTTTGATTTCTTTCATCAGTGTCTTACAGTTTTCTGAGTACAGGTCTTTTACCTCCTTAGGTAGGTTTATTCCTAGATATTTTATTCTTTTTGTTGCAATGGTGAATGGGATTGTTTCCTTAATTTCTCTTCCTGATCTTTCATTGTTAGTGTATAGGAATGCAATTGATTTCTGTGCATTAATTTTGTATCTTACAACTTTACCAAATTCATTGATTAGCTCTAATAGTTTTCTGGTGGCATCTTTAGGATTTTCTATGTATAGTATCATGTCATCTGCAAACAGTGACAGTTTTACTTCTTTTCCAATTTGTATTCCTTTTATTTCTCTTTCTTCTCTGATTGCCGTGGCTAGGACTTCCAAAACTATGTTTAATAATAGTGGCAAGACTGGACATCCTTGGCTTGTTCCTGATCTTAGAGGAAATGCTTTCAGTTTTTCACTATTGACAATGATGTTTGCTGTAGGTTTGTCGTATGTGGCCTTTATCATGTTGAGGTAGGTTCCCTCTATGCCCACTCTCTGGAGAGTTTTTATCGTAAATGGGTGTTGAATTTTGTCAAAAGCTTTTTCTGCATCTATTGAGATGATCATATGGTTTTTAGTCTTCAATTTGTTAATATGGTGTATCACATTGATTGATTTGTGTATACTGAAGAATCCTTGTATCCCTAGGATAAATCCCACTTGATCATGGTATATGATCCTTTTAATGTGTTGTTGGATTCTGTTTGCTAGTATTTTGTTGAGGATTTTTGCATCTATATTCATCAGTGATATTGGTCTGTAATTTTCTTTTTTTGTAGTATCTTTGCCAGGTTTTGGTATCAGGGTGATATGGTGGCCTCGTAAAATGAATTTGGGAGTGTTCCTTCCTCTGCAATTTTTTGGTAGCATTTGGGAAGCATGGGTGTTAGCTCTTCTCTAAATGTTTCATAGAATTCACCTGTGAAGCCATCAGGTCCTGGACTTTTGTTTGTTGGAAGATTTTTTATCACAGTTTCAATTTCATTCCTTGTGATTGATCTGTTCATATTTTCTATTTCTTCCTGGTTCAGTCTTGGAAGGTTATACCTTTCTAAGAATTTGTCCATTTCTTCCAGGTTGTCCATTTTATTGGCAGAGGTGCTTGCAGTAGTCTCTTACGATGCTTTGTATTTCTGTGGTGTCCATTGTAACTTCTCCTTTTTCATTTCTAATTTTACTGATCTGAGCCCTCTCCCTCTTTTTCTTGATGAGTCTGGCTAAAGGTTTATCAATTTTGTTTATCTTCGCAAAGAACCAGCTTTTAGTTTTATTGATCTTTGCTGTTTTATTTCTATTTCATTTATTTCTGCTCTGATCTTTATGATTTCTTTCCTTCTCCTAACTTTGGGTTTTGTTTGTTCTTCTTTCTCTAGTTCCTTTAGGTGTAAGGTTAGATTGTTTATTTGAGATTTTTCTTGTTTCTTGAGGTAGAATTGTATTGCTATAAACTTCCCTCTTAGAACTGCTTTTGCTGAATCTCATAGATTTTGGATCATCATGTTTTCATTGTCATTTGTCTCTAGGTATTTTTTGATTTCCTCTTTGATTTCTTCAGTGACGTCTTGGTTATTTAGTAACGTATTGTTTAGCCTCCATGTGTTTGTGTTTTTTACATTTTTTCCCCCCTGTAATTTATTTCTAATTTCATAGCATTGTGGTTGGAAGAGATGCCTGATATGATTGCAATTTTCTTGAATTTACTGAGGCTTGATTTGTGACCCAAGATGTGATATACCCTGGAGAATGTTCCGTGTGCACTTGAGAAGTGTAATCTGCTGTTTTTGGATGGAATGTCCTATAAATATCAATTCAATCTATTTGGTCTATTGTGTCATTGAAAGCTTTGTTTCCTTATTTATTTTCTGTTTGGATGATCTGTCCATTGGTGTAAGTGGGGTGTTAAAGTCCACTACTATTATTGTGTTACTATTTGCCCTTTCATCGTTGTTAGCATTTGCCTTATGTATGGAGGTGCTCCTATGTTGGGTGCATAAACATTTATAATTGTTATATCTTCTTGGATTGATCCCAGGATCATTATGTAGTGTCCTTCCTTATCTCTTGTAACATTCTTTATTTTAAAGTCTATTTTGTCTGATATGAGATTTGCTACTCCAGCTTTCTTTTGATTTCCATTTCCATGGAATATCATTTTCCATCCCCTCACTTTCAGTGTGTATGTGTCCCTAGGTCTGAAGTGGGTCTCTTGTAGACAGCATATATATGGTTCTTGTTTTTGTATCCATTCAGCGAGCCTGTGTCTTTTGGTTAGAGCATTTAATCCATTCACATTTAAGGTAATTATTGATATGTATGTTCCTATTACCATTTTCTTAATTGTTTTCGGTTTGTTTTGAGTTCCTTTTCTTCTCTTGTGTTTCCCACTTAGAGAAGTTCCTTTAGTATTTGTTGTAGAGCTGGTTTGGCAGTGCTGAATTCTCTTAGCTTTTGCTTGTCTGTAAAGCTTTTGATTTTTCTGTCAAATCTGAATTAGATCCTTGCTGGGTAGAGTAATCTTGGTTGTAGGTTCTTCTCTTTGATCACTTTAAATATATGGTGCTACTCCCTTCTGGCTTGTAGAGTTTCTGCTGAGAAATCAGTTGTTAAACTTATGGGAGTTCTCTTGTACGTTATTTGTCGTTTTTCCCTTGTTGCTTTGAATAATTTTTCTTTGTTTTTAATTTTTGTCAATTTGATTACTATGTGTCTCAGCGTGTTTCTCCTTGGGTTTACCCTGCCTGGGACTCTCTGTGCTTCTTGGACTTGGGTGGCTATTTCCTTTCCCACATTAGGGGAGTTTTCGACTATAATCTCTTCAAATATTTTCTCAGGTCCTTTCTCTCTCTCTTCTCCTTCTGGGACCCCTATAATGCGAATGTTGGTGTGTTTATTGTTGTCCCAGAGGTCTCTTAGGCTGTCTTCATTTCTTTTCACTCTTTTTTCTTTATTCTGTTCTGTGGCAGTGAATTCCACCACTCTGTCTTCCAGGTCACTTATCTGTTCTTCTGCCTCAGTTATTCTGCTATTGATTCCTTCTAGTGTATTTTTCATTTCAGTTATTGTATTGTTCATCTCTGTTTGTTTGTTCTTTAATTCTTCTAGGTGTTTGTTCTCTAATTCTTCTAGGTCTTTGTTAAACATTTCTTGCATCTTCTTGATCTTTGCCTCCACTCTTTTTCAAGGTCCTGGATCATCTTCACTTTCATTCTTCTGAATTCTTTTTTTGGAAGATTGCCTATCTCCACTTCATTTAGTTGTTTTTCTGGGGTTTTACCTTGTTCCTTCATCTGGTACATAGTCCTCTGCCTTTTCGTTTTGTCTATCTTTCTGTGAATGTGGTTTTCATTCCACAGGCTGCAGGACTGTAGTTCTTCTTGCTTCTGCTGTCTGCCCTCTGGTGGATGAGGCTATCTCTAGATAGTATTTTAAAATAGTATGACACAGTACATATCCTTATGTAACTTGTTTCATTGTTTGGTTGTTTATGCAAAACAGTCTTTTGGACCTCATCAGTATACATGTAGACTGAAGTTATTCGTTGTAATGACTGTATAGTGTTCCAATGTATATATGACAGTTCGTCTAATTTATTTCTGATGAATATTTGCACTCCTTTCCCATCATTGTTTTTCTTTCTTTTCATCTATGATCACTTAAGACTTTTATGGGCTGGTTCCAGTGCTTTCTCTTTGATGATATGTCCCTTTCATCTTAGGCAGCAACAGAATGCCATTTGCAGCTGTCTGCTATGGCTAATAATTCATGTTTTTATTTCCTTTTGGTTTATTTCCATACTGTGTTATGAATGAGTGTTCTGCTATTATCTTTCTGCATTGCATGTTTAAGCACAGAGCTTTAGGACTAGCAGAACCTTAGAAGTCATATACTCCAGTCTTCTTTTTATAAACTATGACACTACCAAGAGGAGGTTAATGACTTTCCCAGGGGCCTAGAATTGCTTAGTGAAGAGCAGAGTTGAGGACCTGGGTTTCCTGGCTCCTTGTCCTTTGTTCTTTCCACTACAAACTGCTGCTCACCCACTCAACTGAACAATATGTTTTGCTGTCAGTTGTTTCTCAGCAGGTCTAGAACGTTTTACATCAGAACTAACTAGTCAATGTGGAAACATCAAAAATGGTTCATGTCCTTAGGCACATTAAACTAAAGAGAAATGATAACATTACAGGCAACTATATCAACGCAGATATGATAAAATTCCAATAGCAAAAGCAGCAATTTCTCTACTGGTCCATCTACATAATTTTTATGTACCTTTGAGAATACATATATACCTTTGGAGACATCACACCACTTTATTATATGTGTTTTTCTCTGGAACAAGGATATTCTCTTACATAACTACAAAACTATCAAAATCCATTTTAGCACTGACACAATACTAATATCTAACTCACAGTCCATACTAAAATTTTATCAATGTTCCCAGTAATATTTTTTAGAGCTTTTCTCCTCTCTATCCCAGTACAAATCCAACTCAGGATCATACATAAAACTGCATAACTTACAAGAAAAACATTTTGCTTTGAGCTGTATTTGATGTATCTATTCACTTAGCAGTTATTGGAGATCTGTAGAGAGAGTTAAGGAGACCATCTCTACTCTCCAGACACTCATGCCACAAGGTGGAGAGTGGATGAAGTAACATTTAATTTTAATAGACTATGATCAATACTGTGATAGAGATAAATCACTGAATATTCTGCCATGAGAAAGTTCCTAGGAAGAGGTTACACAGACATTGAGATTTTGAGTGGAAAAGAGTGGTAACAGCTTTCCTGCCCAAAGCAGCATGCACTTTTCATAGTGTGTTTAAAGAACTGAAGGTAGCTCAGCATTTCAAAATAGTAGGGACTATATGTGTATACATGTGTGTGGACACATGTACATGTATGTGGTTTTGGCAAGATTTCGTGCCTGATGGAAGTGGAACTACGTATGAGCTAGATCATAAAAGACTTTATATGTCATGATGGAGAATCTGATCCTGAAAGCAATGGGGAATTGTTGGGGAAATTTAAGTTGGAGGCCAATAAGTTTAATTTGATTTGCCTTGTCTAAAAGATTAGTCTGGCTGCAGCATTACATGTGAGAATTGCATCAATACGGGTGATAAATAATAAAAGCTTGAATAAGAGCAGTAACACTGCTGAGTGAATCTGAAATATTTTAAAGAAGGAAAGTGGATAGGACTTATAAACTGCTGGATGGAGGGTGGCGGGTAGTGGTAAGAGGGAAGAAATTGTCTAGAAAAATTGCCCTGGATCCAGGATGGGCCTGGACCTATTCTACAAAGGAAAACAAGACAAAGTCTATGATTTCAAGCCATTGGAGCTTATTCTCCTAATATTCTCTCTATACTCTTTGGAAACATGGAAAAAGCACATACTCCTGAGTCCTGCCCACACAGTTCCCTGACTTGCACACAAGCGTCCTTGTCTTCTAGAGGAGACTTGGTCTGGTCTTGGTCCATGCTCCCTGGGTGATCTGGCCATCTTCCTTCTTGCAGTTATTTCACCATTTCTCTTAAAGTAAGTAAGTAGCACGCCATCTTCCTTTCATTGCTGCTTGAGTCTCATGCATCATTCTGTCACCTACTGCTGCTAGACTTTATAATAATATTCCCACAAATATTTCATATTTGGTGTTCAATATGGCTTAGGGTGTTTATCCTTCCCCTTCTTCAAACCAATAGGCCCTGTTTCATAAACTTGAATATATTTCTCAGCCAACAGCTTATTTAAAAATCTGCAAGTTCCTTATTAAGTTCAGCAATGAGCTCATCTACTCAAGAACACTTCTATTCCTCAAGGCTTTAATGATGCATCTGCAGTTGGTTTTGCTTTTAAATCTTCAAATCTTCTATCAACTGGGGCAAATTTATCTCATTCTCTCCTCTCTGTTTATCATCTGTCTATAATTTCAAAACACTTATGAGTTAACACTATGTTATGGGGGTGGGAAGGGAAAGGCCAAGGTGTTCCAAGGAAATGAAATGAAATGAAAGAAAGAAAGGGAGAGGCAAGAAGGCGACATTCCATTTGACTTTATTCTTAGGGTAATGAGTCTTAGAGTCTAACTTCAACCTCTTTTCCTAATATATATATGCATGCCTCTTCTTTAAAGCTCAGTAGACTTTCTGCTTCTTTTTCATTTTCACTTTCATGTAGGCTATATCCCTAGATTTCTTTCTTTTTCTTAATATCGTTAACATCTAGCACTTCTAACTTCTGATTGGGCTTCTGATAAAACCACTCATCTTTGTCCTACCAAATGCTCAGTTCTACTGATTATTTTAAATCATCTGCAGTGTTTTTCTTAAATTCCATGCATATCTTCCTGATATATTTGCTTCTATTTACTTCTTCCCTTTTGATGAAGAGAACTTGAAATGGTAGGGATGCTTGTATGAAGGAACTTCTTCAGAAAATGAAGGTGATACCTTTCTCTTTACCTTCTGCATCAGTCAGTCTTCCTAGGAGCTATATTCCACTGTACCATTTCCAGAAGGAGTAGAATTTTAGCGTTACTGAAATGCATTCAATATGGTTCTTCTTTCCTTTACACCCCACTGTGCCACTTTGAGCTAGACATAGGGCCTCTCTGAACTCAGGATCATCATCTTTAAACAGAAAGCTATAAAAGATGAATGACTGAGGTTCTTTCTAGAAATAGTAAGTTGTAAGATGCTGTGGGTTGAGTTTCTTTCTATCTTTTCAATTTTAATTTTATTTGTGTTCCATCTTTTATAGCTCCTCTTAGTTTCCACTGCCCCTTCTATCTATTCCAAAACACTTTCCTCACAGTATTTCTTGAGGTCTTCCTAGATGTCTTTCTTGAGGGCAAAGCAAGAAAAGTTCTAGTGGTTAAGCTTGCTACTTCTTTCTCCATATCCTTTTGATTTCATATGATAATAGAGGTAAGGATAAATAGGCCTCTACACCAAAGAGTACTGAGTTACTCTTCTTGCCTCCTCACAGTTTCATCCTTGTTGACTGTTATGATGTGTGTCTTGGGAAGAAACTGGCTGTGACTGTCACCATATTGGACCAGCCCTGGATCCTCAGCCAAACCAAGGAAATGTAAAGATAACGGAATCATCTAACTGAAAAGTAGCCTCAATAATGAGCGTGACTTGTAGCCCTACAATAAAAGTTTTGGATGTACATAAAGACATATAAAGAAATGCTCATCAAAGGGTTGACTGTAACAGTAAAAATTTAGAATAAAATGTCCAACATTAAGAGACCGATTGATTCAATAAATTGTGTAAAGGAGTTTGGACTTTAACATGAGGAATTTGGGAAGTCATCAAAATGTTCAGGCAGGGAGTTCTCGGATCAGACTTTTGTTTTAGAAAGATTAGCTTTTGCTAATGAAGAGAACAGTTTGGAGAGAGATGATATTTAGAAAAGTGAGTAATATTAGTGGCCTGGATTATGGTGATGAGGGTGAATATGAAGAGACGTATTTGAGAACTTCAAGGAGAAAGAATCACTAAGGAAGGACTTAGTGATTGATTGGATATGGAAGTTGGGAGAAAGTTCTCACTAGTCAGACATTAATCATACCACTTTAAGGTCTTTCTATAACTTTTCTCTTCAGGGCCCTTTCTGTGTGAATCTATGTCACTCACAGCACAGTCTTAGGAAATGTTATCAAACAGAAAAGTCTGTCTTCAGTGTCACCAGTCTCTCTTTACTATGACCTAGCTTCCATCCTCCTTCAAGTTCTTTGCCTCCTTTACATTTAGACACCACTGCTCTCTGGAGCTGGTGAAGTCTTACAAACCATAACCAAACCTGTTTTTATTTGTGTAAACTAGGATAAAAGTGCATATTCCATAGGGATACAAGGAGTAAAGTATATATGTGACTTATTTTTTTTCCTAGATGTTTTATAGTTTTAGGTTTCTTTTCTATGTCTACCATCCATTTTAGTTAGTTTTTATATATCTGTATAAGGATACCCAAGTGTTCTTGTAATATTTGTTGAAAATAATTACTTTTTCTCCACTAAATTACATTTGTACTTTTGTCAAAAATTGTCTAAAACTGGTAAAAACTGAATAAGGTCTATGTTCTAATTAACAGTATTGAATCAATGTCAATTTTGTGGTTATGACATTGTACTACAGTTGTGTAAGATGTCACCATTGTGGGGAGCTAGGTGAAGGATCCGAGGTACTCTATTTTTGCAATTTAAGTCCATAATAAAGTCTAAATGAAAGGTTAAAAAATGTATATATACTTAAAGTATTTATGTCTAGCAGTGTGTCTGGCACAGAACAAGCTCTCAAAAAATAACTGTTATTAATGTAATTCCATCCAGGAAAAAAATATTTTATATTGCTTAAAGTCAGATGATTTCCTCTCCTAGAAATATTTATTTTTCACTCTTACCTCTAAGGATGAAATGACAGACTTCGCCACTGAATATTAGAGAAATTTGTGGCAAAAAAAAAAAAACCTAAGGTGGAAGAGGCATTCTTTTTGGAATGGGGGCCCATCCAATAGCTGCAATCATTCCCTCCCCAGTAACTGCCTCCTTCACCTTTATGGACACAATTGGTCAGCACAGTCCTAATAACAAAAGAAATCCACTCTTGCTGTTTACACTTTTAGTTTGTGTTCTGACCAAGCTTCTGCAACAGTGCGATGCTTAAAAGAATCAACTTCTTCCTGGCGATGGGACCATGGGAGAAATACTTACATTTTCTAAGCCTCAGGTTTTTTATCTGTATTTACCTGAGAACAATAACAGTACCCAAGAGGTTAAATTAAATAATAAATAATTGGATAAGTAAAGGACCTAGCATGGGGCATGGAATGTAGCAAACATTACATAAATGTTTGCATTGTTATTAGTAGTAGTAGTATTACCCTTACTTCGTTCTATCACTTTACTTTTCTTGCCTCTCTTTCTCTGCTGCTACACATGTCCTGACAACAGACATTACACATTACTGAGTACCCACCTTGTGTAAATATTTACAAATATATAATAAAATGCATAAGTTCACAAATAGCTTCTTGTTGGAGACACTTGAGATTTACTCCCAGTTTTTCTCCTTTTATTACAATATTTTCTTTTTATATAGCTTTTAATTTGGTATAGTTTCTCTTCTAAGATCTGTTACTTCCTTATTCATTATGAGTATGTTTTCCTTTAAGTCCTTTATCATAAGTATAACAGCTGCTTTAAAATTCTTGTCTGATTATTCCCGTTTCTGGATCATCTTGGGATCAGTCTCCATTGATTTTTTTTTTACTCCTCCTTGGGAAGGGCTTATGCTTTCCTGATTCTTCATATGTAATTTTGATTTGTACCCTAGATATTGAAAATATGTTACAGAGACTCTAGATTCAGTTATGTTTCTCTGAAGCATATTGACTTTAAAAAGAAAATGCAAGCATTTTTATTATGGCAAAATATTGTGGGACAGAACGATATTTTCCTTCTCCCTTCATCACCTTCCTCATCATGATACATACTCAACTCCTTTTAGGGCCTGGGATAGGCCAAGCTAGGGTAAAAAAAATTAAAGCAGGCATTGTTTAACTAAATTCAAACTTCAACTCTGAAATACAAGTTCAGTTTGTTGGTGTTGTGTTTTCTTCTGTTTTGCCTTAGTTGGGCCACTTGGGATCTTCCCTGAGCATGTGTAGTCCACGAGTCGACCAGAGATGCAGAAAGAGTTTCTACATAGAATTTAAAGCTTCCCCTTCTGGAATTCTCCCTTCCTACTTTCCAGATACTGTGATCACCCAAGACTCTCTCCTTTGGTTTTGCAAGCTAATATGACTAAGGTTTTGTGTCTAATCTTCAGCTGCTCCACATAATGCAGACTGACTGGGGCCTGCCCTCAGGCTAAAAGCTCTGAAAAATGGCAAACTCACCCATGCTGTTACCATCTTTCCAACATCAACTTCCTTTCATTATTTACCTATCTTTGCTTACTCTTGGCGCCTTCATATATTTGCATTTTGTATTTTGTCCAGAATTCACTGTTTTTACCTATTAGAGGATTGGTCTGGCAGGAACTACTCAGCCTTGCTGGAAATAGAATTCCATAGTATTATTTACATCTTTCAAATAGAATAAAAATCTATAATGGAGTTTTTAAAAAGTAATAAAAATTATCCAAATATTACCACTCTAAATATTCACATATTCATGATTTCCCCACCTGTGGTTCTTTCCACTACTTGTCCATGAATAGATTTTTAATTAGCTCATAAAATTCCTATACTATTGGCCCAAGTCTGTCATTTTGACTTCCATGTTCCACTCTCTATAACACAGGTTATAATGGACATTTTTGCTCCTGTTTTACAAATAGAGAAATATAGGTCTGCATAGTATAAGTAATGTCTCCAAGATTACACAGCAAATCAGGAATTAGAATGAAGATATTCTGATCTTACATTGACTATTCTAAAAATAAATTTTAAACACCACCAACCCCCAAAATTCTCCTTTTCTGACACTTACAGAGGAGGTTAGAATTCTGTGCTTATTTCATTTCAGAATTTATGGGCATGCTTATGGCTTTCTCGAGGAATGAAGATAATAGAAATCAAACAGGACAAGCTTTACTCTAATTCTAAGTAGTTAAAATTCAGTTTCAAAAAGCAAAACAATACAAAACAAAAAACAATCCTTAACTTTCCCAAACATACACAAAGTCACTTCTTTATAAAGTTTAACTTGACTGGTGTTTCCTTACCTGTCTATGTCTGGTATCAAATTTCCAAAAACTAATATACTTCATGCTTCCTACACACAAGCAAATTCCAGACAGAGTAGTCAGTGCCCACACATAGGGGATGGATTCCCAGCAGGGTGTGTGTGTCTTGGAGTTGTGCTTTTTTTTTTAATGTGTGGGATTTGGAAGAAGAATGTTGAAAATGTCTTTTCCCCCATAACAGTTTAGGATTCTAAGTCATGTAGAACTGAGACAGCTATTTGCCGTGCAATATAAACACTAGTACCATGCAGCCCATACCCTTCGCCAATCTTAGCATGCCTTGAAAAACTCACCCATTTGGAGATGCTGGTTCAAGGTTTTATTATCCTCTGAGATATTTCTTGTAGAGAAACACACCCTTGGCTTCCCTAGGTGGTCTGGTAGACCACCTCTGTCAGGGGAGTTAGGCTATTGAATATTTAGCTACCAAGGAGATGAGAAGTCCTTTCCAGGTCTTTCTTCTTATATTTAACCTACTCTCATCTGATATATCTTACAGGAAATTTGGCACTTGGTAGGTAATAGCTTCTACTGATCCTGTTGTTTTTCTCCTCCTCCCCCTCCTCCTCCTCCTCCTCCTCCACTTCCTCTTCTTCTCCTTCTTCATTTACTATCATTATTTTTCTCACATGAACAGACTTACTTTGGTTTAACACATCATCAGTGATTGCTGATTGCTGATCATCAACCTACCAACCTTTGCTTGCCAAAAGATAACAGTGAATCCCAACTCTTACATATATTTCCATAAAGTTCAACAAGAGGCAAATTTAGAAGCTCATTCTCATCCCCTCTTGACTGTTAAGCTAACAACGGGCAAGAACTAATATGAAAGGGACATCCAACTATTTTTCAATTACTCTGGCATACCAGCACACATTCTCTCTTGATGAAATGCCGTTCTTTGATATAGCTCATTGGCTATTAATGCCTGTAAATATTCTTACCTTCAGAATGGTAAATGTCTTAGGGGCAGGGACCATTCATTCATTTTATTAATGCATATTGATTACCTACTGGATTGCAAAGCGGTATGGGTGCACTTAATGCGTTGTACCAATGAACAGGGCAGGGTGCGCAGCAATGCTTGTGAACTAAATCAATACTCATAATTTATAATACTATTTACTGGATACCTACCATCTGCTAAGTCATGTGCTAAGGGTTTCATTTGCATTTTCTCATTTACTCCTGAAGGGGGGGGTAAGAGAAGACAGATTGGTCAAACAACTGGTAAATTGGAAAACCCACAGTGAAGCCATTCAGACATATCATTTCTTTGGGAAAAAAAAAATCCACAAAATAACTGGATTTGATAGGTTTTCAAAATCTCTCTATTTCCTGAAGTGAAAATCAGCAAGTTTAGCCCAGTCTTGTCATGCACTGATCAATTCAGTTCTTTTCTAGTCATACTTTAAGCACTTACTATGTATAGGCACTATATGCACATTTTTTTGCCTGACCTAGAAATATGAAATTAAAAGAATCTAGCTTTCCACATTTGAGAAGCCTGATTTTGAGAAGCAGAGAGGCATGCTAGTGCTATGGCAGAGAGAGGGATCAGGTGTCCTGGCTGCAGAGAGCTTCTGTTTGCTTTTGGCTTCTCATACTATTGAACATTATTTTGACCTCCCATTATCAGTTCTATAAAATCAAAGCAAGACAAAGCAAAACAAACAAACAAAAACCACAAGTACCAGAATATCTTCTATCAAGAAATACATCTGTGTTTAATTATTTCATATCACAAAAGTAGATATAAGATTATGTGTTCAAAATTATTTAAGATAAATGTTCAGTGTATAATGTGTAGTAATCATTATTGATTCAAGTTTCTATGAAGTGTCTTCTATTGTGCTATTATGGTCTCAGACCTGTCCAGGACTCAAATATAGCAAAGATACAGACTTGACTTGAAAAATCCTACCCACGTACAAAAGAAAAGAAGGTGCACAAAAGATGGCGGAATAGGAGCTTTCTATTGTCATCCTCCGACAGAACATTGATTTTGACAACCACTCATGGATGAGAGTATATTTGTGGGAAGCCAGAAGTCCAGCGAAAGAGTTCCAGCATACTTTTAGCAAAATTTCTGAGCACAGACTCATTGAAGAAAGAAGAACAGTTTCATTTTACCTGTGTCACTTCTCCTGCAATATGGCACAGCTCAGTGTCAAGACAGACCGCCTTCAGCCTGTAATTTCCCCCATGGGAGAAAATGAGAGCACAGTGAGTGCGCACTTAGCTTCTCCAGCTGTGCAGAATGCTGCCCAAAAGGACCACTTCTTTCTTGCTCCAGAGAGAATACTAAGGTGGTCTGAACAGGTGAGGAGTTGGGAGAAGCTGGGATCACAGCAACCGGGGCCTGGAACTCAACAAAGTTCTGAGGATCTTTCTAACCTCTGTTTGGACTCCATCAGGAAGCATGTCCATGAATGAGCCTTGAGAATAGACTAGCATGATCAGACCTAAGATTTAAGTAATCAATTTAGCAACAGAGCATACGATGGTTTGTAGTGGGGAAGAGAAGGTAGGGAAGCAAGTTAGAAAGCTATAGTAAAAAATACAGAAAAGAGGTCAAGGGAATCTAAGTGACAACAAGAATTAACATGAAGAGACAGAGACAAAGAAATATTATGGAAATGGCAGTAATAGAACTTGACGTGAAAAAAAATTCCCAAAACTATCCAATTGGCTGAATTTAACTTTAAAGCATATTATTTTTTTTCTTTTAAAATTACACAAATCCTTAAAACATGGGATTGGTTTCAACCTGTTGCAGTTAAGTCCTCTTGTAGGGTCATTACTTGGGTGTAATTTTCCCTCCTCGATTTGTTTTTGAGGAGGAACAAAAGAGAAAGGGCGTCTGAGTCCTAGGTTCCATATTTCTGAATGTTTTCTCCATGCAAAGTTAAACATCTGCTTCCCATCAGTCACAGCTGTGGCGGGATCTGCAGCAGGGCCCAGGGATGAAATGCAGCAGATGAAATCTAGCATCTCATTCATCAGGAGCTTCCGGACAATCTTCCAACCATGGACAAGGTACCTCAAATGACACCTCCCACTCTCCCTCCCCTCAATGTGGGCCTGACAGTGACTGGGTTCTGAGACTTGGAATATTATTCTTGTCCACCTTCCAAGTGGTTCCTTGGAGACCTCATCAACTTCCAGGCCCTCTCTTCAAAACAGAGGAGTAACTCTTAACGGTGAGAAAGGAGAAGAATTCCATTTGCAATGCAACTTAAGAGCATCTCTAGCTAGCCTCTTCCACTCCATGAGCAGTTAGTATAAATTTGCTTGCAAAATAAAGGAGTGATAACATAAGAAAGAAAACTTAAACCTTAATGAGAAATTTAGTATCATAAAGTGAAGTCTATCCATTTTCTTAGCAGCAATGAGCAGCCACAAGGTTGAAAGGTCATTTAATCCCTATCATTCTCATCAAAGTATTGCAGATTCAAGGGTAATATTGACCGATTAACACTGAACCACTGGGGGCAGACAGCTACTTCTATCTATCACAAGCCTAAAGGATCACTCCCATAGGCCACTCTCTGTTCAATAGCTAACTTGGGAGAAAAGCAGTTTTCCCTGAAACCGCTTGGCTGAATAAGTGATTATTTAATCAATTAAAACGGCAAATATTTACTGAGCACCTACTATGAACTATTCTACTTAGTAAGGATACAGTGGGAAAAAATATAAAAATCCTAGCCATCTTGGCACTTATATTTCAGAGGGTGATACTGACAAAAATTAAAGGAAACATGAAATATACAGTATGTTAAACATGGAAAGATAAAGCACACTATAGGGTTAAGTGTTGAGGGAAGAGGTTGCATTTTTACATGGGGTGTTCAGAGAAGTCCTCACTGAGAAGATAAAGGGGTAAATGACTGAGCAAAGCAAGTATCTTGCAGAAGAGGATTCTAAGGAGATGGAGGAGCAGAGGTAAAAGCCAGGTACATACCTGGCAGTGTCAAGAACAGCAAAGGCCTCTGCTGCGGCTGCAGTCATGTGAGAGAGAGGCTGAAGGGTGGGTGGTAAGATACTGGGAGTCCACATTACGAGGATATTATCAGACACCGGGCTTTTATACTGAAGGAGATGGAGACCCTTCAAAGGGTTTGAGTACCCTAGTGGCATAATATCACTGAAGTTTTAACAGGATTAAGCTGACTGCTGTCTTGAGGATAGACTTAAGGATGGATTAATATTGGTAAAAATCTCCTAAATTCATGACAGATGTATAAGGAAGATGCACCAAAAGCAATGCAAAAGAAATAAGATTTGGAGGAAGAACAAAACCCATTTTGAGCCAAAGTATAACTTGAAGGCAACTACACAGAAATTTCGTCAAAGTATAACTCTCAGAGTACGAAAATGAGACAATAGCTTTGCACTTCGGCATTTCTTCTTACTGTTCCACTTTCTAAGTGCAGTGAGCCACAGTCTGCTCTTCTCTCCTTTAACAGATGGTTTACTCCCCTTTTCATTTTGCTTAGCTTTTGTAAAGGAGTTTGCATTTCTTGAAAGTCGATATCCTTATTTTTTCTCCCACAGTAAATGCTTAGTCATGGGTTTCAGACCATCTGGGCAACCCTGATCACACTATGACTGCATACCCTACAGGCCTGTTGTGATGAGGGAAGGCAGAGGGAAACTGGTGTGTCCCAAACACGGGCTATACCTAACTTTGAAGAAAAACGTATTCTATCATCACGCAGAACATCTGGTGGAATCCAAAATTATGTTACAAATGGTTTTAAAAGTCAATTATTAGGCAAATGATGCCCACTGAAACTGGGCTGTGTTTTTTACTACCTGGTAAAATTTTACTGATTGCTCTAAAACTTACTTATCATGAGATTCTTAGTATGTATTATGTTTACATTGAACTAAAAGGGCAGAAGGTGGTTTCTTGTTTAGAGTGAAATGGAAATACAAAGTGTAGAAAAAATTATAGAAGGGGAATCATTACTTCCTATACCTATGTTGATTTCCCATCAGGGAAATGTAAAAAATTTTGAAATATTAATAACAACGATAGTAATGGTAATGGCTCTTATTAGCATTTTATGAGCATTATCTCATTTATTCCTCAGGTACTATTATTACTCCCATTTATCAAATGAGTAAACTGAGGCTGAGAGGTTTAAATAACTTGCTGAGGTTCAAACAAACTAAGCTGTGGAGCCAAAATACAAACCAAGACATCCTGCTCCCTAGCTCTCACTTTTAAACTCTATGTTGTGCTGAATTAATTTGTATTTCACTGCAATGTGCATATCTCTACGTATGACAAAGAAATCCCAATAGGATAGAAAACTCGTAACCTTACCAACTTACTCCTCTCTTCCTTGACATTACATTTCTTACATTTTCCAGCTACAGTTCGGCACAAACAATTGTCCCATATCCTCACACCTGGATGTACTACATGGGGACTCTAGACTCAAAGATAACTTTCCACTACTGAACTGGCCTTTATCAAAAAAATGTACTTTTACGTAAGGAATTTTCAAGAATAGCAATTCATCTCTACCCAGCCACTTAACATTTTCTGAGAGTGGAACATATACCCAAAATGAATAGAAAACATAAAAGTTACATATTTACTTTGCATTCCTTTTTAGTAATGACTATTATCTTCAACAAGACATGAATCAATGAGAGGATAAGGGATGTAACAATAATTCTTCTGGTTCCTGGTATTTGTAGATTTGAATTTAGTGGTGTAGTTTATTGCATATGAGTGACTTCCAAAATCTGTCAGATTCTGTTATTCCATATTTCAGCCTGTAGCCATCAGAAACATAACCATTTCTGAGAGAAAAATGAACATATTTTGCAATTTGCATATTTAGCCAAAATGCTAGATTTGACTTCTGACTATTTACATGTACAGCTTGTCTGGGGGAATGTCACAGACATATCTCTATCACCTGGCTACTGTAAGGGTGATATGAAGCAATGGATCTCAAAAGACTTTCGGAACTCCAAAGCTCATTTCAAATGTTAGTTACTATAACAATTTAGGCTTCAACCTCCACTGTCTCTTGGAAATATAGACATTTTAAATGAAGTTTCCTTAAAGCGAGCACAGTTCAGCATGAAGTCTTCAGCTAAGTAGAAAGCACTTGGCTAAGAAGTAAACCACACTCATTTCTACTGACATCCACTTTCCTCACAATAAAGTTCTCATTTCCTGTCACTATCATGTTGTTATACTGTGATTTATAATAAGAAATATATATTTGGTGTTTGTCACTGCTTCTGGCACAGACCTCCTAAAACCCTTGTAAGTGATAAGAGCAATGAAGGTATCATGTTATTCATACCAAGCCCCTTTCAACCACACCTGAGTTCATGTTAACCAGGTGACTTCTGGAAAGCTCCTAAGGATGAGAGCCAGTTGCCAGGGGAACCCAGCACGGTTAGGGGATTGGAACTTTTAGTCCCACGCCCTCACCTCCAGGAAGGGAAGAGGGGCTAGAGGTTGAATCGGTCACCAGTGGCCAACGATTTAATCAACCGTGCCTATGTACTGAAACCTCCATAAAACCGAAAAGGATGGGGCTGAGAGCTTCTGGGTTGGTGAATGCATCCAAATGCCAGGAGAGTGGTGCACCCCAGTTCAGGGGGACAGAAGCCCCTGTGCCCAGGACCCTTTTGGACTCCACCCTATGTACCTCTTTATCTGACTGTTCATCTATACCCTTTATAATACCCTTTAAAATAAACTAGTAAATGTAAGTAAATGTTTTTCTGAGTTCTTTGATCCACTGTAGCAAATTAATCAAATCTGAGGAGGGGGTCATGGGAACTTCCTATTTATAGCCAGGACTAGTCAGAAGCATAGGTAACAACCTGGACTTGAGACTGGTGACTGAAGTGGGTACAGTCTGTGGGGCTGAGCCCTTACCTGTGAGATCTGATGTTAACCCCAGGTAGTGTCAGAAGTGAGTTGGATTGTAAGACACCCAGTCAGTAGAGCACCCAATTCTTCTGAGAATTGGAGAACTACTTGTTGGTATTGGAAAATAAACATTGCCCATGTCATTATCATAATCAAAATTATTTTTAAGTAATTATAAACAGTGTTTACTGTTATTTAATTTTGTTCTTTACCATTAGAAGCACACAAAATTTTTTAAAAAGGAAAACAAATTAGAAACTCCAATACATAAGACATTTAACAACTCATAAAATGAAGAGCACAAATGAAATAAAAATTGAAATAACTAATTTACATAATAAATTTACATGTCCTCCTGATGTTCTATATTACTAGGGTAGAGTTGACCTAGAATCTTACTTTAAAGCAATTATCAAAAACTCTCAAAATAGCCCTACAGTAAAATAGAAATTTCTTTCCAAGCCAATATTTGCAGTTCCTATCATGATATATAGCTCTTCATTCATTAACCCACTCATAATTTTATCTGGTACCCATTTATTAATGGCCTTGCTGAGTTCTGAGAATACAGATTTGAAGAAGCAGTGGTCTCTGCAACAAAAGCTCACAGTTTCCAGGGGAGACAAACGGTGATACAACTCAACAATATTAAATGTCATAAGTATAACGAACTGAGCATATGCAAATCCCCCTGCATATAAAAGAGCTAATCTGCTTTATACCTTGGTATCTTTAGTGTGTCTGTGCCTTTAGTTAATACTGTAATGTTTTCATCATTTTGTACCTTTTGGAAAGACTGTGATGGTTGGACAGAGGTTAGAAACGTCCATAATTATAACTCTATTTAGGGTTTGAGTTATGCTTAATCATTATTACACTCAAATGTGGTTATAATTTTCCTTACTAAATTATTGATATCATTGATTTTGCATGTTATTAGTATGGACAACAGCCTCTTCTGTCCGTCAAAAAAGTTATTTGTCCAAAATATTCAAAGAAAAGAAAGAATGTAGATTAATGATTATTAGAGAGT
Organism: Eubalaena glacialis; assembly: GCF_028564815.1. Classification (NCBI taxonomy): domain Eukaryota; kingdom Metazoa; phylum Chordata; class Mammalia; order Artiodactyla; family Balaenidae; genus Eubalaena; species Eubalaena glacialis. The sequence continues at coordinate 59,422,333 of NC_083734.1, read as the reverse complement.
GTGAGTCATGGTTTCTGTATGTGTAACTCTAGTGGGGTAAGGTGTCTTTGATAAAGGTCACCACCTCTTGAACCCCAAATCCATCTAATCACCAGGAAGACCATATTTCCTATGATGACTTTCATGGTAACCATGACACAACTTAATTACTGCCCTTTGAACAGTGCTATGGTAAAACAGTGGAGTTTGTGACACTTAACTGAGAAATAATTTAATGATTCATGTGCTTACAAATGTATTTTACCTTTCACCGTTGCCAGACCTCCCAGATAAACTATATAGGTATAAGTACATTTCAGTAGTAGAGTAAAAGTAATGAAAGTAAATTCAAATTGGGTTTAGGTCTCCCTTAAAATACTAAAATCATTCTCAGTCTTCAGCATCACTGAGTAGCAACCTTTTTTTTCATCCACAGATGACTTGGGATCTGAGAAGGACTCTAGAGAGTGGGTCTGTTAACGCTGGTGGGTGACTTCTCACTGTTTCTACTCTGAATGTAGAAACTAGACACAAATTCTTGAGTTCCATTAGGACCTCTGTGATTCACCCCAGTGAATTCAAAGTTACGGTGTGTCACAAATTCATTCACATGGTATTATGTCTTAAGGAGCTAGATCATTACTCTGCAAAAATCCCAAGAAGAAAGAGACGCATAGATAACAAGGATTACCACAGCTAAACATACTCCTACTTTTTAATATGCACCATGAAAATGGAAGTGTTTGGTTTAACTCGGGCTTTCTTGGACAGCAGCAGAAATGTAGTTTTCTGTATGCACGTTAAAAAAGAGAAGAGATGCTTCTCTTTCTAGTCTTGTTCCTAGTTTTCTGTTGCTTTAAAATCCCAGCTGTATTCTACATAAAGAACATCATTATTTTCCTTAACCTGTTTGCCACCAGCAACATAAACTATTTTGGGAGAAGGGGTTATAATCATTACATAGAACTTCATATTTTAATTTCTGGATGACCTACTTTTTGTGAGTGAAGTAACCACAAGACTCTTCTTTTATTATCTACAAACACACACACACACACACACACACACACACACACACACACACGGCTTAAGTAAGTTTCATTCGTCCAATCAGTTAGAATGCTTTCAATTTCCATAAAATAAAACTCTAAACTTAAGCCAAAAAACTTCATTATTTTACGTGTCAAGAAGTTCTCAGGGCAGATCCAGGACTGGACAATTAAGGGATTCAAAGATGCTATCAAAGATCTGTCACCTTCCATCTTGCTGCTCTACCATCCTTATCATGCTGGCTCCGTTCTCAGCTTGTACCCCTTAGTGTTACAAGATGGCTGCTGAGGTTCCAACCATCACAAGCAGACACAGCAATGACCAACAGTGGAAGGCGAGGCGTCTCTTGCTTATGTCTTCTCTTAATTAGCCACAAAACTCTTCCTACAAGCTCCTTAGGCATACTTCCTCTCACTTCTCATTGGCCACAATGGTACCACATGCCCTTTCCTAAACAGTCCACACAAAACAAAAATGTAACTAATTTTGCTTGAAAGGAGTAGGGAAGAGGTGGAAATCATTGTTATAGTTAACCAACAATATCTGCTACATTCTCTAAGTTTCTTATATAGCTGGTGTATTGTTTATATTAATCACTATGAAAGGGCTAAAAGGGGGGTTAATTAGAGTAAGATTCAGACCTGGAACTTAAAACTTAAATGGTGATACAAGACAGAGAGCTATTAAGAATACAGTTAATCCATATGTATATATGTGTGTGTGTGTATATATATATATACACACACACACATATATACATATATCCATCCACATATGTGCATTTGTCTATTAAATATACAATCAAAGATAATATTTTAAAAGCACGAATAAAACATGCTTAATATTTAACTAGTACAACTATTGGGGTGACTTGAAGTTTAAAAAAAAGTGTTTTCCAGTGGATACAAATGGTGGGGAAAAAATGGTAGAAAAGTTGGGGTTTTTTTTGTTTTTGTCTTGTTTTTGTCTTGTTCGTGTGTGTGTGTGTGTTGTTTTATATTTGGGCCATCTTCTATAAGATTTCTTGAGACCTTTACTAACTAGAACTTTCAAAGGCCCAGGAACATGAAAAGCAAATTTTGATGTCCAGGTGCATTGTTATATCTCTCCATCATGTTCTCTTTACCAATATTCATCATATCAATTCGGAACACAAGAGAACATTGGGAGATGCCCTCAAAATCACAGGCAGTGAAGGACAGAGAAAGAGAAAGTAAGGAGCTGGCTTCTAAAAACAAAAAGGGAAGATTTATAGCCACTATACAGCCAGAATGACTCAAGGTCATTCAGCATCCAGCCCCACTTGCTCATGTCACAGAAGATTGAGCTGAAGACCACTCTTGCCAGCAGACTCAGCTGCAATAGACAGAAGCAGCCCCTGCCAGTCCTGGCAAGGATTCTGAGAAGCACCCTCCTTTTCCAAGAAGCAGATCCCCGAGCATAATAAAACCAGTCCCACTGGGTTACACACGAGCTGCTCTTGTCTGCAGATGAGCCGCCTCACTGGTGATTTACAAGGTGCTGATTCTTCCTGCCCCAGTGACAGATCTCTGCAGGCCATCCCTCATCTTACCTCCACCTTACCTGAAGAATGTGGGTGATTCCTCAAATTCCTCCTAAAAATGTTGATACTTAGTGCTCTATATCTGGTCTTGGAAATTAATATCCCACTTTGACTTGCCTGCAGAAAAGCTGTCACCAACCACTACCAATATCACCATTATGAAAATCTCTTCCTAAACTCCAAAAAGTTCACATACACACAAGCAAATAGTTTTATGCTATTGGGTCAGCCAAAATCATTTCTCCCTCTGAGAAAATGGGAAAACAGGGTTGGTTTAAATGGATTATAAGGGATCTTCAGTTAGAAAACACAAAACATACATACACAAGCACTACCTAGATATATAATATATATATGGGGATATAAAATTATCTCTTTCAGTTATTAATATAGCCTATCTTTTCATAGATCCTTGCAAGGCTTCTTTAAAGTGTGGAGAAAAATGAAAAGTCATATTTATTAAAGTACTAGAAACTCTGTTAGTGTAAATGAAATCTTTGTATTTGGATATTATTCCAAGGCCTGATTCTCAGACCTTGGTTAGGCTGGGTTGATGAGGCCTGTGAGCCTGTGGGTAAATCCCCCATTATTCCTAAAAGCATTGGGGCCTTTCCCAGGAGCGCCCTGTACAAAAGCCCAGGTCTTATTACAGGTTGCTTAGGACCCAGGCCATTGAAAGACAAGGGGATTAGCAGAGTTAATGGTCTGCTATGGGTGGAGTGGGAAGGTTGGAGCCCTCAAGTGCCTCCAGGCTTGGGGGGGAACAGGCCTCCCTGCATTTGGATCTACATGTGCTACCCCAGAGAGCATGGGCCTCGTCTCCACCTAACCATGGGTTGCAGACCTAGAACCAAGCCCTGGGAAGAAATGGGATGTGGGAGATGGAGCAGCTGCCCGGGAGGGAGTCAGTCATTTTGGTGTCCTCGATTTTATAGAGATATCCATAAGGCAACTTAGGGCAAGTTGTTCCAGGAACGTGGAAGATGGATGTGATCATCTCTGGAGTAACCAAAATTTTGATGATTCCAGTGAGCAGCTCTCATAGTAGAAACCATAATCTATTTTAGAGAAGTGTCTAATGTGATTGAAAACATATTGGATTTTAGTTTCTAAATGACATGTATCCATCTTGATACTGCCTCTACCAACTTTCTTGTAAAAATATTTAAAAAGACCCTCTATCCCCTCCCACCTAAAAGGTAGTGAGCTCACAATTAACATGGAAATCCTAAATTGCTGGACAAAAAATTTCTGAATTTAAAAGGAAATGTTATCAAATACAAGGTGAATGGAGACAAAATAGGGGGGAAATTGGCTCTTTACACATGATAAAAGATTCCTTGCCTGAATAAAAGAAGGAATGGATGGATATACTTTGTATTTCTGCCACTTTGGCTACTCTCTCAGAGAGGAAAAACAGCTACCAATTTCAAAATTAGGAAGTCATAATTTCACTATGTAATACTACTTTTTGAAATATTAAGAAATCTGTTTGTGTCCCCTTTTCCTCTTTCCCACAAACTCTTCCATTATTGCATCCATTTGGGACTGTATTTCCAAGGAAATGAGGCCAGAATGGGGCGAGGAGGACATGGAGCAGTGATTGAATTCCTCACTGCATCCTACAAAGTATGTTCATAGTCAAGGCACCGTAGGTATTGATGGAAAAGGTGCCTATTTCAAAGACATTAAATTTATATGTGTTCTAGAGACTCAGGCAGAGTAGAATCTCTTACCTCTGCATAGCAGAGCTTCTAGATGAAAACTCACTTAGGGCAGGGTCCTGGGCTGGAAGTTCTCTTTTTAATATCAGAGACAATAGACTCTAGAGCATTGCACACACCTCGTGTGTTTACAAACTCTAAATGAGAACAGATTCTCTTCATTTAAGGATGGGAGAGAATAAAAAGGAAAACAACTAACCGGGACCTAAGGACAGGGGGACCTTAGAATAAGATAAAAGAAAAGCTCATGAAAACTCAGAAGATACATACTTCTGAAAAAGATATGGTCCAGAAATTAATACTCAATAGAAGAACTGTCTTCTATAAAGCAAAGATTAAAATCCATAAGTAGCAGACAGAATAATATTAAAGGAGAGGATGAATCAGAAAGACCAAAAAAATTAGCTATAAAGGCAATAAGCTGAAACAAAATAAAACAAAAAAACACATGCACAAAAAACAAGAGAGACAAGGAAGGAAAGCACAGCAACTAAAATCACAATGGCGAAACAAAAATCTTCATGACAGAAGATTTAAAAGCAAAGATTTCCAATCAGTTATTTCAAAACAAACTTGGTAACCTCTTCCACAATAAAGAGGTAAAGGACAAAGGACCAAATCTGGTGAAAGGACAGATGACAAATATATAAGCTAAGAATTACAGTTATTTCCAAGAACGGAAAAAATGCACAATTTCAACATTAGCAGAAGAAACGGTAATCAAATTCATAATTAAGAAAAACTTTCTGGAACTCAAAACTAAACACCCTAAAATGGAGATTAAACAGATTCAACTTGTTTTCAATGCTATCAATGGAAATAAACCCACAGATGGATAAGTTCTGAGAAAATTTTGAATTATGAAGAAAAATATAATTTCACAAAAGATTCTGTCCTAATAGCAACCAAAACCTCAGATAAGGTGCCTGGAAAGAAATAAAAATCCTCAAGATGTTGCCAAACCATTCTTATTAGGAGCTCTCAAGTGTCACAAAGGACCAACACTTTCACTTGTTCTTCTTGGATTAATACAGATTAGTTATCGCTTTGAGCACAATAGCCAATTCTCTATTTCCTTTCAACTCTATAGACTTGACATTGGGTCCATGACAAATCTTTCTCCAACAATTTTGAGCTGATAAACAGACTAGCTGATGGCTAACCTCCAGATAATAATTCTTCACTTCAGTTTTATTTTATTTGGATTTGGTTTTCATACATCAAAACATCATGGGTCCAAAGTTTCCCTTGTGGGTCACAGGTCACAAGATCCAGGATGCAATGGTGGGATTTTCCTCAGACTGTTACGAATTAGCTGCAGACCACATGTTTCAGGGAAATAAAAAACAGAAAAGGCAGGAATTTCTATTTAGCTTCAGGCAGTGAAGCATTGGATACTCTACAGAGTATCCTCTATGAAACATACAGTTTGAAATACAGCCCAGTATGGATAATGACTCTGTAAAATTTCAATCTATCTGAGAGAAACAGAGTTCAGAGTCATTGGCATTATTTTAGTAGGAGAAAGGAGGGAAGCAATTAGATAATCCAAAAAAACTACAAATAGAACTCATCACTAAAGCAGAAGGGGAGATATGCATACACAGTGTGACAAAAGCTAGGGAAAGAGGGAATAATAGAATAATCAAAAGTATTAAACTTTGCTAAAGCTTGAATTATATCAAGAATGGTGAAACACTGTTGGATTTGGTGATTAGGAGGCCACTAATAACCATCTGAATGTGTAGTTTTCACATAGGGGAGGTGTTGGCAACTAGAGGTAAAGCTATTTTGCAAGAGTACCAGGTACAGACTTCTCTATTATAAAGTTTGACACTGGTAAAGAGGTGAGAGACAGGGCACTAGCTAAAAGGGATACGGAAGTAAAAAGTAAAGAAAAAAAATCAAGACTAAGCAAACATTCAGCATGTGTGCAGCTAGAGAAGTCCATGGAAAGAAAAAGCTTAAACAATTAAGACAGTCTGAATGTGAAGAGAACAAGGCACCATAGGATTAGTAAAGGTATGGAAGTTGATCAAAAGGACAAATGAAGGAACATGTTTTAGCAAGGAAAGAGGAATATTTCTTATATGATAGGGGCAGAAGAAGAGAAGATGGACAGAGATACAGAAAATGTTGAGAATAAAAGGGTTGAGGAAGAGCACATCAAATTGGCCATAGACCTTTTGCCTTTCATTAACACTGAATACTAATGCATAGGCTAAAATTAGAGAGACATGGATTAGAGAGCAGCTTAAAGATATGAAGAAGGTCTACATGGTCACAGAATAAGTAGTCAACTAGAGATGAATAATGAACAATTGTGAACTACCTGAAATTGCATGGAATTAACCTCCCTTGGATCAAATCAACATGATTTCATTACATTGCCCCCACTTGGAAAATCACAGAAGGAAGAGGAGACAGTGCACTCTGGAGGCTGCTTGGAGATGTGGGACATGGGATTGATAAGGCAAAAACAGGGAAATTTGTGAAGAAAGTTCTGATGCATTCTGAAGAGTTAGCTTTTTCATGACACAATGGGCCTCATGAGTCCAACTGATGAAGGAGATACGTGGAGCTAAAATGAAGGAGACATTCAGGGAAAACTTCAAGAGACTGGAAAGCATAGTGCGAGCAGCAGAGACAGCCAGTGCCCACCAAATACCCCCCAGGCTCAGTGCATCTCTCAGCCTCCACCACAGCTTTTTGGAGGCCAGGTGATAAGCTCAACTCAATGGGCTTTGAGCTGAGAGGAGGTGCATCTCTTACAGGGTGAGGCAGCGAAAAAGTTGCTGTGTCTCCTCCATCCCATTCTACCACTACTGAGGTGACCTTAGAAGCCATGTATTGAGTGAGAAGACAACGTCACAAGGTGAATGGAGCCTGGATGCCAGATGGAGGCCCTGCTGACCCACATTAGGTTTGTGCGAATGAGAAATGAGCTTCTGCTGTGTTAAGCCACTGAGATTTCATTATTCTAAGCATAAATAGATGGCCTAGCATGAGTGATGGGGTGGAAAATACAAATGGAAAGGAGGTCATGCTCTGAGAGGGGATTTTCATATTCTGAGATCTTTTAAGTGGGGCAGTTCTGACAATGATGGGATCTAAGATGCAGCCGCACTTGGGAATGGTTCATGGAGAGAGCATTGGGCCTGAAGAAATAAAGTAACAGTGAGCCCAGAATGCTATAAAGGCACCAAGGATGATTTTAGTGGTTACGATTAAGAGAAAGACTGACCTGTTCTGAAGTTACAAAGGAAGGTAAGATAACGTCCTCAAGGTTGGAAGAATGCTGTGTCAATAGTGGCAGAATCTTCAAAAAAAGAAAGGTAGGACAGTTGTCTGGAAGTTGCCATGGAGCCTGAATGCACCAATTCCTAGTCTTGCCCAGTGGTTCAAGGTGGGAGTGAAAGGGACAGTAATGAAAGAAAGGAATAGAAGTATTAGTAGCCTTAATTTTGGAAGCTTTTTAGCATTCTGACACACTCCAGAGATCTGTGCCCCAACTCTCCACAGATCACAACCTACTTGGGTCATAGGTGACTCAGGAAGATGAAGTGAGTAACTTCCAATGTCCAGGAAAGACCTGCACAGCTCTGAAAATTCCCTGGACTAACTGGATCCCCACAAGTGGCCCATCTTTGCTTTTCTAGACATAACTACCTGGGATCCTAAGCTGTATTTTAGTGCTATTTCTAGAGAAGGCCTTTCCACTTGTCTTGCTGCAGCCCTAATTGCCAAAGCCACCCAGCCACGTTTTGCTTTTGTTCTTGTTTTTTTGGCTGTGCGCAGGCTTTCTCTAGTTGCGGTGAGCGGGGGCTACTCGTCATTGCGGTGCGTGGGCTTCTCGTTGCTGTGGCTTCTCTTGTTATGGAGCACGGGCTCTAGGTGCATGGGCTTCAGTAGTTGTGGCATGCAGGCTCAGTAGTTGTGGCTTGCAGGCCCTAGAGCGCAGGCTCAGTAGTTGTGACGCACGGGCTTAGTTGCTCCACGGCATGCAGGATCTTCCCGGACCAGGGCTCGAACCCGTGTCCCCTGCATTAGCAGGTGGATTCTTAACCACTGCACCACCAGGAAAGTCCCCCAGCCACGTTTTGTGAGTGTTTTAATATTTTGTGATGAGAACAAGTTAGCATTGCTCAAAAAAAAAAAAAGAAAAGAAAAAGATACACTCGCAAATAGCACACATAGTAATATATTCCTACATTTTCCCCTCAATCAGAAACCTATTCCCACGTTGGGAAGGTCCCATTGACCTTAATGCAATTTGGTTAGTGAATAAACAAAGAAGAGAACAGGCAAAGCTAAATGTTTAAAACAGGAATTCTTAACCTGAGGTCTGTGAACCGTTTAAACTTGACTCAGTGGCTCAGGACTCTGTGAACGGGTGCTCCTCCCACCCCACCTTTCTTTCTATCAGGAGAATTCCTATAGCGTTCATCGAGAGTTAAAGGGGTCTGAGACCTAAAATAGTTAAAAATAACCTGTCTAAAAAAAGAGCATAGGTGATGATCACTTAAAAGTTGTCAAATAAAGATATCTATGATGAAGTCATTGATTAATTTTCCTATCTCCCAAAGTTAAAATAATTAATTTGAGAGATGTCTAAGATGTAGTTAATGATCAATCTTCTCATTTCACAAAGTAAACATAATTAACTCATCGGTAATGGAGAAAGAAGCCCCCCAGAGTCTCTTTGGGCTGAGATTTCTCCCTGCATGTACAACCCACTGCCTGACCTCACTCTTCCATGATACCCTCTTTTATGCCTGAGTAGCTGTTTTCTTGTTCTGGAATATCCTTCCCCATCCTGGAAACCTCTCTGGTTACTCCTCTGACTGAGAGAATTTTGGTGGCATACAGAATAAATGCTGTAAACCCTGACAAAAATGCTACAGACTACAAAAATGGGGAGGCAGCAGGAACAGTGGGAGAAAGTGTAAGAGCGTTAAACTCCTTGTATTACCTAGCACTACCTCAACTGATTAAGTTCAAAAAATTTTTAAAGATGTACGGATTTTAAGTCTGAAATATTTTCATTTTTTTCTTAATCTTAGAGCAATGGTTCACAGCCTTGGCTGCCCACTGGAATCACCTGACAGCTTTAAGAAACACTAAATGCTTGCATCTCACCCCCTGAGATTCTGATTTAATTGTTCTTAAAAAAAAAGTCTTTAGATTTTTTGGGGGTACATGTATTTAGATTTTTAAAGGCTTCTTAAATTATCCCAGTGTACAGTCAAAGTTGAAAACTTCTGTCTTAGAGAAATATTCTAAGAACTCATCTCATCAGTGTTTATGAAATATTTATCTGTAGCTTAGAAATTCATTCAGCTTTATTTCAGTTTTTCTTCTACTAAAGTCAAGGAAAATTAAAGGTAATCCACGAAGATGTCTCCTAGATAGTAACATTCCTTCTTTCCTTGTATCTATACATTATCTGTCTATCTCTTTGTATATAAGTCGAAAGAACAGTCAGGAACACATGTGAAATGGTTAATTTGGGGAAAATTAGTTTTTGCTTGTTTTGACTTCTCTTTTTGTTTGGAATTTGTGTAATGAACATGTCACATCTTTAAAACAATAAAATAATTTTAAAATACATTTTTGAGGGACTTCCCTGGTGGCACAGTGGTTAAGGATCCACAGTGGTTAAGAATGCAGGGGACACGGGTTTGAGCCCTTTTCCGGGAAGATCCCACATGCCGCAGAGCAACTAAGCCCCTGTGCCACAACTACTGAGTCTGTGCTCTAGAGCCTGCGAGCCACAACTACTGAGCCCATGCGCCACAACTACTGAAACCCGCACGCCTATTGCCTGTGCTCCGCAACAAGAGAAGCCACCGCAATGAGAAGCCCGTGCACCGCAGCGAAGAGTAGCCCCCGCTCGCCACAACTAGAGAAAGCCCATGCGCAGCAACGAAGACCCAATGCAGCCAAAATAAATAAATTAATTAATTAATTTTAAAAAATACTTTTTTTTTAAAAATTTTATTTATTTATTTATTTATTTATTTATGGCTGCGTTGGGTCTTTGTTTCTGCACGAGGGCTTTCTCCAGTTGTGGCAAGCGGGAACCACTCTTCATCGCGGTGCGCGGGCCTCTCACTATCGCGGCCTCTCTTGTTGCGGAGCACAGGCTCCAGACGCGCAGGCTCAGTAATTGTGGCTCACGGGCCCAGTTGCTCTGTGGCATGTGGGATCTTCCCAGACCAGGGCTCGAACCCGTGTCCCCTGCATTGGCAGGCAGACTCTCAACCACTGCGCCACCAGGGAAGCCCTAAAAAATACATTTTTGAAAATAAAGCTTAAGAACATGAAAGGAAGTTAGGCAAATAATGTCAAAGTAAAATTGGATTTTCCGTGCATATTTCTAGTTCGTAGAACAACTAATTTAATTCTTGAAAGTGTACATGGAAATCTCAGCCTGTCAGGACTTACTTTATGGCTATTGGCAAGTCTGTCTGTTAACCTTTCACTGGAGGGTGAGGGTGACAGGATAAACGTTAAGCTTACCCTGTCAGAGAAGGAATAATGTTGTTTTTCACATGTATGGACAGGATATCCAGGAGTACTAATTAAAACAACAATTAAAAATAGGGTTTCGTAATGACTAGAAGACTATCCAGGGAAGATGTGCCATATGATGAGAGAAAGAATGAAGGCTGTCATTGTCCAGTTAATGCTCAAGTGTGTTTCTGAAATAACTGATTCATCTCTACTTCCCCTTCCCCAAGTATAAAGTTGGTGTACCCTTTTAGAAAGAAAAATACATCTATTTCACAGTACTGACCTGATAAAGTCAAATATACTCTCTTACATATACACACATATATTTACATATCCATGTATATGTACGTATCAATGGATATCTATTTACATTATGCCCAAGCAAATATATGGAGTTATGAATAAAAACAATGACCAGAGATTTATCTATGAGAGATATTGATCCAAAGAGGCCATAGTGGAGAGATTATTTCACAGGCTAAAAATCAGGGGTTTTAACCTCAGTACTATTGGCATTTTAAGCCAAATAACCCTTTGTTATGGAGACTGTCCTGTATATTGTAAACTGTGGAGCAGCACCTCTGCCCCGGATCCACTAGATGTCGGCAGCAATACCCCCTTAACACATACACACAGTTGTGACCACCAAAAAATGTCACTGACACCCTCAAATGTCTCCGGGGGGACAAAACTGTCCTCTATTGGGAACCTCTAGGCTAAATTATAATACAGAAAATCTTAAAGGATAAAGAGTGGCTACTAGGGAGTTAGAAAGAATGAGAAAAATTAAGAGAGACTTCCCAGAATCAAAGTACAGCTTGTGAGAAATTTAAGAAATTTCATTTAACTTTTTATTTTTTATCTTTCATGTTTTGTCTCTTATGATAAACTATCAACACCCTGTGGGTAAGTATCATTCTTTCTATTTTCAAATATTTTTCACAGGGCTAATCATATTGTATATAATTTTATATATATATATATATATATATATATGTGTGTGTATGTGTGTATATATATGTATATATGCTAAATAGACAAGAAAATTAGTCAATGGTCACATCCAGTACCTTTTCTGAGGAACCATGTCATATAGACTTCCAGAGAATGAGACTCTCAAGATTTTACTCTCTCCCTACCCCCTCTGAGAAGAGAAGTTACTATGACTTAGATTCCACGGGATTAACTGAGCCCAAACGTTTAGCTATCTGGTCACTACTGTATAAATGGTCACACAAACTGATGTAATTCTCTCTTGGGGCACTGGGGCTCTCCTCTTTATTGTGCACAGATGACCTAGAAGTACTGCCTGTATCTCTTATCTCTCCACCTGAGACTGGCTCATCCAGCCTACCTTCTGTCTCATCACGTAATCTGCAGTGAACAGATTCGAGTTTGAGCTTAGGAAGATGGAAAATATCCCTTAGATCACATTCTACAATCCAGTTTAGCAGAGTATTGTGAGCTGGAGTTCAGATGTGAGCTGGGTCAACAGTGAAGTAGTACTTTTCCAGTTACTAGTGTCCTTCATGTGTATACCTGTATTAGAAAATGCACGGTGAATGGTGGCTGTGGTTTAGGATGGATTCCGGCATACCTATGACCCTTGCCAAAACTCCATGCTAATACCACTGTAAGAACACCACAGCTTCCATTTAACCCTTAACCCTTGGCAAGGAGGAGTAACCATTTCTTGGACAATAGGTTGAAATTATATTGACATATTTATTTAAAAAACAAATATGTCACTTAAAAAGTATCATCTGTTGATTGTGGCAACAGGTATGTAAACCTTGAATACATTATATTATTTCACTGAAAAGATCACACAATCAATTTTCACCGGAAGAAAGAGGCCAAGAGGCTCAACTGGGCATCGTATCAGGGATCGCTCTTTGTGTGATGAGTTCTTAGGGCCAGAGCACTCCTCCTGCAGTCAGAGTTAACCCAGACAGACTTTGATGATCCAAATAAAGCAAGTCAGATTCAAATCTAAACCTGCAGATAGCCTTTTTCAATGATAACGTGGGCAATGATGGGGCCAGGCACCTCCACACAGACACTCGCCCTTACTCACGCCGGCAGGAAGAGGAAGACTAAGCAAGCCTGTGGGTAGTGAGGATGCCGCCCCCCCACCCCCACCTGCCTGCGGGCCGCAAAGAGACACAAAGTCGAGGGCTGACGGGGGAGTCTGGCTTTTCTCTCCAGTTCCCTCTCCACCTTTACTCCCACTTTTTCTGTTTTCCCTTGCTTCCTTTCCACAAAGACTGAGGTCAAGTTCTAGTTTATCGAGACTTCCTCACCTTCATTCTCTCAATTCCTTATTGCATGAAGGCTCTGACCACAGACACTACCCCATGTCAAAGTGAAACTACAGAGGTGCATAAGCGCAAAACCCTGGAAAACCAATTCAGTTGAAACTTGCAATCACTTCTTTGCCATACTTCAAAGGTGGTTTCTATTAGTTTATTACATTTTCTTTATTCATAATCCATTGCTATCAGTTTCAGGTGTGATTTTGTTTTGCTTCTTCCTTTCGATCCTTTGACAGCCAACCTGATGGGGAAAATGCAACTCTGACAGATCATACAATGTTCTAATTAAAACAACAGAATTCACCTTTCAGAAGTACCTTAATGCTTCCTTCTTGCCTAAACAAATTAAAGGGAATACAATGCTTTTAATCGCCTACACTGGCTTTTTTAAAACCTCTTATTAATTAAAACATGTAAATAGTGATATAATCAAGGTCGAGAAATCCAACCTTGCCAAGAAGGTGTATTTGTGCTACTTGACTATGGGGAATTTAAAGTAAGGATTCTCTCCAAACCCAAGGTTAAGGTTCTAAGAACAGAAGCAGAAAGAATGGGAAAAGTGAGGCCAAATGGACAACTGGATGCCTGAACACGGAAAGCTGAAAATTTGCAAACTCACTTCTTGGGTCATCTTTCTTTCCACACAAGAGCCATCGTCTGCCCCCATTAAGGTTTGCATGATTTCCCAATTTCAGTCAAGTTAAATGTAAGTTGACATCATGTTTATGAGGGGAGGGAGAAAGACCAAAACAAAAACAAAAACAAAAAAGTATGTTACGGTGGAATCACCTAGGCTTTTCCCTAACTCTTGGAAATAAAGCGTTTTCCTGGAAAGACTCTGGATGAATAATTCATGCCGTCATCAACAGAAGAAGTTGTCTTTAAGAAAGAGGGTTCTGTAAGAAAGAAAAATATTGTGGTCCAGCAAATGATGTACAGGTCTACAGGGTAATTACAGCACCCGGTGTTAATAGCTAATCATATGGAAAAGGGATACTTTCTGATTTCTTTGGAATTCAAGGTAGCTTTGTGGGTTTTATTTTCCTCCCTTTGTATATCTTTTCTTTTTCTGGAACTTTTATGTGGACTTGGCCCAGACTTTAGCAGACATCTGAAAGAAGACTACTGCAAATGTAAGTCAGCAATTGGAGGAGAGTAAAGGGTTAATGGTTAACACATACCATCACTTTAAAGTGGAAGGAAAGGATCAGAGACCTCTGAATCAGAAGCAGCATTTCAGTGGTTGTTTTGTAGAGAGATAAATAACCATAGAGTATACATGTTTTGTTTTGTTTTTTCACATGTTTAACAGCTGAGTCTCCTTTTAATATGTTGGCTCTACGCCTCTAGTGTTAAAGCATTCATTTCCCTCAACACCATTCACATACTGTGTACCTGAATATATCAATGTCATAAGGCATATATACAAAACACCCAGGATTCCATACCTCACATTGGTGACATGATCTGAAATGATACAGGGACCACAGGTTGCTGTGTTAAATATGAAATTGCCTTGAGGAATGGCCATCAACCTCTATGAGTGAGCAAGGTAAATGGAACCCTGTGTATTTGTTTCCCAGTTTCTTATTTTACCTTTATGGTTCCTTTGTGACAAACATGCAAATAAGAGCATGACGTAATAATTTGTCTGAAGAAAATTACAAGGAAAGACAGACTTGACAAAGTTGGCTTAATAATGCACATGATTCTGCAAAAAAAGGTAGAACTCTGACATGGTCAGTCTGCTGTTACTCCCCTTTTCCCTAACAAAAATCCTCATACCCTCAGAGATACATGACACCTCAAGGTAACAGTACTCATCTTGGCATTTTAGTATGATGATTGCTAATGAAAAAGAATCATTTCTGGACACTGAGGCTGATTATGTAGAACAGAAGTATGCAATGGCCAAAGACCCTTAGCAAAATCCTTGACCTGGACTTCTTTCTGAAGTTCCGATGAGAACGGTTGATTTGCTGCAAGCGACCGGCTTTACCCAATTATCAGAGTTGGCTAAGCAGTCTCTATACATCTGCTGTCTCTGGGTCTGGTGCTGGAGCTTGAAGTTGGGCAGGCAGCTGGGACAGGACAATGGGTATAAACTGGGGGAGGTCCAGGTCAGGTGTGAACTCACAAGCATGACCAGGAGCCCCACCAGGACGGACCGCAACCCATGTGAGTTCTTGCTGTCTGTGCCCGTGGCGCTGAGGTTATCCTGTGGAAGTCAGGGCCCTGGACTGGAGAGCGAGACACATAAGCCTGTCTGGGAGCTAGGGAAGCTGAAGGAGGATCCAAGAAAAGGTAGAGAAGTTTCAAGTGCCCCTGCTGCTTCACACCAATGAGAGAAGTCAGCAGATCAGCAAAAACATATGTGAATACAAAATGGCTGCTGCTTCCTTTCCACCCTCCAAATCTTCCCAGAATCTTCCTTGTGGTCCAACCTAACCAGAGATATACAAGGAAGTATGGTTGCCAGATAAATACAGGACACTCAGTTAAGTTCAAATTTCAGATAAACAATACAAAAATTTTTAGTATGTCTCAAATATCGCATGGGACAAACTTATACAAAAAGTTATTGTTTATGTAAAATTCAAATTTAACTGAGTTCCCTGACCTTTTATTTGCTTAATCTGGCCACCCTAAAAGAAAGGGAATTATAGGAAATATAGTTCCGCCTACCCAAGCTGATACGTAACAAACCTATCATATGGTGAATGAGGAGATTGGTAAACTGAAATTATATTGGCCACAGGTGTTTTCAACTCTGGACCATTTCTCTGCCAGGGGTACGAGGTGTCCTTAGGAACACCAGCATAGTGCCCCTGGCCTGACAGATATAGTCAGGGAACTTCATGAGACAGGGGCCTCAGTCCATGCCATCCCAGGAATTAAGACATATTCAGAGGTTGTGCCTTTTACTTTCCTTACTAATTGCTGTCTCCTCATTTTCTGCAAAAAAAGCAAGAGCCACACAAAGACAACTTGAGAAATGGGGACTGCTAAATAGAAAACATAGACAAAGAAGCCAAACAGTGAGATAGGATAGGGAAAGAGGCTGTTTAAGGAGATAAGCCAGAGGAGTCATGAATCCCTGTCATAAACAAATTAAAGAACATTAAAAACATATATGCCCTTTAAAGAGCTAAAATGATCAGAGTGCATTTATTTTTTCAGCATTATTTAGCCAGGTTGGAAAACAAAACCCTGAAATTAATGCCAAGATAACAGAGATGGGAGTAGAACTTTTCCCTCTAATAATTATCTTACTATCTGTCCATCTTAGGTCAACAAACATGTTATGATTGGCAGGTTAAAATGTTTAGGTTAGTCTGAGCTCACATAAACCATTTTCAGTTTTCTAGGACAGGAGAACGCTATAAGACAAACATATGATCTTCTCTCCAACGTCCTACTTCCAACCCTTCTTCCCGCCTGCCCTCCCCATCTTTGACCTTTCGGACGAGTATGTCCACAAAGCATTTCGGCTGCTACCCAGGTTCTCGCCAAGCTGGTGGGCACAAGTCTTGGTGAGACCTAACAAATTACTGCATTCTTCTCAGTAAAGGGACAGGAAGTGCTCAAGGAAATCTAATAGGCTTCAGTACCTATGACAGAAGAAAAAATAAGTGAATTTGAGTAATGATCACTATTACCCCCTTGAACTCTCCTACAGGTACTGGGTCTCCCAGACGTCTCGACCCTTTGTTGTGGAGGACCGGGGAATGGACGAGGAGATAGTTGAGAGAAGCCCAGACCCGCTGGGTAATTCACAGCGGGAAGAGAAAGGAACCACTCGCAACAAAGAACAGATTCCATCTGGAAGGTCAGACGGAGGCAGAGGGAAAAAAGAAAAAAGAGCTTTAGGGAGAATATTTTGGGGGAATGTGAGAGGGAATTTATTTGGTGGGCAGAGAGTATGTATATGAGGTAAGAGTGGAACATTTTAGAAAATTCTGGAGTGTGTATTAAGTGGAGTAAAAAATATAGCAATTTTTGAAACCATTAAAGATAAAAATGTCAGTTTTGGACTGGTGTTTATCTGAAAGTGGCACAGTGTGGAAACAGAACAGGAGGCACCCAGCTCTGTGTGGATTACACATATTTAATGGTCCGCTTCAAATGATGGCTTAGCTGTGCCCCCCTGGACCTCCATGGCACCCTTTTGCAAAATAAAAAAAAAAATTCATTACATGGATGATTATAAGTAGACTGCCTGAAGACTCCAGTATCAAATAATTTAAAATCTCAAGTTCATACATATAATAGAAAATATGCTGGTACAGCAACTAGAAAACTCAGGTCCTAGAGTTTACCACCACTGGAAAATGTGAGGTAACATCTATTTATTCATTAATTAAAGAAAGAGATGTCATGTGCCCTCTGTTTGTATGACCCTCTTCTATGTAAAGTGATTACAGCAGTGAACAAAAGAGACAAAAGCCCCTTGTTTGTGGAGCTAAATTTTTAGTGAGGAGAGATGCCATCAGTAAACAAATAAGTGTAACGTATAGACTGTCATTTGAGGCTAAGTGATGTAAAAAATATAGTAAGTCAACAAAGGGGTTTAGGAACTGACAAGGGTAGGTATAGTGTTCATAATTTAAATAGGACAGTCAAGGAAGACATCAACTAATTTGAAGAAGTTGAGGGTATGAGCCATATGACTATCTGGAGGGAAAATATTCCTGGCACTAAGTACAAAGGCCCTGAGGCAGGAGCTTGACAGGCATTCCTGAGGAGCCTACAATTAACAGAATATTTTATAATGTTCTCAGTTTCATTTATTCATGTATTCCCAAATGGGATAAGAGTGTCAACTTCCTAGAACTCCTGTATAATAATTAGAGATAGTGTAGGAAAAGTGCTTGGATTTTTAGTAACCAACACATAGGAGTAAGTAAATAATATTCTCCTTGCCATAGTGCTGATTTGCCAAGAGATGTGTGCTGCCTTCAAAAGTCAGATCACAGGAGAACAGGCTATAGAGTAGTCTAGCCTAAGGGCAAAAAGCCACTGTAACGATGGATGCAAATTCAAACCCCAATTCCATTATTTACAAGATGCATAAACTTGTATAAATTACTCAACTTTTCTAAGTCTCTGCTTCATAATCTGTAAAATGGGCATAATAATATACATCCTTCAGTGTGGTTGTGAGGGTTAAACAAAACACTTAAGAATAAAGAAAAACAGTAATAACAGCTAACATGTATAACATGCTCACCACGTGCAGGGCACAGTGCAAGCTGTTTCCCTGCATCATTTCATTCCATTCTCATAAGACTAGGAAGTAATATTAAACTTATTTTACAGACGAAGAGACTAAGGTCTAGATAAAATGCCCATGGCTCCATAAATAGTAAACCATGGAGTCAGGATTTGAATCCAGCAGTCTAAAGACAGAGTCTGGGTTGCTGACTACCATACTCCAAACCCCCTCATGCTGTGCTCGGCACATAATGAAAGCTCGATAGATGGCAGCAGATGTTACTGCTTTTGATGTTTTTGTTGTTATTATTCCATTTAGAAGATGTTACTCCTTCAGAAGGAGACAAACGCTAAATTTAAAATAACACTCCTAATCATAAAAATAATCACTATGTTGTACACCTGAAACTAATGTAATATTGTAAGTCAACTATACTTCAATTTTTAAAAATTAATAAAAGTAAATAAAATAACACTGCGAGCAGGGTTACAAACAAATACACCCAACACTAGAGATAAACAAACAAACAAAAAGGTCTGCCAACCAGACCCCCAGTTTGCAATAGTTAAAGGAACAAATCACAGATGTGAGTCATGGGATAAAAATACAGGAAGACACACAGCTTTACCCTAGTCCCAGATATTCTAAAATTGGGAACACCAAGTCTTCGAAAAATGCATTATTGAGTTTTCTTTCAACATGGCTTAAGTCTTGTTTTCTCAGCAACCCAATAGACATGTACGCAGACACCAGGTCTTCCTCCCTGGAATGTGGAATAAAAGTAACCCAGACAGGCCGCTGTATTTCCCCTAATCCCGAGGATTCCTCCCCACTCCAGACCCTCTCCATACCACACACACACACACACACACACACACACACACACACACACACATCGTGTGCTTGCTGCTTCTCTTTCTTTTCATTGCTCAAGTAAGTCTGTACAGATGGTTTTCTGAATTGACTTCATTTTAAATAACTCACACTACAACACTGGTCCTTCTCCTGCCAACCCTAACTAGAACTGCTTCTGTATACCTCCTTAGTAACTTTTATCACAAGTGCATCTTCCTCTCTCTCTCCCTCTCTCGTGCTCTCTCTCTCTCTCTCTCTCACCCACACACACACTCACTTATACAAGTTTATTCTGGTAAACTCCTACTCCTTCAGAAGATCAAGAAGAACCTATATTTTGACCTTTATACTTAAGTATCATCTCAGTACTTTAAAAATCCTTAGTTTCCCCAAAAGGAAGAGAATAAAACTCTTCCCATGGGCAAAGTTTACTTTGCGACAACGGCCTATCGTGTATAATTAAATCTAGTGCCACAAAATGAGTTTCCTAATCAGAGAAACTTAGGTGGGCAGTAGCATTAGAGAGAAAGTTTTTGCAATTGGACAAAACAAAGCATTATAGGTGGGGGCTTATAGCTCTTGGGAGTTTTCTGCTGCATGGCAAGACCCCCAGAACTGTTCAGCCCATTCTGTAACAGATCCCCAGTCTCACTGGATTACTAAACCAATAAAGATTCAATCCGTCTCAGCTGGTACTTGCTAGCGTATTATTAGCACACATCTACACACACGCACACTCTCAATCCCAGGCAGAGGTATCACTGAAGATACCCAACTTCCAATCAGGAGTCCAGCTCAGGATGACCTCCCATCTCTAACGCCATTTTCATTTCCCCTCCTTACAGTCAAATAAACGTATCCTTGTTAAAAAAGAAAAAAAATTTCTTCTTATAGCCAGAAAGCAAGTCTTGTTTTCAACTTAGCTTCAAATACCTCTATGTCCTCACGTTCTTAACCAAGAGGAGAACAAGAGAAGATGAAAGATTCCCTAGTGCAAACCCAAAGCACTTTGGGATTCAACGGACCTCAGAGAAAACGGCCTAAACTCTTAGATTAGACGTCAGGTTCAACGCACTCTTCTACGCAGCTGCCTAAAACCACTGAGCTCTGTTAGTCCTGAGCACTGGACTCTCTCCTGCT
This sequence comes from Eubalaena glacialis, assembly GCF_028564815.1. Classification (NCBI taxonomy): domain Eukaryota; kingdom Metazoa; phylum Chordata; class Mammalia; order Artiodactyla; family Balaenidae; genus Eubalaena; species Eubalaena glacialis. Next base: position 59,401,975 of record NC_083734.1, on the reverse strand, counting down.
TCCTCTTTCATATACAGGCACTGATTTTTCTTTTATTTTAGTTTCCCTCCTTACACTCTTCTTGCAAACTAAGCATTCCTAGTCCCTCCTCCCAACCGACCTTCGCAAGTTTTTGTGGGCTAGTTAATAAAGAGTTAACCAGTTATCAAAGCAAATGTAATGAGGGCTCCTCAGTGTAGGACCTTGATTCAAATAAGATTTTCTTTCTCCGAGGTAGAGTTTCTGCCAAATTTTCCTTTTCCCCTCATTTCCCTCCTACTTCAGGAAGGTGAGAAATGGAAAGAAAAGTAGTAGCAGAGCATTTAACAGTGTCAGAAGTCAAGACACATTACCCCTCAATTGTCCCGGGGCTTTCTAAATGGAGTTGGTGCTGCCTGGAATGTTTTCTCTCACCCAGTCCCCTTTCGTCTTCTTGCTGAGTGTGTGGAGCAAGGCAGTGAGCTGTGGTTTTCTTAGGCAGGCCAAGGCGAGCGGGCTGGATGCCACTTGGAGTGCTGAAAGGCCCCTGGGTCACTTCAAGGTATGCAATGAATCAGGAACTTACTGAAGTATTGATTCACATTCGGGACATATTAAAATGTACAAGCAATCTCTGTTGTGATTTCCATTGCCAATTTTTTAAAACGCCTGTGTCTGTATCTTGTGTGTGGCCAGGATATTCAGGTGAATGTTAACCTATGACAAATAATTTCAATAAAGTCATATGTTTAGATGCAATCCTGTTTCTAAGTTCCTTTCTCATTTAGGAGAATATTCTTCCCCCCAAAATCTGCTTATTTGTTTTTCTCTCTCTTATGTTTGTTTTGATGCTACTGTATTACTGCATTGTATGTGTGTGTGTTGTGGGGAGCATTAAAAGGGAGCACAGTCGAACACATAGGGCACAGGCATGGAGCCAGAGACTCAGCTCGATGGTTAATTTTTTGTGTCAATTTGACTGGGCCATGAGGTATCCAGATACTTGGTCAAACAGTATTCTGGGTGTGTCTGTGAGGGTGTTTTTGCATGAGATTAACTTATAAACTGGTAGAGTGTGTAGAGCTGATTACCCTGCTAATGGAGGCGGCCCTCATCCAGGCAGCTGAGGGCCTGAACAGAACAAATGCCTGACCCTTCCATGAGTAAGGGGAAAGTTCTCCTGCCTGACCACTTGAGCAGGGACGTCATTTAATCTCTGCCTTCGGACTCAACTAAAATATCAGCTCTTCTTTCATCTCCAGCCTGCAAGCATTCAGACTGAAACTATACCATTGGCCCTCCTGAGTCTCCAGCTTGCCAACTGCAGATCCTGGGACCTGGCAGACTCTGAAATCACATGAGCCGATTCCAATTTACGTATGTATGGGTGTGTATATATATGTGTGTGTGTGTGTGTGTGTGTGTATAAAATATACACACACACACATATATAAATATATAAAAGTGGTTCCCGCCTCTCTGGAGAACCCTAGCTAATGCGTTCAGGTTCTAGTCAAGGATCTTCAAGATCCTGGGTGATTCATGAAACCCAAGCTCTCTCAGGCTCCTTTTCTCCTTCTGTAACTTGGGACAGAACATGATCAAATGCCTCCCATGCTAATGAGATGATAAAAAGATAAGTTGCAAGGAGATCCTAGAAAGATACACCATAGACACATCCATGCACCAAGAAAAGCAGTCTTATGGCTTCATCTAGCAGAACCTACCAATCTTTCAGCTCTGACTGGAAACAGAAGACTTGCATTATCATTACCAAGGCAGAGGTGTGTGTTGGCTTTGGCCATTGAAATCTTTCTTATTCCTCTTGAAAACTGGTTCCTTTTGGTGGGAAGGATGGGAGGGTCACTCATAAACATATTCTGACAATAAGTAAAGCACTTAGCATGGAATAATTGAATGTGAGACTGTCTCTATTCAGAGAAAAATGGACCTAAGATATTTTTTGGAGTGCAGACTCTTTAATGTTGCACTCCAACCCTTAATAATTATAAAAAGGGGCACAATTTTCCATTATAGGAAAAGTCTCCATTTTCCTAGTTCAAGATTTTGGTGGACATAAAATAAGCTCAACATTTTGAAGAAATACCATTTTACATTAGATTGGACTTATACAGCTACAAATGCATTCCACTTCCTGCCCTAACAAAATACCGGGTGCAGTTAATAATTTCCCATTTAATAACTACTTCCATGAGAAGAGTGAGTGACTGAAAAGCAATACTGCATGGCTGTGGAGTGTGCAGACTTTGAATCAGACAGACCTAGGTAGAGTCTTGCCTGTACAAATTGTTAAGTATATGACACTGAGAAAATTGCTGAACCTCTTCAAGACTCAGTCTTACTATCTACAAAAATGGGATGATCATAGCAGTGAGCCTTAAAGAAGTCAATGCACTGCATGCAATGCACTTAGCAATATGCTTGGCACATAGTAAGTCTTCAATAAATTCAGCACTAATTATTAGGATGATGGCCCATAAATTAATCAAAAGTACCAGAGGTGACTGTTCCTGACTCTATCCACATTCCTACTGAAGGAGAAGAGTAACTTCCTTCTCAAATTAGTGCTCTTTCTTTTCCAAGCAAAGGAATGACACGCAGGACAAACTGACCATCAGGAAGAACACATTCTCCTTGCAGTTTTCCTTGGAGGTTCTCAGAGAAGACTGTTGGGGAAACTGAGTCATGGGCAACCTCAAAAATGAGTGTGGAACACTGAAGAGGACATAGGTTTGTTTTTCTTATATCGGTTATTGAAATAAATGAGTATTCATGACTCAAGTGAATTACCTGGCAGGAAGAATAATATTTCATAAGCCAAGGAGAACAGAGAAGGGAAGGAAAGAGAAAGAAAGAGGGAAAAGCTAGAATCTGCATTTCTAGATAGAAATATTAGCATTTCACTTGCTTGTTTTCAGCTAAACATTACTAGTCAACAGAAAAGCAGAAGTTTCCATTCTGAGAATATGCTTTATTTTCTGATTGTTCTGTGCTAATCAGTGTTTTACAGCCATGTCCCAAATAGGATCCAGAAGATCATTCTAAAAAGCTACATTTTATTACGTCCCTCATCCACTCAAAATCCTCTGATGGCTTCACATCCAACTCCAAGTAAACCCCGCCATCTTGGGCTTCCTCACTGTGCCTCCGTCCAGCCTTTGCAATCGCTGTTCCCTCTGCCAAATGCTCTTCCTCCAGAAGATCATATGACTCTCTCCTTTACTTCCCTTCCTGGTCTCTGCTCAAATCATCCTTTATCAGAAACATCTGCCCTAGCCTAACCCCGCCATCAGCCTCTATCCTATTATGCAGTGTCATATTTCACCCAGTGCTTACTGCCACCTCTACATACATACTCTTTATTTGGTTCCCTACGTCCTTACTTGCTGCCCCTCCTCCCCCCACCACTAGAATATCAGCTCTGTGAGAGCAAGGACAGCACACAGTTTACTGCTTTTTTGTATAAAGTCTCAACAAACGACTGGTTCATAATTAGTACTCAAACATATTGTTGAATATATAAATGAATGGGACAAAGGAAAAAAAGGAATGAGGGCAGTAGCTAGGGTAGGAAGGGAGGTAGAAGGGACTTTCACTACTTGAGGGTCAGCGATTTAAAAGGATTTCACCCAGACTCAGGCTCAGGCTTCCCCTTATGCATAGATATGGCCTCTCCAACAGATAAATGAGCTTCACTTTGAAAACCCTGAAAGCTACAGCAACAGAAAGCCGATGGTTCCACAAGGTCTCAAATGCATCATCTCCATGACGCAACATGGGGAAAGCAGAGCAATCACAAGCGGATCATTGATGCTACACAGAAGATCACTGCTGCAGTTATTTCACTCCAATCCTGAAAGTCTTGCCCATTGCTTGTCATCTTCACTAGTGTTTCTCAACCTCACCAATAGCTACCAGTCATCTAACACTAACTGTTCTCATCTCTTTACCAAGCACTTCACACATTATAATCTCAGTTAATCTTTGGGATAACTCTGAGAAGTAAGTTTTATAATCCTATTTTTACAGGTGACAGAATACACTTAGGTTAAATGACTTGCCTGATTTCACACAACTAGTACCTAACAGAGCCAGTTGGGAAAAGAGGCTGTCAGACTCCAAATGTCAAAACCTCCAAAGCCACTTCTCTGTCCTGCCTTCCAATCCCCTAGGTACCTTGCTTGATGCTGTCTTTCAAAGATTGAGTCCTATAATGATGAAACAAAAACTACTTCACTTGAGACAGCCATTACGTACTGACATGAATGCTGTCATTAACTTTGTGCTTTGCAATAATGTTAACTATGATGACAAAAAATATAGAGTGGTATTTTTTTGTTTGTTTTTTGAATTTTATTTATTTATTTTTTTATACAGCAGGTTCTTATTAGTTACCTATTTTATACATAGCAGTGTATACATGTCAATCCCGATCTCCCAATTCATCCCACCACCACCACCACCACCAACCCCCCTCCCTGTTTTTCCCTCCTTGGTGTCCATACATTTGTTTAGAGAGTGGTATTATAAGGAATACTTTTTCTTGCTATTTTCTAAGACACAATTAAAACTACAATTCATCAGCAGTTTTTTATAATCCTATCAAGCACTCAGTTGGCTGCCACAATACCTATAAAATACAAGCATAATAAAGTAAAAGCAAACATGTTATTATCCTATTGACAATGGGACCTGTAAGAGATGGTGGAGCCTTTGTGTAGGGTGGGAGACACAGGGGTTGAGGGAGAGGGAATTCTCTGTCATTTTTATGAAAGCTTTTCGTGCTGCATAGAGGAAATCAGTGTTTCAGTGGATCATAAAATATCAATGAAAAGCTACTATTTAGACCTCATAGCATTCCTGTTCAGTTAAAGACTCTAATCATTTATTGTGAACATGGTAAAATATACCATCTTAAAATAAAGAAAAAATAATCACAATGAATTTAAGGAAAACAGGCAGAATGGATAATAAAATAGGCAGAAGGGAAAGGAAAGGAGAGGAATGATAATGAATATACATTCTGTCTTGTCTCCTCCTTTGCTTTGATTTGGAGGTGGAAGGTTGCTATAAGCTAGGAGTCCAGTACTTATCATAATATCATGAAATAGTGTTCCAGAGAGAAACTTAGATTTCCTTTTCCTAGAAATAATGAGGAGGTGGAAGGGATGAATGAGTAGAAGGGGAGGCAGATTTTGCATTTCCTTATAGATTTAAATAACCTTTCTACCATATTCTATGGTAGACACAGTGCTAAGTGATTGCATATACATTATTTCATTCAGTTTTCATGACAACACTATGAAAAAGATATTATAATAACCATTTACTGCTGAAGAAACTGAGGCTAAGAGGAATTAAATGATTTACCTCAAGGTCACACTGCTGTTTTAAGTGGCAGAATGCTTGGGCTGGGCCCATGGCTTTCCCAGCTACTTCCTGCTGCCTCAAATGGATACAGCATATGTTACTTCTTAGACAGCGTGTCCATGAGCCTTAGACATTTGCAAACAACCTGCAAGGTTATGAAAGCCCCAAAGCTTACAAGAGCAAAATGTATAGGCAGCTTTTCTACACTAAACATCCTTTAAAGAAACAAGCAGCCAACCCAACAACCTGAAAAGTCCATCAGCCACTCTGAGGGTCTTCTCAGCTTTTAGGCCAGATCAGACTCCTCTAATCCGTCACTTCCTCTCCATTTTCTAGAGAGTTCCAAATTGGATTAATACCTTATCTGATCTGTAAGTGCTTTTCTGTCTTTTTTAGCAAACTTATCTGGTTTTTCCCAGCTTAAAAGCTGCCAATCTCTTGGTGAAGTCAAAGTAGTCATTTTCTTGTTCTGTTACCAGCTCCACTGGGTTAACTCAGATTAGGAAAAATTATCACCTTGTTTTTAAAGAACTCTGATTTCACAGGGGCCATTGTTATGCTAGTTTCAGGATCTCTGTCCTCTGAGGTCATGGAATCCAGTAGCTGCATGGAAGCAATGGATTAGAAGAGAAAACCGAGATCTCCCTCTTCTTCCTCCTCATTAATATCTCTGAAGATCTGTGAGCCTTTGCCAAAAGTGTGAGTGAGCCTTCACATGGGTTTTCAAGTCAGGTTCGATGTTTGCTTAAATTGTATGGCAATCTTATCAGTTTGACTTCATACACCCACTGGAGTTCAGCTTGATTTTAGGTTTCTGAAGCTGACTTGGTAATTGCTAATAGATGTCAAATATTACAAAGGTTCAGATGTGGAGCCAAACATATTTGGGCTGCAAGTTTTTGGAAAGCTGGAACTGACTCTCTGGAGAGATTTCCAGTAGGGATGGGTTAGTGCTTTTTTGCCAAGTTTAGAACCCATTCCAAATCTAAGAGGGTTAGAACTCAGGCTTGGCTGGAATCTTCTGGAAGTCAAGGGGGAGTTGTTCTGTTTTATTTTCCCCTAATTTAGCAAAAGTCTTCTTAGCTTTCAGAATTATGTCCCAAGGGAACTGTGTATAGCTATTCAGTGGCTCTGAGAAAACCTCCTTTAAATTACTAAATGTGATTTTTAATGTTTATGTTTTTGAGCCTACATAGCCAAAAGCATCTGTATTTCCTATTTTTCATTGTCTTAGTGTGATTGACAGAATTCTATTCATTGGCGAAAACTCACCGCTAAACATGCCTTAGGAAACAATTTCCTCTCCTCCCCTAAGGTTAGCAGTAAATCGCTCCTCCCGGACAAATGGTTTGTGCCCAAATTTAATACATCCAAGAAAGCAAAAGTTGTTTCTTGGCTCCAGGTGAACTTTACAAATACAATTTTCTCTGGCCTCCCTCTCCTCCTGTTTATGGAGAAGATGTCATAACCAGGGCTGAACCTATTAATGGAATGAGTGGTAGAAAGCAGGGAGTGACCCATATGGACTGGAGAGGACATACATAGACAATAGAGGGAGCCTATAATCAGGAGACCCAGATTAAAGTTCCCAGTTTTGACACTCACTCACTGTGATCTATCATTTGCAAGTTATTTAATCACTGACCTTGCCTGTAAAAGAGGAAGAATAATATCTGCTTTATTTACCTTGAGGGAAGATGATATATATGAAAGTACTACTTAACATAAACACACAAAATACACAAAATTCTAGGAACTGTAAAAAGAGCTTATTCTAAATTTTGTAATCTGCATCCATTTTAAAGGATATGAAATAGGATCTGCTCAGATAATTCAATGTCATTATGGTTCTTTAACATGATGCAATTTTTGAGGAATAAAATAACTGATGACTGTGGAAAGCTTAATAAAATCTCCTTCCCAAGTCTAACTCTCTGAGTTTCCCCCATTAAAAAGATCTCCTTTAAAACAAAGAGTGAGTCTGGAAAAGACCAATGATGATGACTGTCCCAGACCGGCAATGAGCAAGGCCTTACTCTTCTTATTTGGGACCAATTAATATTCATGTAGTCCCAACCCTGAAGGGATTTAGCCCCAGCATTTCATAAAACTGAAGCAATCCATCATCCAAAAGGGCAAAGAGGCAAAATCTCTGAGCGCTTTTCCTCAAACTCCATCAGAGAATGTAAGCTCACATTACTTCCCCTCCCCAATCCTTTCCTTCTTTATGAAGTGAGACTATTGTGGATAACTGTGGTCTCGTAATGCATCTTTGGCTGGCCAAGGCAATACCATGGCTTCAGAAATTCTCTTTAGTAGAAGTTGGCCAGTGTTCTATTGTTTGCATCTGGGATGTGGCCAGTAGGGTTCGGACATCTGCCCATTGTGTTAGCTCCTTGGGCGCCAGTGGGCTGAGGCTCATTATTCCGCTGGGAATTATGCCTGTATTCCTTGAAAAAGTGAGTGACTCACCAACAGCCCTCTATCACATCTGACATTTGGAAGACAAAAATTCCTTTTGAGTTCCAAGTTTATCGTGAGTGAGTTTCTTATTCTAACCAAGCCGATCCATAAAAGTATTGCCCGACCAAGAGCATGCTTGGTCATCTCAGTGGAGTTGCACTTTAGTAGGATATTTGGGAATCCCATTTCTAGACATCCTAAGACTGTGCCAATCCAAATGGTCAGCCCCCTCTGGCTGCAGAACCAGAAGATAAAAAGAGAGAACAGGCACTAACAGAGGCAGTGGGTTAATGCTGGCATCGTACAAGAAGTTGACAAATTGCTCAGTCCTCTCAATAGTTTTGCTATTTTCTGTCCCTTCCTTTTAATCCTATTGCAACTGCTTTCTAGCTCTTTGAGAATCTCAGTAAACATTTCTGTTCTAGTCCCCTGCTTCTGTCATTAACTAATCAAAGTATATTAAAACAGCTAGTTAACCTAGGGTTCAGCTCCTTTGCCTGAAATATGAGGAATATATTAGCATTTACCTTACAGGATGGTGAAGACTGAGGTGCTTAGTACAAGAGCATGGTACATAATAAGTGCTCAGTAAATGTTAGAGATAAAAATGATGATGATGATGTGCATAAACAGCTTAGCTCTGGATTTAGCATGCAATAATGACTTGAGAAGTCATGAGAATTATTGTTAAAATCATTATATTATTATTTGCTCTAAGTAAAGAATGAACAGGGTCCACTTGGCTTCTTTGTTAAGGTCTATTTATAGATGATACCCTATGAGGGTCAACACATGGCTTTAGCCAGACCTGAAACTGAGGCTTGATCTTAAAATACCGTCATCTCCACTGTTCCATGACCTTGCTCCCCAGTAACCACTGACCAACTTTTTAGTTCTTTAAGGGCTTCCAACCTGGCCTCCACGGCTAACAATAGCCAATAACTTCCAGGAAAACAAAGAGCAGGATATTGGGGTCTTTTGGCCTCTGCATCAAGGAACAGCTGGATCCAATTCAGAACTTTAACTGAAGAAAGAAAGAAAAATGGACACCCTTCCACTGGTCATGTGTCAGCCATTACTGTGTCTCTACCACCTGCAGGAATAGATTCAAATGCAACATTTTTATTAAGGAAAATCTTCCAGCAGATTATAAGCAATGCCCCAGTGAGAAACCAATCCTATCGGGAATTGGTTGACAATAACTCTCCTAGGATGTTGCAACAAGGCATGGCCTTTGGAATCAGAGAATTCTAGGTTCAAAGCTTGACTCTGCCCCTTACTTTGGGCAGCTTTGTTTATCGTTTCTGTGCTTCAGGTTCCTCATTTTACACAAAGGAGAGATTATAATAATTACATACTACTTACTTGGGAGGGCTGCTCTGAGATTTAAACGAGATCCTGTTACCTGAAGAGCACAGCACAGCCTGCAGTGCTTAGTAAGTGTTCAGTATATGTCAACATACCCTTTCTCCCTCTCAGCGCTTCCCTGTGTGTAGAGTGAGTACAGTGGTGCCAAATATACAGCAGATGTTGAGTCAATGGAACTTCCCTAAAAGGCAGTGAGGAATCCTGGGTGCTATGCTTGCTGGAGTGGTATCCTTGTGCCGATTGCCAGTGGATAGCTGAAAGCCAGTAAGACAGCATCAGGTCTGAGCTTCTTGAAGTCCATCGTTCCTCCAGTTCAGCCTGCAAATTACTGTCCTGGCGTCTTATTACTTCAACTCCTCCTTCCTCTTCTGCAGGTCAAGAGCTCACTTGCCTGCCCTCCAGTGTCTAGAGTAGCCCTTCCCAACCCCTCTAGGGAGTCTGCAATGCAGCCCAGATGCTCTCAAAAATTAGGGAGGCTTTTAAGTCTAGTCTAAAAAATAGTCCTGTCCTTTGTCTCAGGCCATTATTTCTTCTCTTACAAATTTGGAGGATGCGATGTTCCATTCTTCATTTATAATATTTCACTGAGGGTATTTGTAGATCGTCAGCCTATACATCAAGCCTCCTGCTTGATTACACCATATAAATTCAGTTCTATTTATAAGCTGACGCAACTACTACTAGAATAGGAATTAAATATATTTCTAGTTTTGGAGACAAACATAGCTCATTTTTCTAACTTAGTATTTCTTCAGATGAAACATTATCCTCAATCTAAAAAATCAGAATTTTGGTGCTGCAGGAACTGCCTCGTTTGAGAGGTAAGAAAGGTGAAGAATTTGCGTTGAGTGATACTTTCTTGATAATGGCAGGATCAGGGCTTGCACACAGGTGGCCAGGTCCTCAGGTCAGGTGTCTCTTCACCATCCCATGATACCTGACCTGGTAGGGACACAAACGTTTAACCTCCTCCACATCATCTGTAAGTCCCTTGGCACATGTGCTCCTGCTGAGATGTCCTGCTTTCCCTGCCCTCTGATCAGTGTTCTGTCCATGGACTACTTCCCATCCTCCCAACATGTTCAGGGGACTTTTTCCCACTCCTTGGAGTGGCCTGCCTCACCTGTCTACCTGGGGAATCAACTCATCCTCTAATATCTAATTCAAAGTTTATCTTTTCTTCTGTAACTCTCCAAAACTCCCTCAGAGAAATCAACCACTCCTTCACCAGTGTTGTAACAGAACTCTGTATGTCTCATTTATAGAACATGGTGCACTGAATTATAGCTATTTGTTTATCTTTGTCTCCCACTAGGCTGTGAATTCTGCAAGGTTAGGAGTTATACCTTATTCATGCTTGTATCCAAAGCTCTCTAGTGAGTTTCTGACACACACTAAGCCTTAATAACTGTCATTTTTTGTTTTTGTTTTTATGTTGTTTTGTTTGCAGATGATAACTTTCATGTTAGTTGCATTAGAGGAATAGGAATACACCTACACGGAGTGTACCTATTTGATTCTGATCAACATCTAAATATGTCTGAACTTCTATGGATATCTTGGATTTCCAGGAGCTAGAAGTACTAAAAATAAGAATAATAATTGGAAAACTTTGCCTGAAGGGTTCAGTGACTTTGTGCAAAGAGAGAAAGTTCATGAAATCAGAGCACCAAACAGAATATCTGGAGAGTCCCCTTTATTCTATAAGGTAACAATTTGTTAATCTTAAAAATTCCAAAATGTTCCTCCTTTGACTAAATAAATAAATACCCCACTGATGATGACATAAACTCCAACATCTTAATATAAAAAAGATTAGAGGGCTTCCCTGGTGGCGCAGTGGTTAAGAATCCGCCTGCCAATGCAGGGGACACGGGTTCAAGCCCTGGTCCGGGAAGATCCCACATGCCGCGGAGCAACTAAGCCCATGCGCCACAACTACTGAGCCTGCGTTCTAGAGCCCGCGAGCCACAACTCCTGAAGCCCGCACGCCTAGAGCCCGTGCTCCGCAGCAAGAGAAGCCACCACAATGAGAAGCCCACACACCGCAACTAAGAGTAGCCCCTGCTCGCCGCAACTAGGGAAAGCCCGTGCGCAGCAACGAAGACCCAACGCAGCCAAAGATAAATAAATTAATTAATTTTTTTAAAAAAGATTAGAATTAAAAATTGTAGCAAAATGAAAACTTACTGTTTTGGAAAGAAGAATAATAACTCTAATACACAAACCTCCAGGGACTTAAAATTGGGCCTTTCATTCCAAAATGGTGATTAAGTCTCTAATATAATTAAAATATCTCAATAGGTCTTAAAGTAGAATACTTTAAAAACTAATATGAACTCTAACCTATGATCCCATCTTTGAAAGATATCATGGAATTTCTCAACTCTGTCATTTACTCTTTAACATTTTCTATCTCATTCAGTTCTTCAGCAGAAGAACACACTTAGCAAGTAGCTGAGAAGCTGTGAAACACTAACGTTGGATAACCAAAACTGCCCTCTAAATGCTACTTCCATCAGAAACTTCTTACGTAGGGGACACTGTGGGGAGTCCTCTGCCCCTGCCATGACCTTCACCATATTCCCCTTGGACTAAAAGGGCTATGAGTTCAGTTGTCTTCAGTTTCCAACTCAGCTTACCCTGGGATAATATCAGATTGGTATTTTGAGCCTTGTTTGGTTATTCTTGGCACCAGACAATCATAGTTTCTACCAGTCAGGTTGTGATGTGCTATAATGGGAAAGCATGATATATTGAGAAAGCTGAAAACCCAAAAATGTTCTAATGCATGGAATGCACATAACTATGTCAAGTGATGAAGAAGGAGGCTTCAGGTATGTATTTTGTCTTAAGATCAGAGCATGGATACTATTCAACACAAACTAGGTGATAAAGCAAAACGGAATCCCTAGATGTTGAAAGCAACCCAAGTTAGAAGCTACAAAGGCAAAAGTTATTTGACATAAATGCCACTGTTTAGATTTGTTAAAGTTCTCTGTGAACTTATCTTACCTCCACGTCTGACGAGAGGAAAGAGAAATACCGGCTCGTGTGCAGAACCATCCCACAGATCACAGTAATGACCCTTTCAGCTGGAAACAGAAATAAAAGTCATATTGATGATGTTTAATGTCAGAAGTTGCATGGCATCTGTTCAAACTCTATGAAGAATTTCAACTAGCTTGATCCTGATTGCCAGTTCATGGCCAGGAAGACTCCTTCATTCAAACACATCCAGTCCAGTTTTTTTAGCAATTCTTTTCACTTTTTTCCCCCCAATATCTCCCCTAACCTTACCAACATGAAATATTTTGTTTTGTGTTTTGTTTTTGTACTCTCCTCAGGTTCCTTCTTGTTTGGAATAATGATAAGTCACGTAAATAATGACCTGTATTGGCTACTGGGCCCAATGGAGAGTTGAAAGGACAAATCAAAGAGAACAGCATGTTAAGATGACTCTTGGAAACTGCCAAAGAGTTTGGCAAAAGCAGGACAGCACAGCTGAAGCTCATGGTTAAGTATCTGGCTGACTGGAGGCTGAATCTCAGCTTCACCTAACCTCTTCACGCCTCAGACTCCTCACCCGTAAGATGAGAGCCGAAAACATCAGTATTTCCGGTTATGGCAGCCAGCTCACTGCCCGATAGCTGTCATATACGCACATTAGTTTGTATTTTGCTGTTATACACTTGTTTATAAATACATTCTTTTACTATTTTGTATGTATATCATTTTATATATTTATACCTATACTTGCTGTTATATACAACAGTTATTACTTTAGAACTCCAATTACGCATTAAGCAATAAGACGTAGCAAATTAGGAAATAAGGAGAAAACAACATACAAATGAGGCTCTTCTTTTCCTGTAATTTATAAACGGTGGGGGAAGTATGCAATTCAAAAAAAATGCCAAAGTTGTTGACAAGATAGACCAGTTTTCCCTGGACATCCCTGATTTACCCCTGTTGTCCCTGCATACTTATTAACAGCTCCCTCTTTCTGAAGAGTGTCTTGACCAATTAAATGCTCATACATTAATGGTCGCATGTGGGATAAACCTTTGAGAGGCAAAACATATGCCAGGTACCTGATCCATGTAGGGAAGCAGGGTGGAAAAGCTCCCTAGGGTTAGGTAAGACCCAGGTGGATGACTGGAAGTAGCTGTGTGAAAAAAGACGCAGAAGCATGGTTAGGAGCACGAACTCCAAAAGGATGGAAGAGTGAGTGCAAAGATAAAAGCACAGTGGGTATGAAGAATCAGAGAGAAATTAAAATACAGTAGGATCATGTAGTTCAAAGGAGAAAACTGCAAGGGATGACACTGGATAGATCAGTAGTTTCCAGACCATGAGGGATCAAAGGATGACACAAGATAGATCAGTAGTGGCCAGATCATAAGGGTTCTGACAATTTGGACCAATCAATTTTAAGGGCAATAAAAAGCCAAGGAAGGTGTTCCATTTACTTTAGAGTTTGCAATGGCAGAAAGTACCATGAACATAAGGAGCTGTAGACCTAGAGAATAAAGGGCCTGTTTTATTTGAAAGCCCTTGGGGAACTGTTGACTTTACAACAAATTAATAGCACTTCGTTCATGGCATTCTTCTTTCAGAGCATAGATGTGAACGGGCTAAGAACCCCAAAGCATGCAGCATCCATTTCGCTGCTGAGTTTACGTTTCAGCAGAACAATCCCAGAATGAATTGCTGCGTGCACACATTGTTGGTTATACCCGGTTTAAAGCCCATTTTCGAAGCTCCTTCCTACTTTGTGTTCAAGGCTGAGTCTGCAGAGGTTTATGGGGAGATTTCTTATTCTCCTTGAAAAATATAAAATCTTTCACCAGAGTGTTTTTCTCACTTAGTGAGGCAGTGCTGGACCTCCTTGTTGTTATTCCCTATAAGGGTTTTCTATCTCCACTCAAATCACTATCATTCTTATTTAAGAAAGGAAGGGAGTAGGTGAAAACAGAGAAATTAGCCCCTGACAGGTTCTAAAAGATGAAATGGCAACTGAAGGCACCCTTTTGAAATCAGCAGAATGCGAGAGAGAAACCAGTAACTCAATGAGAGAAAACCGTGCTGTTTTTAGGAATTGATTTTAGGAGGATTCAATTTCTGAAAATCCCCTAGAAGTAAGGCCAGCCTGATGTGGAGTACAGTCTGAGGAATCGGTACTTCCATCCCTACAGGGATGACAGTAACTCAATGTTGGGAAAGAAACCTTCTTAAGGAAAGATTTATATCAAGTATACATTTATATCTAAGGAAGAAAACAGTGCCTAGTTTAAAAAGAGGGGGTTTCATGAGGAAAAGAATATGGGGAATGAGCAAATAGTGGCAGAAGAACACAGGGCTTGAGAACTATACTATCTGGGCTCAAAGCAGGCTCTTCCATGCACATGCTGTGTGGCCTCAGACATGTGTCTTAAATTCTCTGAGCCTCATGTTCCTCATCTGTAAAATGGGGATAATAATAATGCTTACCTCATAGGATTGTTATTGAGATTAAACATGTAAATATTTATAAAGTAAATAGAGCAATCTCTGATGCAAAGTGCTCGTTAACAACAATAGGAACAAAAATCTATCAATAACTGCTGCTCAGGGATGCTATAACCCACTCTAAAATCTCTGTAAATTCAGTTTCCGTTTCTATGAAATGATTTAGTCTCCTGCTATGTTCCTTACACCTACTTCAAATCTTCCTAAAACCAAGTAGAATTTGTAACTCCTAGGGCAAAAACTTCCAATTCAAAATTAATAAACAAAAGAATTCACAATATTCTCTCCAAACCTTTGGTGACCCATCTACACATACACCAAAGTCCCTCAGTGATAAGAACATTTGCCAAGGTGGGAATGGGAAGGCCGAAGACATTACAGGGAACTAAGCAGGGTCAGAGTTTATCTTTATATCTCTTTGTCTCAGTTTAGAGAAAAAGAAAGGTCCCAGCTTCCAGACAGCCATGAAAACAAAATAAACAGGCATGTAAATGAGATGTGTTTTGGATGTGGGTTTGTATATATTGGCAGAAAGAGCAGTGAAACTTATGACTCTACTTTCTTATTCTTTTTCTCTCTTCTGTCCTTCTCAGTGCCAGAGGAGTTATTTTTAAAAGCATGGGTGAATGTTTTTGATCATAATGTTATGGCAAAAGGGGAGATGACCTTTACGTTTAGTTAGTAGTTGTTACACAATCAGCAAGCTCCACGTGGCAGCACTTCATGTTTGGCAAACAATAATTTGGGTAGTCTATAGGTTTTGGGGTTTTTTTCTCACATACAGCATTTACCAAGCATGAATATGGTGAGATAGTAATTTATTCCTTAATTCACTAAAAGAATATATATTCCCCGCCAAGTTCTACCAAAGCATCTTGCAAGGCCCCGTCTGGTACAGAATACCATGTAGAGATAAGTGAGCCTGCTAAATAAATCTTTACTAACTCACGTAGGTGTTAATCCAACTTTGTACACCAGGATTGAGAGAGGACGTGACAGCGTGTTTCTACGTAAAACCTATACGATAAAGAGATAACCTGTAGAAGCAGCCATGTGAGATGCAATCTCACTTAACCAGAACACCTGAGCCTGTAACTGAGTTCCTATCAACAAGAGATTGGAATCCCACGGTTTATACAGTGTCTGAATTCTTCAGCATTTCAATTCTTATTTTTGATTATTCTGGGGAGTTATCACCTTCCTAAATGGAAGAAAGATAATTTCTGGCAACCAACAACACAACAAATGGCGACTTTGTATGTTTTATGCACTAACGTTTTTAAAAGGGATAAAAAAACCCTAAATTACTTCTGTGACCTAATTTCTTTTTCAGCTCTTACCTGAGAGACCAGTGAGAGCATTGTGTATATTACTCCAAAATTTTTACAGAAAACTGAAAAATGTAATAAATATTCCAAGTATTTTTTAATACAGAATTTAAAGAATTTGGAAAAATCTCACCCAGCCACTAACTAATCTTCTCTATTTTCTTTGGGTATTTAGTGATGGATAGCCTAAAACTGTCCATTAAAATATATTCATACAAAACATACTCATATAAAAGAATATGCTCTCATGAAGACTTATCTGATCTTAACTGCTAACATTTTGTTGTAAAACAAACTTCACTTTTCAATTCCCTAATGTCTGGTCCAATAATGGTATTCTGCTGTGAGAACCGTATCTGACAAAATTGGTATCAAATTAGATTTGATCCACCTAAAGAGCCAAATATCTCTTAAGGAGAGACTTGGGCAATGGGATCTCATCATATTCCTATAAAAAGAGAGTAAAATTTAAAACTATAAAAATGAGTAATGTTTAAAATGTGTATTTCTTTATTTGCATCAACAGAAAGATTAAGCAACAGTTTTGAGACCTGTGTTAGAATAATTAATATTAGCTTCTGAAATGAACAACCTCTGAGTATTAGTGGCTTAGCGCAAGGAAGATTTATTTCTCACACGTGTCAAGTTCACTGTAAGTGGTCCTGGGCGCCTCTCCCCTAAATGGCTCATGGATTTGGATGCCTTCTGTCCTATGGCCCTGCCATCTTGGAGTCCATAAATAAATTCAGCTGCACAGATGGTGGCAAAGGAGAGAGATGGAGAGATTGAGAGATTGAGAGAGAGAGAGAGAGAGAGAGAGACCACATAGAACAGTAATGAAAAAGGTAATAGACATATGAATTGGTTTAAATGACACCTGACTCCCTAGGGACCCTGACATGTGAACACTGCCGGCTTTAGTATTTCATCTACAAACAATCTGCTAAACAATTGTTGGATATTTGTAAATCGCACATACTCTTCTTAAAGGGTAAAGAATTCGCCAAATGGACAAGCCAAAATACAACCGTCAAAGGCTGATTTATTGAACAGTAAATATAAATCACCAGTAGAAAACGCAACAATCACATTTCTAACAAATGGTAAAGCACTCTCTCTTTAAATGTCTTCTCCTCGCTCTTCAAGCACCCGAGGTAAGTGAATATGCACGGCTTTTAAAGGGCCCTTCTAATATAATTGTGTGTTATATACAAGACAACAAGCCCCAAATGGAGTCACTGACGCTAAGCCCCAGGTTACCAAACCGAGACTTAATTACAGTGTCAGCTCTCCCAGGAACGAATCTTAAACCAGTCAACCAGCACTCATCGGGTCATCTGCCTGATAGACTCCGCCAAAACCTAAAGGAAAGTAACTGTGCAAAAGCCAGTACCGCTTCCTCCTTCCCACCCCTTCTGCCTGTACAGTTCCTCCAGTTAGACTGGATGCTGCGTGATTCAAAATACTTTTTGCCCAAATAAACTCCTACAACTTTAATATGCCCCAATTTCCTTTTTAACAGCACTGCTGTCGGAAGAGGGGACGGAAGGAGACCCCGGGACCCCAAGAGCAACGAGCAGCCAGGCCCAGGTACCTGTTGAGCCCTGGAGCCGGTGCTTCCTCTCCGCCTGGGGGTGGTGGACGCGGCCCCTCGGGTCCTGGCTCCGCAGGTTCTGCGTTACCAGCTGCCAGACTTTGCAAGTTTCTTTTTCTAGCGGGGCTCTGGAAACGCGCCACAGCTGGACTAGGCCTGACGGAAGAAACCCACTGGTTGCCGCGTCAGACTGGGTCCCGCGTCAGACTGGCTCCGACGTCAGACTGGCTCCCGCGTCAGACTGGCTCTCGCGTCAGACTGGCTCCGGCGTCAGACTGGCTCCCGCGTCAGACTGGCTCCCGCGTCAGACTGGCTCTCGCGTCAGACTGGCTCCGGCGTCAGACTGGCTCCCGCGTCAAAATGGGTCCCGCGTCAGACTGGCTCCCGCGTCAGACTGGCTCCGGCGTCAGACTGGCTCCCGCGTCAAAATGGGTCCCGCGTCAGACTGGCTCCGACGTCAGACTGGCTCCCGCGTCAGACTGGCTCCGGCGTCAGACTGGCTCCCGCGTCAAAATGGGTCCCGCGTCAGACTGGCTCCGACGTCAGACTGGCTCCCGCGTCAGACTGGCTCTCGCGTCAGACTGGCTCCGGCGTCAAAATGGGTCCCGCGTCAGACTGGCTCCGACGTCAGACTGGGTCCCGCGTCCGACTAGCTCCGGCGTCAAAATGGGTCCCGCGTCAGACTGGGTCCGACGTCAAAATGGGTCCCGCGTCAGACTGGGTCCAACTTAGAAATTGGACTGAATTTGGGTCAGACTGGTCTGACTTACAAACTGAAGGGGATTTAGGTCAGACTGGGTCCAACCTAAGCTGGACTGGGTCCAGTGTAAGGCCTCACGTGAGTAAAATGCCGTATTAAGGTTGAACAAGTAGAATAGCCTTGGCAAAGATAATCTTGGATTATACGGGGCCAGGGTGGAGAACTTTTAACCATCTTCAATAAGCTTATCAGTGAATGAGGTCCCCTAGAGAAAAAGAGGTCTCAGCCAAGCATTCTCTATAAAGGGCAGAAGGAAAATTATTTTCCCTCCGCCACAGTTTCTGGTGAGCAGGCTGAAACCTGCTGGGACACCCCACTTGCTCCAGAGCCTGCACACGGAATCCCGGGAAAACGGGCAGAAACCGGCAAAGGATGAGAATCCTTACCAAACTCAGCGCTCCCAGATCTCTATCTGTGGTGCCTGGTCAAAGAGGAAAGTAAGATTTTACATTGTCCCTTTCTGAACAAATTCAGATTGGCATGAAAAAAGCGTGAGAATCTGATCTGAATCGTGATTTGTGAATTTGCTTTTGGGTGCCCATCGGTGGCTGATTCTTTCTCTCTCAGGGATAGCTAATGCCTTCTTGTTTGTCTCTTTTTGTGTCCTGAGAACTTGGCTTGGCACCATGAGGTTGTGGGGAGAGGTGGGGGACATGGCTGGACAGGAATGTGGGTTGCAGTCAGTTTTCAGCTAGGATCCTACCAACTCTTGCCAGCTTTTAGGGGAATTGTCTTTCTTTTGGTTATCTTTGGGAGTGGCTCTGGATCTTGGGAGGGTTGTATCTTTTGCACCTTATTTGGGGACACCTCTTATGTCCACGGGTTTTTTTGATAGTGCCAGGAATATTTACTGTTTGTCATGGCTGAAACCTGACAAGATGTTTGAAAGGAGATATATATATATTATATATGTGTGTGTATATATATATATATATATATATTTTAAGTAGCTGTATGGTCAGAAGTTGGACAATTGGAAGCTGATATTCAGAGCCTGATAGGAATTTTTTTAGGCCTTCTCCCCTAAGCTACAATGAAACTCTGTACCCAGAGGGAAAGAAAAACATTCTGAAACCTTCATGGAAGGATTTACCAAAACATTCCAGAGACACACAGCTCTAAATCTAGAACCCAGGAATTTTTGGACTTCCATCTTAGTTGAAGATCCTCTCTCTGATATAAAGAAGTAAACTGAAGATAATGTAGCTGGATGGGTGCTGCAGCACCTTACATTTGTAATAGTTTGATCTTCTCTGCCGTTTTATCTCATGCTTCCTGTTTTAGCCCCCTTGTTTGTTATTTTACTAGTTTCCCTAACCTCTGAGTCCCTGCTACAAGATGAGAATTTAGAGTATACTTTACTTTCTCCACCTACCAATTCATCACAAGCAAGCACACACATAAACACTCTATGTCAATTCAGGTCCTCCAGGTAGGGGACACCAAGGTGGAACCAGAAGTGGAGAGATTTATTGACTGAAAGACAAAAGAGAGATAAAGCAGGGAAAAGCATTTCCATACAGTTCTGACACCTACAAAAGGAAAGGGGGAAGGAAGAGGCTCAGACTGCACTACAGCTCTGGAGCATCTCAGCCAGCCAATGGAGAGCTATAGAGCAAAGACAACTGGGCAGAAATGGCCCAAATACAGTCCCGCTGTTTTGCTCAGTCATTGGCTGGATGCAGCCCAGGGAAAGCATGGCTTCCTGTGAATGCTATAAAGATCCCAAAGCCATGTGACGTTTCCCAAATTTTGCTTGACACAATTTATTTACTTTACATTTTTAAAGTGTTCAGTTTGGCTTTTGCATCATTTCGTACATGATACACATATATGTGTATATATGCAGATAATATGTATTTACATATAATTCGTTCAATAAGAATTTACTAAATTCCTACTCTCATCTGTACTAGATGATAGAAATACCTGATTTCCAGCCTGTATACTATGGTTTCTCCATCAATTTCATTTACCTTTAATATTTCTAGAGTAAGTCTAAGTAGTTTTATCTCAAGTGTATACAAATAGTTCATATTTTCTATATTTTCACATCTGAGAACATTTTACTTTGGCTTTGGCTCAAGAGTGACTACATAACATGATATGGACTGTTTGAATCTTGCCTTTTACCACTCCAAACTCTAGGAATTCCAAAATTACCTTAGCATTAAGTATTACTGAGAAGAAAGGACTTCCTTTTGTTCCTTTTACATAACCTAAATGTTCTGCTTGAATACATAGAGATTTTTTTTTTAAATCCGTGAAATGCAGATGTTTTGTACATTTATGTGCAATTCCTACTCTTTTTACTGTATTTTTCAAATAACCTTACCTGGAAATTTAATAGTCTCACTATTTATAGATTTGAACCTCCTTTTAAAAGCAAGAATCATTTCTTTTATATCTTCAATAATCTAATAATCACTACTATACTCATTATTTATTTCATTTGCCTAGGTGCCAAATCACTGGTGCTGTTACCTTTTTATCTGAAAATATACTGGAAATAAATATTTTTATGCTTCTCAATGTCAGTTTAAAAGTTCAAAGAGCTATTTTTCTAGCCACACCAAGCCTTATGTTTAAAGTACCGTCTTGAAATTTGTCACCCCATTCCTTTGCTTTTATTTCTTACCCGGTCTCAAGCACTCCTCTGGGAAGCAGAAAGAGGTCTCTTAATCATCTGTATTTTATTAAGTGTCTAATAGACTATAGGAGAAAGCCAATTCTCTGTTTTCCCAACATTTCAACCGAGTACCAGAATCTGGGTCAAACAAATTACAGCAAACCATTTTCTAAAGAAAAAAAAAAAATGCCTCTAGAGTTCTATAATGTCCAAACAGAGCAAACAAACCTTGGGTGTTTAGAGACCTTATCCAAAAGACTCTCCCACCATAAACCAACTGCAACTCAATTTATCTCAAAAAAGACGGAAGGGTGAGTCAATGTGGCTGTAATTTGAACTTTACAGTTCTAGGGAGTCTCCCCATTTCTAACCTGAGTCTTAGACCACTAAGCTATCTTCCCTAGTGGATTTATTTGCCTGTTTTATTTCCTTGGTTAAAAATGTCTGAGTCACTCTAAACCAAACACTGCAAGAATCTCTACTTTTAAAAGAGCATTAAAACTGCACTGATTGATTTGGTGAGATGTTGGAAACTGTTTTGTTCTCCGAAAATTTTAAAGGATTTTATTTGATTCTGGGACTGTCAGTAGAGGAGATGACAAAGGCAACATCATAACCTGTCATCCTGAAAACCCTCACCATTGCACCTCATCACTTTCTAAGTGGACCTTTCTGAGCGCTCCTAAAAGTATATACATATCAAGACACCTGAAAAGACTGAACAACAACTTTACTTACAACATATACAATCCAAGCAGAACACAATGAGACCAGACTTCACGTATAAAGGACAGCATTCATTCATTCATTTATTCACTTATTCATCATTTAGTGAGCACCTACCATGTCTACTCACTACTTGAAATACTCATGCTGCACAGATGAAGAAGGCCTAGGCCCTTGAGGACAATCTAAATATCCTATGATCATAATTATGAAGAGGAGGAGGAAGAAGATAGGCAGGAGAAGAAAGGAAGTATTATTATCCCCATTTTACAAATAACAACACTTAGGCATAGAGAGGTAAAGGAACATATCCAAGTACACGATATTTGTAATTAGTGGGACGAAAATTCTAAGGCTTGAGTTGGGCTTCAGCATACACAATAACCTCCATTCTCTACTGTATCAATAGGAGACTGAACAAATAAATTACAGAAGGAATTCAATATAACCACGTTTGCCCCTTGATTCGGTTAGGGTCACAGTCACAGCCATGATCCAAATGCTGTATCCTGTGGACTTGAGAGTTTCACTTATTTAGTCTCTATCAGTTACTTTTGAAGGCCTAAGGGGGTGTTTGACAATAAAAAACACTTTTTTTTCTTGTCCCTAAGATTCTGACATTCCATCCATTTACTGCATAGCCGAATGATGGAGAATGCAGAGCCAGGCACCCTAAGCGTGTACTTCGGTGAAGAAAATGACACTATAGTAATAGCTTTAGAAAGTATATTCATTCAACATACAGGAAACAAAATTCTAGCACATGGAAGCCATGCTATTAAGCATAAATCAAGTGCCACTCTAACTCCCAAGGAACACACAGTCTGGCGAGAAATAGGCACCTTAGCACCAATTGTGTAGTGCAGCTCAGTGCTCTTAGTGGGGTAACCATACATTCTGGATCAGCAGGGAGAACACCAGGTCACTGTCTGCTATTTCAGTGTAATTACTGATAGTGCCACCTTCCACTCTCAGAAATAGTCCCATTTGGTAAATTATATGGTCACCCTAGCATTAAGGGAGGTACATTCAAAGTACTATGGGAAGACAATGAGAGAGAAACTAATTTTCCATGGGGGGAGCATCTGGTGCTCTAAATTAGTTTGTTTTGTGGTTTATAAGACACCCTTATTTTGCATTTAACCTGCTAACCAAATCATCCTGTGTTCATGTACTGGCAGACAAAGGAGTATCCCCCAAAGAGAAAATATCAGAAAACTTGTCTAATGCACAAACTGTGCTCGTCTCATTAAACTGAACAATTCCCAAATACGTTTCTGAACACCTACCATACATATTCCAGTAGTATATGTATGGTACAGGGATGGTAGAGTAATGGTACATGGATGGGTAGGTCATTGTCTTTGGAATTTAACTATCACCACCTTACATCCAAGGACCAAAACACACAAAATTTGTAACATCATCAGTACAAAGACAAAGTATGTATAAAGTATGAAGGGAGGTACTGAATCCAAGCTGGGGATTCAGGGAAATCTCCTGGAACAAATAATTGAACTAAACCTTGAAAGATCAATAAAAATGAAGGAAAATAAATAAATAGATTAGCTTTAAATAATTTAATGAATTAAATTTAAAAAGTGAAAAGGTAAAAAATTAGAATGGAATTTAAGGCAGAGAGAACAGTCACCCAACCACCATCAGGCACATATTTTGCTCCCCTCTGTAGGGAAGCGTAACCCCTGCAAACAGGATCACTTACAGAACAGCTGAGATGGAGCTGGAGGATTAAATATTTAGACCTAAACTGAGCTAAGCCCCAGGATACCCACATGACTACAGTTTGAAGCCACCTTTTAAAGAAACCATGATATGGTAGGAGTCACTCACTAATTAAACAGAATTGACTTGATCACTTAACGTGTCTTCCCCTAATTTGGGAGGATGCCTCTCTTTACTCTCATGCTGTGGCTTCAATTTAATGAATTCAAATAGCATATTAAAATAGTCTGATTTCTTGCTTCCACTGGTTCACCTGACAATCCACAGAAAATGTGATTAATTGCTCAACTGGATGTTTTAAATCCATCTAACCAATATCTTTCCATATTGGTTTCAACATCTTTTAAGTGTCTCAAGTAACATGTGGCTGATACTTTATTGAATTTACCATTTATCCTCTCCCCAACCTACCAACATTAAGTATCATTAATTACATAAGTGGCTTAGTTTGCGAATGATTCATTCTTCATAAGGCTGTATTGATCACAGCTTTGTTTCCACCTCCTAGTGGGCAGGGAAGGAAGCAAACCTCCTGTCCTTCTGGCTCATAGTTTCGTGTCACTGCATTGTCTTTCCAACTGGTTTCCATAAAGTCCAATGTTCTTTTGGAAGCACATCACCAGTTGGAGTTGAGGAATGAGGGGAGACTGATAAGATGGCAGAGAAACTGAAACTCTACTCCAATGACCTCTGCTCCTATCCAAACATCTTCCTTTCATGCCCTTCATGACGCTGGGACTCTATGTAACATTTCACTTTTTAAAAGTCTGCCGACCAAAACAACACAGTTCAACACTACCATGTTTTCCTAGCCATATTTTTGCCCATGTCAACATGCCTGCTTCTGTCAATGGAGCCATCCTTTCACTCGATGTTTCCCGGTAGTGATGCTATTAGATAGTGATGCTATTGGTGATGCTCTTAGAAAGCTATTTTTAGTATGTTCAATTCTATTTAAGTTGTTGTGTTTGTATCTTAAGTTTATCTCTGCTGGACTTGACTTTTTTTTTACTCCAATACATTTTATATCAAGTTCTTTATGTTTAATTATTGCAGAGAGGGACTTCCCTGGTGGTCCACTGGTTAAGACTTTGCCTTCCAATGCAGGGGGTGTGGGTTCAATCCCTGGTCAGGGAGCTAAGATCCCACATGCCTCACAGCCAAAAACCAAAACATAAAAAACAGAAGCAATGTTGTAACAAATTCAATAGACTTTAAAAATGGTCCACATCAAAAAAAAAATCTTTAAAATAATAATAATTGCAGAGAAATAACTGCATAATAACAGAGGAACTAATTTGAGAAAGAAAATGTTAAGGTAAACAGGGGTAGCAACCTAAGGTCTGGGCTGAGACTCAACTTTTGGCCACTGCCACAGAATAACTGAGCAAGATGATGCGATAAAGGGCTGGGTTACTTCCCTAAATTCCTTTCCAGCCCCCAAATTCTGTGATCTCAGGCTGGGCTTTTTGAGTAGACTATCAGGAAGCCATTCAACATCATAGGGTTTCCCATTCTGGAAAGAATAAAAATAGGCTCCATGAATTCTGTTGTCCTTCTCTGCTTCTGTCTATGAATAGAGTGGAGACAAGAGAGAAGGGAATCAGCGGTCTAGAAAATGCACATTGTGGGAGCACAGGAGAGGGCAGAAAAATGACTTGGCACTTACAGGTCACCTACTTGATGTCCAGTCCACACTCAAAATGATACTTTCTCACATCTTATGCCATTCAATCCTCACAACAATCTCTTAAGGTAGGTATCATTATACCCAATTTAGAGAGGACAAACTTTAGGATCTGAGACAATAATTAGCTTCCCCAAGGCTACACAGAGACTGAGCTATAACTAGAAGAGAGGTTTGTGTGATTCCAAAGTGTACAGCTTGATATGGTATGCTTATTTTTTTGTTAAACATGAACAGTTAAATCTCTACTGTTAGAAATGTGAATAGAAACTCTGCATGGTTTGATGCCTGGTAAAACTGTTAAAGTATTAAAATTCAGAAAAAAACTTCTGTCTTGGGTTATAAAGATTCTTGATGAGGGAAATAAATAACTTTACTCGAGCTTATAAGAGAGTCAAGCTTAATTAGTTCAAGATTAGTGACTAAAGCACCTAGTTATACCCATAACTTCTTAAAGTTCTGGTCTAATTTTATATCATTTTTTAATACACAGTGATCCATTATACTAAAAATTATTTTATGCTGAGTTGTTACATGTTTTGTTATTTTATTTTAAAAAAAGCCCTGAACAGGGAATGTGCTAGGGTTTCTCTTATTTGACCACAACCATGGGAAGTCTTCCAGGCTGAACGACAAGACGGGACCATTTACTGGCTAGAAGCAGGTTCTATAGTAGCCAAAATACTCAAAAGGGAACAAATGGCCCTTGATAGCGGCCCTGCAAATGGATTCTTCTAGACTGATGGTTAAGTGGCAAAAACACATCATAACCTCTGACCTCCCCAAAACTTCACCTGAATATCTTGGGGGGAGAGATCATAGTGATTATTTCAATAATCAAAAGAAGAGATGACCATCCATATAGACCTAGGATCTCTCTAACTTTATAACCCATGCCTCCCCAACAAGTTCTCCTTTCCATCTTCAGATTGTTTATCTTAAGGCAGTCACTGTTACCACCTACTTAGCCAAATGGAAGTCCTGGACATTCTCCCCAGTAATATGCACGATACACATGTTCAAAGTGTATACAATTTCAGGGAGCTCACAGACTCCCTGAAGAACCATCGCCCAGTTCCCCAGATCTCTTGGTGACTCTGGTCTCTATGAAAATAAAATTTGTCCTGGGGGAAAGATGGTGCCATATCGTCAATGACCATCAACTCACAGTGACTATGATTTCAAGAATAAATCCACACCACTGGACCACTTAAAAAATTATTTGACTTTAGGAAACGCTTGAAAGACAATTTCATATCTCTCTAGTGGTCCTACAAAGGTTGGATACAGGGGACAATGGGACAATAGGAACTGGAGGCCAGGATGCAGAGCCACTCCATTCTCAGGATTCTGTGCATACAGAAACTTCTCCTAAAGTGATGCTGTTCTTATTTCTGTTCATCAGCTGCCAGCCTTTCAGGTGCCTCAGAAATCAGTACGCGGTGTCTTCTGTGGTCTGCTTCATTTGGACATAACATCCAGAAAAATAAAGAACCTTCATTTTAAAATCCAAGATTAAATATGGAAGTCTCGTTCTTTTAGAAAACTATTACATTGCAAATTTTCTGGCACATTAGCACTTACGTCCCGTGTCAATTAGAAAAATGTGACAATCAGTCATAAAGTGTCTTTATGACCACAGGGACCTTAGAAATGATTGAGTTCCTCCCTCCCGTGGGACAGATGAGCAAATGGAGACACAGGCAGGAGAGGAGGACAGTGTCTTGCCCAAGTCCCTTACTGGGCTGGTGCCAAAGCTAAACACCCAGTGCCAGTCTCTCAGTTGGCACTTCCCCACGCTGCCGCCATTCTGAGCATTACACTGTCAACTTAAAGCTATGATTTTAGGGGATATTAAAGGTGAGATGCCACAGAGTCGAAAGATGTTACCATTGCATTGCCTTCCCACCCAACCTCTTGGTAAAGAGTTTGCAAAGAAACAGATCTCATCCCAAATTTAATAGGTTAAAAAAATTGGAATCTTGTGTTTTACCCAGTATCAGCATCAACAGAAACTATTAAAATGAAATGAGGGCTTCCCTGGTGGCGCAGTGGTTGAGAATCTGCCTGCCAACGCAGGGGACACGGGTTCGAGCCCTGGTCTGGGAAGATCCCACATGCCGCGGAGCGACTAGGCCCGTGAGCCACAATTGCTGAGCCTGCGCGTCTGGAGCCTGTGCTCCGCAACAAGAGAGGCCGCGATAGTGAGAGGCCCGCACACCGCGATGAAGAGTGGCCCCCACTTGCCGCAACTAGAGAAAGCCCGCGCACAGAAACGAAGACCCAACACAGCCATAAATAAATAAATAAATAAATAAATAAATAAATAAATAAATAAATAAATAAATAAATAAAATTAAAATTAAAATTTAAAAAAAAGAAAAAAGAAATGAACACCATGCTAAGAATAAAGTTGAGTTCTCTGCCAGAGTTACAAAAAGCATGGAAAGACCCTTCACTGAGAGATGCATGCAGTGAGTGGATCCCAGGGCCTGGGCAGGGAAATAACAATAGATACTGAGGTTTGTTTCCTTCCAAAAAACAGGACACCAGAGATATAAGACCCTGCGATATTTTATTTTCAAAACAAGACAGAACCCAACTGCAGCTCCCTAAGGAGAGCCCTACTTCCCAGCACTGGGTCTGCATGAGGAGCCCTGGCATTTCCTCTTGAGCAGAAAGTGCCGCCAGCACAACAATCAAGCTGTGATTGGGAGCTGAGCGCAGTAGTTAATTAAGGCTGCATCTTTTATTCTCCAGGGCAATTCAGCGCAGCTTGAATGAGCCCCAGAGCCAGTCTGTGGTGGGAATGTCTCCCCGGGCAGTGGGAGAATCCAGTCTCATCAGCATGACAATAGCCCCCAGGATGCACTTGGACTGATGTAATGGCCAGGGTTATGGAGGGGGGATGAAAGCCTTGCAGCAGAAGCCTGGAGCGTTTGCAGCTGACTGGGGCTATTTCAGTGCATGAAATTCCTTCCCTCTTTCTTCCTTTTATAAGAGACGTTTGCTAATTGGTAGAGCTCTGAAAACAATATACCATTAAGAATAGCTTTCCTTCCTCCCACTGCCCACCCCCCCGCCCCCGCCCCACACACTCCCATTTTTAAAAAGTCCCTGCTTTCTTGCTTCACTGGAAATCTCAACTTTTGTTCTGCGGCTTGCATGAAGTCTTAATTTTTTCTTTCTCTTAAACATGGAACTTATAAACAACCATTTACTAAAAGAGACTCTGCAACCGATTCTTCTGTATCAGGGTTTCCCTAATGCGCTCTCTGCCTTGGAGAATCTTGGCTACAGCTCGTACCTTTGCCTTGTACATGATACATTGATACAAAACATTTTGGAAAAGTGAGTCATGGAAAGTTAGTCTGATTTTGGTGGGTTTTTTTTTCTTTTTTAAAAAAAATCACGAGGGCTTATTTAAAGCTGGAGCATTTGAATCATTTAAGTTGACAGTGTAATGCTCAGAATGGCGGCAGCGTGGGGAAGTGCCAACTGAGAGACTGGCACTGGGTGTTTAGCTTTGGCACCAGCCCAGTAAGGGACTTGGGCAAGACACTGTCCTCCTCTCCTGCCTGTGTCTCCATTTGCTCATCTGTCCCACGGGAGGGAGGAACTCAATCATTTCTAAGGTCCCTGTGGTCATAAAGACACTTTATGACTGATTGTCACATTTTTCTAATTGACACGGGACGTAAGTGCTAATGTGCCAGAAAATTTGCAATGTAATAGTTTTCTAAAAGAACGAGACTTCCATGTTTAATCTTGGATTTTAAAATGAAGGTTCTTTATTTTTCTGGATGTTATGTCCAAATGAAGCAGACCACAGAAGACACTGCGTACTGATTTCTGAGGCACCTGAAAGGCTGGCAGCTGATGAACAGAAATAAGAACAGCATCACTTTAGGAGAAGTTTCTGTATGCACAGAATCCTGAGAATGGAGTGGCTCTGCATCCTGGCCTCCAGTTCCTATTGTCCCATTGTCCCCTGTATCCAACCTTTGTAGGACCACTAGAGAGATATGAAATTGTCTTTCAAGCGTTTCCTAAAGTCAAATAATTTTTTAAGTGGTCCAGTGGTGTGGATTTATTCTTGAAATCATAGTCACTGTGAGTTGATGGTCATTGACGATATGGCACCATCTTTCCCCCAGGACAAATTTTATTTTTATAGAGACCAGAGTCACCAAGAGATCTGGGGAACTGGGCGATGGTTCTTCAGGGAGTCTGTGAGCTCCCTGAAATTGTATACACTTTGAACATGTGTATCGTGCATATTACTGGGGAGAATGTCCAGGACTTCCATTTGGCTAACTGAGATGGTAACAGTGACTGCCTTAAGATAAACAATCTGAAGATGGAAAGGAGAATTTGTTGGGGAGGCATTGGTTATAAAGTTAGAGAGACCCTAGGTCTATATGGATGGGCATCTCTTCTTTTGATTATTGAAATAATCACTGTGATCTCTCCCCCCAAGATATTCCTATAAAATTCCTGGAAATTATCTGCAGAACTGACTTCAGTTCTTCATCTCGTTACTTTCTGAGATTTAACAGAAGAAAAGCAAAATAATAAACTCTCAGGAGCTATCAAATCCACAGCCCCTTAAAAAAAATGTAACACCCCAGCTGCAAAAAGCCAGGGTGCTGTCACCGGGTAATTTCAGTTCCAGGGTTATCTCCGGTGTGCCAGGCATCTGACTTTACTATTCCCATCTCCTCATAAAGCAGCAGAATTTCAGTGGATCCCCACTTTCCCCTCTGCAAAGATCCCGTCACAGTATCCAGCTGAAAAGCCTCTTTGAACTTGGTAGGGGACCATTTTATTATCATTATTATAAAACTTTGGAGAAGAATGTAGTTTGCTTGATATTTTTTTCAGACCCAAGTCTGAGGTTGCGTAAAGGGGGATACAAGACCAGTGTCTTTTTTAAAGTGCCAGATTTATCATCTGAATTTGCCTTGGCAAGGAAACACACAGAGAGACACACACACACGCACACTCTTGTGCGCACACACACACACATCCAGACAGCCACAGTTGTCTCCTCAAAAAAGAAAGAGCCTGTCCCTGTCGTTTGGACTGTTTGCAGCTGGGAACACAATATGGTAAAATGAAGACTGCGCATCCCCTCCCCCGCCCCTGAAGCAGCCAAAGAAATCTTTGTCCTGCCCAGGTGTCGGCTGTGTCCTCTTCACTGACATCCTGTCTTGAATTATTCAGGCCCATTCATTAAGTATCCCACATAGACACAATGAAATCATTAACTTTCCCCTCGGGAGAGCCGCAGAGGCCCCGGGGACCACGGGACAGTGGTGGTCCTCTCTGCCGAGAGCCACCTGGTGGAGCTGATGCGAAGGGGAATGATTTGCAAAGAGGCGCTGGGCTGGGGGTCTCTCTGCTCAGAAAAGCAGAACCCCACTGCCCTGCCAAGTCATTGGAGGGCAGAAGCCGCTCCCATGGAGGATTCCAGGAAGACGGAGCTAAGCAAGTACTGGGGGATTTGAATTTAGTTTAGGGGTCTGTATAAAGTCCCCGCGGTGCTTCAAAACCGCAGATGGACATTTTATTTTATGATGAGCATGCATTCAGTTTCATTATGTAGGAAGCTGTGGATGAACTCCAGATTTCTGCCACAGAGACTCTGGGGGGGGGGGGGGGCGGGGGGGGGGGCGGTGCATGGGCGCCGGCAGCGAAGTCTCAGCCTTGTATCTTCTTGAAACCTACAGTCAGATAACTGAAGGCTTTTTAACTCAGCAAAAAAGTGTTTCTGTAGGACTGTTCCTTTCCGTGGGTCTCAGACAGTAACAAGTGGCTTGGACAGAAAGAGCCATTACAAGATGGTTCAGGGCATCTCTAGACAAATCGGTGATAAAAGGAGACCCAAGTAGGTGTGTGCTGAGGGGGAGGAGGGTGGGAGAGGGGGTCTCCATTCCCTTTTGGATATCCCTGTGTCCTGCTTCCTGACCCCCGGGAGCCTAGAACTTCATGCTGAAGGCTTCTGACCAGCTCTTCGTATCAACCAAGTCAGTTACGTGCCACTGTCCACCGTGCTGAGAGCTGACCGGAGGCAGTGTGGTCACAATTCTTAGGTTCTTTATGGTAGACAATGGTAAACACCAAGAAGTTCAAGGTGGAAGAGGTTTAATTATTTCCCCCACAAACTCATTAACCCGTTATAATCAAACCAAGTGGCAGACCAAATCTGTTTCCCCCGTTAATATGCATATATGAATGCAAACATTTATTAGAAAGTAGGCACAGAAAAGCTCAGAGGACCTGTTCTAGGAGCCCAAAGACACCTCAGGGCTCTGTCGTTTAAGGGATCTGGATCCATCTTCTGTGAAAGCTTTACTCAAGATGGACATGATGATTACTCATTGTCAAAACTTTCTTGTCCTTATAGTTGGTCCCAAGTCACTGTATCCTCTAAACTAGTCTTTCTCAACTGGGGCGATTTTGCCCCCCCCCTCACCCCGCCCAACCAGCAGACATTTTTCAATGTCTGGAGACATCACGGGTTGACAAAACAGAAGGGGAAGAAAGAGAGTTTCTACTGGCATCTAGTGAATAAAGACCAAGGATATTACTAAACATTACAAGGCAGAGGACACCCCCCAAGACAAAGAATTATCCAGCCCCAAATGTCAGTAGTACCGAGGTTGAGAAACCCTGCTCAAAGCCAAGGACTGGACATAAGGCCTTCTAGATATTAAACCTTGGTTGTCAACCCACGATGTAAAAGCTAAGCCCTTGCTGGATTCTTACACCCTCTAACCGGGAGAGTACGGAGGTCTCTAAAATATTTTAACCAAATGCTTTAAATCAACATCCCTTCCAAACAGCCTTGACACTAATTAACAAACTACTCATTTACAGACAGGTTGGTAATTAGCTAAAGTCTGGTATTGAGCAAAGATTTGTGCCACCAACCTGCTTATAATATCTACATCTGTAATCACATCTGGATTTGAATTTTCTGATATATTTCCATCAACCATCCTTGGGTGTGGATCTCTGACTAAAATGATAACAGTATATAGGATGTAAGTTCAGCTCACACACACACACACACAATATCAAAACCTATGCTGAGGGACTTCCCTGGTGGCGCACTGGTTAAGAATCCACCTGCCAATGCAGGGGACACGGGTTCGAGCCCTGGTCCGGGAAGATCCCACGTGCCGTGGAGCAACTAAACTCATGTACCACAACTACTGAGCCAGCGAGACACAACTACTGAAGCCTGCGCACCGCAACTACTGAAGCCCGCGCACCTAGAGCCCGTGCTTCACAACAAGAGAAGCCACCACAATGAGAAGCCCGCGCACCACAAGGAAGAGTAGCCCCTGCCTGACGCAACTAGAGAAAGCCCGTGTGCAGCAATGAAGCCCCAATGCAATCAAAAATTTTTTAAAAATAATAAAATAAATTAAAAAAAATTTTTTAATTAAAAAAACCTATGCTGAGATAGTTTAAGCTACATGACAGACATCTCACCATAGTCTGTGTGTGCCAAATTAATGGATTAGGACTCACACTCAGAAAATTTAAGTATCATGTTTATAGTTGCACTGCTAGTTAGAGGTTAAGCAGAGACATCTCCTTGGATGCAGCTAAGACTCAATAAATCTCTAAAAGTTATTTATTGTTAGAATATAGCTTCAGCTTGACCTTTTGTTTATACTCCAATGATCTGAAAATCTTTTCCCTGAAAATTGTGAGCACCTATCAATTGCTGGGTTCACAAAGACAAATGAAATCTCCAGCTTAAAATTAAAAAAAAAAAAGACTCATTTTACACAATAATTTCAATAACTTTTCCCTTCAAACTTTTACAAAAACTTCTAAGTGACTGTATACAGAGTTTATGTTCCCTTGCCCTCATTTCTCACTTTTTATCTTTAATATAGATGCCAAAAAAGATGGAATTTTCAGCAAAGAGACAGAGGAAAGATATGGGTAAAATCTCTTGAAAATGCACAAGCTTCATTATAGCAACATATGTATGAAGAAAATGGGGAGAAAATGTGATTTACTTCTATTCTCTGAATGGAGAAATGGTGGATCCAAATGATTAAGGGGGCATTTTTCCAGTTCCCTCTCAGGATGGGTTGCAACATTGTAAGTCACTGTTGGGGACCTAGGAACTCCTGGGGTGTGCTATATCATTCTGGGCATCCTGAGACAGGGAAAGGTATGACCTATAGTTATGATATCATTTGAACTTATCAAAATGGGATGCTTGTGAGAGTGAAAGGGTGCTATTTATAATCATGCTAAAACAACAAAAGTAAAACAGGCAAGCTGAGACTTATGGTTGTTCTGTAACCCCAATTCTGAATCCACTGTTCTTGAAGGGATGTAAGTGATAGGAGCTCATCAGAAATACATGCAGGGCTTCCCTGGTGGCGCAGTGGTGGAGAATCTGCCTGCCAATGCAGGGGACATGGGTTCGAGCCCCGGTCTGGGAAGACCCCACATGCCGCGGAGCAACTGGGCCCGTGAGCCACAATTACTGAGCCTGCGCATCTGGAGCCTGTGCTCTGCAACAAGAGAGGCTGCGATAGTGAGAGGCCCGCGCACCGCGATGAAGAGTGGCCCCCGCTTGCCACAATTAGAGAAAGCCCTCGCACAGAAACGAAGACCCAACACAGTCATAAATAAATAAATAAACAAATACTTTAAAAAAAAAAAAAAAAGAAATACATGCAAACTCCCCAATCAAAGGAGAGGCAGAATTAAAGGCCAACCCTGGATGAGCAGAGGACTGGCAGGGGAGCCCTATGGGGAAGCAGGGCAGGATCCAGAACGAGGCTGCGAACACTGATCTTACCACACGTTTGCCCTGGACCAGCGTAAAGGCGCGAGAATGAGGCGGACAACATCATCAAGGAGGCAAGGACAAATAAATGAGGGCAATTCCGTGCCCCAGCCCTATCCTTACCTGCATTCATTTGTAACCCTTTGCTTTCGTTCTTTGCCTCCGATGACTTACAGTAATTAGAAAGAAAGAAAAATCTGGTTATGAAGAGATAAGGGAGATAAATCCATTGATAGAAAAATCAATTTTTGCAACTGAGCCTTACAAGAGTTAAAATAAATTAGATGGCATCAAACCAGGAGAGCGTGGAACTTGGGAGGGAGCTGAAACACGAGGGTGTGTTGGAGTCAAGCAGAGAGTCATAAGGGGAAGATGGAGATTAATTTTGAGTGGCATTACCCTGCAGTGGTCTTAAGTGCCCAGTTCAAATCCTGCCTCTGCCCCTTTACCAGCTCTGTGACATTAGATAGGAGAACATACACTCCATAAGGGCAGGTGGTCATATGTGTTTTGCTTATGAAGGATATCCCAAGTGCCTAGAACAGCGCCTGGCAGAACACAGATGTGCAATCTTTAAAAATCTGTAAATGAACTACTGGACAAGTTACCAGTGCTTCTGTTTCCATGTCTATGTCATGGGTTGTCCCGAGGAGTAAATGGGTTAGTACATGAAAAGCTCTTAGAGCAGTGCCCAAAATATGCATGAAAACAGTAAGCTGTCAGTACTATCAATACAGTATATGAAAGGAACAAAGTTGGAGATATTCATGGAACTCCCTGGGTGATGCTCTGAGTTCTTTTCATCACAAGTAGTTAAATCACAAGCATATCCAGAGAAATAATTTCACTGGAAAGCAGAAGCTAGAATAAGGAATTCTCAGATTTCAAGCACTTGTTAGAGACATGAGAATTTACGTGCAAGAACTAGATGAACCCAAATCAGGAGACCAGGAATTTGGAGGAAGGCTTTCTAAATGTTGGAGCTGAAAGGACAGTGGCTTTCTTTGAGGCCAAGTCTGGGACCCTGTAGAACCGGAGTGATTTAAAACAGCATCTTGACCTCTCATTCTCGGCAAACTCCTTTTCAAAGGAACAATCTTGGTATACGTAGAAACACCCAAAATGAACTTGGGACACCTGTTAGCTATGAGGAGAGGCACTTAAAGGAACTGGCATAGACTCTCCCTTTCGGTCCACATTCTGGTCAGGCAAAATCAAACATTTAGCTTTCACTTTTGCATGACGTATCATCCTGCATACACCTCTCAACACATGTCCATTAGCTGTAAATGGTCCCAAATGTGGACCTTTCTGAAGCGATAACAGCAGAGCTATTAAAACAGTGACAGATCCTAAAAATATCTGCTACTCCATCCCCAACTTTCATTCCTCCCTCCCACCCCATTTCCTACCATCTTGAAAAACTCAGCTTCTTTCATTTGCTAGTAGATTGAAACTGCTTTATCTTGCCTTATTTACTTTGCTTATCAAACAAAGAGAAAATATACTAGTTAAAAAATAGCAACTAGAAAAAGGATAAATTGTTGAAGAGGTGCTAATCACATTTCATAAGTCTCCTTTTCCAAAATAATGCTCATGGAGATCAGAATCTAAATATAAAACGACTGCGTGCAAGAAAAAATGTTCAGAAGCTAGTGACCTCTGGTGTGTTTTAGAGTTACAGAATGTTAAAATCAGAATGGATATTGGAATACAAGTTAGTTCAACCACCTCTCATCCATGTATTCATTCATTCATATGTTCATCCGATCTTTATTGAGTACCTGCTATGTGCCAGGCATGTCCCAAACTCTGGGATCATAGAACTGAGCACAACACAAACTAGAGCTCACGGAATAAGCTTCCTAGAGCAAGCTTCTTCTGTAAAGGGCCAAAGAGGAAATAATTTTGACTTTGCTGACCTTACCGTCCCTGTCACAGCTACTCAGCTCTGCCATTATGAACAAGCAGCCATAGCCAATATGCAAACAGGCATGACTGTGTGCCAATGAAACTTTATAGACTCGAAAGTTTGCATTTCATATAATTTTCATGTCAAAATATCATTCTTCTTTTGATGTTTTTCCATTATTGAAAAACGTAAAAATCATCCTTAACTCACACGTTGTTCTAAAACAGGGAATAGGAGTAGTTGGCCTACAGCTTATACCTCTAATCTAGAAGGAAGAAAATATAAGAAAGCATGACTTGCTCATTGGCGACCTCAATAAGGTAAAAAAGTGTTGTGATTCATTGTCACCATGGGCCTATAACTTCTATTGGAAATGAAAGAATAAAGGAAGGCAGACCTTCACTTAACACCCTTTGCTCCCTAAAATCACACCTACAAGATCTCAGGCGCTGCTGTGCCCCCCTCAACCCCCATCCCCAAGAGAGGTCCTTGTACACCAGCCCACGGGTCTGAGATCGTCCAGGTGGTTATGAACACTTGCCTCAAGACAGAGAAACATTGAAAAGTTTGGATAATACCTGACATTGTAATGAATTGGGAATACAAAGAACAGAATATGAATGAAAAACTTAGCTCACCTAAGATTCTCAGAATTTTCATCTTGACCAAGGAATCAGATTTCTTAGGGAAAGATCCCACGCTTGATAGGCTCCAGACAGTAGAATGTGTATCCAAATTAGGAATATAAAGAAGGAGAAACCTTACTCAGGAGGGAGGTGCAGGGATTTGGGAACAGGGGATGAGGTTTGAGGTAGGTCCAGCAGGAGACATTCCAGGTGTGTCTGGAGGATAAAGAGACTCCGGCCGTGGTACTTTATTTTCGGCAGTGATAATGTTGCAGGAAGGGAGACCCCTTTCAGGACCCGAGAGCGGGCTCTTGACTAACACTCGGAAATGAATTGTCCAAGGAGACACACGTGCTGACAAAGCAAGAGACTTTAATGGGAAGGGGCACCCGGGTGGAGAGCCAGTGGGGTAGGGAACCCAGGAGAACGGCTCTGCCATGTGGCTCGCCATCTCAGGTTTTATGGTGATGGGGTTAGCTTCCGGGTTGTCTCTGGCCAATCATTCTGACTTAGGGTCCTTCCTGGTGGCACATGCATCACTCAGCCAAGATGGATTCCAGCGAGAAGGATTCTGGGAGGTTGGCAGGACATACGGACTGGCAACTCCTCTCTCCTTTTGACCTTTCCCGAATTCTTCCAGTTGGTGGTAGCTTGTTAGGTCTGCGTTCCTTACCAGGACTTCCTGTTGTAAGATGGCTCATGTAAGATGGCCTGGTTACTACCAGGTCTGGCCAGGGCAGGCAGTTTTGGTCAGTGGTTCCCCTAACAACAACAGCCTAATGATTAGGGGTCACCTCAGATTGTTCACCCTCTCTGGAGTGAAGCGTGTGTGGTCAGAAGATAAAGGAAGAGCATGAAGGGTCTTGAATAACAGGATGAGAGAGCTGGACCAGAGGAGAGACCCAAGAGGGTTTCAAGCAGGAGAATGGCATGATCAGGCCGGTCTGTGTTAAATGGGTCAATACTGGTCACAAGATGGAGAACGGAATCAAACGAGAATCAGAGATGTGACAACTTGCCTGTAAACTCTTCAGAAGCCACCACTGGGCTTTTAACAAGAAGCCAAGAGGAGCTGATGCCCCATTAGTCAGGAGAGAAGGAGTTGCAGAAATTCTATCTATTTTCCAGCACTGGAGCCTCACTGGAGGCCCACTACTGGGATGTGGTGCACAGATGAGCCGCCTGGGCTTGAAAAGCCAGGAATACCAGAGAAAGTGGGCATTTTTATTCCCCTTTTACAGAATGCTCAGGGTCACCTGGTTGTAAACGAGCAGGGCCCCTGCAGGGGACAGACCCCTCCCCCATATCCTCTGCTTTAGCTCCTCTCCGTAGTACCTAGATACAGTGTCTGATGCACATTCCTGAGTTGTTTACAGATGCTAAAACCCACTCCAAATGGAAGATGTGTACTACTTGATGACCATAAGCCCCGGAGCCCCCAGGCCTCTTGGAGCCTAAGGATTGATAATGTTAACCCCTGCAACATGGCCCTGTTACCTCACCATCAACCAATCAGAGAACTATGCATGAGCTGATCACATACTCTGCGACGTTCTTCCCTCACCTGGCCTTTCAAAATGCTTT
Organism: Eubalaena glacialis; assembly: GCF_028564815.1. NCBI lineage: Eukaryota > Metazoa > Chordata > Mammalia > Artiodactyla > Balaenidae > Eubalaena > Eubalaena glacialis. The sequence goes on along the minus strand of NC_083734.1, from coordinate 59,363,868 downwards.
CCTGAAACCCATCAGGAAGTTCGGGTGTTTTGAGCACTGGTTGCCCTGGACTCCTTGCTTGGCGCCCTGCAATAAACGCTGCACCTTCCTTCACCACAACGCAGCGTCAGTTGATTGGCTTTACTGAGCACGGCCAAGTGGACCCGAGTTTGGTTCAGCAACAGGCTGCTGAGTGGCAGAGTTAACGTCCCACCCAGGTGTGCTCGGATCCAAATTCCATCTTGTCTTCAGGTGGTCACATTGAGCTTAGCTCAACCAAGAGTGGCAACTAAGTGTATAAGGAACAAAATTGGGAAGGACAGAGTATCCCAGGCAATATACTGAAGGCTCTCGTTGATATTCTTCTTAGGTAGGTAATGGGCTGTGAAGGAGCACACAACCAGTTAGCCCGAGAAGCCACTGTGACATGTCAGCCATTTATCCCACCCCTTTTCATCTCAGCACGGAGAAATGAAGGAATCCCCAAGGGAGGCTCCATCTGGATGGCCACCACGGCCAGAATGCTCCACAGAGAGGGGCCGCCACACACGCCAGGCTCACACTTTGCCCCCTCCACTCAGCCCACAAACACCCAGTCCTTTCCTCAGACCCACTGCAGCCTGAGGGTTTCAAATGAGCCACAGGAAGAAGGCGCATTATTCAGAAAATGGGAAACAGTAAAAGTGGATTCTGACCAAAAGGCAACTCCTCCAAACGTAGAATGTTCCAAAATAGGAACAACTGGGAAGTCAGAATAAGGGTGGGCGAACCCAGAGGTCATGGAAAGAGTCTAAATTTAAGAGAAGTTCAAGGCTATCAAGACTGTTCCGTCACCGCTCACGTGTGACTTACTCAGGGACATGGAGATGGGGCTGAGAATCTAAGATTATTCTCACTCCTGTCCAAACCTTTGTTTCTGCTAGACTTTACCACGTCCTGGAGACTTGGGAGCGTGAACTAGTCGACATGGAATTACTTACGATAATAGTTTCCAGAGCGATTACATTACTTTTGGATTCTAAACACAGGTTTTGTTTCTAAAAGAAAACTGTATCATTTATTTCTAATACTTGCCTTTTTTTTAATGCTCTTCTGGAGCTTTCTCCATGGAAGGAGGCAGTAGCAATAGTATTTTTCCTAAATAAAAAGCATCCAAAGGGCCATTTAGCAACTTATTATGCATAAAAGTAGCCATGTTAAAAAAATGTATAGGACTTCCCTGGTGGCGCAGTGGTTAAGAGTCCTCCTGCCAATGCAGGGGACACGGGTTCGAGCCCTGGTCCGGGAAGATCCCACATGCCGCAAAGCAACGAAGCCCGTGCGCCACAACTACTGAGCCTGCGCTCTAGAGCCCCCGAGCCACAACTACTGAAGCCCGCGTGCCTAGAGCCCGTGCTCTGTAACAAGAGAAGCCACCGCAATGAGAAGCCCATGCACCGCAACGAAGAGTAGCCCCCGCTCACCGCAACTAGAGGAAGCCCGTGCGCAGCAATGAAGACCGAATGCAGACAAAAATAAATTAATTTTAAAAAAATGTATAAATGTAGTCCTATAGTCCCCACATCTGAGCATGAAAGCCAGAATATATTAGCTTATATAATAGTGTCGTTTTCTTCAATTATCTTTTACACTGATTATTAGCTATTTTCTTACATTAAAATAATACTTTCTCTATGTGAAATATTTAAAACATATTAAAAATAAATAAAATATAATTATTTAAGTCATATATAAGCGTATATACATAACCGATTTATTTTTCCCCTTCCTGTTTCTTTCTCTAGATAGTAAATAGATAGATAGATAATTAACATTAAAGTTGCTATATCTAGATATATTGACATTGATATATCTAGATAGATAAACATACACACATACATATATACATATATATTTTGTGTACTATTTTTACTTTAAATGTCATAGGTTTTATTCCTATTTTCATGACTAAAATCCATTGTATAATCTCACATAAATATGCTATTTGAACATACATTGCTGTCTGCATATTTTATGCGTTCTTTATTATAGGCTCTTAGATGGAAATGCTGACTTGTAGTTATAACACTTAAGGAAACCAGTACCTAGTGTCAAAGTGCTCTAATTCACACCCTCAAATGATGTGTGAAATAACCGTTCTCACAGCAGCCTTGTCATCATTGAGTGGTGTCTATTCCAAAACTGTTTATTTTCAAAGGAGGTGAATATTTTCATTTGCATTTCTTCACCAGATCTTTTCCCTATATCCATTCACAATTTGCATCTCGGGTAATAACTCATAGTTCAAAGAGTCAGAATGGGTTAGATAGGACATTGACTGCATGGCTTTCTCGGGGTATCTACCATTCCTCAGGTCTGATCGTTTATTTGGTGAGTCCTTGCTGAGACTAAGGCTGAGCTCTCCTTTATGTTCCCCATAAACCCCAAGAGACAGAAGAATATCACGAGGAAAAGGCATCATTGCACCCGTGTGGGAGAACCAACTTCCTTCTCTTCTGTGGCTTCAAACAGCAATTTTAACCCTCATCATCTGTGCTGCTGACGAGGAGCCCCTGGAGGCTGGATGGGAAGACCTGCCCATCACTCCCTCACCCACTGACTTTATTTTCACTCTCAGGTGCCATGCTCATGTGCAGGAGGGACTTGGCGAGTGCTTATTTAGGGACTGAATGACCATGACTCCGTCCCCTCACTCGATAAATGCACGGCCTAGCAATAGAAATATAAAAATATATAAACCAGCACTTATATAAATATATAAGAAGTGCTATAATAGATTGGGCGCATATCCGAGAAGCCTCATTTTGAGGCTTACTTGTAACAGATAATACAATAATCAAGCTAAACCTTAAAGAATGAGAAGGGACTGGCCATGAAGATGAGGCGCAAGCGGCTTCCAGTCAGAAGGACCACAGTGTGTTTCAGAAGGTCTGCACTGTTTGGGGTAAAAAGAATGAAGCATAGCGTCAATGAGTGGATGAAAGTAAGACTGGAAAGAAGCAGGTGGAGGAGACGACGAGGAGCCTTACCCCTCATGCTAAGGAACCCATCCAGATCGCTCCTGAAGGTGACCAGAAGCACCTAGATGATCTGAGCAGCAGAGCTGAAACTGACTGTGGCACCGGCCGCGGAGAGGACTAGCGACGGGGATGTGGGGGTCGGAGAGGCCCGAGTTACAGGCAAAGGGGGATCTATTAACAAGCAGACAAAGGAAATGATGGGTAAACAAATGAAGCTTGTAGTCAGTGGGCAGGTGGGTCATCATGGCTTAGGACAGAGGTAGAGGGGCAGATAAAGAGTGCAGTTTTAGGCACTGCAGTTACCTGCCAGTTATAGGGAAAGACAGCCTGACCTACAAGTGTCACACGAGCAAGAGCCATCTATGCAAGCCAACATGAAAAATGACAGCTAATAGTGAGAAATTGTTAAGTTGCCTACATGTTTATTTACAGTGCTTAGAGCTGGACAAGTGAGACTTCGGTGATTTATTTTCTTGCTTATTTTTATATGTATTTTATTTTATATTATAAGTCATATAAATGTTATTGTATATGTATCTTTAATTATTCTGCAGTGATATATATTACCAAAAATGTCAGTCTTGTCCAATTAAAAATAAAGGGGAAAATAATCATGGCCACCATTTGTAGTATCTACCGCTAGTTTTTACAGAATAGCTGGGGTTTCACAGGTGTCTCTAATCCTCACCACAGTCCTATGAGGTCCTTACTACCCTCAGAGTAAAAAAGGAGCAAGCCCAAGTGCACAGACTAGTGTGGTAATTACAGAAACAACTCATTTCTCCATCCCTCTCTATACTCACACCCTTTGCAAGGTGACTTTTAAGCCCCTCGCACCAAGGAGTCTGTTTCCCCACCTCTTGCATCTCAGCTGGTCTTGTGACTTTCTTTGGCCAAGAGAATGTGGAAGATGTGATGTGGTGGCTGGCTGTTCAGAGCTTGGGCTTGGAGATGCATCAGACACCTCTATTCTCACTTTGCAGTCCTCCTCTGTCACATCAATAAGGACAGGCCAGAGTGCTGGATGAGAGAGAGACAGCATCCCAGCCACGTCCATCACCCCAGCCAACAGCCAACTGACCCTTAAACATCAGACATGGAGTGAGGCCATCCTAGACCAGCTAGACGCTGGCTGACTTGTTCTCTGACATAGACTCCGGAGCAAACCCAGCCAAGATCAGGTGAACTGGCCAAAACCAGCAGAACTGCCCCACTGACCCATATTTAGTGGTTGTTATTTTAAGACACTTAGGTTGGAGCAGTTTGTTACACATCAATAGCTAACTGATACAATAGAAAGTGGAAGAGCTGTGGCTCCAGCCCAGGTCTAGGCTTCTCTGTGTGTCCTCAAGCCTTCTCTGTCTCCACAAGGCACTTAGTGACCTCACTATAGGCTTTACACTGAATTCTCCTTCCCTGTCCCTCTCTCCAAGTGCTTTTCATAGGAAAGCACTCATTCTGTCTCCACTCGAGATCTATTTTGGATTGCTGTTATTTAAATTTAAAGACTCCTCCACGACTACCTAGTGTTGTTTTGTTCTGTTTCAAATAATTTATCAATATAATTACGTTGCTGGAATGGAGAGTCTCCACACCTTGGTTTACTAATAAAATTAGAATAAACTTAAGAATATACTTCTTTGTATGCCACCTTCACATATTTTATCTGGTTTTGTATTTATATTACTACGAGGTTAAAAAAAGTATCGCTATACCAATTTTACAGGTAAAACAAACAAAACAAACAAAATTCAAGACAAGAGATAGATATAGGGGACTTGTCTGGGATCAAACAGTGAATCAGACACCCTGCCTGCAAGCTCAGCCTGACCTCACCACCAGACCATGAAATCTAGCTTCTGACCCAGAATTATTTAATCCAGCTGTGAGACTTAGGGAGCCATTTCACATGCTGGCTTTCTAGTTAAAAATAACAATTCATTTCCCATTGCATTTCAAATACTGCTAGTTTAACCAAGATTCTTCATTGTCTCCAGAAAGCGTAAGGAAACTATCAGCCCCCAAAGAGTATAATAACCTTAAGGAGGTAGGCCACTGTCTATTTCCTTTGCCACTGGATCCCCAGACCACAGAAGAGGCATATAACACAGAATAAGAAAGTGCAGGTATTAAGCATCTAGGTACTAATTTCTTTAAAATACTCATTTAATCCTCGCACAATCTTATTTCTTGCAAATTTCCCCATTTTATAGATGAAGCATTGAGTCAGGGCTTTATATACTTTTCCTAAAATAACTCAGAGAATGAGTGGTAGAGTCAGATTTCCAAGCCAGGATTGTTGAGGTCAAAATGGATGCATTGTTTTCCTAATCTCCCCAGAGTAACAGATATGCTTACCTCTCAGACAACCACTAGGGTTAGAGTCTAAAAAAGTGGCCTCAGGGTGGGAGGGAGGGATAGTTAGGGATTTTGGGATTGACACGTACACACTGCTATATTTAAAAGGGATAACCAACAAGGACCTGCTGTAGAGCACAGGGAACTCTGCTCAGTATTATGTAACCACCTAAATGGGAAAAAAAATTGAAAAAGAATAGATACATGTATATGTATAACCAAATCACTTTGCTGTACACCTGAAACTATCACAACGTTGTTAATCAACTATACTCCAATATAAAGTAAGTTAAAAAAAAAAAAAGAAAAAATATTTGCCCTCAAGGGCTATCTCTACCAGTGATTAAAAAATGAGGAAACAGGCTTCAGTTAAAGCAGGATAAGCATAATAAAGGTTATTTTAAAAGCTACTTACAGACTGTTGCATTTTTGAGCCATCAGAGTATATTGCAAATTAAAACGGGATTTTCTGATTGATGGTTTGATTCTGTAGGGAAACAACTCTGCGGGTACCACTGCCTATGGGCTCGCACCAAGGAATCTGTGCTCATTTCACACGGTGCTGGAGCATGACTGTAAGGCCAGATCATTCCCATTTTGCCTCCTGATTTGCTCTTCATCCAGGCCTTTCCTAACATAGCGTGAACACAAAGGTCAATTTCCTGCAGTCAATTTGAAAAAGGCCAACTCTCAATTAACTTTGCAAAAGGGGTCAGAGGTGATGTGGAGAAATAAAATCAGCAAGTAACACAAAACACCCATTTCAGTTCCCAGCTCTAATGGCCACTGCTTCCCAAACACCGACCAGAGCTGCTAGCCAGTAGTAACTCAGATACATTTAGCAATCTGTTGCTCAAAATCGCATCATTTCTGCTACCCGCCTCCGGTGGACAGATCGATAAGGGAAGATGTGGAAGACTAGCAGCTGGAGAGAGAAGGAAAAAGCAGAAAAAAGGGATAGGGGAGTAATAGGCATGCTAAATATTATTATTACAGTTATTATTATTTAGAATTTATTAGATTCTTTCCTCCAACCTCAAATAAATATGCACACTTCCTACTCATCTTTAATTGCCCTGCCAACCCTGCAGATGAACCAACATTTCACGCGCCAAGCAGAGGACTCTGCGAACTGTTGAAAGGCCACTCTACCCTCCCACACTGCCGAGGAGCTCCCTAAATCCAAACCAGACGGGCCCCTCAGTGGAGAGGTTCGCTGTGGTCTACCAACATTAAACCCCAAATGCTTACTGAGCCCCTAACTGTTGACATGGGGCAAACCCAGGGATTTTCCAGTACGTCACGCTCTCTAAAGAATGGTTTGGTCAACCTTCTTGAGTAAAGAACATGAAGCAGGGGGATGGGGAGTTGGTAAAAAGCACCATTCCACCTTTGATACAAATCCCTATAATCAAAACCATATTCAGCCACCTTGGTCTTACCTCCAAACTCCCTCCGAGACGCTATAAACACTGGCAGACAATGCATATCGTTAAGGTGGATTATGCCCTCGTAAATGTTTGTTTCCATCTGCTAGTTGTTTTAGCAAGTATAGGGAGATTTCTTGTGGTCAGTTCGGATCACAAGAGGAGGGATTCCCAAATCTCCCGAAAAGCAGCTCAGGAGTATGGCATGGCGACAGTGCTGGAGTGTGCAGCCTTGGGAAGCAAAGATGGAGCTCAGGGTGTGTTTTCCAGCCTTAATTGTCCAAGAGCAGGCTGGGTACAAGGGCAACATGACCAACTCCCCCTTTTGGCTGTAAAGAAACACTGAGAGACTGTGAGCATTGTTGTCTTTCAATACCAAGGGGGGAAGTGGGCAAAAGAAAGTCAGAGTGTTCTGGCACCAGAATAATTTCTCCATTACCTCAATTAGTTCCAATGATGTGGAAAAGTTCTGTCTGGAGAAATCAAACTAAACGTAAAATCACCGAAGCTCCGGTGGTGGTGGCGTAGGTGTTGATACAGGCATTAGTCAGCAATACTGATTGCAATGAAGTCACTCAAGGGCCCTGTCACTAGAACCCAGGCAGAGAAATAAACTCATTAGATCACCCCTTTTAGCGAAACATGTGGTTTTCACTGTGGCACCAAAGCCACCTGGCCTCGACCAAAAGATTTAGCTGTCTGCCCTTGGAAGGCACAATTTACTAAGGTGTCTGGTAAAGAAATTTGGCTAGGTAACCTTATTATTTTCTGCAGAAACATAAATAAGTCTTCTTTCTCAAGAGCCACATTTGCCATTAGTTATGAGATGCTGGATTTTCTTTAAGGAAGTAACTGGTTCTTTGTGGCCATGGAGCACAGAATTGAGACTGAAAGGAAGAGGCTGTGAGAGAGATGTGGGCTTAACACAGGGAAGACTCTGTCATGCTTGAAGCTGGGCATAAGCCTCCCATGTAAGATGGATATCAAGCTCCCCACTGGGTGTTCAGTGAAGGCTGCGCCACACCTGCCAGGCACAGTACAGGGAGGATCCTTGCATTTGATTCTTGCACTGAATGATCTAAAAATCAACTTAAGATCCCATTAGCAGAAGGAATTGAGAGAAAAGAAAATATACAGCTTTCTTTTTGCATCATACATATTCTCTGCCCCTCTTCCCTATAGAGCCATAAAGTAAGCCTCTAGACTCTCAAAAGATGTTCTCTCATATATAGAGCTATGTTAACATAATATGTATTCCTTAATGTTTGGAAGAATTTATAAAAATTGAGATGCCCACGATGAAGAGTGGCCCCCGCTTGCCACAACTAGAGAAAGCCCTAGCACAGAAATGAAGACCCAACACAGCCAAAAAATTTTTAAAAATTAAAAAAATATATATAAAAATCAAAAAAAAAAAATTGAGATGCTCTGTGATGGGTTGAACAACTCTCTTGGCGGTACATTGCTCTCCCAGTCTAAGCACAACCTTCTTCAAGCACTTATTTTGATAAAAGGTTGATGATGAGCACAACAGGAAGATGGATGGATGGATGGATGGATGGATAGATAGAGAGAGAGACAGATAGGTAGGTAGATAGAGAGAGAGATAGAGAGATAAAGAGATAGAGAGATAGAGAGATAGAGATACAGAGATAGAGAGATAGAGAGAGAGAGATAGAGAGATAGAGAGATAGATAGAGAGATAGAGAGATAGATAGAGAGATAGAGATACAGAGATAGATAGATAGAGAGATAGATAGAGAGATAGAGAGATAGATAGATAGAGAGATAGAGAGATAGATAGATAGAATGTATTGTCCACTTCCTGTGTGCTCAATGATTTATTATATCCCCCCAAAAAACACACTTTGGTATTATACCCAGGTTATATAACTGAAGAAACTGACCCAGAGAAGTTGAGTAACTTGCCCAAAATAACATAGCTAGCAAGCGGCAGAGACAGGATTAAGCTCAGGAAGGAAGAGACCCCCAGCTTCAACCACCCTCTCACACTGCCTCTGCAAGCCCACATCAGGCCACAGCTTAACTGGCCTTGGATAACCTGCTTTGAGTGACTTGAATGTTAAGACCAACATCAAGGAGGGGTCGAGGCCCCTATTTCTTTATACATCATAGTGTAGAGATGGTAAATAATTAATGGCTGATTGATGGAATTTAAAATGTCTCCTCAAAACAAGTTTCCCTTTTTTTAATGTGAAGTGGTACATACCAATTGAATGTACTGACAAAGTTGGAATTTCACACCCTGATAGGAAGCCTGAGCCGGTTGGCTTCAGCCCAGTCCCTGAAAACTAGGAGAAGAGTTAACAGTGTCATGAGCCTCCAGGGCACATTGTTAAAGAAGCCAAGTTCAGAATTAGTTGAATTATTCCTAAGTATGTTGGAAGCTCCACGCCTAGAAGCAACTTCTTCTCCCTTCAAATCAAAAATTTTATTGGATAGATGAGGGTGATGAAAATATTACTCCTCCACTTGGGGATTTCAACAACGTGGAGATGTTTTTGAAAATGCCATTTGAATATTCCAGTTCCTAAAAAGAGACTAGCTTTCATGGCTTGACATAGACTAGGGCCCCGTGCAGGAATCCAAGTTAGACAGAGTCCATCATCCATGGTTTTCCCTCCGATTCCGAACTTCATGTTAGTATAGGTTTGCTCATTCAACTAGTCTTCATAATGCTAACCATCTTTCAAATTATAAACAATGAGTCTTTATGAGTGAGAACAATAATTAAGTAATCATTCTATTGTACATTACTGAGTAGAAAATTCCACAGAGTCTATCAAGAAAGAGCTATTTTAGTTGTGTTTAGACTAAAAACTTGATTAGCTACGTCAGTGTTAGAATGGGGATTGCAAAAATAAACAAAAGCTGCAGATTAACTGGAAATGTCAAACCAGGCTTTGATTTCCCTATTCCCCCACGCCACTCTTTCCCTACAGTCCTGTTGAGGGCATCGCACTGATTTTCATTATAGATGCTAAAATATCTTATGCTATTTTTACATGGGTCTCATCACCCTCAAAGGTTGTAAACAAGAACCACATCAGCCACTGTGAAGTACAGCATGATGAAGAGCTTAGGTTTACTCCATGAATGAAGAACCTAGATTCAGACACTGATTCTACCCACATCTGCGTGATCTTGGGCAAGTCATTTAGCCTCTCTGAGTATCTAAAATGAGCATGATAATAGTGCCTATCTCATCAGGCTAGTGAGAGAAATAAATTGATACTTATTAAAAAGCACCCAGCACAGTGCCTGGCACAGAGTGAAGACTTGTAAGTGTGAGCTATTCCTATGATTATATCCTCTTCCACAAATAGTTTTGTACTGAGCACTCAGTAGAAGCTCAATAGAAAAGTGATAATTTGTAACATAAGGGAGACAATAATCACAAATTAGACTACAGTGCAGAGTAATTCTGGGAGTTTAAAATTATTTTATTTTTTAAAGTATCTCCCTTGTTACCCAACTCTTTCCCTGTCTTTCTTGTTCCCCTATTTTATACTTTGCTCAAGGCATCATTTACTGCTCCAAAATATTAGACTCTTATAGGTACTCAGAAGCCCCAGGAGAAATGGAATACATTTACAGACCCATAAACAACTAAATTAGTGCTAGAAATGGGAAATATAGTCTATAGTTGGAGAGTGCCCAATACATAATATGTTGTGGCATAGAAGAGACTTCCTTTTTGGTGGCTGGAAAATCTATTTGCTCTAAGTATTCAATTTTAAAATGGATAATAAAAATAAATAATAGGCATGCTTCTGCTTAAATTGCACCTTTCATGGAAGATCTCAAGGAGTTTTTCAACTGTTAATTTATGACCTCTGGGGAAAAGTAGGTGACAATATCTTTCCTCCTCAAATGGAAAAACAGATGTAGAGAGGCCCAAGTGACTTGTCCAAGGACACAAGGCAATCCCCAGCTTCAAGCAAATCAGCTCACAAAAAAGAAGATGCAGAGACACTCTCTTTAAATGATTAAAGCCCATATTATTTGACTATAAAACCAGAGATGCATTCTAACGTGGGTTGTACAACTGTCATACAACTAGTACTGTTTTCATTAGTATACCACTTGTCTGTATGGAAACCCTGCAAAACAAACTACCTCAAAAGCTTAGCGGTGTATATTGGCAAATATTTATTCTTGCTCACGTATGTGCAGGTGGGCTGGGAGTCGAGTGCCTAGGCCGAGCTTGAGGCTGAGTTCAGCTGGGCAGCCTGAGAAGCAGGTTAAGTCTGGATCTTCTCCCCACGCCTCTCACTCCACATGGAGTAGGGGTCTAGCCAGGGCAAGATCATCTCATGGCAATGGCAGACGAGCAAGACAACAAACCCCAACCACACAAGTAAACCATGCCATTTCTACTAATCCTACGTACCAAAGCAAGTCAATGACTGAGCTTGAATAAAAGGGTGGAGAAGTACACTCTCCCCACCATGAGGTTGAAAAGCCACATGGCCACGCCCCAAATCAATTTCCTTGGCAGTGCAACATCCTCGTGAAAGGGAGAGAAGGGAGTGAACACTCTTAAACAATAATCTAATTTACCACCATCAGCACTTTATCATTAGTAATATTTCAGACACTTTGTATGTGCGAAACTGTGGCTGCTTCACATGCTTCTGTAATTTCTACTGGACCACTGGCTTGATCCCTGGCTTGGAAGGGTGTATCTCCTTGATACCAAATTAAAAATGCTAATCAGAGATTTAAATCACCTAATAAGGAAATAATGCCCATTAATTTACATGAAATTGTATATGGTAGATCAGTGTAAATAATTTCGGCTTTCGAGTCTATTCACACTCTTTAATCCCTGAGATTTCCAAGTAACCAGGAATGTGTGACATCTATAAAAGGTGCCGTGAAATATCTTCAGCAAATTGATGCTCATTGCAGATGAGCTCCTGTTCACTAACGGTTCTACCTCCATAAAACCTCAGAAAACTCAAGAACTCCAGGATGCCACGTGAGGATTCTTTCTGGTTTGCTGCATCCTGGTATAAATCTACATTCCCTTTAAAGTCATTTCCTGCTACCTTTGCAATTCTCCCCCAATACTCAATTTGTTTCTCAACCTAGACCAAAATTTCCAGCTTTAATATTCATTGAGGATGAGACATTCTCTCTCATCTCTCCCTCTCTCTCTCCTCTCTCTCTCTCTCCCTCTCTCTCTCCTCTCTCCCTCTCTCTCCCTCTCTCTCCCTCTCTCTCCCTCTCTCTCTCGTCCCCTCTCTCCCTCTCTCCCCCCTCACCCCCTCTTTCTCTCCCTCTCCCCCTCTCTCTCCTCTTCCCCCTCTCTCTCCTCTTCCCCCTCTCTCTCCCTCTCCTCTCTCTCCCCTCTCTATCTCTCTCCCCCCCTCTCTCCCTCTCCTCTCCCCCCCCTCTCTTTCTCCCCTCTCTATCTCTCTCCCCCCTCCCCTCTCTCTCTCCCTCTCCTCTCCCACCCCCCTCCCTCTCCTCTCTCCCTCTCTCTCCCCCTCTCTCTCCCCCTCTCTCTCCCTCTCCCTCCCCTCCTCTCTCTCTCCCTCTTTCACTCTCTCTCTCTCTTTCTCCACAAACTACGCAGAGCCAAAGAAACATAAAGGACTAGGGCTCCTGTCTAACCTGAATTTTCTAGACAGTGATGAGATTTAAAGAAGTTGCAGTCCCTATCGTTCAGTGATGAGATTTCAGGCAGTGAAAAGAAGAGTTGGCTGCACCGCAAGGCCCCTGCAGGGGCAGCCTGGCTGTAAAGGGCAAGAAGGAAAACTGGCCATCCCTCTCACACTATTTTGAAGCCCAGCTTTCTCTCCAAGGTAGCTGAGTCCTCTCCGCATCACTGCTGACCCATGCCTCTGGGCTCTATCTGAATCACTTTCCTTTCTGGTTACATCTGTAGGTTCCTGCAGGGAGAAGAGTGGCTCCCACTGATTCAGGACTATTTCTCCAGGTGATATATGTCACAATTTTCCATGCTTTTAACAAGACTCAATTAAAAATTAATCAGCCCAGCATGGTAATTGGAGAGGTAATTGTTTCTTTTCCCAACTCCATGGCCATAGGCTAAAAAGCACACCCAGAACCTAAATTAATCATCTAATTGGGATTTTTCCATACTCCAGCCCCTCAGCCTTCCAGGGGTCCTAGCAATGTGCTGCCTGACCTCAATAATTAGATTGCCCCGGTGCCCATGCGGTGGCTTTCTGGCCTACTTTCCCTTCCAACTCCCTTTAGTAAAATGGAAAATAACCATGTAGGCTGTTTACCTGGGCCTTCTCCAATGACCAACAGCCTTTATTTTCAGAAGATAAAACAGCGGTCATGAGGAAATACTGAAAACAATGGGGCAGGTTAATATATTCAACCTAGTTTGAAATAGTAAAAGTTGGTTTCAACCTAATGGCAGTCCTGGATTGGTTAAATAAAGCATGGTCTGTTGATCCAACATGTAGTCTATTCATGCAACATGAGCAATAAAAAGATATGCGAAATGTTATGTTTACAGCTACAGAATGTTTTCCACATCAAACCATATACATCCTCACTTAACACTCACAGCAATTCTGCAAATTAAGTATCATTCTCCCTTTCTCTCTCTGTCTCTCATTTTTAACAAATAAATCTATTGAGCAAAAGAAATTAGGTTAATACCAGAAATATCTGTGGGTTGACACATAGTAGCTAACACACACACTACCTTTATACTTTTGATGTTAAGAAATACGTTTTGTTTGCTCTTCCCAAATTCAAGATTAACAGCAATCTTTTGGTTTCTGTAATGAAAGAAGGTGAAGGCTTACATTTTATTTTTCATTTTTTAAGCCTTGACAGGAGTCTTGTGCTTTCCTAAAGAGATAGTATGAAAGAGCCTATGCATCTTATTTTTTCTTAAGCTGCTACCTGGAAAAAATTAAGCAAATTTTTTTCACTATGTTCTTCACATAGGTTCATCCACCATACACCAGAAATCAAAAAAAAATTTTTGTAGGATTTGGAATGATATTTAAGTGGAAGATTATTCTTTATATATGGAATTAATATTCAGAAGACCAACCAATGTTTGAGTCTCTTAAGACAAAGCTTAAGTTCTCTTTCCTCTATGAAATTGACCAGTAAAAAAAAAAATGTATCTTTATCATACATTGTTCTCTCTGAGTACACTCATACTATAAATTTATACCTTCTTACAAACTTCTGCCATTCGTGAAAGCTTTGATCTCCAAAGACATATCTGTCACCTTGTAGGTAACTAAGAAATTAATTTTAATTGAATTGATCTAACCATACCCTTCAATTTCACACCAATAACTAAGTATCTTTAAATGATACCAGCAATATATGTGTTTTGTCAACTGTAAAATAACATGCACATATTAGGTATAAATATTAATAATAATTATAGACATTATTATAGGTGTATAAAGAACAGTGCCAATTCTCTTTCAAAAGTCTCTGTTCATCAAAGAAGCAAATGAATAAGGTAGTGTACAAGTTTTATGTGTTCTGATACTTGAATCCTTACATTGGAACTATTACTCAGGGGCCTTACTTCCATTACTAAAGGGTCCTAGCTGTAGAAAAAATGCTGATAGGCATGCCTCTCCATCCCACTAGACACATTTTTCAAATAGGTAATTCCGCTTTTACTAGCCTCATCTCAGTCCTTAATAAGACAAGCATTTATACTGACAAACCACAGTGATCTTGCACTTAGTCTAATCATGACAAACAATGCTTAGAAGTTTCAACAATATTCACTTTACACACATGTGGAAGGTGAGAACAAATCCAATTTTTAATTTACCTCATTTATTGTGTTCTGTAAAATTCAGTGCTCACACTGTCAGTTCACAAATCTCACCTGAACAAAATAATTTATGCACCTGCTAATGGCATATTATAGATGGCATCGCTATGATTCTCCCCACTACCTATTAGTCATAACAGTCCCAGGGCTTTATTAGCTATCTCCAGGCAAAGCATCTCCCTGGAAAGAAAAATTTGCAGCAAGCAGGAAGCTCTAGCCTCTTCATGTTCATCTCAGGAAAACTCAAGAGGACTCCCAGAGACCTCTGACCTTTGCTCCAGGGTCACAGTTGCCTTAGGGGCTCTTTCCCCTCTCTCCTTCGTCCCTCCCTGTCCAGCCTCACCTGTGATCACCCAGGGTAGGAAGAGATGAACGCCCTCCTGGGCTCTGATAACAGGGTTGCCTGACTGTAATTACAGGCTTTCGCTTCCCAGCTATCCAAATGACAGTCACAATCGAGACTGAAACTCCTCAGTCAGATGGAATCAATTACTGAGCAAAATTGGGAGGTTAATTTTCCTCAGAATGAGGTATGCCTTTTAGCATTGCCATCTCTTTCACTCCAGCTGGTGGCTTGTTTGGCTGCATTGTTCTTTGGCCATAGGAACAAAGTTCCATTAGGAAGGATTTCCAAAAGAGTTGATTTGAAAAGGAAACTCCATCAGCCCCCAAACTCAATACACCCTGAATAGAAGGACTGTTAGTAACCAAGCAGCATGGATAGCTAATCACTAGAGTTCACATTTGATGGACATGGGGTTAATCCAATAGGAAGAAAGAGAATTTTCCAGTACAGTACCATTCCCTACTTGAGGTTTCCCTGGCTGTAACGTAGCAAGACTCAGTACTGAAAGGAGCCTTCCCTTTTGGAAACTACCATGAAAGTAAACCAATTCCCACATTAGAATAATTTTCTAAGTATGATAAAGCACCTCTTTAAAAACAAATAAAACAAAACAACCATTATTCATCTTCTCCAAATGGACTTGCCTCTTCTGAATGGCTTAGTAGAAAGGTCAAAATAGCTTCCATGTAAAGTTGATAACATAACAATCATGATAATAACAGTAACTGAAATTTATTCAACCTATACCATGTTGCAGGAAATGATAAGTATTATTTTTTATTTTTTTCATTAACTCTGTCCCCTCAAAACTGTCCTAAACTGAGGCACTGAGAAATTGGATAACTTGCTCACATTTACCTGACTATTAAGTAACCAGGCCAGCATATGAACCCAGGTGACCTGACTCCAGAGCCTACCATTTAAAATCTCTCCACTTGGGGCTTCCCTGGTGGCACAGTGGTTAAGGATCCACCTGCCAATGCAGGGGACACAGGTTTGATCCCTGCTCTGGGAAGATCCCACATGCCACGGAGCAATTAAGCCCGTGTGCCACAACTACTGAGCCTGCGCTCTAGTGCCTGCGAGCCACAACTACTGAATCCGTGTGCCACAACTACTGAAGCCCGTGCACCTAGAGCCCGTGCTCCTCAACAAGAGAAGCCACTGCAATGAGAAGCCTGCGCACCGCAACGAAGAGTAGCCCCTACTCGCCGCAACTAGAGAAAGCCCGCACACAGCAACGAAGACCCAACACAGCCAAAAATAAATAAATTAAATAAATTTAAAAAAAAAAAAGACTAAAATCTCTCCACTTGATAAACTATATCACTCCATACGCTCATAAGTCCCCAAAAAGGGAGATACTCTCATCACTTTCTAGGTGGGGAGTTTGAAGCACAGAGATATTAATCAACTTATTCAAGTTTAGATATCCTATAAGTAAATCAAGTTTCTAATCCACACCACGTCTGTCAGACTCAAAAGCCTGACCTTATCCGTTAAAAACCCTGCAGAGGCTTTGCAAAGAGCCACTTTTGCAAGGTCTTGGGTCATAGCTAAATCTTTGGTAGTGATTATCAATTCTAATATCATTTGTTCTTCCATTAATCCTCTTTAGGACTACAGCTAGATCAAACTTAGTGGATTTATATGATTCTTAAGATAATATATTTATATTTTATCCCAAATCCAATATAGATGTTTCCTTTACACCATCTCTTTTAAGAAGACACTCCATTAAGTGTGTACACACTTCATCAGGAAACAGACTTCTAGAGTTTGAATAACTTGTAATACTATCTTTGGAATTAAAATTTGGTGTCATTTCTCCTACTGAAACCCCATATCCCTATAGTATCTGATAAATTTAAGGACAGACACTTTATTATTGCCCCTCAGTCTCTGGGTCAGAAAAATGGGCTGGTATCTGCTAAACGTATGCCATTTATTAGAAGTAGAGCTTGGTTGGTTCATTCAATCATTCAGCAAACATTTCTTGAGTTTCTACTGCATACCAGCATGGTAGCATGACAGTAGACCACAGCTAAAGTCTTAGAAAAGGATAGACGATGTCCCTGCTCTCATGGACCCTATATTCTAATGATAAATGCAGCAAGAGCATTTACAAATGACGTTTACACTTTGCACACACCCGCTATATTATGTAACACGGTGGGAAAATTAATGGCAAATAAGTTAGTGTTTTCTGGTTACAAGTAAAGTAAGCTAGATTTTTTTTTTCTTTGCCTAAGCAGCATATCATGCTAAAAAAGGCATTTATGAATATACGAATGTGACCAAGGGGAAAATAATCAAAACTGAAATAGATAAAACAGATAATTTTTCTTTCATTTTGGGGAGTGGGGAGTGGAGGATGTTATTTATTTTACAGCAGGACTCTTTACAGTTCACGTTGACATATGAGGATCTTCAACTTCATGAAGAAATATTACTGCAAAGAAACATGAATAATACAGACTGACAACTACTACTCATTTAAAACCAACTTTAGGGACTTCCCTGGTGGCACAGTGGTTAAGAATCCAACTGCCAATGCAGGGGACACGGGTTTGATCCCTGGTCCGGGAGGATCCCACATGCCGCAGAGCAACTAAGTCCGTGCGCCACAACTACTGAGCCTGCGCTCTAGAGCCCGTGAGCCACAACTACTGAAGCCTGCGCGCCACAACTACTGAGCCTGCGCTCTAGAGCCCGTGAGCCACAACTACTGAGCCCACGAGCCACAACTACTGAAGCCCGCGCGCCTAGAGCCCGTGCTCCGCAGCAAGAGAAGCCACCGCAATGAGAAGCCCGCGCACCGCAACAAAGAGCAGCCCCCCGCTCACCGCAACTAGAGAAAAGCCCACACACAGCAACAAAGACCCAACGCAGCCAAAAATAAATAAATTTAGGAAAAAAAACAACTTTAAATGAACTTTAAAACTTCTGAAGTTAAACAAATAGAACCATAATTTTATAATTATATATGTTATATATATATACTATAATTTATATGTGTATATATAAATTATAGAATTCATTATAAGAATTTGATTCACCAGCATAATGTTCTAGATCCCGGATTTCACAAAGTGAAGCTCATCTCTATTGAAATGATGTCCGAGGTGATACTATATTGAATCAGCTAAGAGGACGTTCTGTTCTCAGTAGACACTGAGAAATAGTATTTGATTTAAGCCAAAAGAAACACACACACACACACACACACACACTTCTTATACCCCATAATGTTTAGATCAGCATAACATGATTTCTGGATTCAGAAAGGATAAGATTCCACATGGCTCTGGATCTCCATTCCACGTTTTTTCTTTACTCTTAACTCTGGCTTTTCTTCTCATAGGCTCTGTTTTCTTCCTTGCAAAAGGTAGCACCTGATAAGAGCAGGAACGTAGGCGCAGCTGCAGGAGCACTGGCCTTCCCCCAGTTACAGCATCTTTAGTGTGTAGGTATAAGAGCAGATCTTGTAAAAGGGGCTTTCTCATTATTTTGTGGTCAAAAGGTTTCATACACTATTTTTTTTTTCTGCTGCTAAAGCTTAGAAAGGGTGGAAAGCAAAATATTTTGATAATTATTCAGGCCATCAGGTTACATAAGAGGTTCCATAGCTTTCTGCATCAAACTTGAACAGTTGAAACCACAAATTCTGTTTTTGCAGCCATAAAACATTTGTGGCAAAAAAAGAGAAAGAGAGAGAGAGAGAAAATAATAAAATCCATTTTCCATTCGCTTGAAACTTATAAAATTTAATGTGGTGAAAAATGACAGTTTATTCCCCGTAGGAAACTGCTCGGAGCCATGTTTCACAGGCATGGTATGGAGACTGTAGTACACATTTGCAGTCCTTGAATACTGCAAGAAATTGCATGCTGAAAGAGGGTGTCGCAAGGTAAAACATCTAAGTGGCAAGGTATATAAGGCCTTGATCTAAAAGGAAAAGATTTGCTTCTTCACTAAAATCATTAAGCTGCCCCTCTCCAATAAACAGGCTTTGATCCCACAATCAACTTGAGAAAAAGATGCAGGTAGACACACATCTATGTGTAGTAGATGTACCCACAGCAGGACTGAAGACATTTTGCTCTTTTTAGTAGCTGAATGAGGTTATCAGAATGGAAAACATAGAATTATTTTTTTAAAAAGATAAGGTGGCAGTAGTTGTGACCTCTACAAAATATAGTATCCACATAATACTTGTCTTTTTATTATGTCTTTCTAGAAGCAAAATGAAGGCATCCAATGGTAAATAGCAAGAATATAAGCTCCAGCTCTGTAAGTAACTGGAGAAATAGCTGTAGATTTGTCCTTTAACTCAACTGGCGTTGACTCCTTTCCTGTAAAGTTAACGGTTGGACTAAGTGACTTCTAAGCAAAATTTTAACTAAAATTCTATGGGAATTTTAAAAAGAATAATTGTCAAATCAATGGAGCACTGAACTAAGTAACAAGTAGCCAAGCAACTGAAAACAAGAATGACTTTGACCATATCTGAGTGAAAGAGTATTTCATGTGGTTTGTGGAATTTCTGAGTCCCGCTATTGCTATAGGATCTTTAATGTTTGACTATGTATATCTGTTATCTATTGCCACAAAGATGCTGTCTAATAAACCACTCCAAAACTCAGTGGCTTAAAACAATAAGCATCTATTACTGCTCAAGGGTCTACAAGTCAGCTGGGCAGTGCTGTTGATCTGGACCAGGTTTGGCTGCCCTCAGCTGGGTTTGCAATTCACTGGTGGACCAGCTGGGAGATGACTGGGTCTAGGATGGCCTCATTTACATGCTTCATATTCACTGTCTGGTGACTGGAGTGGCAGAGGTCACACAGCCAAATGTCTCTCATCATCGGGGAGAATAGCACAAGCTTGTTCTCACGGCGCATGGGATGGGTTCCAAGAAAGAGAAGAGACACAAACAAGGCCACTTAAAGCATACGCTCAGAACTGGCATGTTGTCACTTGCACCACATTCCACTGGTGAAGGCAAGTTGCAAGGCAAGTCCAGATTCGAGGGATGGGGAAATAGAGACCGTCTCTTGAGGAAAGCAGGTGTGAAGTCACATTGTAATGTATATGGATTTGCAAAAGTATGAAGAATTAGGAACATTTTGACAACTGACTATACTTAGACACTAGTATGGCTGAAAGTATGATCTTTATTTTCTAATGGTAAAAAAATATGTCTCTCTACTTATTTGGTAGTGTTATGTAATTTCCCATAGGCATAGACTTCCACTGACTTTTTTTCCTACGTTAGCTACTCTACTTACCACCATTCACTACCATATTTGGTCAAATCATCATAATTTGGGGCTAATTAACCCCAACGTCATTATTGTAACATTTACTATCTACTTCCTTTTGGATTAATGGTGAGGACACCTTCATCACAATTAAAAATATGTAAATATTAATCTAAAAGTGGTCCTAATCTAGTTATTATACAGAAAAAGATAGATCCTTGCATAGCCTGGAATCTAAAATATTATAGTCACAATTGAATTCTAGAGATATGAAAAATTTGAGATTATATACTAGGTGCCTGCTATTCTTTGTTGATCATTTAATTTTTCTGAGTCTCAATTAGCCTTTCTTCAGAAATAAAAAAAATCCCCCAAATTTACTTGTCAATTTTAAGCGGATTCAGTTTACCAACACACCTGACTAATGTTGCAACCTCTGTAACTTACTGAAGTCTTAG
This sequence comes from Eubalaena glacialis, assembly GCF_028564815.1. NCBI lineage: Eukaryota > Metazoa > Chordata > Mammalia > Artiodactyla > Balaenidae > Eubalaena > Eubalaena glacialis. The sequence continues at coordinate 59,343,191 of NC_083734.1, read as the reverse complement.
AATATATTTTTTTTTTAATATTTTGAGTATTCAAAACATCTAAATAAGTAAAAACACCCACGTTATATAGATTGATGTCAGTATGTGGCTTTGAAAAAACTAACCAGGGACAAATCTTTAGCTGCACCAAAAAAAGAATAATTTCATTCCATAAAAACTTTATCAGTACTTTTCTTATAATATGCCTGTGAAAATACTGAGAATGCTTTTTCATACAAATGTTTTCTAATACCGTATTTACTCTCCACTAGTCATGTTTAAATCCTGCCTTATTATCCTGGTAGATTAAATCCTCTTTAAATCCTGGTAGATTAATATGACTAAAAAGAGAGAAATACTTGAAATCAAACATGGTAGAGCAACTTGGTAATTCTTGTCTCATTTCCTGTGTTATACGAAAAAATAGCTGGTAAATAAAAAAATAAGATAAAATACTTATTATAGTTCATACACATTGTGCCATAGAAAAATGTAATTGACATACAGATGTAGACCATTGATTTACATTTTAGAATGAGTTCTAGTGATGTTTATAGGAGAGAGATTTACTTTTATGCTCAACATTTCCATAAACCTTTCAGAAACTTCAAATCATTTAAAGATACAAGATGAAGAAATACGTTAGAAATTTCCCAATAATCAACCGCAAAGTATAATATTACCAACTTAAAACCAACATTATCCCCCCCATTAGAATTTGGCACATTTGAGCATCAGATACAATTAAAAATATTTTTGAATATAACTGAATCTTTTCTATTTGAGAAGAAAAATGTAATGCTTGAAATACTAGCTAATAAGCAAATACAAAAACTGAAAAGTAACTACATATAAGACAGAGACACCCGGAATAAGCAATGTCTTTAGCATTTTAAAAGCTGGTCGATATTAAAGCCACAGTTTTTTTGTGAATGCAGATGTGTCCTAAGAGTATTTCCAGTTGGCAAAGCAGTGACAAGGTGCATATGCTTTTTCATACTCTTTGTTGTTTATACAAAGCTATTTTGGTTGACTCCACACAAATACAGGGAAACAGAAGCTTGAGGCCACCACTGGAATTATTCAAAAAACACAAAGAAAACCCATGTGTTTCATTCATACAGCAATTGGGGTGAATGTGGTTTTTGGCCAACATTTTCCAGAAAACCACTTAGTCCCACAAGTTTCTTCTGAGTCTAGACGCGCAGATAGAATCCCAGCTGACGGGTTTCACTCAGTCTGGAGATACAGACTGGTCCCGGCTGTACAGTCAACATTTTTCTGAACTCTTGGAAGATCAGAGGAGGTTTACAGATAATATGGAAACAGGAAGCACTGAATGCCTTTCAAATTCTAGTAGAGCAAGGAATCCAGGCTGACTCCCTCCAACCGCTCAGGACTGTGATAGCATCCTTGACTGTTTCTCATGGTCCTTGTTTATACTAACATCCCTGTATGATGCTCCCTGGGCTCACATCCAGACTTTGCTATTCATGCCCAGTGGGATCCTGGGTAAGTCACTTAATCATGCCTTACCTCAGTTTTTTCACACATAACATGAGGATAATAGTATATAACTCATGTTCTTATTAGCAGAACATAAGATTATACATACAAATTTGCTTACCATAGTGCCTGGAACATAGCAAACACTGCTGAGTTTGAGATGTTAGCTATTGAATTGCTCTTCATCATGTCATCATCATCATCATTAGTCATGTGCAACCAAACACATATAAAGAAGTCTGACCATAAATCTGACATCAACCTTACATATCACGTAAACTGCTTATTACTAAGAAAGGAATTCTTAGAGAATCCTCATATGGAGAACTGCCTTTATAACTCTGGGTTCCAATGCTCATCCGTGGCAAATCATTAAAGGGGACTGAGAATCCTATCTTTCAGTCAGGCCCATCCTAACCTCTGAAAGCACCATTCATCCCTGGAGTCATCAATCAGTATTTATGGAACACCACACCAGACAGTGATAGAATTAAAGAAGGAGGAAAGTCCCCTACCCCAGACAGATGCATCACCCAGAGAGGAGACAGCCATATTCACAAATAATTACCGTGCATGAATGCATTGCACTAGCCTCAGAAAGCAGCAGGGCAACAAAGAAGAGGGTACTTACATTATGCCTAAGGGGGTTGAAGAAGGCTTGACACAAGAAGAGACATGGGGTCCAAGTTTTGGAAGATGAGAAGAAGTCAACGAACAGAGAAAAGGAGGGAAAAAAAAAAAAAAAGGGACTCTACATATGGAGTAGCAGATACCAAAGGGTTAGATATATTGCAGGGATCAAACAAGTAAGTTTCGAGTGGGAATTTTGGGAATAGATCTCTTCCCTCCCCTATTATGCAGAAAGTGAAAATGACTTAAAACATAGACCAGAGATGCCCACGCAAACCTCAAGCCTAAAAAAATGACCCCCAAAATAGCAAAAAGAAAAATAATACTTGCTTAGATAACAGTACATTTTACTTGCTCTTGGAAAAAATAAAATCTCTCTGTGAATGCCTTCTCTCCACCATCAGATTCTTTTTCTTTTTAAATGGACCAAAGGAAACGAAGTAATATTTATTGTGTCTCTTGCATTTGCTCCTTACGAAAATGGCATTAGCTTCATATGGAAACACTTTGACAGGCCCCTGAAAATAATTCCTTAACCACAAACATGTCTTCTACTTGTCTGATCTCAAATCGTTCCAAGGGAGTATCACAATTTCAGGTCAGGTTTAAGGATATGGCAGGCACTATCAGTCCATTAAATATGAATGATATACGAGGGAGAGGGCAGAGGTGTCGGCTCAGGGGGCTAGACCGCTGCTGGGAGCCCCGTCCCAGGTCCCGTAGGGTGTCTGCCTCGTTGGGAACGCTCCAGTCCCACCTGAAGACACTTACCAGCAGCTCCTCAGCACAGATGAAGGGAAGAACAATGGACCTTCTCTCTGTGTTCATCACCCAGATACCATCTCGGAACCTCAGTGGAGCATGATTATTAGGAGCAAAATAACACAGATAGGGTTTCACATCCAAGCTTTGGATGTGGGAGTAACAAAGATGCAGGGACACAAACAACCGCTCTCACCGCGCTCCACCCCTCCTCGCCCCCTGCATCCACCTCCGTGTTGCTCTTTTGCGTCCAACTTCTAATTGGCAGACACTTGATCTGCACAACCGTTTCATTTTCGGAGCACACAGGCCACTGGAGACCGACTGATACGTGTGGGAAAGGGGCGCCATATCACTCACACCTGCTGCGGGAGCTGCCCATCATCCTCCCTTCCTGCAGCTCCCATTGTGCGCCGCCTTATTCTGTTTCAGTAGCAGCAGAAAAGGAGTCAAAGTAGCTGGCATTCAACGTGAACACATACAAAAAGGAGGCCAGAAAGCTTCCTTGTACCTCTTTCCCTCCCAAAGCCTGCCCAGTGGCCTATTTCAACAGTAAGTGTAGCAATCCTATCTCTTTTCAGAGCTACAGCATGTAAGAATCAGCAAAAGGCAACAACACAGGCATTTATTTGGACGGTCCATTGAGCATGGCTGGTGTGAATCCGCTACACACACACACACCACACACACACACACACACACACACACACACTATTCATATTTGGTATCCTAATTCAAAACTGTTCCTATTTAGTATGCTCAAGTTGACCATATCTGTTACTTTAGTGAAAGTAAATAGATTTGAGATCAAAGGCAGCAGGGACTTTTAACTTCCAAGGGAATGGGCTGCAATACCAACAACCTTTCACAGCAACCTCCTTGGAATGTCGACTGAAACTGAATAACGCTACATACAGATCTTCACGACAACAATGGAGAATACACTCAAATCCAAAAGAGATGGGAAAAGAAGCACAGCAGCTACGTCTTGAGTAACCGGGCAGCAAGGAAGCAAGACCAAATCGTGAAGATGGATGGCCCAACTGTTTAGTTGGTGTCCATTACCCTGCGGATACTAAAATGTTAGACTATAACCGCTCAACGGTGGTAATAATACATCATAAGACCTGTAAATGGAAAAGGCCCATTAAATCATGAAGTAATGCCTTTGCCAGCACAGAATGCACTTCGCAGAGAATATTCCTTAAAACGCCCCTCGGGATGTGCTCCGAAGACCAAGTCATTTTATCCATCTCCGAAGAGCACAATCCATCTCTCTACAGTATCTGATTGCTGTTATGAAATTAAACTTTGGCCTTAAAAGCATTGTTCCATACCCAACTCGTCCTTGGTACCAGGTTTTCATTAAGGACCAGTCATAGCCCTTGGAGGAGGCAGGAAAGGTCATTTTATCCATTCCCCTACCTCCGGGCAGGTCTTGTGTGAAATGACACCAGCCTGGCTCTTATTATAAAATTCCCAGAGCAGGAAGTTCTATAGCCCCTGTTGTAATAGTGCTTTCCCATGACACATAACCCTCATGTAGAAAGTGTTTTCTACAGTCTAGACAAAATCCCTCCCACCACAGTTTAAAAACATGTTCCCGCAGTAGTGGAGAACTGTTTGTCACCCCCAATGCATTGTGTGAACCTGAAGAGAAGGACAATTTAATAGTGCTGCCTCTATATTGCTTCTTGTAGCCTAGTCTTGATTTTAGCCAGGATTTTCATACCCGAGTTTATCAAAACGAAAGGTGATATGGGCTTTTGGAACGCAAGGGTTGTTTTCCTTTTGGCTATTATGGGCATTATTTTTAATTTTGATTAGTTATGTAAGCAACATTGAAAATAGAACAGCACTCTCCTGACTGAGACAATTCAGATTTTAAGTGTGACGCAAATCCATTTGATTCTTTATTTTTTCATATCTTATTTTATTACATTGAAAGAATCATAAAGAGATTTACTAAACCAATTAAATGTATAAAATCAGGAGTCTAAAAACCTTCAAATATATATTTTTTAATTTTATTGAAGTATAGCTGATTTACAATGTCGTGTTAATTTCTGCTATACAGCAAAGTGATTCAGTTATACGTATATATATTCTTTTTCATATTCTTTTCCATTATGGTTTATCACAGGATATTGAATACACTTCCCTGTGTAGGGCCTTGTTGTTTATCCATCCTGTATATAATAGTTTGCATCTGCTAACCCCAAACTCCCAATCCATCCTTCCCCCACACCCCCCTCCCCTTTGGCAACCACAAGTCTGTTCTCTATGTCTGTGAGTCTGTAAAAACCTTCAAATATTAAAATGTTCACCACACAGTATGCTAATTATACATCATTGCTATCTATTCTTCTATTACTTGAAATAGATAAGAGGACAGAACCTTTATTGGCAATCTCTTCTCATCCTACTTCAAGTTATGATAAGTAATTGAAAGTAATGAAATAAAATGTCTCCGCACATAACAATTTGTTTTTATTACCCTTAAATGCTCTTTTCAAAATGTGTTCAGAGTAATGAAGCCTCAGTAGTCTTTCAGTAAGGAACCTGGAAATACATAACCTGAGTTTACGCTTCTGACAACTCTATTATCTGACTTTTAATCAGCTGGTTCAGAATATGCTTACCAAACAAGATGCTTTGAGGAAAGAAATCAGAATTGATTACTTTCATGATATTCTTATTTTCCCCATTTTTGAAAAACAAAATAAAGTTTACAAGAATAAGTTTATACTAAAATGTACGTTTTCATATTAACATTTACCTTTCTAAAAGGTATCACATTGATAAAAATGAGACAATATAAAAGAAATTTTATAATTGAGTCATTTTATTTCATGTTTATTTCAAATTTTTGACAAAATTTGAAAGCATTAAATTCTAGAGGGTAAAAAAGTGAGCTAGTGCCTTTTACAATACAGATATCACTGTTTCCCTTACTCTGTCTTGTGTTAGAGAGAGAGAAAGAGAAAGGGGGCTTTTTCTTGAAGTTAGCAAGCATAGGAGTATTCCAATGAACATTCCAATGTAAATTTTCTAATAAAGTTGTCAAACCAGAATTTCTTCCCATATCATGATAAGAAAGGTTAGCCTTATGAAAATTCTTAAGATAGAGATGCCTTACCTCAAAGTAGGTCTGTAATCTTAACAAATATTTTATGTTAATCCAAGCAGGCAATGCTCCTGTAAGCCTACAGTGCCTGTATATGAGACAGCAGTACAAGTATCATGCTTGATCCTCACATTAAAATTTTAGGAGAACTTCCTTTTCAAGTCTCTGTCTCCAGAAAAAGACGCACCTTTTGTGGATTTCTAAACTCAGCCAGGGTTGTTGGGAAAACACTCACTTATCCACACCAACACTACCAGTTAACATTTTATTGAGTGCTTACCATGTGCTAAACACACCACATGTATCATATGATTTGATTTTCATAATCACCCTGTGAAGTAGGCACTATCATGATTTCCATTTGCCCAAGGTCACACAGCTGGTAAGTAGCATGGCCAGGATTTAAACCTAACAGTTCGTCTGCAAAGCCCCAGGTTGTGTTCTGTACCAGGCTTTGCATATGAATCTCTTTAGTATTACTTTTACTATCACTCCACTTCCTTGTATCCAACCGATTCAACAGCTCGGAATTATTAGAAAAATGAAGCACCCAGAAAAGCAAATCAAATAGATCTGAAATAAAAAAAGGTATTTTAAAATACCTCTTTCACTCTCATGAGCAATAAGAATGAGAGTGAAATTAACTCCCCCGGTGAGATTTGTTTTTCTTTGTTTAAAAACTGGAAGGCACCCAAACTGCCTTACTAATTCTGATCTAATCATCATCCTGTGAGCCTTTGGGTCACACAGAAGAAGGAATGAGAAGGAGACCAGCTTCCCATCCTTCTGCTAGGAATACTAACAGTAGCAGCAGCATTTAAATATGCCAAAGCCACTTCTGGGAAAATTTCTAAACCATCCCCACCCCCAAAAGAGTTCATTAAAGGACAGACAGAAAGAAAATAAGACAATCAGAGAGTAATTACAGGCATGCCATTTTCAGTAAAAATAATTTCTTATTTTAATTAAAGATTTTGCCTTTTTGTTCAGTCATCAATCATTTCATGTAAACTGTAAACGGGAAGAATTCTATAATAATGAATTATTTTGGGGGGGAGGTTCAGCTGAATATTGAAAAGTAGAGCTTCTGCATTTACCTTAGATTAAAAAAAAAGCACATAAATGTTACTAGATATGATTAGGTATTTTGTGACATAGGAAGTAATTATTTGACATAACTGGCAGTTTTAGCTGCTTTTAGAAAGTTTGTCTCTCTCTGTGGTCAGGGGCTCACTGCTAAGAGCAAACGGAGAAGCTTCAAAGCATTGGTTTGGACCATTGGAAACAGATAATCAACAGATGATGGAGAGAAATGTGCCCACCCCCCTTCCTCGTTTTGTTTTTTTCCTTCTAGATCTCCTTGTCAAAGGATGATTGATATGTGTGGAGCAGCCCTTCAAACCCAGCCACTGCCTGAGGCACTTCCTATAATCAAAGCACACGCCCACCCAGAGCTAATTAGACATTAGATTAGTGTCAACTGATTGATTTAAAGCAGCCGTCTGTCCTCCCATCTCCCAGCACGGTGAGGATGGGGTTGGTCTCCAAAATGGCTCTCTCAACAGACAGGCGAATTATTCTTGGGAGCTCCAGGAAGCAAGCCTAGAGATAATGAAATGCAGCTAAAACAGAACCAGAGGAACATTTCTAGAAAGAAAGCAACAGGGACGAGAGAGAGAAAGAGGAACAGACAGAGAAAAAGAGAATGAATCATGTTTCCCAGAGCAATGAAACCCCTCAGTCCAATTTGTTGAGTTAAGTTAGAGAGAGTGTTTGTGATGTTTGAAAGAAAATTATTTGCAATTTAACCTAGGAGAGTTCTGAATACATTTGGCTACAATTTAGATACCATTATTCAAAGTCTTTTCCCTTCACTTTTTTTCCCCCTTTATAAATATATGAGCCGGGAACATTCAAAGTTGTCTTAATGGATTAAGCAGAGAGAAGGCTGCAAGCAGCAAATTAAACATGAAATAGTCACAGCTGTTGGAACTGGCATTGGGCAGAGAGAGGTAAAAAAGTTTTCTCTCCTCACAGGATAAAGGCGACTTCACAAAACAACAAGCCCTTGCAGAGTTCAGACGCGCGTGCTTACAAAACGGTACCAGCGATCCCGACTTCTCAGCAACTACACAGCTGAACTGCTGCTTACTCTGCAGAGAAGCCCAAAGAGTTGTATTTCAACTAAAAAGTGAGCCCACTCCCAGAAGAGACCACCAGACTAAGGGGCCACCAGGGTCCAGTTTTAGACTTTCCATTTGTAGATTAATGGCCTTTTCCACTTGTTACATCTGTCCTGCTACCACTGCACTCTGAGGTCAGGGCTGATCCAACACAATGGCATTATTTCTGACTATGGGACCCCGAGAGCGCTGTAATGGCAGCAGGAACATATAAGAAAGAGAGCGTCATCGTCCCTCGGTATGGGCAGGGATTGGTCCCAGGACCCATCTCCGCCACCTCCCAGCGTAGATACCAAAGTCCAGGGATGCTCAAGTTCATTACATAAAATGGGTTAGTACTGTTGGCCCCCCATCACAGGTCCCAAACCTGCGGATGCAGAGACCTGACTGTACCGGCTAATGGAACTCCAATTGCCTTCATATAAGAACACTTTCTTGTCTCCTGGATTGGAGAGGGCTGGAGAAAAGGAGGATGGGACAGCTACCGATCTGGGGGGAGGCACATAGAAATTGAAAAGAGCAATAATAGCCAATCAATTGAACTGATGTTCCAGTTACTCATTATGCCTGGTATTTTTTAAGTCTTTACAGCTTTCAAGGCTATATATATTACCTCACTCATTTCCCACAAAGTCCCTGGAAGATATATAAAGTATGTGTCATTCATAAACAGACTGGCTATTTCACTCGTTACAGACGGAATGATTAAGGCACGTATTTCCCTCCCCCCAGCACCCCCAAGATGGTAGGAAAATTCAATGCACCACTACCAGATCTGAAGACTTCTGGTTTCTACTTACTAGTCTTACCAATATGCCACACTACCTTTCAACCCTTTGTCTTAATGGCATTTCACATACGCATTTATTTTCATTATTATTTTTAATTTAGATAGTCTATCTGCAAGCATGCGAAGATTTGAAGAGCCATCCCTCTTAGCTCAATAACTGAATCAGACCATAAGGTGGAAATTTAGGAAGTCGCTAGAGATGATCTAGTGAATCCAGATGAGGAGATGCTGAACACTGGCTTAAATACAGGAGGGATAATTCAGATTTTTATTCTATGGAAGAAGACATAATCCACCTTCCAACTGATTTCCACCAAAGCATCAAGGATGCAGGGAAGTAGGCATTGAAAACCTAACACTGCACTCAAAAACATGTTGTGAAAACTCACAGAATTTTCTGGAGTCCAAAATGCAATCAGGCACCAGAGGAGAATGAACTTAGAAGTTTTATTTTTCTTGTGTGGGTCTCAGCATCATAATGACAGCTTTCAAGGGCGACTCAGGTTGAAATATGAAGCCACAAAGGCCAAGAGTAGGTAAAGTCTGGACAATTCCATCCATGTCACTATTTTCCCCTGGCTTCCTCGTCTCCCTGTGGAGACAGGAATTCGGGGAACAGAACTGGAGAGCCCAAGAGGGGTGAGACATACGGGAGAGAGTCCTCCAAATGCCGATTCGGCAAATTTTAACTTTTTCAACTATAAACCTTTCAATACTTCAGAATAAATCCTTCAATTTTATATGAGATTTCGGTTTCCGCAGCTGTAGATTTATGCAGTGTGCTAAGGCCAGGCCAAGAGAAGTGCACATCAACGATGTGACAGACAGCGTAAGGATGTTATTCAGCTTCACACTGCAGAGGTGCTCACTTAGGAACTTTCCAAATGTCATGCACAGCCCCCTCTCGTTAATTAGCTGCTAAAGCAGCTGATCTTTTGCCATGGATGCGTGTCTCCAACTGCTGGCCCTCGGCTGGAGAGACGCAGGAAGCTGTACACTTGCTCACCCCTGGCCTGGATCTGAGACTCACTGCAGGCCTGCCCTCCTGTGTGCCAAGTTATGTGCCTTGGTTGCTGGTAGGAGATGGAGCACTGAAATATAATATGCTTCAGGAGCCAGCTATAGTGACTGAGAAACTACTTAAGATATGTCAACGAAAACAGCCAGTAGCTTTTGACTACAAGACCAGGAAAGAGATAATAATAGGCCCATCACTAGATTGCCTTTATTGATGTGCTTAAGAATAAATTAACTAGTATTTTCTGAGAGTAATTGTGAATCAGGTTCTGTGCTAGTTTTCTTATAAATGTCTTAGTTAATCCTCACAATGACAGAACAAATACATAGTATCAACTTGACTGCACAGAAGAAGAAACTAGGGATCAGAGAGGTGAAATGCCTTGCCTAAAAAGCATCCCAGGTATGGTATTCACTTGAGGAATACACCTGTCTCCTGTATCCTCAACATTGTATGATCGACTCAAAGTAGAATGACAATTCCCTCAAAAATAGAAACCTGTAAATAGGAAAGCGGAGACTGTTCTCTAGCTAAAATTACTGGGAGAAACTCGAGTTGTTTCTCTTGAAAACCATGCAGGCTTGGTCATCATAGCTTCAGCTACACATGAGAAGATTAGATTTGTGAACAATGGCTGAGGCCATGATTTTTTAATGCAATTTTAATTTTATCACAGTTGTACCTGCGTGAGTTCTACCTCTGGCCAAGATGGAGTAAAAGGGACCATATTTACCCTCTCACCTGAAAAATATTTTAAAAATTGGGAAGAAAATACATGAGACGGTGGTCTTGAAGACATTGGACGTCAGCCAATGAAGGACAGTGAACCCTGAGAGAAAAGAATCAACAAGGTGAGCCCTACCACTTAGCTAGCTCACTGCCAGGAGAGAATTCGGGGAACCCATGTGGAGCTTAGCAATCTCCTTGACTTGAGGAGAGAGAAATGGGTTGTCTGGGAAGGTCAAGGCAGCTAGAGTTTGCAGCACAGAGTCGTCAAGAGGACAGAGAGGTACAGAGCAGAGAGCTTCAGAGATGGAAGGTGTGCAGTGCATACATGTGAGAAAACGACCTGAGGCTGAGGAAAGAAACCCTTACAAGGGAACAATCTCTAGAGCTCGCCTCAGGCCAGGAATAGTTCCTGTTCCCACCAGCCAGAAGGAAATACTCATAGTTCACAAGTCACCAGGTGGAGTAAAAAGGGTGAAGTCAGCCCTGAACTAAATGCTGCTCTGGTCTTGCCTAATAAAGCTTAAAAGCATGACCCCAATGGATCAGACTATTTCCAAAAACTGTGTCTCAGAACATTCATTCTTGTATCATCTCTTGGATAATTTTTTTTTTTTTTTTTCTGGTTGATTTACAGTGTTGTGTTAGTTTCTGCTCTACAGCAAAGCGATTCAGTTATACACATGTATATCCTTTTCTGTGATGGTATATCACAGGATAATGAATATAGTTCCCTGTGCTATACAGTAGGATCTTGTTGTTTATCCATCCTGTATATAATAGTTTGCATCTGCTAACCCCAAACTCCCGATCCATCCCTCCCCACCCCTCCCCCCTTGGCAACCACAAGTCTGTCCTCTGTGTCTCTGAGTCTCTTTCTGTTTTGTAGATAGGTTCATTTGTGTCATATTTTAGATTCCACATACAAGTGATATCATATGGTATTGGATAATTTCTTTTCCTCAGAATATCTTTGGACCATCAACAGTTTTCTGAGACTAAATCCGCTGCTAGGATGTACCTGCTGAGAACTAGTCACCACGACAGAGTTCCAAAAATGTCCTTAGTCCTATGTTTTCCACATACAGCATAACATTATCCTTGGCTCCCGGTTCTGTTTGGTCTTCTCCAGAAGGTAACCCCTTGCCTCCTGTTGGGGGAGGGGTAGGAATATGGTGATAGAAGGTCGGGAGCCATATTTTTGTTTTTTACACCTTATCCTTCACTCCAGCACTCCCTGATGCCTTCCTTGGTGCTGCGTACCTGAAATTTACTATGCCTCGTTAACATAAATCAGCTTATTTTTAATTGATATCTTCATCCACAGGCACATGGTTTTCAACGCCCTACCATCTCTCGAGTCATTTACCAAACTAGTCATTCAAGTCTCATCACCTAACTGCTGAAGAAGTTTCTGGTCCATAGTGTTTTCTTTTCCTGCCTTTTTAACCTCAGACTTTCTTTGAAATTATTTTACTGCCATCTGAGTAGGGTTTTAAGAGAAACATAGCTATGTTGTATTGCACTTATTCATACCATGTTCAAACAATGTTTAGCCAGAAGTTCAAGAGAATTCTTCTAAAACTGCCAGCAAGCAAACTGCATTCTGAAATTTGATGGCCTAGGTGCACACCCTTGTTTATCTGTTTGTTATCTCATTCTACTGATGGGGAAACTAAGACTTAAAATGATTAAATAAGTTGTTCAGGTCACAAAATTATACTTGTATCTCAGGGGTTTTGTGAGTAATAAATAAGGCAAATCACTTCGCACAGTTATTGTCTTATAATCAAGTAAAAAAAAATGGTTTCTCATGATTAAACATCTGGTCCTTATTGATTCTGCAACTTCTGAATTCAGCATAGGTAGGTCTGCAGGGAAAGTGGAAAAGATAGAAAGATACTTGAGGGAAAAGGATGCACCACGCTCAACCAGGGAATAATGGCATTCCAGTGGGAGCAACAGTGACTATATCAATTTGGTTATAGGGCTTACATTTGTTTGATTTTGGGATTTTTTTTTTTTAATATTTGTAAGTAGCCATGAAACCAAAATATGTTGTTCAATGATGAACTAGTAATTCTTTCAGTAGAGTAGGAATAATTCCTTCTAATGTGAGAGAAATAAAGTATAAAACTTTCGGTCATTCTTTGGCCAAATATCTTTAGAGTATACTAACGCTGCATTTAATTATACTTTCAGAAATCCCTTAATCTGTTACTTTTCTATTTTGCTGCTGTTGTTCTTGTTTGCTTCCAAGTAATTGCTAAAAGTTTCTGCCTGAGGTCATAAAGGAAGGATTAACTAGTACCAGCCTAGCCCTCCTACAGTAAACAATTAGGAAACTGGACAAAATATGGGAAACAGCAGTCTTCAGACACTGGGCAACAGATGGTACAGAACTGTGATCCCCACAAGAAGAGAAGCAAAGAAGGTGAGACTTGTGATGGCTTTCTGCCTGGAGGCAGTTGCTGAGTCATGGTTCAGGGAGGGGGAAACACAGGAACACAGGGGCCTCCTTGATCTGAAGAGACTGGAGGTCAGGCTTTAGAGAGGCTGAGGTGGCTGGAATCTGTGTAGCTGAGTACAGCAGGGAGGAGGGATCTACACAGAAAGAGTCCCAGAAATCTGCATGCGGTCCACTTGGGTCTTCGGCTACTTGTGGTTGAAGGGAGATCCACAAGGCTAAACCAGGAACCATGAACAGAGATAAGACAACTTATGGCAAGCTCTCTGGGAGAAAATAATTTCATTACATATATCTGACCAAAAAGTTGTATCCAAAATATATAAAGGACACTTACAACTCAATAATAAGACACGGGAATTCCCTGGCAGTCCAGTGGTTAGGACTCGGTGCTTTTATTGCCAAGGGCGAGGGTTTGATCCCTGGTTGGGGAACTAAGATCCCACAAGCCATGCGGTGCAACCAAAAAAAAAACAAAAAAAAAGGACACGAGCCAATTGAAAATTGGCAAATTATTTGAGCAGCCACTTCACAAAAGAAGATGTATGCATGACTGATACACACATATTTATTAGAGTAAGTATGTGCTTATTAGACACCATGGAGTTGCAAATTCAAGCCGTAAAGGAGCACTTCACTGTTGACACCACATACCCCCTAGAATGGCTAAAATTAAAAAGAATAGTAATAGCAAGGGTTGTAAAGATTTGGAGCAACTAAAACTGTCACACATTGTGGTGGGAGTGTGCAGCCACTTTATAAAACAGACCGAGAGTTTCCTCCAAATTTAAATGTACATCTACTCTGTGATCCAAGAATTCCACTCCTAGATATTTACCCAAGAGAAGTGAAAACAAAAGGATAATCCACAAAAGGATTTATGTGTGAATGTTCATAGCAGCTTTCTTCATAATAGCCCCAAACTGGAAACAATTTAAATGTCCTTCAGTGGGTAAACAGATAAATAAATTTTTATATATTCATACAATGAAATAAACTCAGCAATATAAAATAAGCAAAGTACTGTCACAAAGAACAGCAAGGATGTATCTCAAAATCTTTATGCTAAGTGAAAGAAATAAGATACAAAAGAGTAGATACTATGTGAGTCTGTTTATAGGAAATACTAGATTAAAACTAATTTATAATATAGAGATCAGATCAATATTTGCTTGGAGCAGTAATGGCTGCAAAAGGTCATAAGGAATCTTTCTGAGGCAGATGAAAATGTTCTATATATACAATGATTTGGGTGATGTTTACATGAATATAGAAATTTATCAAAACATCAAACTGTATATCAAACATTAGTGGTACCTTTAGGTAACACCGATCTGCTCTGCTAAGGTCAAATTATTTTTTAAATATTTAAATGCAAATATTCCCACCACCTGATCCATTTAAAAACAAACTTTAAAAAAAAGAGAAAGATTAAAAAAGCTTTAGTGGAAAAAAACAGCTGTATAACTCAACAATGGCTATCTTTAAATATCTACATTAATACTCTTCTCCAATCAAGAGTGATCTGAATTCTAAGAGAGAACAGAAAAGCTTTGGTGCACAGAGAACATTGGCCTATCAGAGCAACATTAGGTGCTCTGCTGAGCTACTATGGTGGAAATTAGCAAAATCAGGTAGGGTACCTTCCCAAGTTGACTTCTAAACCTAAGGGATCGGGTGAGGAGTAAGAATCAGGAAACCAGTTCATGATCTGAAATGAAGCATATGCATCAAAAAGGAATTAAGGTGAGAAACACAGTAGATCTGTGTCTGAGGAAGGGCTAAGACTAAAGTACTATTGGTGCTTCTTAGTAGAAGGAGAGGCAGTATCATGATCTGTTAGACTCATAAGCACAAACATGGTAACGCTAAAGAATCTTAGCCACCAGCACAGAATGCCCAAGGGCTCTGATTACTGTATTTATCATGGGCAGCTTCTTTTCTAACACTTCTTTTCTAACATTTCTTGGTTTTGAAGTGCCACATCATTTTTTCCACTCTGAGGCTCTTGTACAATAAATCATACATTGCTTTTTTAATTTTTCATTTATCTTTTTTTTTTAAATTTATTTTTATATTTGGCCATGCCACGCAGTATGCGGGATCTTACAAGGATCGAACCCGTGCCCCCTGCAGTGGAAGCGTGGAGTCTTAGCCACTGGACCGCCAGGGAAGTCCCCATCATAACTGTTTATCATAGACTCCTAGATGAAACCAGGGAGGCCTGTCGAGCCCAACCCAAACTTTCAGCATGGGAATACTTTCTCTGACAACTGGGCTGGTGGCCATCCAGTATCTGTCTGACACCATGGGCTAAAGCTATGCGCTTTCCCATTCCCAGGGGAACTATGACTTTTCACTGACTTTACTCAGTCATTTCCTGAAAGTAGTTTAGGGAAGGGTCATCTTGGGCTTTTGTTCCTCTACAAGTATTGACCATGGACCATTCCCCTTGTTAGGGTAATTTACATAAATGCAAAACAGGTAAACGAGGCCTTGGACAATTGGACATTTTCTTTAGCTATGAATTCCATTTAAAGGAAAGTTTTTTTTCTTAAGGCCATGGATCATTAACATTTCAATACACCAAGCCTAGATCTGGAAACTTAAATTTTTCAGAGGAAAGGCACACAATCCAAGTGACTATCTTAATTACGTGCATCAGCCCAATTAATTTGTGGTGTATTTCAAGCTGAAACAAAGGCCCAGGAATGAGTCTTGCTGTCCCAACCTAGCCAGAAAATTCTACGAAGCCTCTCCCTCAGTCATTTCAGGGAAGAAAGACAATGGGTGTAGTTGAGCCCTCAAGGTCTTGGCAGCCAAAAGAAGTGGAGGGGAAGCTCTGCCAAAGCTCGTATCAGTGTGGAAAATCACATCATAACTAGCTGCACCGAAGAAATCTCGAGAGTTGAAGGGGCAGACAGTAAAACATCTGATAATAGCAAAATTTTAAAATTGTCCTGAGGATGCGTTTTATTGTCTGAATCAACAGGTTTCTGAAACAGAAACTCCTCAGAGATCTTTACTGCCCTCTTGACTGTATGTGGCTCCTTTTTGCCTTTATAAGGCATCACTGATAGAAAAGCTGGATTCTAGGAGGGTCCTCCCAGGAGCGTCTACCCACCTGCCTGTGTCCCTGTCCCCAAACAGTTTTCTGTCCTGTTTCCTCCACCAGATTAGATCCCTTGCATGTGGCCACCAGTTTAAATCAAGCCTGAGCTTACTCTGTTCGACGCCCTCATTTGAATTGTTTCTACTGTATAACAAATCAGTGCTATGTAACAAATCACTGCTATGTAACAAATCAATGCTTAAGCAGAATAGATGAGAACGCGGATGGCATGTTTGGTAAGGACGCTGAGAAGAATAACCTCAGCCTAAACACCTATAAAAATCCCCCCAAGTCTATTTCTGATGTCAGAAATTCCATCAGTGCAAGTTTACTTCTCTGGGTCAAAGCAGAAAAATCTACTACCATGCAAAGTGTATGTCGACAGATAATTAAATCATTATTAGTCATCAACCACTTCCCATGAATTTTCCTATTCTAAATGTTTCCAAGGGAACAAAGGTCCTAAAGATTTACGTAGAAGAAGGTGAAAATATACACCTATGCACCAGCCAAATGGAAGGAAGCCAAGTGGGAGTAAGGAAATCGGGGAAGGTCAGGGCACGGAGGATCTTGGGAAGAGAAGCTCATAAAGAAAACTAAAAGGGAAAATAAGCAGTTATCCAAGGCCTCGGTTACCTGTTTTGCAGTTATGTAAATTACCCTAACAAGGGGAATGGTCCATGGTCAATACTTCTAGAGGAACAAAAGCCCAAGATGACCCTTCCCTAAACTACTTTCAGGAAATGACTGAGTAAAGTCAGTGAAAAGTCATAGTTCCCCTGGGAATGGGAAAGCGCATAGCTTTAGCCCATGGTGTCAGACAGATACTGGATGGCCACCAGCCCAGTTGTCAGAGAAAGTATTCCCATGCTGAAAGTCTGGGTTGGGCCTGACAGGCCTCCCTGGTTTCATCTAGGAGTCTATGATAAACAGTTAGGATGGGGACTTCCCTGGCAGTCCAGTGGCTAAGACTCCACGCTTCCACTGCAGGGGGCATGGGTTTGATCCCTAGTCGGGGAACTAAGATCCCGCATGCTGCGTGGCATGGCCAAAAATAAAAATAAACTTAAAAAAAGAAAAGATAAATGAAAAATTATAAAGCAATGTATGACTTATTGTAGAAGAGCCTCAGAGTGGCAAAAATGATGTGGCACTTCAAAACCAATAAATAAGACAGCTCTACATCTGAACTGGGATGCCTATAGATGTCAATGCTAGGTTTTACTCTCAATGAATTTCCAGTCTGGCAATCGACAAGTAAACTGAGAATAATATGGAAGGAAAGTAGCTGATAGAGAGATGTTCAGCATGCTAGACGAATCTGGAAGAGTGTCCCACACCCACTCCTAGAGAAGGCTTCCCAGGGCAGGTTCCATCTGAGCTAAGGTTTGAAAGATGAGGGGTTAGGCAGATCCCAAGTAGACTGGAGTAAAATGCAGTCACAGGCACGGGCCGCAGAGCAGAGCGTGTGAAGTGTGTAAGGGGTGAGAGGTGCAGGGGCGAAGGCCAGAGAGGCGGAAGCTAGACTCAAAGGGTCTTCCTTATATGCCATGCTAAGGAACTCAGGTAAGCATGTGTCCATGCTTGTACGTATATCCTCCACCTTATTCCAGAGAGGATTTAAATTGGCTGTTGCTAAAAAGTTTGAATTGTATTATAAATGCAGTTGAGTATAATTGAAGGATTTTAAGCAGGGAATGACATGCTCGGGCATGCATTTAAGAAAGATTACTCAGGCAATGTAGAAAATAAATTCAAAGGGGTACAGGGAAAGGGGCAAGACTTCAGGCAGTTAAGAATAGAGGGAATTACAGTAATCCAAGAAAAAAAAAATGATGCAGGCCTGAACTAATGTAGTGCCACTGAGAATGGAGAGGAATGGATAGATTTGAGAGGTACTTAAGGTTGGGGAGAATAATTTCTAAACTAGTGGGCCTAATGATACTTAACCCTAGGGGGGTAAACTGAGTAGAAAGAAATTGCTCACGAAATATGTCTTGATCAGGAATTTGAATAAGGGAGACAAGTTATCTAGACAATTTGTCTGATATTAGAAAGCATTTATAGTGTAGAAATATACAGTTTCAAGTACTATGAGTTTATTTTGAATTTCCAGTTGAATCATCAGCCTAGTTTCTTTTAAGCATAGCCTTACTTCTTTTCAAGGTACAAAATTCTGAGACTGGCCAACTGACCCAACCGCTCTTGAAATGACTTAGCGCATTTCTCAAAGTTGCTGTTGCTGGTAGCGATCCCTCAAGATATAAAAACACATCTCACTGTCATGTCTAGTTTCCAGCATGCAGAAACTGGGGGAGGTGACTTTTCCCTGGAAGAGAAAACCTCTTCCCAGTTAAAGCAAATACTTCACAAGAAATTTAACAGTCCAGTAACTTATATTAGACATTATGAGTGACAATATCTAGCACAGAACCTGGAATATAATTAGTTCTCAACTTCCCAGTTAAAGCAAATACTTCACACAGAAATTTAACAGTCCAGTAACTTATATTAGACATTATGAGTGAAAATATGTAGCACAGAACCTGGAATATAATTAGTTCTCAGTTAGTATTCGTTGGATCTGAAATCACTTTTTAAGAAGAATCTTAAAAATTATCATGGAAAGAATTGATTAATACAAATACAAAATCTCCTGAAGTTCACTATAACAGAATTTGGCCTATAGGGAAATAAACTAGGCTGAAGGAGGAGGGTGAGAATGTATTGGTTAAAAAGGAAGAAAGAAAAGTATGGTTTTTTTCTGAATAACATGATTATCTACATAAAAATGACTCACATCAAAAAAAAAAAAGAAATAACAGATTTGAAGAAAACAGAATTTTAAATAAATATACAGAATTAATAGTTGCTCTATATACATTGACAATAACAACTGGGGGAGAAAAGTAACATCATTGGTAATCTGTATTTTATTCACCTCGTTTTCTCTCTTCTGAATCAATATATCAATATACCAAAGACACATCCTGTTGATTTTAGAAGCCATTCATTCACTTAATGTCGTTATTAATTTATATGACAAACATTGCTGAGCTGCTGTGGTCAGCACTGGGGAACCCATGGCATGTCCCTGTCATCATGTCTTTTCTCCAGTTTCCAACAGCAAGTTCCTCATTTCAATTTCAGATCTCACCAGAAAGGCCTTTAATATCCATATCTCTGCCACCATTTGGTTCGTGATGACATATGTACTCTCTAAGACAACAGAGGCTGCCTCTATAGCTCTCTTCCTTTCTCCTTGAGCTCTCACGAGAACTGCCTTTAACAGGCTTAGTAAACTCATGCTGCCACCAAATGAAATGCCCCATAAAAGACATTATTTCAAGATCAGGAGCAACTTAAATTATTAACATGTTAACAAAGTAACCTAGGACTTCTAGGTTACTGAAGATGACTAACCTAGTAAGATGACTTACTTGCATCTCACTGGCTCAGACAATACTCTTCGCAGAATATTGGTTTAGGCAGAATTGCTCTCTTACTAAATGTAATACCTCACACTTCTCTACTTTTGGTCAAATTCACTCTGGATTCAATTTTAGGACACCTCGTGTAAAGGGATCACAGTCGTGTGGACTGCTGACCTTCCTCTATCTGGAAGAGCAGGGATGACTACACTGATAGAAGCATTATCATTTAAAAAGAAAAAAAAGTGTGGATAAATTAAGTTTTGAGTTGTCTTAGCAGGAGAAAATGCAATCTTCTGAAGCACAGAATAAACTAAAGACAAGACCCTGCGGACAAGCCACGGGGAGAGGCTGTGTCACAGCAGTGAGGGGAGCACCGAGCCAAGGGTCCCTGAGAATAATTCAGAGAACGTATGTAATGAACAGGACACCTGGAATCCAGCCCCTGCTCCCCCCACTGGTTAACTGCGTGGCTTAAGCAAGTCCCTTAACCTCCCAAGTTTTGATTCCCTCTTCTATTAAAAAAAATAAAATAAAAAATAAGGATTAGATTAGATGGCTTTTAAAGATTATTTTTCCTAGTTCTAAAATTCTACAGTCCTCAATACATTCAGACTTCCTTTCACATGCTCTGACTCCTAGAAACTCCACCTTCTTTTAATAAATTCTATTTACTTGCAGGTGGTTGGACTATTAAGAAAAGCAAATTGTTTCAATAATGTCTGACTTTTTGACGGCTTGACTCTCCTAACGGGCCATATATATAATTTTTTTTTCCAGGTAGTGATTTTTTAGGTACATCAATCAAGTAGCCAGTATTTATTGCATGGAGCTAATTAACTTTCAAAATGACATTTTCATTTGCAACGTGGGTTGAGATTTGAACTCAGCTCTCATCAATGGAAAGCAGCTGCACTAATAACCCAAGACCCCTAATTCTGCCAGCTTACCCTCACCATAAGTGTGTGATTAATCACAGGTTTAAGGGTGTTCTCAGTTACTGTGAAAACAAATCATTACCAGAAACTGGCATTCCTAATTTATTTTATTTTTATTTTTATGACTTATACCCTATTCTCCATATTTTCCATATGTTTTGGGTCCTTTTCATCCATTCAGGACCCTGTAGAGAGGCTCAGTTCACCCCATCTCTTATTGGGTCATGATAAACAAGAAAATTTTGTTGTTTTCTCTTCACTTTTCCATTTCAAAGGGTAGTAGAGATATGAGTACTTTCTAGGAAGAGGTGAGTGAACAGTGTGGGACAGAGTGAAGACAAAGATAAATGGCTTACTCGTCACATCAGGTCCATACAGCAAACACAAAACTTCACCCTCCTGTGAGATCCAGGGCTGTGGGAAGTGAGGAACTTGAAAGTGGACAGAGGGATCTGAGAGTGGCTTATCTTTACCAAATTCTCATTCACCTCTTTCCCTATTATTGGAGAAAGTTATATAAGGAAATCTAAATAAACAATTTAACCTCTCGGCTCTTGTTTGGCAAGCCCCCAAAATGGTGAGAGTAATTTGACAAAATTTGGAGAGCATTTGAGGGATATTCTTATTAAATTTACTTTGGGGGCACCGAGGCACACATCAAGACTTGGACTCCAAAGCAGCGAGAACTGCCATGGGAACTGAACTGAAAGAAACATACCATCCTCGGGCTTCCCTGGTGGCGCAGTGGTTAAGAATCCGCCTGCCAGTGCAGGGGACATGGGTTCGAGCCCTGGTCCGGGAAGATCCCACATGCCGCGGAGCAACTAAGCCCGTGCTCCACAACTACTGAGCCTGAGCTCTAGAGACTGCGAGCCACAACTACTGAGCCCACGTGCCACAACTACTGAAGCCTGCATGCCTAGAGCCCGTGCTCCGCAACAAGAGAAGCCACCGCAATGAGAAGCCCGGGCACCCGCAACAAAGAGTAGCTCCCACTCATCACAACTAGAGAAAGCCCGTGCACAGCAATGAAGACCCAATGCAGGCAAAAATAAAATAAATTAAAAAAATAATAATAAATAATGAAACATACCATCCTAAGATGCCAGGGACAGGGGAGGCATTCAGTGCAGTTAAATACAAGCCTGCATCTGAAGTCACAGGCTGCAGCCTCTGTTAGTGGCCTTTCATGTTCTATTGAGCTGCCTCTCAAATCTGCAACTCAGTGTAGACCAGCATTTCTGGTTGTACCAGCAGGAATTAATTTATTTGACAACAGTTAGCAAGTCTCTCCAGCAATATCAGGTAGGCTGGCTAGTGAGAGTGTGTATTTGTGTGTGTGTGTGTGTAACTTACGCCTTACACTCCAAGATCTCCCCTGTCCTTCAACTTTGTGAGGACACCTTTCAGTAAATATCTACATAAATTGCCTCCACCCCCCATCTTATGAGAGAGACAAGGGCCTCTCTCCTAAGATCAGTGGGCCTTCTAAAGGAACGTATGCTTTCTCCAAGTTCCTGCTGTTGCTGAACTTTCCTTTGTTTCATTTCTGTCTCACAAGAGGGTTCTCTTTTCTCTGCCCAGTGTCAACCTTGAAAACACAACCCCCATGCCTTGCCTTTCCCCAAATATCATCATCCTAAAGCCAGTTCTGTATGATCAACACATAAGGAAGTTTGAAGTTAAACAAGTTGGAAGTTAAACAATGAAACAAGATCGTTTCATTGCAAGATATCACAGTGACCAACCAAGCATGTCCCTGCGTGAAAATTCCATTGGCTGATCCCACATCAGGAAGTTTCTCACCGGCTATCTCTTTGTCTTGTGCTGCAGCCACTGCCCTGTTTTTCCCTTCCTTCTTTCTTTCATGGCTAGCCTCAGTTTCCTCCTGCTCCTGTTGATTTGTTTCTCATGCAAAATAGCGCAGCCCTCCACCCCCTCCTTCAGAGGCTCTGGCCCACCTTAGCCCATCCCCAAACTCATCTAGGGTGTTCTCGGAAACAAAACGGGTTTTACTTTCTCCATGATCGAATTCTTAGGCACATGAAGCTTCCCCACCAGTCTCTGCAAGTAAAGAAGAAGAACAGGAAATGCCATCTCCCCACATGGATTATATGAGTACCCTCAGGAGGCAGAACTGTCCAGAGACAGGTCCACTGGTATTTTGTTTTGTTTTCTTTCTTTTTTTAATTATTTAATTTTACTTATAGTTGCATTTAAACTTAATACCCTTGTGTCAGTACATTCATTTATAATGTCAAATGTAGTATTCCAAGCTGGTTAACAAAGCATGCTTTTAGGTCTTTCAGGACTATCAAATCTGTCTACATTTATTCTTTTTTTTTTTAAGTTTTTATTTTATATTGGGGTGTAGTTGATTTACAATGTTGTGATAGTTTCAGGTGTACAGCAAAGTGATTCAGTTATACATATACATATATCCATTGTTTTTCAGATTCTTTTCCCATATAGGTTATTACAGAATATTGAGTAGAGTTCCCTGTACTATATGCTTTGTTTTATTTCTAATAGTATATTTTGCTGGCCACCTAACATCACTCTCACAAGTGCTCACACTTTTATGTTCTCTCCCTCCATCTGTCTCTCTGTCTCTTTCTCTCTCACACACACACACACACACACACACTCACTCACTCCATCCCTCACATATTCTCTTTAAAAGCCACACAGTGGTAAATATGGAAACCAATGAAGTAGTCAGTCAGTCCTTACTCTTCCCTGAGACATGGAAAAAAACATTAAAGAGGAAAAAGAGGAAAGTCAAAGAAAGCAAGAGACAGGAAGACAAAAAGCAGAAGTAGTAAGAGGAAAAAGAAAAGAACAAGTGAAGTAGGTAGTGTGTTTGCCCGTGTGATCGCAGGGGCTCAAGGAAGTGGAGAGTATGTGAGTCCTAACGGAGAAAGAGTCCTGTCCTGGGAGCTGTGTCTCCTGCTCTTCAGCTCAGCCCTGCTCTTCAGCAGTCATCCAGAGTGAGGGGACAATATACAAACACACACCCACGTGCACAGCGAACATGTCCACGGAGGGACACAGACTCACACATATGGCTCTGCCTTTTGGGTGACAGCTGCCCCCTCTTCCCCTGCAAAGGATGACAGAGGGGAATAAGGTTACTGGGATTAAAAAAAAAAACCAAAATGCACATGCCACCAAAAACTGACCTTCCTTTTATACGTGGTTTTTTAATTTATTAAGGCATCGTAAGAAATGTAGCTGCTTCTCTATGCATTAATAAAGAATAGATTTATTTTTATGCTTTTCCTCTCCTTGTGGCACAATGCAGATCAGAAATGGGGATGGCTCAGAGGAGATTGAGAACATAAAGGTCAAGGTCCACAGGTCCAGGCTGTTCCCCGGGAGGTCTTTTCTTGTAACATTTCCAGCCTTTAATTCACCCTTCTGAGGTTTAGCAAAGTTGCCAAAGTAGCCAAAGCCGAGGGTGTTAATATAAACCAAACCTCAGGCCCTCCTGGTAACTCCAGAGCTCTCACGTGGTCCCTCCACCCTGAGTCGCCACCACCCCTGAGACCATGGCTTTGGAGAGGGTCATGCCCACAGACACGTCTTTCTCTGTGTGTGACCAGCCTCTGCCAACTTGTGGTGAGACCTTGGATTCCAAACGTAACCAATTACAGGAGTCCCCATCCTGTGGCTGAAGGCATCTGTGTGTGGGAGTCTATTCCCTGGATGCTGTTAGAGCTGGGATTAGAGACCACTGGGCTCCCTGGGACATCTGGAAGGGAGTCCTCCGGGAGCTGCCACTTACCCAGAGGAGCATTATCCTCCCCTCCTGCCAGTATCTACAACTGCCTCTTTCAGATGAAGGTCACTAAAACCATCAATCGCCAAGAAGAAGCTTCTGGGCCACCCACTCCCCATCATTTCTTTAAATCGATTGGACACCACAGCTTCCAGGGAAATAGGGACAAAAGAGAAAATGACTGAGTAGAAATAAAAAACAAAATTGAGAAGTAGCTTGAAAACTACTCCCTAATTAGATGGCAACATTTTTTCAAGTTCATCCTGAAAATTCTGAAGTATCTATTACATCCCTTTCTTTTTCTCCAATTCCATGACCCTTTCATTATCTTTCACTCGGATTCTTGTAAAATCTTTCTCAGTGTTCTACTTTCCTCTAATATCTTTGTCTTCCAAATTATCCAGCTATCTTTTTTTTAATTTTTATTTTATATTGGAGTACAGTTGATTAACAATGTCATGATAGTTTCAGGTGTACAGCAAAGTGATTCAGTTATACATATACATGTATCTATTCTTTTTCAAATTCTTTTCCCATTTAGGTTATTACAGAATATTGAGCAGAGTTCCCTTGCTATACAGAAAGTGCTTGCTGTTGCCTAGCTATCTTTCTGAAAACAAACATCTAATTATGTTTCTTGTCTTTAATGGCACTCTCTTCTCTATAGCCTAACACGCAAAATATTTACATTTCCCCACCCATACTGTTATGTCCATGCCAATATTCCACTGCATGTTCTATTGCCCCTTCTGGAGTGTTCTTCCATTTCTTGTATTAGCAAAGTGCTAATCCTTCAAAGGCCAACCCATTTGGTCATCTGCTCTGTAAGGTTTTCCAAAGCCCTTCAGACAGAGCTACTTCTGTTGTAAACTACTGACATCTTAAGTTGATAGTTTGGCTCCCATGATATAAAATATGCTCAAGGAGAGCACAGACCACATTTTTAGGTCTTAGTATAAAACATGACACGTAAAAGGTGTTTAACAAATATTTGATAAATATCTGAAAAAAATGAAAAAATGAACAAATGACTCATTCAGTGTCACTAATGGAGAGCACATGTAGTATGGCTAATGTAAAACAGTGACTAATCCACACACAATTCTGTGCATGTACATACATATGTAGGATGACACAATTCATATAGATACATATAAAATCCAATATTCTTTGAGTATATACATGCCACATGCAATGGTCATTTTTTTTTTTTTTTTTTTACTGGAAAATATGTCCTAAAGATCTTTTTGAGTCGGGCCTTCCTGTATTTATTTGCTGTTTTTGTTTTCTTTTTGCTTTTCTAATCATTACTTTGGATTCCATAGACCAGATATATCCCAGATATTTTAGCTGTCCTCCCTGGCTGTAAGATGTTTAGGTGGATTCTAATTTGTTTTTTCCATCATTAGGAGCAACCGCTGTTGTGAAATGCTTGAACAGATATGCTTCCTTGTGCACATACGCATGTTTTTCTTAAGGGTAACACCCAAGAAGAAGAACTGCTAAGTCACTGGAAATGCACATTTTACATGTTAATAATTCTACTGAGTTACCCTACATATTGGTTTACAAACATAGCTACTTGCATATACCCTCACTAACACTAGACACACTGAGTGATTTTCTTTCTTTCTACTCTTCTAATCTCCCATTTCACCCCGACTAAAGTCCTCACTGATATATCCTGAACATTTAGTTTCAGATATTTCTTTTTTTTTTTACAATAAATGTTTATTAAACAGCGTTAAGTTTTCAAAATTTTGTTGCTCATCTTAAGTTCTTCTATCTCATTACTTCCTTTGGATTCATCTTTCTTATTGCTGGTGTATATCTTCTTGTAATTCTTTCAGAATGTTTACAGAAGTTTAACTGTCTTCTTATCCATATGTAGAAAATAATCTTCTTTTCGTACTCATGCTAGAATAATAGTACTAGGTATAAGATTATAGGTTGAAAGAAATTTTCCTTCAGCATTTTAAAATTTAAATTTCCTCCAGCATTTAAAATGCTCACTGTATTCTTACATCCAGTGTTGATGAGAACTCTTGTGCCAATATGATCCTCCACCTATTGTAATTAATCTGTATTTTTTTCTACTCTGATAGATTTTAGGATGTTTCTCTTTATACTTGATGTTCTAAAATTTTAATGCAATATATCTAAATGAAACAGTAAATGTTGGGAAATAATTAAGAAACTCCTAAATATTTGGATGTTTTATGTTAGGTGGATAAGCCATCTAAATGACTAAATATTTATTAGACTTTATTTTAGATTAATGTAAAAGGACATAAAATAACTGAGTCCTGGTTCTAGCTCTGCACTAATAGGCTTGTGACTATTGTCTGGGTTTAAAACTTCTCTGGGCATCACTTTCTTCTTTCCTCACAGATGAAATAAGGAGGTTATAGAAAATATCTCTAAGATACTTTTCAGTTATAAAATGGTGGGCTAGGAACTCTGAATGTTTATAAACTTTAAAAGATGTTAATTTTTTCTTCTTTCACAAGATGATACTGAACCTAAACTATCCCAATGATACTACTACTTATTAGAACTATTTCATTAAAATGATTTCTGGAAATGTAATACCTCCTAACTCCCTTCCTCGAGTCCCTTTTCCCTGCAACTACATTTCTTTCGAAAGGACAACATTAAAAATCAGACTACATACATGTAGGAATGTTGTTAAATGTTTCTTTTAATCTTAGAGCCACAGTAGAAGGGAGTGTGCGTAGGTCAGTAAATTAAAGAAGGATTCTATATGAGATGCTATATATATTCCAACTTTTGCCAAAAGGATACTTAAACACTCACAAAGGGAATTCTAGAAAGCCAAAGGTTTCTCCTTCCAAAAGTCATGGGAGCCCTCTGAATTAAAGCTTCCGACCTCTGAGTACCAGGCTGCCCCTGATTAAAAACAAATGGAACATGGGCTATGGAGCATAAGCTTACCTGATTTATGGCTTGGAAAATTAAGTTACTATTACTTATGGAGTTTGGAAGCCAAGGCCCGATGCAAGAGCTAATTGAGAGTGGAGAAGGGGTATATGCTGAAATTGGGAAAATATATTTTAGAGAATGGCTGAGTGAAGACATTAGGGTATGTAATTAAATGGCCTTAAAAAAAAAGTCACACTCCCAACAAGCTCTTATATCAAACAATTGGAATGTGTTGGTTTTATTAACTGGTCTTCTGACATTAGCTCCATCAGGCTGGTTACTACTGAGTGAACTTCACTTTTGACTGACTATAGTAAACATATTAAAACCTTCATTACCAGGTGTCTTATAATAATGGAATATTCGTTTGGGAGAGAATTTTGTGGTAGTTCTCCAGTAATTAAAGACTATTTAAAATCCAGGCAATTACGAGGTTTTGGTTAGCTATACAGATGTCTTCTTCCAGGTTTTCTATAGTCATAAAAGTATATGCTGATGGTTTTCTGACTCATCAAGTTAATTCCCAATAAGTCCTAGGAAGGAATTTTATTTTCCTAAGAGTTAGGGACCAGGAAGTCCTTGTTGTGAAAGGTCAAATGCTGGAAGGCATGGGAGGGAATGAAATTATGCACAGTGTCCTTGCCATCAGCTCCCAATCCACTGTAAGTCCACCTTCCAAGCAGCTTAGAACGTTGCAGGGTAAAGAACTAAAAAACTAATTCTTTCTTAGAGTTGGTCTGTGACTACATCAGTGATAAAATGGATGACATATGTAGAGACTTTTTATTTTTAGTGGCCAATCAAACATTCCAGACTGATTGCTGTGTAATTTGTTAAAACAACTACTAAAAATCTTTGAAATTGAAAGCTGATGCTATCTAATCACAGGAAAGATCACTTTCATTATCATTAAACTTGGTTACTGAGGAAATATGTATATATACTTATTTAAATACAATGAAGAGCTATTTTGTTAATTGAAAGTCATTTTTTCTAATTGAGACCATAAGAGAATATGTCCCCTACCTACTCTTTTTTTTTTTTTTTAATTCATACACTTTATTCTATAGTTGTGGTTTTCATGCAGGGGTGATTTTGCCCTCCAGGGAACATTTTGCAGTGTTTGGAGACATTTTTGGTTGTCACATCCGGGGCAGGAGGTTGCTACTAGCATCTAGAGGGCAGAGGCTAGGAATGCTGCTAAACATTCTATAATGCACAGGACATCCCCCATAACCAAGAATTATTCAATCCAAAGTATCAGTAGTGCCAAGGTTGATAAAGGTCTCTTTTGAGTAGGGTTTAACTATTCAGCTTGTAGAGCATTAATTAATTCAATAAACAATAATCCATGGACACATAAAGCATATTGGGGAGATTACTAATTATTACTCTAAATGGACTCAAATTATAAAAATTCAATTTACACATAATTTTCATGGAGCACGTTTATTGTTGAAAATGAGATCTAGATTTAGAGATTTGAACCAACCAAACACCAACAAAAAGAAAACCGAATGACGACACCATCTAGAAGGGAAGCACCTTTTCGATGCCTGACCTGGCACTTTGCCCACAATAAGAACTCAATAAATACCTAATGAATGAGTTATTTTTTTTTTTAAATCAATGTTATTTAAAATATTGAAGGATGCTTACTGTATAGCACCGGGAACTCTACTCAATACTCTGTATAATAACCTATATGGGAAAATAATCTAAAAAAAGAGTGCATATATGTATATGTATAACTGATTGACTTTGCTGTACACCTGAAACTAACACAACAGCGTAAGTCAACGATACTCCAACAGAAATTTTTTTTTAAATAAATAAAAAATAAAGTATTGAAGGAGAGGTCTTGCTAAAAATTTACGCAACTTCTTAATAAAGATCTAAAATGCCCAACAGGAGAAAAACTCTTTCCTAAAGAAACAAAATTCTCAGTTTTCCCTAATGTAAAGAAGATTAATTATTTTAAAAATTATTTGGCTTTAAGGGATGCAGACTTGGTTGAAATAGTAGAGAGTTTTGTGGCATTTTAGTCTCAGATCTGGCTCTGTTTCAGTGAGATGCACTGACTGTTTCCAGATACAGAAATACGTGTGTGCCCTTCAGAGGAACACTCCACTATAGTTGTCTGCTCTCCACAAGCTATGCTGTTTCTCGAGTCCCTCTTAACTTCAGCTCACTAGCCCGAGGTAACAAAGATGTTTCACACCGCTAATTAGGGGCTGGCAGGTAACCCATCTAACCCCTGAGATGGAAAACACATGGTTAATAAATTGTTTGGTCACACTTCCTGCCACTCTGACTCAGAGATGCTCACACACCAACTGCCCATCCACAAGTCTCTAACCTTTTGTGTTTTCTGCTCAGGAATTTGGAGGGCAGGGAAGCCAGAGAAACAGTGACAAAAAGAAAGAGGTCCCGAGAGACCCAGAACAAGAGAAACCAAATGTAGACCAGAGCTGGGATAGAAATTTTCAGACTTTTGCTGAAGTTTTTCTCTCTCTCACACTCACACAAACACGAAGAGTGAAATGTCATTTAACAAAGAAATATTAATTAATCTAGCTAGATGTACATAAGTATATGTAGAAACCATCTTTCACAATTTCTTGGTCATCTTGTTTAAATTACTGATTTCAGACTAGCATAACTTTCCATTATTATAAAGAATTTTTAAAGGTTATAATAAATAAAAGAAGAATATTAGGATAATAAGGTTGTGAACGGAACTTAAAGATGTGTAACAAAACCAAATTCCTCTCTCTCTCCCTCCCTCCCCCTCCCTCTCCCTTTCCCTCTCTCTCTGTATACATATGTGTGTGAGTGTGTGTATTCTTTATTAGACAGAAAAACATTATACTAGCATTTCTTCCTATGGTCAGTGATATTAGTCATTTTAATTTCTGGCAGGCCAGCCTGTACTTGGAAATAAATTAATAACTGCTTGATGAAAGTTAAGTATAATTTAAAGATGAAAAATAACTATATTGAGAAAAATGCATCATGTAAACTTAGAGAATTTTTAAAAAGTGGTTTCAGAAACACAGCTGAACCTAACTTCACTTGTGAGCCATGGCATGGAGCACTAAGAAGGGTCAGTGGGTACTTATTTATAAAAAATGAAGAAATCAAATTGATGCTGTGAGCTGCTAAGTTGGAAAAGAAAAAAAGAAATCCAACATAATACCTGCTTGTTTAATAAGTTCAACCAATGTGAAATTGCTGAGTTTATAGGTCAACAATAAATGTCAACAATTTTACATGGTTTAGTTTAATAGCATCATACGCACAAAAACTACTTAATAGAACAATTTAAATATCTCCCCTTACTTCCCAAATTATCTGTGAAAGAAAAGCGTGAAAGTTAAATCCTGTGTTCCCCTACCATCAGTGTGGGGTGACATCTTAGAAATAATGTCTTCCTCACTAGGCATCTAGAATAATTTTCACTTCAAGAAAGAACCCATCATTTCCGGATACGCTGGGATTATGTGGGAAGTGGGGCTGGGACTCCGCAGCCGTAGGCAGACAAAGGTGTGGGATCAGAACAAAGGGAACCAGAACAATAGTCACAGAGCCGGGCTCCATTCTACTTTCTTGACATACATTTACTCATTAAGTCTCACAAGCAGCCAATGAGGCAGCGTCATCATCAGCCCATTTTATAGATGTGGTAACAAAGGCATGGGCTGGTTAACTAACTCTGCTATGGTCACACACTTGTGGAAGCTGAGGCAGAACTCACTTTGTCACTTTTCCCAGGTACTATATTCCTCCCCAAACAGCACTCTGTCCTTCCTCGATGCCCTCCTTACTCTGATTTATGTTCCTTTATGGCATCAATCCCCACTTCATGAGCAAATTGGCATGGGCTCATATACTTGTTGTGTGTGTCTTCCCTCTAAATGCAAGGTACCTGACTATATCAGCTGTGTCTGTTTCATTTGCTGAGGCGTAATTTGTTGAGGCATAGGAGACACTAAATAAATAGTGGAATAAATTACTGCATGAATGAATGAATGACTGGTGTACTCTACCCTAGACTAAGGAACAAGGAAGGAGTCAAAACATCAAGTCATTAAATTAAAAGTAAGTTGCTAACGAAAGGTAGACCCAGCATAAGGGATTGGGGACCAAGCCTGAAGACATTCCCAGGAGCAGCCTTGTGGGTGAGCCTGAGGAGAGCACATTTTCTGACCTGCTTGATGGGGAACACAAGGGGCCCAGCCAGGTGGGTCAAGAAAGTGGGCCATTCTTTCCCGTGTGCCTTGTCCGTTCCACCACCACCAGCACCATGACTACAAGTTCTCTTTTCAGCTGCTTTCCAGCAGAGCCGATGCACTGAGTCATGTACAGTCTCCCTCTGATGTGTTTCCAAGAGGACTGACCAGGATTCAGGCTTTGCTCTGTGGCTCCAGATCAAAAAATTTCCCCATGAAATCCAAATAGCCCAAACAAGGATTGAACGCATGCCTTCGTCCTTATTAGCACCAAAAGGTGGCCAAAGCTACCACTGTGGAGAGGGAAGTAGAAACGAAACCGGGTGGAAGATTGCACAACTGCATGTGAAATGCTTCCATGAATTTAAATGAGAACTGTTTAAACACATTTACACTTTTATGGATAATGGCTCCAGCCGCTTACAGCAGTCGCATAAAAAGAAAACAAAATCAGTGTTAGACAAAATAGGGTCTAACATTTTCTTAGAGCCTAAGAAGAGCATTTTCTTTTGACACGGGCCACTGGGAGGAGTCTAAACAGCAGCAGTTAATACAAAGTGGGATGAGTTATTCTGAGGTGTTTTCATGGAGAGCCAACGCCAGTACAGGCTCGATTTACACTCACCTACAGGTAGGTACCTGTGGAGAGAAGGAGCCAAAATTTCCATGATCGTAGTCATCCTCGCATAGTCCTTTATCCCCAAGAGGAGGAAATATTACAACTGGAGGAATTTCTTTCATTTTTGTTTAATAAATTTATTTATTTATTTATTTATGGCCGCGTTGGGTCTTCGTTGCTCCGCACGGCCTTTCTCTAGTTGCGGCGAGCAGGGGCTACTCTTCGTTGTGGTGCGCAGGCTTCTCATTGCGGTGGCTTCTCTTGTTGCGGAGCACGGGCTCTAGATGCGAGGGCTTGGCTGCTCCGCGGCATGTGGGATCTTCCCGGACCAGGGCTCGAACCCGTGTCCCCTGCATTGGCAGGCGGATTCTTAACCACTGCGCCACCAGGGAAGTCCTGGAAGAATTTCTTATTCCTCTCTTGGTTCAGGGTAAGGAAGCCTCCATGTCAGTCCACACACAAGCATATATGGAGTTTGGGATATATTAAGTGTGGAAACTACATTTCATTCCTTGATACCATCCCCAATCCCAGACTTGGAGCGCTCATGGGAATCAGCACAAGGCAAGGCAGGGTCTGGAGTTCACTCCATGATCTACACATCCAGCCATTGGACATTCAGCAAACATCCACTGAGCCCCCATCAGATACCACCAGCCAAGCACATCCTATGCTCCTAAGATGCAAAGATGACTTAGGCAAGGTTCCTACAGTCAGCACTTTACAGTAAAATGTTACAGACCAGTTCAGAATTATGATCAAGTCTGCTAAGTGCTGAGATAAAAGTAAACACGGGAATGCATGGGGACACAAACGGAAGGGCAAGGATGCCTGGGCGGGGATTGAAAGTCTTAGAACCAGACGTCCAGCTGGAACACTTTATAAAAATACATGTCTCTGAATCTGAGAACATTTAGGTCATGAACACTACAGTCTGCCACACTCCCTACCCTACGCAATCAACCTTCATCTGTTTGAGTGGTCGTTGCTGGTGACAAAGTGACCTCTGAGAGAACTGGCTGAGTTCACAAGGGAGTGAAGAAGTGGCGTTCAGGCTGGCTCAACCTTGACTGTACAGTAGCCATGCTGATGAGGGGAAGGGGCCTTAGGAGAGCAAACCATCTGTGAAATGGAGTAGATGCATAAAAATGAGCTACTACTGGAGAAATCACAAGGAGTTGAGGATTTCTGAAGAGGGACAAAAGAAAGCATCTTAAAGAACAACTAAAAATTTGGAGTGACTTTTGAAATTAAATAAATATATACACACATACATGTATAGTATATATATATACTGTACATGTGTATATGTAGTTAATATATATATATATACACACACACACACACACACATATATATATCTTCAAGTCCATTGGTAATAGAACTCAAGCAAGGAATTTTTTTTTTCTTTTAGTACAGGGTCTGGATCGAGATTACCAGTTAAAACACAAGATGTCCAGTTAAATTTCAAATAAACAATTGTTTAAAATATAAGTATGTCCCAGATGTTAGATGGAACATAGACTAGAAAAAAATATGTATGTCCCTAAAATGGCATGGGACACACTTACACTAAAAAAAATTGTGTTGTTGTTGCTATCTGAAATTCAGAA
This sequence comes from Eubalaena glacialis, assembly GCF_028564815.1. Taxonomy (NCBI): domain Eukaryota; kingdom Metazoa; phylum Chordata; class Mammalia; order Artiodactyla; family Balaenidae; genus Eubalaena; species Eubalaena glacialis. Next base: position 59,309,334 of record NC_083734.1, on the reverse strand, counting down.
TTAACAGGAGACCCTTTATTTTTATTCACTAAATCTGGCAGCCTTAGCCTGCACACTTGAAAACTCCCTCAGAGTATTCCTGTTTCCATCACGTAACTTGCAATTCAACAGACATTCAGATGCTTTCAGAAAGCTTGGAGGAGTTCTGCTGAGCACACAGTAACTTCTTGTAGCCCACATAACTCTTCCTGTTTAGTCTGTGACCCCTTGCCCACCCTGATATCACCCCTTATTTGCATCCCACTCTCTATCCTTGGGCCACTCTCCCAGACATCCTGAGAGCAGGTTAAGGAGGAGGGTGGGTGGTTGAACAGGGAACCCTGAGAATTTGGAGGCTGAATGGGAGAGAGTAGGTAGGTAGAGAGAATAAACTGTCAACAAAGTCCACAGCCTGCTGGTGAAGCTCAACGATGACCATGTTACTTTAATACGAAGGAGAAGTGTGGCCCTGGACTGTTCAAATGCCATCCCTGGTCTGGTCTATTGAAGGAAGCCTACAGAAGAAAGCTGGCCGAGAAGTCCGTTCTTCTGGATGCAACTCAATTGCAGCACAGACAAGGTGGCTCCTCAGGATGTATTTCAGCCAAGTGCAAGCACGTCATTCCTCACAAGCACCCGTTACCAACTTCAGGATACCGTTGCCAGCAGTGTTCCAAGCGGTTGACACCTTTACAGCAACCGTTTTCCATCTTTTCTCTAATCCAGCCACGGATCCTTGAATTAGGGTCATCGGAGCTGTCTTCAGAGTGGAGTGAGAAGGTACTCAGAGCTCACTAGGGGCATTCCGGCTCAATCTTCCAATGTGGAATTAAAATTTTAATCTGATTTGACACAGTTATTTAGGGAATCCACAGACTTGTGATGAGGCAGATGATTAAAGCAGAACTAAGGGATTTCGGCCTGTCTTTGTGAAGAAGATAAAAAAAAAAAAAAAAAAAAAAAAAAAGTTGGAGGAATTTACTTTGTTTCTCCTTTTACACACCCCACACAAGAAAACTGCACTATAGACACTTGGCAGTGCTCTGGGTTCCAATAGCCAGGCAAGGCATGGAAAAAACAACAGAAAAAGAGACAATAAAAGATCTTTTCTCACCAAGTTGTTAGTATAAAATGCATTTTTTTTCTTGTCTTCGTCACTAGCCAACTTTGTTAAAGGAGTTAGCAAAAACAGTGAAGTAGAATTATTTCTCTTATCCAAAGAGTCCTTATAAGCGATAATTATGGTAAAAGGTCAATAGATACAGCTTTAGGGATGTAGGACCACAAGAAAAGACTGTGTATGTTCTGTGATTCAATTTCAAGTCCAATTCAAAACTGATCTTGAGTGAGATCCATTTTTACTGATTTTAGCTGTAGAAACGAAGCTTATGCTGACCAGTCTCTGGAAGGCCAATGCAGGCGGCATATTGTTTCCCAGTTTCAAGAGAACTCTGCTACTGAAGGTGGTTTAGCTGGGTGGGGACATTCCCACCATAAAAACCAGAGTAGCCTTTACCCCAAGGGAACGTGTGTCTGTTGGTGTGTCACTTGGTGTTTTCAGATGGTTTTTTGTTTGTCATCATACATTCTCGCAGTCTTCTCCTCAGGGACTGCGGGAGAATGATAAGATAAGACCAAGTTCCTTACTCAAATAAGGACAGGGTTCACCAGCTTCGGTCTCCAAGATAACTTTCTGTTCCAAGTCCAAGAAAACACCAGGCTTCAAAGATCAGAGAATCACACTCATCCCCGCACCTCCTAGCAACCCTGGGAAACCAGGCTGTTTTGTATGAGGAGCAACCGTTCTCACTAGGATACCAGCACTGCAACTTGAGGTTTTTAAGGGGAGAGTCAGTAGTTTCGTGAACCTCTGCAGCACGTGGAATGGGGTGGCGGGTGGCATTTCCGGAAGTCCTGACGTCCCAGGACTGTTTTTCATAGGAGTCCTCCCACTCTTTGTCTGAGAACTTCATTGTACCCCCTGCTGCAGAAGCCCCAGAGACCAACAGAGAGATGCTGTTCTACCTTGGGTGTAGAGACTTCCAGGCCTTGTGTTTTTGACCTTGGGCAAATCACATAAAATCATGGGACTTGGTTTCACAGTCTATAAAATTGGATTAATCCTATGTGCTCCTCCCAGCTTCATAGGGTTGTTTTAAGGGCAAAATGTTGAGATTATCCACTTAAAAGCACTTAAAAGTAAAAATTAATGCAGTGTAGGTATTAATATCGTAATTGTTGTCATCATTCTGATAACAGTATCACCATCCTTTTACTGTTGTCAGTGGATGTTGTGAAGTTCCCCCCACATACACACCCTGCTCCATAGGCAACAGATATGCTCCCACCTTTGCACTGACTGTTCCCTCTGCCTGGAATGCTCCTCAGCCCCAGAGCATCACTGCCAATTTCCTCTCTCCTTCAAGATTTATTCAAATGCCCTCTTCCCAGTGAGAAGTGCTCTATTCTATTCAAATTACAACGTACCCCTCCACCCGCAGCATTCCCAGTACTCCATGAACTGCCACATATTTTTCTATAGAATTTATTTCTTCCAACCTACTATGAAGGCTATTACGCTTAATATAATTTTGATTGATGTATTAAATTGGCATCATAACTATATCATTTATTATGTTGATGATCTATTGCCTCTCTCTGTTTCACAAGGGCTGAGATGTCTGTTTTGCTTATTAAAATATCCCAAGCTTATTTAGGATAGCCCCTGGCACAAAGTAGACATTTAAAAAAATGTTTGTTAAATTAAGTAATTAATTGAAAATAAACCTGTGGACATCCATTGCACATCAATTCCGTGTTCCTTAGCCTAGAGTCCAAGGTCAAACACGACCTAATCTACCTTTTCAGTATCATCTTCCTCTTCCCTTTTTTTGGTTTTCCCCTTTGATAAACACATCCAGCTAATGTGGATTATCTTCAGTTGCTCCCAACACCCTACAGAATTGTATTAACTGTCCTTATCCTGTTTCTTTTGCTTAGAATGCCTACTCTCAAAGTGTTCTCATTTCAAATCTTACTTATCTTTCAAGTTCCAATGTTTTTTCCTCTATGAAGCCCTTCCTGATTTTCAAATAAGGACATACCCTTTCCTTCCTCTTAACTCAGCATGTGACTTATGCCTCTAGTGTGATCATTACATTTACATTGCCCTATATTTATTTGGGGTGCTGTTTCATTTGCTAGGGCTGCCATCACAAAGTACCACAGACCAGGTGACTTAACAACAGAAATTTGTTAAGAATTTATTTTCTCACAATTCTGGAGGTTAGAAGTCTGAGATCAGGTGTTGGCAGGGTTGGTTTCCTTGGAGGCCTCTCTCCTTGGCTTGTTGATGGCCGTCTTCTCCCTGTGTCTTCACATGGTCTTTTTTCTGTGTGTCTGTGTCCAAATTTCCTTATAAGGACACCAGTCATATTGGAATAGGGTCCACTGTAGTGACTTCATTTTTATTTAATTACCTCTTTAAAGACCCTATCGCCAAACACAGTTATATTCTGAGATACAGGAGGTTAGGACTTCAATATATGCATCTGGGGAGACAAGTTTAGCCCATAGCAGGTATGTACCCTCCAGCTACCCCAAGGGACCTTACAACCTACTCCAGGTTGTTAGCTGTTTCTTCCAGACAGACACTTGGTTGTATCCATTTGTGTAACTCCCAAGCAATCTGGCATAGGTTCAGACCTACTGGCTCTCAAAGACTTTTGAGTACACCATGTTTCCGAGCACAGTCTCACAGAAACCAGAGTGTCTGATGAAGACTGTCATGACCCCCTCCTTCCCTGCTCTTTGGATCAACTGTCAAATCAACATGATCCCCTTGAATTTTTCTCAATTTTGTGCCTATCCCTTTTCCTTTTCCCCCCAAGTTTGCTCTCCTAAAGATCATTTCCCAGCTGAGGAAAGATTTGCTTCTTCAATTGCTCTTTGCAAATGAGGATAAACTAAGTCTTCGTTCTGCTTGTCAATAACTGAGCATCCTTGTAACTTTCAGTGAGGACAAATCTTGCATAAACAGCCTCACACTGTAATAAGTAAGGTATAGTCAAAACTTAAGGAGACTTTCTACCTGAACATTGTTCTAACTAAGTTAGCACCTGCCTATTTTGTATTCAAAATAATTGATTTTGGAATCAACTGTTGTGTTGATCTGGAAGCACATGATATCTTTGACAACCTCTACTTCAACTGTAGAATTTCTAAAGCCCTCTCCAAGCCACAAGAATTGTGTATATCAGTCAAAATGTAAAAATGCTCTTGCTAATACAGGATTCCAACTTCAGAAAACATTAGTTGAGAGAACTCTAGAAAAGTGTCTTAGGAGATTGACAGTAATGAATGTTGTGAGCCTGGAAACACAGAGAATTCTTAATTTTCCAGAAGATGGCTGATTTTTACAGTACAGGTTAAAGATCTTCTATGTAGAAATTCAGTCCTTAATTAAATTCTTCAGTTTGCATTTGTGAACAAAACTGTGATCTCGTGTTACTGAAAAGAACACACACTCTCTATCAGTGAGACTGAGGGGCACAAAACTAGTTCATTAGTCTAAAAAAAAAAAAGCAGATCACTTGGAATTTTATGCTTAAGGAATAATGTCATCAAGCAGCTATCTCTAAGAAATTAGAATACCCAAAATCTCTGAAATTAAACAAAATAATCCTTGCAGTACCTTTTAAGAAAAGGAAGTAGTGTTTTCAGGAAAAAGAGGACTGAATTAGCTGAGGAAGTTTAAGTTATAGCCCTGTTTCTAGCAGGCGTTTGCTGTGTGAATTGGGATAACTCACATATCATTTTGGGGCTTCAGTAGCTTCACCTGTCAGAAGAAAGGGCAGATGAAGTGATTAACCATCCTTGAGGCAAGGCTAAATTGTGAACTTTGGGGAATTTAAACTTTTCCATGAATTTGCATTATATTTCAAAACCTTCCTTCAGTTCCTGGAAGCTCCATTGACTATTTCATGGGGTGCTCGGGTTGGACAGAGAAGAAATGCCAGGAATACACAGCACTGTACAATGATCAGACAAAATGTCTCAGGTGCACCATTTCTGTGAGGAGCCATGATTGTGGACAGGATTCTCTGGTCCTCCCCATGTCACCCACCTGCTGGAGCAGAGACACTCAGACTGTTCATCAGGAGGTCCCACGTTGACAACAGTAAACACCCACACGACATCGCGATGATGAAAGCATGTCAATAAAGCAAACATATCTCCTTGGGTCACACTATGTCACTCCCCAGCTATCTCATTAGGCGTAATGTGTAAAATACAATAACGGTAAAGCTGCTGAAAGCACATTTCAAGTTCACACAGTAAAAAAATGAAGAGGAAAAATGACTATTTTTTCACAAATTCCTAGATAAATGCAGCATGTGTCTTGCATTGTTTAAGCAACCTTGTCCTAATAAACCCAAATTTTTACAAATGTATTCCAATGGAAAAAATCTCCTGAGTATCCCCTGGGCAAATGCCAGGAGCCGCTGTTGTAGATATTGCCTAACAGCCCCTAGAAAAACCTGCCAGTTTCCATTCCTAATAGGTTGAGCTGTAGACAGAAGACCACATCACCCAAGGAACCTGCCCATCAGGAAAAGACCAAAAACTGCTCTGATCATAGTAAGGTCTAATTACTTACAGAATTGTACACCAGAGTGGTATTTTCTTTTTCCCACTTGGCAAGTCTCATTATACTCTAGGTATGCAAAGCAAATTGGGTTATTGATGGTTGTCCCACCAAAGCTTTCAAAAACATGGAAACCCAGAGAATCTCATTAAGTTACAGATCTACTGATCAAATCCTGCAGGCTGGTAAACTCCAACCTATTAGCTACAATATTGCTATTGTTATAGCAATAATAGTAATAATCTTGTGCAGGACCTGGCAACCCATAATCTACTTTCTGTCTTTATACATTGACCTTTTTTTCATATTTCATATGAATAGAATGACATAATATTTATAATTCTATCTGTATCATTTATATATGACTTCTTTCATTTAGCATAATATTTTTAAGGTTCATCTGTATGTTTTAACCGTATCAGTACTTTCTTCTTTTTTAATACCAAAGAGTATTTCATTGTATGGGATATTCTACACTTTATCTATTCATCAACTGATCGACATTTTTAGGCCATAATGAATAATGCCTTTTTGAAGACTGCTTTCATTTCTCTTAGGTAAATACTCAAAAGTAAAAGCTGTGTCATATGGTAAATTTATCTTTAAGAAACTGCCAAAGTATTTTCCAAAGGGACTGCATCATTTTATGTTCCCACCAGCAGTGCAGGAGGCTTCCATTTCTCCACATCCTCAACAACACCTGTTATCATCTGTCTTTCTTATACGAGCAAGAGATTTGAAACTTAGCTTACCTTTGGGTTCACTGACAACTGGATATTCTTCATGTGAATAAGTACACAGCAAAAAGTGTTACCGATAAATTATCATAAGTGTATGAAGGCGTAAATATCTGTTGATATTCAAAAATCATTTCCTCTGTTATATCAAAAGACCCCAATTACAACCTGTCCTTTGATTTACTATTTGAAAATAAGTGGTTGTTCTTTTCTCTCTCTCTCTTAACTATTGGATCACCTCCAGTGTAGCCTAGTATGAAAAAACTTCAATTGTAGCCAAGAAAAAATACCCCAGGAGTGGTGAAAGAAGAAATGACAAACCAGAGTTTTTCAGCAGACACACAAAAACATTACGCAGCCTGACGTTTCTGAAAAGGAAAGGGAAACAGCTCAAGACCATAGCAGCAAAAATTTCGGCTACTGAGCTTTGGCTTCTCATTTCACCAGTTCCCAGTGTTTCTACCAAAATGAAAAGGTTAGTCATTACTCAGTGGAAAATTTTGTTGAAGGGAAAAAGTATATACTAATGGAATCTGTTGCCCAGACTGCAAATTACAAGTGACAATTAATTAAGACCCACAACACATGCATAAGGCAGTCCTACCCCCTATCATAGCAAAGCCTTGCTGAACCTAGTTATTTCTTAGGATGTAACATTTTGGGGAGGGTATTGGGACATGGGAATTTCATAAGAACTTTTACAACAGATAAAGGCCATATATGCACTTTGTGGGGAAAGACCTTTCCTTTTTTAAGCTACTTAGAGAAGTAGCAGAATACATCTAATGGATTTGCCGTATGTTATCAAAAGCTCATCCTCCACCAGCATGGATTAAGAGAGACTCTTCCCACTTCATTTGAGGACATATAATTTTTTTTTTCTCACTCATAACACCCAACTTTGACCCACAATGAGTGGCAATAGTGGCAAACTTTATAGTTTGCAATTCATCCAACGCACACGCATTGAACATCAACTGTATGTCAGCCACTGCATTTCCTGAAATTGTCAGTTCAAGTATTTTTTATAGCATTGTCACCGCATTAAAGCTGCCAGCAGTGGGTGATGACAGAGTTGGGTGTGGGAGATAGAAGAACCACAAGATAAAACAAGAAATTAAATCATGGAACCTTGTAAAATAAGGGAAACCACTGACCAGAGAAATTCTAACTCCCATTCCCTAGGATTGTGACATCATTAGTCAATCCATTCAGTACGTTGTTGACGTTCGGGTGTTCTCTTCCCCCCAAATCCAGAACTTTTCCAGGTTCAGTCAATGCCCGAGCCATCAGGCCAAGGGCTATTTTCAGCTGCAGCAGCTCCCTTGTTTTGCGAGCAGCCCAGACAGGAAACCACCCAGTCTGGGAGGATTCAGTTAGGTCCCAAAAGAGCACATACTCAGGTACAAGACCTTCAAGGCAGCAAGGGATGTTGTGGTTCATCACCATGCACCACTAAAGAGGTGAACAAGCAGGCATTGTTTCTCCAAGGGATTAACACTGTTTTACACACACACACACACATATAATGATATATGTATGTAAATGTGTGGCATACACATATACACGCACTTGCATGTATGTATATGTATAGATGCATATGTGTATATGTATGTAAATATAGGATACATATATACACATATATACTTGTAGTATATGTATATATGTATATACATATGTGTGTAAATATATCACACATGTATATTTGTATGTATGTGTATACATATATATGTATGTATACATATATAAATATATGAGGGGTGGATCTAAAAGGCATTTTACAAGTCCCCCTGTTCCTCTCCATGTAGATCGCCCATGGATTTCCACAGGGAACTTGTGGAGACCTTAGATTTAGTCTTTTTTTTAAGGAAGATGTTTCATTTTGACTGAAAGTGCCAATGGTTAAAAATTAAGTAAGTGTGAGGGGAGAAATACACATCAGATTTTGTAGACAGAAAAAAAAATCTGTCATATACAGAGTTCTGGTCAGAATTTGGAGAAGTTCCTTAAGGTGAGCTTGACTTATTCATCACCTCCCAGGAGGCTCCAGTTGGTAAGTCCACCTGGCATTCCTGGTCCCACAAGTGCCCACAGTGGCTTTAGAGAGAAAAGAAGAGAGCAAAAGGGCAGAAGGACGCATCAGATCACCCAAAAGCATGTGCGATATTTGGGACATACTTATACAAAAAAATTACTCAGTTTATCTGAAATTTAAGTTTAACTGGGTTTCCTGAACTTTGTCTGGCAACCCTATCACTGGTACTCATCACTCACTCATTCCTATGCCTTGATTTCTTCATGGTCAGTCTGTCTTTTTTAATCCTTACTTCCCCCTGGGGCATGGTCCACAGCCGGGAACAGGATAATCAACTAATGTTTATTGGATCAATGGATAGACCCGTTACTAACATAACCCAAATCATTAATTCTTATAAGCCCCACTATCTCACATAAAATGGTCAAACTGAAGTTAATTGAGGAAATAAATGTCAATAAGAACTTTCAGATGCATGACTTCATACCAGACTATTAAATACAATAGTTAGTTTCTACAGTTGGCAGGTTGATACTTGAATTGGGATGAATTCCTCCCCAGAGAGGAAACCAAGAAGTTCCATTCAACCATGGGTAGCTACCATTTATTGAATGCTCACTATGGCCCAATATACATTTATATGAACATTTAACTTTCACAGAACCCTACAAGGTAGGAGTTTAACAGGAGTTTCTTAAACAGAAGTTTAAGAGGAGTTTCCTCTTTCACAGATGAGGAAAGTGAAGCACAGAGAAGTTAAGTAATTTGCCCAAGATCACACAGCTGTTAAGACAACTGGAATTTGAACCCAGGCAGTCTGGCTCCAAAGCTGGTATCCTACCTATTCAGCTACACAGTAGCTCAAATAGAATGATACTATGTATCCAACTATGCTGACTCGATAGCTTTTGCTTCTGGAAATAAGTGAGTTCTTACTGTCCATGCCCTAGCCTTCTTTCTCTACTACCAATAGTATTCTTTTTCTTTTTCTTTTTTTTTGGGGGGGGGGGGGCGTGGGGCGTGCCACGTAGCACGTGGGGTCTTAGTTCCCTGACCAGGGATGGAACCTGCGTCCCCTGCATAGGAAGCATGGCATCTTAACCACTGGACTGCCAGGGAAGTCCCACCAATAGTATTCTTGAACAGACCTTGTGTGGGTCTTTTCCTTCTACAACTTCTCCCTCACCACCCACTTCTATATAACTCAGCCAATACTGCAAATGGCTTTCCAAAATGGTGACAGCAACATACAAGAAGAATCTCCCAATGCAGTTAGGCCCCAAATTTAAGAGGTTATCAAGGTAACGCCCCGCCACCAACTCTCTGCTCCAGAAGAAAGGACAGGGTAAAAAAGTAGGTGCAATTAACACAGTATAATAAGGCTTCTTTTTTGAAATGTATGCTTGTTGGGTGGAGAGGGTGAGGATTGGGGTACAGATTTCTCAGACTGGAGATTCATATCCAATAGACAAACCCAGAAAGTTGGGCATAATTCCTTTTATTAAAGATGACTCAGGTCATTTCTAGTGACTCATAGCATCTACGTTTGGGGCGACAAGGATATTTTTGGAAAGTTCCCTAAAGTCATTTCATGTAGAGGACTATATAAATATTAGGCACCATGCTATTTTATCTGCATTTGATAGAGATGTAATGTGTCTTTATTATCCAATTTAAAACTAATATTTTAGGCGATGACAAGTTGAGAAGGCTGGATCCACGGAACTGGAACTGGAAATTTTCAACTGGGAAAATCTAATCCATTTTGACTGATGGCTGGAAGGAAGAGGGTTAAGGTTGAATCGACACTTTGTAAGGGCAATTCATCAGCTGTAATAAGCCAGTTTCAAGGGGAAAAATAATGTGTTAAACCATGAGATCCTCCAGTTAGAAAGAAAGAAAAAATACTACAAAAGGCCAATACAAGACAAATTTCCAAAGAAGGCTGCTCAAACTATATCCCAGGATTTTTTTTCAGAACTGATTTTAAAGAAAACTAATAATTGTCCATCTGACATGGAGTAAAATTCTCACTAGGCAGATAAGGATAGCCAGAATGATACTTTTCTTTCTTAAGTGTCTTTGAATTTCATATCAAAGCCTTTCAGTTCAATTTATAATGAATGTTTTAATTTTTGTTCAATCATCTGCCCACATCTACCCACGCATCAGCCCACTAGACTTGGTGTTCTGGGGCTCAGGAAACACAGCTGAGGGATCTAGCACTTCAGAAACATTGAAAACCACTGGCACTGCCTTTGGATACCAATGCCCTATGTTCCTAAGTTAAAGTGCCAGAAGCCTCAAACCCACGTGACTCTTGACATTCTAACTACTATTAGGAACAAGAGGAATACCTGCTCTGTTTCACCACCATCATCCAGGCCATAGAGTCTTCTCAGTGGATACAAGAAAACACCACACATGGCTGCAGTGGGATATGTAGGCCAGGTGTGGAGACTTCTGGGTATCAGCCAGGTGTGCTAAACCATTGCATCTCATCAGGATGCAAAACCTCATTTTGCTCAAATCAAAACTCTTGGTTTATCTCCTGGGTGGAGGGGGAGGGGGAGCACACAGCTCAAGCTCAAATAATAAGAATGCAGAATCTCTGTGCCTTATCTACCCCCTTTGAGGTGAGGGAACCCTTTGGTAACCTTATCTAGGTAGATCTAATCTGGGAATACTAGTCTTTATATGTTGGATCTGAGGTCCTCTCAAGTCAAGATGATCACCTCATTGAGAAATATCAAGAAAATTTCACCCAGAAAACACTGATGAAGCAGTGTGGGGAAGGAGAAGGAGGAAGGGAAAGGAAAGAGGAAAGATGAGAAGGAACAGGAGTAGAAATAAGAATAGAAGTAGGACTAGGAAAGGCAGAAGGGTGGGGAGAGTTAGCTGAACTTGCTCTGATTGAGACTGTGAGCCTCTGCCAGCCCACGAGAAACTTGCTGCTGTTGTTTTTAAGGCTCCATTTCATTAAGACCAGGAGTTGGGCAAGGTTCCCTCCTGATCGCTGGGCCAATATGCTGCTCTGTTATTGCTACCATTGAGAAGGAAAGGAAAAAAAACATATTTGGCATCACTGCTTAGACAAATTTACATTTCATTGTGGAAGATTCCTGTTTGTTCAACTTTACTCAATTCCACTCTGTTCCAGCCAAATAACCCTTTTATCCTTCTTCCACATTTTTGTAGAGAGAGGAAGGAAAAGAGAGGAAAGAGAGAGAGATTGGGATAGAAAGTGCACGCACGCGCGTGAGGGGGGAGGGAGGGAGGGAGAGAGAGAGAGAGAGAGAGAGAGGTGGCAGGGGTGGGGGTGATATGAATGAGAACACAGGCTCTTAGGGTCTACTGAATTCTTCCCAGCCCCCTTTGAAAGTGGGATATTTCCTACATGTGTACAAAGAATTGGAATTTGGATTAAACTGTTTCTTGATTCATCCATGGTTTCAAATAGAGAAAAAATAAGGTCCCAATATGAATTAGTTTTTTTTTAATAAAAAATTTTATATGAGGTTGAATTCAACACAAGCAGGACTATTTTGGTCCTTATCCAAAAAATAAGCCCTTATTTATAAAATGCCTAAGGAACCTCGTTTTAGAGCAGTTGTATCCATCAGACAGTTCAATGTCTTGAACCTCGAAAAGAAAGCTAACAGGCTAGACCAATGGGAAACAACAGTCATGCCTCTGACGTGCCTTAAGATCCTGTGATTAAATAATTCATGGCATTTTGCATTTGCCAGCGGGACAAAACTCCCTATTTCAGGATGAGTCTCCCTTGTCAATCTGCAAACCACAGAAAAAGAAAGGCAGCAAACCTGGACCACATAAATCTCATAAGTTAGCATTAGCAAAGACTGTAATATTTAACCAAAAAAATCTAAATACATAAAGTTGGATTATAAGACTTAAGTTGAAACCAGAACCAATTGCCCAAGTACCTTATCAGGTGTGATCCCAGCCCTGAAATGGAGGTACAGTGAGTGAAGTAAGTGAGCTATAAAATCAGATCCTCGGAGCACACAAATCCACCCTTCTCTGGTTCTTATTCATTTGGAAAAGATCTGCTGCATTTGGAATTATTTGACTTTAAAAAGAAATTGGTTAACTACTGACTTCATTTTCCCTAAAAGTATAGATAGGTCAGTACACATGTATAGTTCTGCAAATACACATTCCAAATAATTTAGGAAATGATATCATTAGTTTAGCATGGTGGTGGCAGTCACTTAAAAAGAAAAAAAGGAAGAAAGCTCTTACTGCCTGTTGCCTGTTTCTGACTATTTCACAAGGAATTGAAAGGACTCCATATAGGTTTGCCCTATTAATGCTTTCTGCTTTGGAAAATTGAACTTCCTTCATCCTGATCAAAAACAATGAAAATTGATTTGGCCAAGTGTCTGGACTGTAGAATATTTCAGAAAAATTTTGGATGCTCTTTACTATTTGTTCTATACAGACAAAACATGATGATGCAGAGGGAAAAGAAGGAGAAAGGAATGGCAAAGAAGCACTTGAAAAGATGTACCACCCTTGGGGCAGGGGGAGGGAAAGAAGAAAGAAAAAAGAAAAGTTACATTATGACACAAGAAAGAGGTGATGTATTTCCACCAATCACTGTCAAGAAATTCCCAGCTTGGGCTTCCCTGGTGGCACAGTGGTTAAGAATCCACCTGCCAATGCAGGAGACACGGGTTCGAGCCCTGGTCCGGGAAGATCCCACATGCCGTGGAGCAAATAAGCCCGTGTGCCACAACTACTAAGCCTGTGCTCTAGAGCCCGCAAGCCACAACTACTAAGCCCGCGTGCCTAGAGCCGTGCTCCACAAGAGAAGCCACCACAATGAGAAGCCTGCGCGCCGCGACTAGAGAAAGCCCACGCGCAGCAACGAAGACCCAATGCAGCCATAAATAAATAAATATTAAAAAAAAAAAAAAAGAAATTCCCAGCTTGATCCCTTCACCATAGCTCTATGTGTGTGGCTTAAATCCAGCCCCTGCACACCATTTATCTAAGGAATGATTCCACCCCAGGTCAAACCCAAGCTACACGTAGCACATGAGCTGAACTTAAGAGAGCTGGAAGAACTCACTTTACTCTCTCTTCTACTTGATTCAAGCTAAACCCCCAATTCTTTTCATTTTCTTAGGAAATCCTGAAGAACTGACAGGACAATCACACATTGAAACCTACTGCATGCCCAAAGGATGTAAATGGTAGGCACTGTACATTTTTTCCCCTCAATGCATTTGACCATACAATAGTTAAAAACTTTTCTGCACCCATACTCACCTTAGCAGAAAAACTGCAAAACAGAAATTCCAAAAGAACTGGCACTTAATTGATAGCAGTAAGTCAATGAGAGAAGTGTGAAGTCTTGTTTGGATCAAAACTTTCTCAGGATCAGAGGCCCACACCACCCCCAACTAATCCAATACTGCTGTATGCTGAACAAAAACAAAACCAGAAGAACCCCACGGTCTCACTGCCGAGGGCCTGGCTTCAATCCCTGGTTGGGGAACTAAGATCCCGCAAGCCGCAGGGCATGGCCAAACAAACAAACAAACAAAATGAAAGTCTGAACAAGTTATTTCTTGGATGCCTACTGTTCCAAGCATCGTGTTGGCTGCTGAGAAAAAAGCTGGTGTACAAAACAGACGCACTTATTGTCTTTATGGAGTTTACATCTAGAAGGGGCGAGAGCTAATGATCAAATAATCACCTAAATTGTGCCAAGTACTATAAAAGGAAAGCACTGGATATCCTGAGAGGTAGATCGGGGACCCTGACTTACATAAGGCAGGAGGGTGAAAGTATCAGGGGACGTCTGAATATGCCGTTGCAAAAATCTCATTTTCCACAGCAGACTCAAAATCGCACAGTCTGGGTGAGCAGCGGGTGGAGGTCACTTGATTGATTATATGTTTTTGCAAGAACATTTTTCTTCTCTAGGCTGACAGGATGCAGCGTTCTTTGGAGAAAACAGAATCCACAACGGGAGAGCACAAGGAGGGTACTTAAACCGGAAGTCACGGGGTAACGCTTCGTGAGTTTCTGCCATTAGGTGGTAAGAGTTCTCTCTGTTCATGTCATGGGGAAGGGACAGTGGGAGACAGAGACAGAACCTCACCTGGAAGCCCCAGTGCTTAGGCAAATGCTTTCAGTCTTTAGGACAATAATCAGGAGCCCACATCCTGTTTTCACCCAGGCTCTGAACTCATCTGCATAGCCAGACCAAGTCAGAATGTTCCTCTCAGCCCTGGGTCTCTGTACTAGGCTGGGGACTATTTTAGTAGCCCTTGATGCATCATAGGTCAACTACAAATGACATTATGCAAGAGGGCCCCAGCTTCAGGTGTCTGTGAAAGCCTCATAATTGGCAAAGGCTACTTTGCACTTTGAATTTTCATATGCAGAAAAAATATGAAAATCCCTTTCCCCATCTTATCAATAGAAGAACCTACATTAGAACTCAGGCTTCCTGATTTCTTGCCCAGAATTCTTCCCAGTCTTTGTATCTGTGGGTAGCAGAGGAAAAAAAAAATGTACTTTCTCCTTTCCAAATTTGAGGTTTGTAAAATATTATGTGCCTTGCTCAAATTGCAGTGTCACTTTATATAATATATTTGTATTATTAAAAATTGACCAAGTTAAATGACTGGTAAAATATATGGAATGGCACCAAACAATTGCAGGGTGGGTTTAAATGCATTTCCAGTACCTGACGTCACAGAATCCCTCATGAGAGTCAGGAAAATGGTAAGGTTATATTTGTCATTATAAGAGTCATCTTAAACATATGCAAAATGCATTTAACCTAATATAAGCCATAGGTGGAAAACCAGTTGAGACTACTGTTTCATGTAACTGCCCTTATTAAGTGCACTGAGAAGAAACGATATAGAATCACAAATTGCAGACCTGGAAACATCATCCAGCATAACCCCTTATCAGGTACTGAAATGCCTCTAGTGATAAGGATCTCACTATGTAGTGATAATGGTCTCACTACCTCTTAAGCAGTCCATTAAGCAGCTGGAATTTGCTTCAATCCAGAAGCAAAGAAAGAGAGAGAGAGAGAGAAAGAGAGAGAGAGAGAGGGAGGGAGGAAGGAAGGAAGGAAGGAAGGAAGAAGGAAAAAAAGAAGGGAGGAAGGGAGGAAAGAAAGAAAGAGAGAGAGGGAAAGAGGGAAAGAAAGAAAGAAAGAAAGAAAGAAAGAAAGAAAGAAAGAAAGAAAGAAAGAAAGAAAGAAAGAAAGAAAGAAAGAAAGAAAGAAAGAAAGAAAGAAAGAAAGGAGGGAGGGAGGAAGGAAAGGAAGGAAGGAAGGAAGGAAGAAAAGGAAGGAAGGAAGGAAGGAAGGAAGGAAGGAAGGAGGGAGGGAGGGAGGGAGGGAGGGAGGGAAAGGAAGGAAGGAAGGAAGGAAGGAAGGAAGGAAGGAAGGAAGGAAGGAAGGAAGGAAGGAAGGAAGGAAGGAAGAAAGAAAGAAAGGAAAGGAGGAAGATATAAAGAATCTCCAACCTACCTTCAATGTAAAGAATCGACAAGTTACCAAGAATAAAATACAGCATTTTACAAGGATAGTCAAATAAACAAATCATCTGTTAAATCAATGAAACATTGCCTTAAGGAGGAGCAGAGTCAAGGTAGATCTAATATACTAAGTCATTAGTTTAGCAAACATTTATTGAGTACTTATTATATACCTAGCACTGCTCTAGGCATTGAGGATAAAGCAATGAATATAAAACAGACTATGTTCTGGCAACTTATAGGAATAGCTTATACAAGATTATCTTATATAAATAAGTAATAATGAGAGCAAGCACTTCTAGAGTACAATGTGGCAGATTTTCTTCTAAACGTTTTATGTATGTTAATATGCTTCATCCTTATAATGACCCTATGTAGGAAGTACTTTTATTACCCCTGTTAAATTCCTATATATGTGAAGTCTAACAACTATCCTCCAAAGTCACATGGTAGCACATAATGGAGACGTGTGCAACCAGGCAGCTTGGCTTCAAAGCCATCATGTTTGGTTGTCTTTTAGAAAAAAGTGTGTCTGTTGGGAGCGAGGGCAGGGGTGGTTTGTTAAATCACAGGGGAAATACTGATGCTATGGGGTGGATGTCAACTTTAATTTTAGGGGGAGAATCTGTAGATGCCTCCTGGAACGAGTAACCCTAATCTGAGACCTGATAGTCCAATAGGAAATAGATAAAGTTTGCTGCAGGGAGGAGTCCAGGGAAGTGATTCCAGCAAAGGGGACCTCAAGCGCCCGGACCCAGAGGAGTAAGACAACATGACGTGAGCCAGGAATGGAAGGATCACCATCTATCAGGATCCCCAATGGACAGGTCGTAGCTCGACGGTGACGCAACTGAGGTGAACTCATTTTTGTAATTACTGTTTTCACTTGGCTCACTCCTTCATTCATGAGTGAAGTAACTATGATGTGTCAGTCACTGCACAGCAGCTTATCCACAGTTCCTTGCCTCTAAGGTGCTCCTTGTTCTAGATGAGGTGATGGCATGGAGGACCAAGCCATGCTCAACTAAGAAACCTAAATGCTTTCAAGATGGAAGACAATACTGTAAAAGTGCTATTTCTTTCTAAATTAATCTAAAATTAATATAGATGATTAATACTTGTCCCATCAAAACATCAAAGGTATATTTTGAAACTTGAAAGAATGATTCTAAAGTTTATTTTGGGAAAAAATGTGCAAAAATAACTAATAAATCCCTGGAAAACAAATACCAGCAATCTGCATTAGAGAATAACTAGATAATAAAATGTATCATGAAGCCATAATAACTTTACACAGTGGTGCTGGTGCAAGACTAGACACCTGGTCATCTCATACAGTCAGCCTGCACTTAAAGTGAAAGTTTAAAGGTCACTTAAAATCTCCAATGATATGTGAAAACGGAATGCCATGTTAACTTTCCCTTCTTTAATTGCTATTAAGACTGAACATTTTTCAGATGTTTATTGGCCATTTGTATTTTTCTCTTTGTGAATGGCCTTAACATTTTCCTGTATAGACGTTTCTTGACTTATGATGAGGCTATATCCCAATAAACCCACCCTGAGTTGACAATATCATTAAGTTGAAAATGCATTTAATATATCTAACCTACCAAACATCATAGCTTAGTCTAGCCTACCTTTATTTTTTGAATTTTATTTTATATTTTTTAATACAGCAGGTTCTTATTAGTTATCTATTTTATACATATTAGTGTATTTATGTCAATCCCAATCTCCCAATTCATCCCACCACCACCACCCCCCGCTTTCCTCCCCTTGGTGTCCATACATTTGTTCTCTACATCTGTGTCTCTATTTCTGCCTTGCAAACCGGTTCATCTATACCATTTTTCTAGATTCCACATATATGCGTTAACATACGATATTTGTTTTTCTCTTTCTGACTTACTTCACTCTGTATGACAGTCTCTAGATCCATCCATGTCTCTACAAATGACCCAATTCCGTTCCTTTTTATGGCTGAGTAATATTCCATTGTATATAGGTACCACATCTTCTTTATCCATTTGTCTGTCGTTGGGTATTTAGGTTGCTTCCATGACCTGGCTATTGTAAATAGTGCTGCAATGAACATTGGGGTGCATGTGTCTTTTTGAATTATGGTTTTCTCTGGGTATATGCCCAGGAGTGGGATTGCTCGGTCATATCGTAATTCTATTTTTAGTATTTTAAGGACCCTCCATACTGTTCTCCATAGTGGCTGTATCAACTTACATTCCCACCAACAGTGCAAGAGGGTTCCCTTTTCTCCACACCCTCTCCAGCATTTGTTGTTTGTAGATTTTCTGATGATGGCCACTCTGACCGGTGTGAGGTGATACGTCATTGTAGTTTTGATTTGCATTTCTCTAATAATTAGTGATGTTGATCAGCTTTTCATGTGCCTCTTGGCCATCTGTATGTCTTCTTTGGAAAAATGTCTGTTTAGGTCTTCTGCCCAGTTTTGGATTGGGTTGTTTGTTGTTTTAATATTGAGCTGCATGATCTGTTTATATATTTTGGAGATTAATCCTTTGTCCGTTGATTCATTTGCAAATATCTTCTACCATTCTGAGGGTTGTCCTTTTGTCTTGTTTATAGTTTCCTTTGCTGTGCAAAAGATTTTAAGTTTCATTAGGTCCCATTTGTTTATTTCTGTTTTTATTTCCATTACTCTAGGAGGTGGGTCAGAAAAGATCTTGCTGTGATTTATGTCAAAGAATGTTCTTCCTATGTTTTCCTCTAAGAGTTTTATGGTGTCTGAACTTACATTTAGGTCTTTAATCCATTTTGAGTTTTTGTGTATGGTGTTAGGAAGCGTCATAATTTCATTCTTTTACATGTAGCTGTCCAGGTTTCCCAGCACCACTTACTGAAGAGACTGTCTTTTCTCCATTGTATATCCTTGCCTCCTTTGTCATAGATTAGTTGACCATAGGTGCATAGATTTATCTCTGGGATTTCTATCCTGTTCCATTGATCTATATTCTGTTTTGGTGCCAGTACCATATTGTCTTTATTACGGTAGCTTTGTAGTATAGTCTGAAGTCAGGAAGTCTGATTCCTCCAGCTCCGTTTTCTTCCCTAAAGATTGCTTTGGCTATTCGGGGTCTTTTGTGTCTCCATACAAATTTTAAGATTTTTTGTTCTAGTTCTGTAAAAAATGCCATTGGTAATTTGATAGGGATTGCATTAAATCTGTAGATTGCTTTGGGTAGTATGGTCATTTTCACAATATTGATTCTTCCAATCCAAGAACCTGGTATATCTCTCCATCTGTTTACATCATCTTTCATTTCTTTCATCAGTGTCATAGTTTTCTGAGTACAGCTCTTTTACCTCCTTACATAGGTTTATTCCTAGGTATTTTATTCTTTTCGTTGCAATGGTGAATGGGATTGTTTCTTTACTTTCTCTTTCTGATCTTTCGTTGTTAGTGTATAGGAATGCAAGAGGTTTCTGTGCATTAATTTTGTATCCTGCAACTTTACCAAATTCATTGATTAGCTCTAGTAGTATTCTGGTGGCATCTTTAGGATTCCCTATGTATACTACCATGTCATCTGCAAACAGTGACAGTTTTACTTCTTCTTTTCCAATTTGTATTCCTTTTATTTCTTTTTCCTCTCAGATTGCCGTGGCTAGGACTTCCAAAACTATTCCAAAACTATGTTGAATAATAGTGGCAAGAGGGGGCTTCCCTGGTGGCACAGTGGTTGAGAATCTGCCTGCCAATGCAGGGGACACGGGTTCGAGCCCTGGTCTAGGAAGATCCCACATGCCGCGGAGCAACTGGGCCCGTGAGCCACAATTACTGAGCCTGCACGTCTGGAGCCTGTCCTCCGCAACAAGAGAGGCCGCGATAGTGAGAGGCCCGCGCACCGCGATGAAGAGTGGTCCCCGCTTGCCACAACTAGAGAAAGCCCTCGCACAGAAATGAAGACCCAACACAGCCATAAATAAATTAATTAATTAATTTAAAAAAAAAATAGTGGCAAGAGTGGACATCCTTGGCTTGCTCCTGATCTTAGAGAAAATGCTTTCAGTTTTTCACCATTGAGAATGATGTTTGCTGTGGGTTTGTTGTACATGGCCTTTATTATGTTGAGGTAGGTTCCCTCTATGACCACTTTCTGGAGAGTTTTTTATCATACATGGGTGTTGAATTTTGTTAAAAGCTTTTTCTGCCTCCATTGAGATGATCATATGGTTTTTATTCTTCAATTTGTTAATGTGGCATATCACATTGATTGGTGTATTTTGAAGAATCCTTGCATCCCTGGGATAAATCCCACTTGATCATAGTGTATGATCCTCTTAATGTGTTGTTGGATCCTGTTTGCTAGTATTTGGTTGCAGATTTTTGCATCTATATTCATCAGTGATACTGCTCTGTAATTTTCTTTTTTTTTGTAATATCTTTGTCTGGTTTTGGTATCAGGGTGATATGTTTGAGAGTGTTCCTTCCTCTGCAATTTTTCGGAAGAGTTTGAGAAGGATGGGTGGTTAGCTCTTCTCTAAATGTTTGATAGAATTCACCTGTGAAGCCATCTGGTCCTGGACTTTTGTTTGTTGGAAGATTTTTAATCACAATTTCAATTTCATTACTTGTGATTGGCTGTTCATATTTTCTATTTCTTCCTGGTTCAGTCTTGGAAAGTTATACCTTTCTAAGAATTTGTCCATTTCTTCCAGTTGGCCTTTTTATTGGCATAGAGTTGCTTGTAGTAGTCTCTTACGATGCTTTGTATTTCTGAGGTCTCCATTGTAACGTCTCCTTTTTCATTTCTAATTTTATTGATTTCAGTTCTCTCCCTCTTTTTCTTGTCGACTCTAAAAGTTTATCAATTTTGTTTACCATCTCAAAGAACCAGCTTTCAGTTTTATTGATCTTTGCTATTGTTTTCTTTGTTTCTATTTCATTTATTTCTGCTCTGATCTTTATGATTTCTTTCCTTCTGCTAACTTTGGGTTTTGTTTGTTCTTCTTTCTCCAGTTCCTTTAGGTGTAAGGTTAGATTGTTTTTTTGAGATTTTTCTAGTTTCTTGAGGTAGGATTATATTGCTATAAACTTCCCTCTTAGAACTGCTTTTGCTGCATCCCATAGGTTTTGGATCATCGTGTTTTCATTGTCATTTGTCTCTAGGTATTTTTGATTTCCTCTTTGATTTCTTCATTGATCTCTTGGTTATTTAGTAACATATTGTTTAGCCTCCATGTGTTTGTGTTTTTTACATTTTTTTCCCTGTAATTGATTTCTAATCTCATAATGTTGTGGTTGGAAAAGTTGCTTGATACGATTTCAATTTTCTTAAATTTACCAAGGCTTGATTTGTGACCCAAGATGTGATCTATCCTGGAGAATGTTCCGTGTGCACTTGAGAATAAAGTGTAATCTGCTGTTTTGGGATGGAACGTCCTATAAATATCAATTAAATCTATCTGGTCTATTGTGTCATTTAAAGCTTGTATTTCCTTATTAATTTTCTGTCTGGATGATCTGTCCATTGGTGTAAGTGGGGTGTTAAAGTCCCCCACTATTATTGTGTTCCTGTCGATTTCCTCTTTTATAGCTGTTAGCAGTTGCCTTATGTATTGTGGTGCTCCTATGTTGGGTGTATATATATTTATAATTGTTATAACTTCTTCTTGGATTGATCCCTTGATCATTATGTAGTGTCCTTCCTTGTCTCTTGCAACATTATTTATTTTAAAGTCTATTCTGTCTGATATGAGAATTACTACTCCAGCTTTCTTTTGATTTCCATTTGCGTGGAATATCATTTTCCATCCCCTCACTTTCAGTCTGTATGTGTCCCTAGGTCTGAACTGGGTCTCTTGTAGACAGCATATATATGGGTCTTGTTTTTTTATCCATTCAGTGAGCCTGTGTCTTTTGGTTGGAGCATTTAATCCATTCACGTTTAAGGTAATTATCGATATGTATGTTCCTATTACCGTTTTCTTAATTTTGGGGGGGTTTGTTTTTGTAGGTCCTTTTCTTCTCTTGTGTTTCCCACTTAGAGAAGTTCCTTTAGCATTTGTTGTAGACCTGGTTTGGTGGTGCTGAATCCTCTTAGCTTTTGCTTGTCTGTAAAGTTTTTGATTTCTCCATCGAATCTGAATGAGATCCTTGCTGGGTAGAGTAATTTTGGTTGTAGGTTCTTCCCTTTCATCACTTTAAATATATCGTGCCACTCCCTTCTGGCTTGTAGAGTTTCTGCTGAGAAATCAGCTGTCAACCTTGTGGGAGTTCCCTTGTATGTTATTTGTCATTTTCCCCTTGTTGCTTTCAATAATTTTTCTTTGTCTTTAATTTTTGTCAGTTTGATTACCATGTGTCTCGGTGTGTTTATCCTTGGGTTTATCCTGCCTGGGACTCTCTGCACTTCCTGGACTTGGGTGGCTATTTCCTTTCCCTTGTTAGGAAAGTTTTCGACTATAATCTCTTCAAATATTTTCTCAGGTCCTTTTTCTCTCTCTCCTCCTTCTGGGACCCCTATAACGCGAATATTGTTGCGTTTAATGTTGTCGTAGATTTCTCTTAGGCTGTCTTCATTTCTTTTTATTCTTTTCTCTTTATTTTGTTCTGCGGCAGTGAATTCCACCATTCTGTCTTCCAGGTCACTTCTCCATTCTTCTTTCTCAGTTATTCTGCTACTGATTCCTTCTAGTGTATTTTTCATTTCAGTTATTGCATTGTTCATCTCTGTTTGTTTGTTCTTTAATTCTTCTAGGTCTTTGTTAAACATTGCTTGCATCGTCTCGATCTTTGCCTCCACTCTTTTTCTGAGGTCCCAGGTCATCGTCACTAGCATTATTCTGAATTCTTTTTCTGGAAGGTTGCTTATCTCCACTTCATTTAGTTGTTTTTCTGGGGTTTTATCTTGTTCCTTCATCTGGTACATCGTCCTCTGCCTTTTCATTTTGTCTATCTTTCTGTGAATGTGGTTTTCGTTCCACAGGCTGCAGAACTGTAGTTCTTCTTGCTTCTGCTGTCTGTGCTCTGGTGAATGAGGCTATCTAAGAGGCTTGTGCAAGCTTCCTGATGGGAGTGACTGGTGGTGGGTAGAACTGGGTGCTGCTCTGGTGGGCAGAGCTCAGTAAAACTTTAATCCACTTGTCTGCTGATGGGTGGGGCTAGGTTCCCTCCCTGTTGGTTGTTTGGCCTGAGGTGACCCAGCACTGGAGCCTACCCGGCTTTTTGGTGGGGCTAATGGCAGACTCTGGGAGGGCTCACGCCAAGGAGTACTTCCCAGAACTTCTGCTGCCAGTGTCCTTGTCCCCACGTGAGCCACAGCCACCCCCCGCCTCTGCAGGAGACCCTCCAACACTAGCAGGTAGGTCTGGTTCAGTCTCCTATGGGGTCACTACTCCTTCCCCTGGGTCCCCATGCACACACTACTTTGGGTGTGCCCTCCAAGAGTGGAGTCTCTGTTTCCCCTAGTCCTAGTCCTGCAATCAAATCCCTCTAGCCTTCGAAGTCTGATTCTCTAGGAATGCCTCCTCCCATTGCTGGACCCCCAGGTTGGGAAGCGTGACGTGGGGCTCAGAACCTTCACTCCAGTGGATGGATTTCTGTGGTAAAAGTGTTCTCAGTTTGTGAGTCACCCACCCAGCACTTATAGGATATGATTTTATTGCGATTTCGCCCCCCCCCTACTGTCTCACTGCGGCTTCTCCTTTGTCTTTGGATGTGGGGTATCTTTTTTGGTGAGTTCCAGTATCCTCCTGTCGATGATTGTTCAGCAATTAGTTGTGATTCCAGTGCTCTCGCAAGAGAGAGTGAGTGCACGTCCTTCTACTCTGCCATCTTGAACCATTTTAGTCTAGCCTATCTTAAATGAGCTCAGAACACTTACATTAGCCAACAGTTGGGCAAAATCATCTACCACAAAACTTAGTTTATAATCAAGTACTGAATATCTCACATAATTGATTGAATACTGTACTGAAACTGAAAAACAGAATGATTGTCTGGGTATGGGGTGATTCAGTGGTTTACCCTCAGGATCGCCTGGCTGATTGGTAGCTGCCCATCATCACAAGAGAGGATGGTCCTGCATATCACTCGCCCAGGAAAAGATCAAAATTCCAAAATCAAAGTATGATTCACAGTAAATTCGTATTGCTTTCACACCATTGTAATGTCAGAAAACCATAAGCCAAAACACCATAAGTTGGGGAATGTCTTATTTCTATTATCTGGGGTTTTAGTCATGGATTTGTTTAAGATCTTTATGTTTCAAGAACATTAAGTTTTGGTAGCATTTACTTGTTGCCAATGAACCCCTGGATTCATCTTAATTTGTTGACACACCTGCAGATTTACCCTCTACCTACAGCTACCTACAGCCTTGATGCACACATGTATATGTCATTCTACACTATAATTCTTTCTCTCTCCACAATTATAACATAGAAGATGAGGTAACTGAATCTGTCAAAATGTTATCATGGCATACTTCTTGGGACCCTACATGAACCAAGTCATAACCTTCAGGAGTGATTTCTCTGCACCATAGCTTTCTTTTTTGAAAATCCCATACTACCTGCAAAAGACTTCAGAACTACAACACTTGAAAAAAAATGTGTGTCCATTTGAAGAAAATTTTCCTGATACAAAAATATTTGCAGCTATATCTCCCCCTTTTCTGACAATCTATCCTTGGCTATTTAAAAGGTAAACAGCATGCTTTATTTCTCCCCAAAGATTATTTCCATATAGATTCAGTGATAGCTTAAAGGAGACATGTAACTAAGTGGGTAGCCTGACTCCCCACACGCCTAATATCTGAATAAAGAAGTCTCCCAGCTATGTATTCATTCATAACACTAAATCCAATGTCTATAACTCTCCCTCCCTGGGACTTGATTGACTTCTCTCCTCAAAGCTTCTTCCAGGACTGGGTACCCAGCAGAACCCTGGGTTACACCATGCAGTATATTTATCTAATGAAATATGAGCTCTGGATACAGTGAGCCATGCTTTGCCACAGACACCCCATCCATCTGCTGAAAATAATCAATCTCGGAAAATAAAAGTCCTGGGAAAGTTAAAATTGGGTACATGCTGAGGATTAACAAGGGGTTCAAGGGCAGAACTGCAGTTATTTTATTGACTTGGAATCAGTGCCTGGGGAAGGGATTGGTCTAAAAAATGCATTTGTCATGTAAAAGCCGGGGTTGCCTACAAGCAACCACACAGGTTACTCAGAGTTGCCTCTCGGATGGAAATCAGTTGTCGTGGCAGCTGATCATTCCAATTTCTGGACAGACTGATGCTCCTGGTTGGTCGGCTTAGTTAGAGAACCTTCATGCCGTCCCACGGCCCCACCCTTAACCTTTGCTGAAAATAGTGTTAATAACAACTACCATAATAATGGAAATAGCACATAACATTCATTGAGTTCCTATGACGTGCCAGGAACATTTATAAAGATGCTTCAGATTCAAAAATCTCATGTAGTCCTCCTAAAAACCCTTTCAAATAGTTATTATTACTCCTGGTTTATGGATCTGCACATAAACTGAGAAGATATGAACCCAGTGAACTCTGTGACTGCAAACCCAGCCACTCCGAATGCAGCAGCACACTGGTAGAAAGTTAGGAAAGACTGGGTATTTGTCCCTGTGCAGTCCATTTTTCTTACTGGAAAAACACAGAATATCCCTCAGCTTTAATAATGCTGATCTCAGATTGATAGGCTAGTAGCTAACCAGGATGGGAAGAAAGGTTTTCCATGGCAGCATCTGGAGTGGGGAGGATGAAAATTCTAAGGTGGCTTCCACACGTTATGAAGCTCAGGAAGGGAAAGCACACAGCCATGCCCATCTCTGCTTTGGGCAAGGCTGGCTGCAGGCAATTGCCTTTCTACCCTTGTTCCTGGGAAGAACTGCCAGAGCCACTGCACACTCCCGAGACTTCCTAATTTAGCTCTAAACATATTTATTCCTGAAGAAAAGAATCAGGTTCAGATGGGAAAGTATGTACAAAAAAAAAAAAAAAAAAAAGAATGAGAAGCACTTGAAGCGAAAAGGGAGAAGAAGTAATGTTGCAATGGGCTCCCTAAATTTCACCCTGGATAAGAATGTAAGCTAGTCTAGAGTCAGCTACACTTAAGTGTGAATGCAGACTCTGTAATTTGGACAAAATAACTTTTCTCTTCATCTGTAAAATTGGGTTAAGACTAGAACTTATTGGGTCGGGTTGTTGTCTGGATTTAATGAGTTAAAAAACATGAAAGAGCTTGGCATGTAAAAAGGACTCAACATAGGACAGCTGTTACTGTCATCCTCATCCTCAACACCATCAGCAGCAGCACCACCATCCTCATCCTCATCATCCCCATCATCAACATCATCCTCATCATCAGCGTCATCATCACCATCATTTTCTTTCAGCTCCCCTTCAGCATCCATGATGCTCCCTGCATCCTTACCCTCTCCCTACATCACCGTCTCACACCCTTTTTTTTAATGCAGAAATGGCAGTTGGGCTTATGATAAATAGGAGAGAATCAGCTTTCCTCTTTGCTTTCAGATATGGCCAATAACAAGTGATCGTATTTTCACCACTTCCTTATCTGAAGTAGAAGCAGAAAGAATGGAATCCTGAAGAACTAGCTATTCTCAACCCCATTTTTTCCCCTTAATTAAAAACCACAAACAGCTCCTAACTTTGCATGTCAGCCACACACATGCAGGTGTCTGATGTTTATGCTGAGGGACCATCTCCTAGAAAGGGCTTTTTTTCTCTCTTATAGAGGTTGCCACCTTCAACAGGCTTTTAATAGTTTCCCATACTTTTCCTTAAAACTGATAGATCAAATTGTTGAAGAAAATTTGGAGGAAAAATGTAGTCTGGCAAAATGCAGTTTTTAAGAACCAGAGCTGGAAGTCAAGATGTTTGGCTTGGAATAACAGGGAGGGACTTACACAGAAGCAAAGTGGGCGGGGGTGGGGCGGGCACTAGCTGAAGAGAGGTTACAGGACAGAGCAGGGAAAAGGGTCCTGATTCCCTGAAAGCCTGGCTGAGTTTCTAGATGTTTCCCATCCTGCTCCAGGAAGGTACTCCACTAGAATATGAACCTCATTACTCTCTTACAAATCCATAAGCATAGCCTCCTGATCATATGTGTACACACTGGAACGTCACCTCCAAAGCCTTCATACATCCAAACATTGTCTTTAGAAATGGGGTGTACAGAGAGAGACCGAGTAAGCCAGTGCAAATAAAAATTTCAGAAACACAATCCAAATAAAATAAACCCCAGGGTTTTCCTCCGCTGACCTTGAATCACAAATTATATTTCTTATCCCACACAGACAGACTTTTCCCTGCACAGTCCCAGAGATGAAGCCCAAGTGTCAGCTTCAATATTAGAACTTAATTCTACATTTCCTTCGGCGGATCACTAACTCCAAGGTTCAGCATGCCTGAATGTTCTGTGGTTGAGTAGATTTTAGTGGTCTTTAAGAGATTACCTCAAATGCAAAAGCCTCTCAAAACAAGACCAGAAAGATTTTGAAAGAAAAGAAAAACACTTCCAACTGCTTTATAATTTTGCTTTCAAGAATTTAAATTTACTTAAAGCCATATTTTCGAATCTAAGTTGTGCCAGGTTTCAGGCATGGGAGATGTCCTATTCTTGGTTTGCAGACAACGTGTTATCGACCGAGTATTTATCGAGTGTTTTAGTCATGCACAGCAGTGTGCAAAGGCAAGCAGAGACCTTAATAAAGAGGAGACGGCTCTCTGCCCTCCGGGGACTTACAGTTTAATTGCAAGCCCTTTGTTTTATGTGCTGTTGTTGTTTTAGCTCCTCTGTACATACAGTTGTTGGACATACACATCATCGAAGACTGTCTTATTTCAACTCATTCAGTTTTGGAGAATGACTTCCATCACTGACCATTCGGACCTCCTCTGCGCATGACAGCGTTTTAACCTGAAGTTGGTGAAATACATTTCGTTTCAGAAAGCGAGGGGTGCAAATGCATACGTAGAGGGGACACGAATAAAGTCAAAATCAAGGCGCAAGAGCTAAGGAGGACTGGGGCAAACGAGGTCTGAATGGAGGTGACGGGCAGGCAGTCGTGCGGAGGAGAGAGGCAAGAGCATCCATTCCAGGTGAAGAAAGCAGCAGATGAGACGCGCAGGGGGTAAAGAGCCAGGTGTGCGCCGCGGCCGGGAGCCCAGGGGACTGGCTGCATTCTTTGATTTGGCGGACTCAGCGTCGTGTGGAGATGCTTTCAAATTGAACTTTGAAGTGTAGGAAACAGAAAGTGTTTTGTCCCCTTCGGAGAGTGTCCCATTTTCCACTCAGGCCCAATTTGCGTGCCACAGTCCTGAGTCTGCGATCTTCCTCTCAATGGACGCTTATGTTCTCGCCAGGAAGGGCAGCCCTTGCTAAATGTTATGGTTTGGAATGATCCTTCACAAGGATGGAAAACCGAGTTAATTCAATTAAGGCCCGGGGTCCTGGGCTTTGAACCAGCCACAGTCTCAATTTTATGACAGGATGAAAAGTTAATTATTTGCCGAGTTGGAGCGAAGTCCACTTTGAAAATCCCTTTCCAAAAGAGTCATTTCCACGTCAGCTTCCCTGTGGAAAATCAAGGCAGGTTGAACCAGGGTCATAAGGAGACCTCGGGAGCTGGGTGCTCAGGTGGGGGTCCCAGGCTCTCCCACCCCCTGCCTTGCCTCTCTGCAGCCCATATTCAGAGGGCTGGATGCATCTGCAAAGTGACCGAAGCTTATGTTTACTCCCACAGGCCACTTTGAAAAATAGAAAACAAAATCCAAGTTGAATTCAGAAAGTCAAGTTTTTAGGGTGCTTTTATTTAGGACAAGGTCTTAATAATTCATTTGATGGGGTTTTCCTTTTCTACGAACTGGCAGCTTCGCTGCTGTTTTTAGTGTTATTATTTTATTTAACTTTAAATGTTTAACTTTAAACGTTAAACACACATAGGTATGCATGTAGATATAATAACTATGGAACAATTCCAGGGATGTTGAAAATACAAAGAAAGTGAAGATTATCCGTAAACTCACTGCCCAGATAACTGGCTAGTGGTTTCCGTGTATATACTTCCAAAACTTTGTAGGCATGTGTCTACAGATAGGCACACACACCACATAGTTAAGCACACACACACTCAAAAAAAATCCTTATGCTACCAGTTTTGTTTTCTATTTCACAACCATACATCACAGATATTTCCATGTAAGTTGGGGGAGCACAAGGGTGAAGTGCATGGGTTCTAGAAAGGAACTTTAGAGTGGACTGAGAAAACTACCCTTTTTACGTCCCAGTAGAAATACAACCAATCAATGGTGTGGTTCTGAGACTTAAAGGAAATACTCTATCTAAGCCTTTTGGTAGTTAAACTTAATAAATGCTCATTAAATATTAGCTATTGTCTTAACATCAGTGCATATAGATTTGTGTCTTCCTTTATAATGACAGCAAAACATTCTATTGTATTTATGGACGTACCACCATATTTTAGTATGTCCTTCTTGATGGCCATTTATGTTGTTTCTAATTTCTTACTCTCCGAGATGGATCTGTGATGCATATTCTGTATACACAACTTTTGTGGCTTTGCTGTTCATGTAAGAAACCAGAAAGAAATATTTTCTGAAAATAAGAAATATCACCCCCCCGCTACATACACACACACACACAGAAAAGTTATTTTCATCTTACTAATGAGTTTACTTAAGTAATCCCAAGGAACACGCTGGAGATGTTACTACAGGATCTAAATCAAAGTAAAGGAACATTTTCAAATCAATGTACTCCTGGCAAGAAGCGTGGATGTGAAGTAAAGAGCCCCAAGTTCTAACTCTCACTTTATTATCAACCCCAAACAATGCCAAACGCTCTAGAACTCAGTTTTCTCTTTAGCAAAAGAAGAGGTTAAATGAAATGAACTGGAAGCTCTTTTCCATTTGATTATAGGATTTATACTCTGTCAGTATTGCTTGTGGGATGTCTTATCATTGACATTATGAGAAAACCTAAGTCCTAAAAGAACACTGGGCCAAGCCTAAAGGACATCATCATACTTCTTTGCATTCAACTCTAATGAAATGAGATGAACCAAAATGCAAAATGTGACTCTTTCCTTTTATTCCCATGCTTTTATTCCGATACATATCAATAAAAGAAACTCATAAAAATGGAAAGACCTTAGAAACATCCAGCAAACAAATTATTCAGTCTTATCATGTACAAAAAAAGAATTTCAAAGAGCAATGGGGGACATAAGAAAGTTAAGATATGATTTCTGCCTTAGCATTGCTGCCACGTGGTGGGAGAGAAAAGCCATGCCCATACAAAGATCTCTGAAAATAGAAAGCTTGATTAGTTATGAATGGGATGCCCTTTTTTGTTTCAGAAAGGGTTTGTGTCAGTTTAGAAAACTGCATATAATATAAAAAGTTAAAATGCATTAAAATAAATTAGAAAGACCATGCAAAACAAATACAAGCATAAGATTAAGGTAGGGATAAGCCAGATTCATTCAATAAAATGCTATATACTACATCTTTAACTAAGCATTCTGGCAGCCAGTGCAAAGAGGAAGGGCTAGACAAGGAAAGATAGACATTACATGGTTACCAGGATCATCATAACAGTAGTTAAGGCTTATATAGGGCTTGCTGTGTGATACGGCAGGCAAGAAATATCCTAAGACTTTTACATATAGATTAACTCATTTAACCTCATGATAAACTATGAAGTAATTCTATTATTATCCCCAAACTACATTGGAGACACAGACTCAGAGTGGTCAGTTAAATTACTCAGGGGCAGGACTTCCCCGGTGGCACAGTGGTTAAGAATCCACCTGTCAATGCAGGCGATACGGGTTCGATCTCTGGTCTGGGAAGATCCCACATGCTGTGGAGCAACTAAGCCCGTGCGCCACAACTACTGAGCCTGCACTCTAGAGCCTGCGAGCCACAACTACTGAAGCCCGAGCACCTAGAGCCCGTGCTCCGCAACAAGAGAAGCCACCGCAATGAGAAGCCTGCGCACCGCAACAAAGAGTAGCCCCCGCTCACCGAAACTAGAGAAAGCCCTCACGCACCAATGAAGACCCAACGCAGCCAAAAAATAAATTAATTAATTAATTGATTTAAAAAAAAAATTACGCAGGGGCACGCAGCTAGGCAGTCCTAGTTAGAGCTAGCATTCAATTCCAAGCGGTTTCCCAAGTCACTAGATTGATACCCCTTCTCATTCGATTCCTGGGCTATGAAATAAAGGGAGAGGGTTTGCAGTTTTTTTGTTTTGTTTTTTATTCCTTAGACTTTCTTAAGCACTCTTCTTTCTCTGGAAACTAACATGCAAATATATATTTATAATCAGAAAAATTAATATACTTACAAAAATAAACAAGGCATGTTAAACTTAGGGATCAGTCAGTAAACTCACCACAAGACACAGGAGAGGGAGTCACCTGCTGAGAAGGGGTGGTCAGGAAGGCTTCCTGGAAGAGGTCAACCTCAAAGGATTGGGAAAGCATCTCAGGAAACAGGAATTGTGGGTAGGCTAGTGTATTTTTCAGGATCTGTTGACAAAATTGAGCTCCTGAGCAATGGTTGCTTGTTTCCACAGAACCCAAAGACACTGACCTTCCAATACTGATAGATCAAAGAGAGAAAAATCAGTTAGAGCCACATGTTTTCTTGGCATGTATTGTCAGATACCCACAAGGACCTCAAATTCCTTTCAGGAAGATGGTAATTATGGCCTCTGTGTCGTCTTCTTTCCCTCCTCTGTTTTTCTTCTCACTCATTTATTCCTAAAGTCACAAATCCACAACTTCAGATGAGAATGACATAGCAAGGAAGGGCGGGAGGCCAGGACGGGGAGAAAGAAAAAGGAATAAGGAAAGTGGCCTTTGGACCCTACTCCTTGGTCATTCCTGCCAGAAGACCCCATTGCAAAGATGCAAAAACCCACCCTCATTAACAGCCTGGTGACAGATATGAGAAAGTTCACCCCTCTGAAGCCACTGGAGCATCCTTGTCTCTGAGAGTCCCAGGCAAACAAAACCCCGCTAGCAGATATTTTCAGAACACTCATTTACTCCAAATCAGATCAGCGAAGGGTTGAGAATATTCTCTGGGAAATCTGCTCAGCCTTTAAGGAGAGGGTTCTAAATGCAGTCATTGATGCAACGATTAAGGGGAATAATTATCTCTTCCCTTTCTTCTGCCACAGAGAATTGCTAAAGGCCAAGAACCGATTAGTGCTGGCTAACAAATCCTGCCCTACCCTTACCCTCACCCCGCCGGCCCCCGCTGGCTCCCGCTGGCTCCCAAATGGAAAAGGGCAGAATATTTTTCAGCTGAACTAATTCATGAAGTTATAAAACTAGCAGCCTTGTTTACCATTCACCATTTGGGATTTAAAAACTCAAAAATAGGAGATTAGACAGATTGGCTTTATTTACCGTTACTACAATTAAATAAACAGCCCCCTGTGTGAATTAATCGCCTCACTGCAGTCTAAAATAGTGCAAGAATCTAGGCGAGATTTTGAAAAATGTTGAGACTGATTTGAATCAACTAGGAATTGCTAATGGTTTTTGTAGCTTTCAACTCCCTCCCCCCAAAGCAAACACACACACACACACACACACACACACACACACACGTCTAAACTCAGGAATACGGTTGTGTCAGTTGTGTCTCTGTGGGTTAACCTTGATCTTGCAAAATGAAGATTCATGTTAGTCTTGCACTGCTTTCCTTCTCAACATGGCTAAGAACAGACAAAGACTACAGTGCAGGTGATCTTCTCTTTCCTAACCTTCAAACTTACTTTTTATGACCTGCCCGGTGTTTATTTCATCCTGAGATCTTGGACCAGAGCCCCCAGTGGTTGCCGGAACAAGACATCAGTGTGACAAAAAGGGCTAAAATTTACATGAACATAGAGAATCTTATTCTTTAGGAAAACTCTAAATGCTTCAAGACTCTACCTAAGAAAGATAGAGAATAAAAGAACAGCAGTGTGTGTGTGTGTGTGTGTGTGTGTGTGTGTGTGTGTACAAATAGCCATTCACATTAATTATTAAAATTTTTATTTTATATTGGAGTATACTTGATTAACAATGTTGTAAAACTAAACTAAACTAACAATGTTGTAAAAAACTAACGTTTCAGGTGAACAGCATTGTGATTCAGTTATACATATACATGTACCTATTTTCAAATTCTTTTCCCATTTAGGTTATTACATGGTATTGGGCAGAGTTCCCTGTGCTACACAGTAGGTCCCTGTTGGTTATCTATTTTAAATATTTTAATTAAAAATAAAGATGAGAGAAAAATTATACCAAACCATTAAGGGAGAACATGCACTGAGGCACCAGCTCTGCAGAGGTGGCCTTATGATCCAGCTATGGGACGGGTGGCACTGAATTCAATTAGCTCAACTCTTTTTTAAAAAGGAATGGAAAACCTTACAAACCACAAACAGTGCATGCGATAGTCCTGGGGATTATCGAGGAGAAAAAAATGAAAGAAGAACAAGTTAAACAAGAACTGTGATAGACTGGGTAATGAAGGAGAGTGGATGCACTCCATGCAAGCCCCAAACACAGCAGCAGGTGGAGAAGATGTTGACTTCATTTAGCATTAATTGCAGGAAAGGGTCTATAAAATGTGGTCAAAAATTATTCAACCCCCAATGTTATGCCAACATTATGCCATCTCCTGTTCCAAGGCAGGTGTATTATTCCTGGTCCCCAGGATTAAAGTAAATCATTGCTTTTCCATGTATTCTGAATATTGCATTTCGTTATTTTTTACTGCCCTGTTTCTCGAGGTTTTGTGGCTTAATAGGCACTGTTATGGATAAAGTCAATGTGGGTTCCATGTTGGGGGAGGGAACGTGGGATAAAGAATACCAGAACACCCCTTCAACACTCCCCCTACACCCTTCCATTCCTAGGTGGGCGTTCTCTACATACATCTCCAGAAACTTCTCTGGGGTGAAACATACTTCCAGCGACAGCCACAGATAAATCTCTTGCATCCCACTGACATTGGAATACGCACTTAGATTCAAGAGAGGTCCCTCAAACTACTCACTCATCCATAGAAACCCAGGTTTGCTTACTTGAAGCCCAAAACTTGGTTCTAGAAGCCACAAAATGATGTTAATCATTTCAAACAAAAGATGGGTTGGGGGGCTTCCCTGGTGGCGCAGTGGTTGAGAATCTGCCTGCCAATGCAGGGGACATGGGTTCGAGCCCTGGTCTGGGAAGATCCCACATGCCACGGAGCAACTGGGCCCGTGAGCCACAACTACTGAGCCTGCGTGTCTGGAGCCTGTGCTCCACAACAGGAGAGGCCACGACAGTGAGAGGCCCGCGCACCGCAATGAAGAGTGGCCCCCACTCGCCGCAACTAGAGAAAGCCCTCACACAGAAACGAAGACCCAACACAGCCAAAAAAAATAAAAATAAAAAATTAATTTAAAAAAAAAAAAAAAAGATGGGTTGGGGTCACCCACAAATCCCAAAGGAGTCAAAACATACTTATTAAATCTCAGTTGAAAAGTAAAACATCCAAGTGGCGTTTTGCAGTAGGCTCTCACTACCAGCCAGGAAAAGATTCACAAAGACCCAGAAAAAGGTAACTCAGACTGATAAACAACCTACTGGCAGAGTCCAGACAGGTTTCCATAAACTATAGTTTTTCCGTAAGCTATAAGAGCTCATAGATGGGTTGAGAAAAATAAAACAATTAAAAACATTCTCATAATTCATTTCATGAGAACGATGTGCCCGCGGACCACCCAACTTTGGCCACCGGAAAATAACGCTCAAGCTACTGGAAAACGGAGCTGCCTCCTCCATCCCAGCGTTCCCTGGTCTTGGACATGACCGACACACTGTCCCTTCAAGCTCTTTCTCACCACCCTCGCCCCGCAACGTCCTGTGTCTCTTTGTCTTTAATTCACAGAAAACAAAACGACAGGCAGTCACTGAGAGACCTGCTGCCACGTCTCTGCTTCCCAGAATGCAAAGTGACGGGCAGAGAAACACTCGGAGAGCAGCATCCTGGTTACAGCACGGTCAGGAGCGGTAGTGGAAGGTGCACGGCACTTGTTCCCAAAGCCAGGTGCCATGCAGAGGCTGGGGGAAGAGAAAGTGCGATCATGCTACATCACTGTTTCCCAGCCTTTTTTTCCCCACTATCACCCTCTTCCAAGAAAACTTTTTTGACTTTTTTCCTAATTGCCCCTCTTCTACATGAAGTTTATTGTCACAGACATACTGTGTATCCATTTATATACTGTATGTATATCTGTGCTTTATATATTTAAAAGAAGAATGTTTTCTCTTTCTTTTTCTCTCTCTTTCTTTGCTCTGGCCTAGAAAGAACAAATTATCGCCCCCTTAGTAGTGATATCGTTCCTGTTGAGAATGCATATGCCAGCTACTACCAGCTCCTTAGATCCTGGGAGTACAGTTATGTGCCCACTGCAATTTTTTCCCCCTATAGAGCAGGGCTTCTTAACTTCTGAACCCTTGATCTTTGGGCCAAATCACTCTTTGCTGCAGGGGCAGTCCTGGGATGGTAGCATGTATAGCATTATCCCTGGCCTCTAGATGCCAATAGCACTTTTATCCCTCATCCCCAGTTGTAACAACCAAAAGTCTCCAGACCTTGTTAAATGTCCCCTGGGGCATTTATGGGGACAAAATGCCCCCTGGCTGAGAACCAGTGCTCCAGGGGAGAGGGATACAGCAGTGAGCAAGGGAGGCAGAGCCCCTGTCTGCTTTGCTACTAAACAGTTAATTAAGTTTAACAGCCCTCAGTTACTTTACCTCTCAAAAAAATTAAATAATATCGAAGGTCCTCTCCAACTTTATTATCCTATCGCACGCAAGTGATGTTTCTGTGTGTGCTTTTAATTTAACAAACCTGAGCTATTTAGAATGGCTCTTTTCCCCCCTAAAGATTTGAACTGAAATCCCATACACAATTAATTCCACTTTAAACAAAGCTCAAAAGCATTTATTGATACTCTTCCAAAATCGGTTTGTGAGTGATTTTATACAGGGAAAGTTATGCAAATATCATCTCCTTGTAGATTACGGTCCTGAGCAGGCAACGTGGGGTCTTGCAGAGAGCAGAGCAGAGCAACATACAGAATCCAGCATACAGTAGATGTCATGCTTTATGAGTATAAAGCCATCAAAGAGTGTAATAAAATCACATTGAGCCTCGTTAAAGATTTTGTTGACATTTTTTATAAAAGGAATCTCTCTCTTCTCCCCCTCTCCCTCATTCATTCATTTCCTCTCTCCCCCCCCCCATATAAATTGATGTTTTGCAACTCGAAACCCAGGACTGAATTAAATGATTGTAGTGGGTGATAAAACAAGATCTTATATTAACATGCCGCCTCGTATCATCACAAGTACTTAATTCTCACACACAGAAAAAGTCTTATGATGTTGATAGTGAAAAAAGTATTGTCCCAACTTAAGCAGTAATGTAAAGAAGAGAGGCTTAGAAAAGTTAAGTGATGGGAAT
This sequence comes from Eubalaena glacialis, assembly GCF_028564815.1. NCBI lineage: Eukaryota > Metazoa > Chordata > Mammalia > Artiodactyla > Balaenidae > Eubalaena > Eubalaena glacialis. The sequence continues at coordinate 59,272,816 of NC_083734.1, read as the reverse complement.
AGAGTCTGCTCCTAGGCCCTTTATTCAGGTTATGCGGGAGCCCTTTGGATGATATTGAAAATTCCCTAGCCATTCTTGCTACTGCCAAGTTCTATTTGCCCCAGGTCACCAAAATATTATACTCCTGGACTTAGGAATAAACTCAGAGTGTCTCTGAGTGAGAAGAGGATTGAGGTCAGTTTTTATACCATTCATGTCACTTCAACCTAGGATATTAGGTGATATCTCAGTGAACTAGGGGTGAACGTTAAATGATTCCTTTATTTACCACCTGAAGCAGAAAATTCTACCTAAGTATGGAATTGACTTAATGAGAGGGTCTCAAACTGGACCTAGGACCCATTTGCATCTTGGAGTGCTGACATGCCCTCTAGCTTGATGTTTTCCGTTGCAAAACCATCATCTAAGAGATGGGTGACTCACATGCTTTGGAATCCCTTAAGTAACTGGAGAAGGACACTGAAGATCAGGATGAGTCCCTGATTTTTTAAACTAATGACCTATGTTCCTTGGATCACTGTCAGCCCTAGAGTAAAACAAAGAACTACCCAGGAAGAGACTACTGTTTGTTTGGTTGGTTGTTTTTCTATGTAGATACGTAATGGAGGCTGGCTTCTCTTTTCCTTCAATTTTGATGGCCAAATCATCTTGAAAGGAGAGGTTATTTTAAGTTCTTAGAACTTAAAACTCCATTTCCCATTCTGAGGCTGGCTCAGTATCCAGGAAACGTATAAATATTATCTGATGACTTGTTCCTTGACGGAAATGATTGAAGAAATTGAGGGGACCCCCCCCTCCCACCCAGTGTCATATTCCCATAGCCACCAGACTTGATCCCCTGTTGGCAAATTCATCTATAAGTTAGCCAAGTGCCTGCTGGGGTCAACATCTGGAGAACATTGCCAGAAAGCCTAAATGGTTATTATCCTATTTTGGAATCTTCTCACTCTCTGGCCCAAAGTTAAAATAACTGGCTGAAGAACCAGGAACTTCTCCTAAAGAAGCATCCAAAGGGAAAGCCAAGTAGCTCATAAAATCTTACCCCAGTCTGTAAAACAGTGAAAGAGACACTTAGCATAGCATGTTGCTTCCCTGGTTTTCGTTATTTTATGAGGTCTCAGTAAGTTTCCCGGGGCTGCTGTAAAAAAAGATTTCTTTTTAGTGTCTTGCTAGACTAGATTCCCCCGGCCACCATGCTCTCAGTGCCACCTCCTCTCCATGCCTCCCCTCCCTTTGTTTGGTACACAACAGTTCTTCCATGTCCCTTGCTCATTCTGGCAACTGACGGTTTTTTTTGCTCAAAATGCTTCTTTTCTCTCAGTGTTCGCTGCTGATGGGGCTTCTCACAGTTCAAATTATAGGTCGAGCAAGGCTCTATGTTTAGGGTTTTATTAAAAAATGAAGGGATTTCCCTGACAGTCCAGTGGTTAAGACTTCACCTTCCAATGCAGGGGGTGCAGGTTCAATCCCTGGTCAGGGAGCTAAGATCTCACATGTCTCGGGGCCAAAGAACCAAAACATAAAACAGAAGCAATACTGTAACAAACTCAATCAAAGACTTTAAAAATGGTCCACATCAAAAAAATCTTTGGGACTTCCCTGTTGGTGCAGTAGTTAAGAATCCGCCTGCCAATGCAGGAGACACAGGTTCGATCCCTGGTCAGGGAAGATCCCACGTGTTGCGGAGCAACTAAGCCCGTGTGCTACAACTACTGAGCCTGCACTCTAGAGCCCGCGAGCCAAAACTACTGAGCCTGCATGCCACAACTACTGAAGCCCGTGCACCTAGAGCCCGTGCTCCGCAACAAGAGAAGCCACTGCAATGAGAAGCCCACGCACAGCAACAAAGAGTAGCCCCCGCTCACCAAACTAGAGAAAGCCCGAGGCGCAGCAACAAAGACCCAACGCAGCCAAAAATAAAATAAATAATAAATTTATTTTTTTAAAAATGCAATATGGTAACATCTCATAATCATGGAAGGTGAACGCTGGGATGTTCCTGAAGGAATGGATTTCCCCAGGTGCTGGTTGGGCTGAGATGAACCTCAGCTGTCCACCTCCTCCAAGAATGGCTTCCACTGAAGAAAGATGCCTCACTCAAGGCTGTGCTTTCTTCCATGGCAGCTCACATCCAAGAACTGACTAACGTGAGTTATAAAGGCCCACTTTCTCTAACTCTGGACAACTCAGAAGACGCTTCTAGCCCCAGAGCTGCCTGTGGTGTTGGCTCTGCATTGCAGCCCAGCTTCTCCTTCTGCCCAGTTCTCCTCCCTTCCTTTCTCTGCCACAAGATGCGAACCCCAGGAGCTCTCCCTAAGAACCGTCCTGCACACCCCCTCTACGTGGGAGTCAGCCTCCCAGGGAACTCGGACTGTGATGGTTGGTGCCAGGAACGGGCTGATAAAGCAGGTGCCAAGATGGAATTCTGGAACTTGATCACTTGCCACCCAGCTAAAGATGAGGACCCCTTACTGGTGCCAGATGAAGCACGATGGAGCAGTGCTATTGTTAAAGGTCCACCAGGGGTGGACGGGGGAGGCTCTATCTGTGAGCCTGCGTGAGATGGTGCAAAGTATTAGACGTTTAAAAATACAGGAGGAAGAGCAACTAGAGGCAGAGCGCAGTGGGTTGGCCGTTGCTAAGCTTCACTGACACCCTAGGAAATGGAAACGCTGAGTGCGATGGGTCAGCAATTAAAAGCTACGTGGGGAAACCATAAGATGTCCTTGGTGGCACAGACAGAAGCTCGCCCCCCTCCAGAGGGCAGACAAAGCAGAGGACTAGGCCAAAGGAGGTTAATTCCCCGTCAAGTCAAGGAGACCAGGCCAAGGCCAAAGCCCTAGTTAAAAAGGACGGGGCCTTGACTCTTGGGATGGGGACATTTGGGGTAATGATACCCATAAGTATTGCCCCCCCCCTCCAGATTCTCCTGAGCCCTCTGAGTCTGCAGAAGTCATCCACAACTCCCAGTGAGCTAATGTTTGCTCCTTGCTTAAAGGCAGTGCCCGGGCTTCTTCCCTGCAAGACAACATGTTCCACCTTCAGGATTGTCCCCACCTCCTGTCCTGGCCACTGGAGTGACATCTAAGGACGAGGCACAGCCCAACCCAACTGAGGAGGAGCTGGGTTTGCGAAACGGGGGAAAGAACTGAGCCCCAAGGGGGCTGGGGACCCACCAGCACGCCCTGCCAGGAGCCGGGACAGCGCTCACGGGGCTGGAGTATGAGCACGCTAGACTAAGCGCGTAGAGCGTAACACTGGATAAAAGAGAGTCCTATTGATGTGCATGCCCTTTCCCCCCAAGACAGGATTTAGCCATCCTGTCAAGGACTGGTGGGAAATGGCATGAATGCATCCCACGAATGGCTCCCAGATGTATGGGGAAAGTGACGGCCCCCCCTACTAAGGCAGGTAGAAGTACCAGAACTCCCATGGCAAACATGGAGGAAGGGATAAAAGGCCAGAGAAGGGGACATTCTAGAATGGCTGAAAATCCCACCTGGGAATAACGTTCACGGGGCAGCCCAGAAGAACCAACATTTTCCAAAGCAATAGGAATGTTTTTCTGAGAGGGATACCAGCCTCTCTAAGTAGGTCAGGGATGGCTCTGCTCTCTAGGACAGGGTCCTCAGGAGAAGATGCTGAGAGAAAACGGAGCTCACTAGTCGCAATGAAATGATAAAACTTCTAAATAACAGTGACCAGATTACAATGCTTAACCGCCAAAAGCCAAGGGAGTATAATTGTCATAATGAACAGTAAGGAGAGGGAACAACCAAGCCAAAATGTTAGCTCGGCCCCCTTAGTGGTTGTGAAACCTTGAGCATGTTATTTCATATCTCACCGAAATATGTGTATTATCCCCCGTCATGATCACTTTGGATCAGATAATATCTAAAATATCTTTCCATCTTGACATAACCTTGCAGTCTATGATGGTAGCTACTAGCCACATGTGGCTATTTAAACTAACAGTTTAATTAGATTAAATTAAAATTCAATTCCTCAGTTGCACTAGCCACAGTGTTCAAAACTCACCTGGGGCCAATGGCTACCACAGTGAACAGCACAGATACAGAACATTTCCATCATCACAGAAAGTTCTGTTGACAGCACTGCCCTATAATACTATTATAATATATCTCAGTCCTTTTAGGTTCATTTCACACATACACACACATAAATTAAAAATACATAAACTAAGAGCTAACAGAGTATGAAATCAACCATTCATAAGGGCTCAGCACTAGGAAATTCATACATAGTATCTCAATTTCATCACACAACATCCCTATGAGGTTGATATTAGGTTCCACCATGTATGGATAAGGAGTCTATTTAGTTTCCTAAAGTGATTAAGACCCTTACCCCAATCATACAGCTTGGAGGTGGTGGAGGAAAGATCCAAACTCTTCTCGCATCCTCCTCCTTAAGCACCATCCCCTACTTTCTTCCATCAGGCTTCGATGCTGATGGTAATTACAACGTGACTGTCTTCTGAATTCCAACATGACAGACTTGTAGGGGCTGCGGCTCAAGTAGCTAGTAACCGGTTTGCAGACCCTTGGAGGCAGAGACTTGCCTAGTTTCTTAGTTCTTAGGGCAGCATATTGAAAATAAAGGGAGCATTGCCTGGAAATGCTCCCTTCCCTCTGGCTTTCAAGTTCATTATTTTTTTGCCTCAAGCTGACATTTTAACCACTTTGTGCACATCCCTCCCCTGATCTTCACACATATCCTCTTTGTTAATACTTTTTTTTCTATACTGCAGTCTGAAAATAGCATAGATGTCTGGATGCTCTTTTATTTCATTAATGTAATAATAGCATAGATGTCTGGATGCTGTATTACTCCATTAATTTAATAATTCTAATAATATTCTGCTTTCACCCTATATGCTGCTTTCAGAGTACACATAAGTGCTTGTGTTTGTGGTGAAAGAAAACTACTCGCTGTTAGGACTGGAGGTTCAGAAGAATTCCCTGACACGGGCAAGTTGAGAACTGAATTTTATATTTTGGAAGGAAAAGGGGAATTCCCAGGTACGAGTTGTGAAATCTGACTGACTGAAGTTCAACTGGCTTCCAATATTTTTCGAGGCGAAATGGCACGGCACATGTTGAGGGACGATAGCGTTGCTTAAAGGCAACCTGGCTTGGAATCGGAAGACTTGTGTTCCGGTACTAACTCTGCCACGCATGCCTGTGGGACCTAGACAGGCAATTAAACTACTGAGTCTCATTCTCCTCCTCTGAAAATGGTAACCACGGTAATCACCAGCCTTACCTTCTGTACTGGATACTGCGGTATGTGGCCCAACTTACCCCTTTGTGACCAAGGAAATTATTTTCCCAGGTATGAGAAGTGTTGTCTGTTGACAGCTCACAGACCAATCTTGTCCAGGAATTGCCTTTAGCCTAAAGGAGACACCTTACCCAGGTTTATGCACCATCCCAAGAGCAGCCCACATTCAGTGACTAGGATATGTGGTATATGCCAAGGTCCAGTATCCTTATCTGAACTCAGGACATCTCTGAGGGGCCATTCTGGCTCCAGACCTCCCCGTCAGATCAGCCAATGCCTGTGTTGTAATTACACTGCAATTCAATGTCTCCCTCTGCCCAATCCTGCTTTCCTCACTCTTTTTGGGTGGTTTCTTCAAGAGCCCTCCTGAATTAATCACACGTAAGCAACTCTACATCGCAAAGTCACCTGGAAGTCACCTGGATCCATGACACATGCCATAAGAGTTTTGTTTCTTCACTCCCATCCCACAAACATCAAACCAAACATACTATTAAAAGTATTTCTTGTGTGTTTTTATACTGAAGCATTTTGCTTTGAAATACACAAACTAGGAGAAAACTTTGAAAGGCTTAACTCTTTATATGCTGGTGAAATAACTGTAATCTGGATACAGCCATTGGAATGGTTAATTTCTTGGCCATTTTAGTGGGATCTAAGGTTAGAGTTAACAGAGCATGACCTGCTTTAGAATTTTAAAACAATCTCATCAGAAAAGGTTTTATTAATATCACCCAAGACACTTCATGCCACCCACTTTCCTCTTCACAATGTCTTCCCCAATACTCACAGTCAAAATGAATCATTCTTTCCTTGCTGCTTCTGTATCATTCTGTGCAAGTTGGGCACAGTTATTCGTATATGTGCTCTTCTTCCTTACTGGATTGTGATGCTCTTGTAAGTCAGGGACTATATATTATTCATATTTTATCCCCCCAGTGTCAAGTACATTACCTTTCACTTAATAAGCTGTCCACAAATATTGGCTGAATGTCAATTTGGGTAGTTATATTTATTGTAGTTTATATGTATTTATAGGCCAAATTTTCTTCCATTTTCTCTGAAGACTACAGGAAAGAGAAAATGTCTTAAACTGAAGCCTGAGAGATTTAGGTATAAAAGCTGTTTTTATAGTTGTGAAGTTTGTTATATATTAAAAATGGCTACTAACACCCATACAATTATGGCCAGTTGATTCTTAACAAGGCTGCCAAGACCACTCAATGAGGAAAGAATAGTCTCTTCAACAAAGGAAGAGAAAAGTGGAAGGAAGTGAAAAGGCAATCTACAGAATGGGAGAAAATGTTTGCAAATCAAATATCTGATAAGGGTCAAGTATTCAGAATATATAAAAAACTCTTACAATTCAACAACAAAAATATAACCAACTCTATTTTAAAATGAGCAAAGGGCTTGAATAAACATTTTCCCCCAAAAGATATACAAATGGCCAAAAAGCAAATGAAAATATGCTCAACATCATTTGTCATTAGGGAAATGCAAATCAAAGCCACAATGATATAACACTTCACATCCACGAGGATGTCTAGAATTTTAAAAACTAACAAAGATAACAAGTGTTGGTGAGGATATGGGGAAACTGAAATCTTCACACAGTGATGGTTGGAATGTAAAATGGTTCAGCCACTTTGGAACTGTGGAAAACAGTTTGGCAGTTCCTAAGAAGTCAAACATAGAATTACTACATGACCGCATAATTCCATTCCAAGGTATATAATCAAAAGAACTGAAAACAGGAACTAAAAAAAAAGTACATAAACACACATATTCATAGCAGCACCATTCATAATAGCCAAAAGGTAGAAAGAGTGAATAAACAGGTAAACAAATTATGGTCTATACATACAATGGAATATTATTCCATCATAAAAAAGAACGAAGTACTGATACATGCTGCAACATGGATGAACCTCCAAAACATGCTAAATGAAGGAACCCAGACATAAAAGGTCACATATTGTATGATTTTCTATTAAACATCCAGAAGACAGAAATCCATAGAGACAGAACACAGATCTATGGTTTCCAAGGGCTGAGAGGCGGGGGAAACAGGGAATGACTGATTAATATGTTGTATTTAGGAGCGATGAAAATATTATGGAACTCGATAGAGGTGGTAATTGCACATTTTTAATGTAATAAATGCCACTTCAAAATGTTAGTTTTATATTATATGAATTTATATAAAAATTTGTATAAAAATAACCTCAAAAATTATTTTTTTAATGCTTAAGTAGCGACTAATAAGCTTTGAAATGTCTCCTGTGTTAGCCCTCTAGACCTTACAGGATTGTCTAAACATATCACTGATCTTAAGTCAAGGGAATAAGTTATTTTCCCTTCCAGGTTCTTTTTAAGTTGGCAGATAGCAGACAGCAGTATTATTCATCAATACCTTCTTCTGTTCTATTTTGGGGTATCTATAGAATGATACTTCTTTGGTGTCCCCTTGAATTAAGGAAAGCCATTTGACTATTTCGGTCCAGGAAGCTTTAAGCAGAAGTTACTTGTGTGATTTTGAGTGGTAAGAAATTCTCCATGTTCTCTTCCTCTGCCGTGATAATAGGAAAAACAAAGCATGGGTTGACATGGAGGTGTTACAACATGGAAACCTTCTGGAATGCTGAGCTCTTGATGGAAGACAGCTTTTCCACACCCAACATCCGCTATAGCCTAAGACTGTTGGTCACAGGATGGCTGCAAGTGGCTTTATGCTCCCTTGCTGAGATCTAACACGAGAAAGAAAAAGCTCTCTCCAAGACATGAAATACAAGTTTTTCCTTTTGGTCTAACCTGAGTTAAGACAGGTCATACCATATAAGGGACACACTTACTCTAAAAAAATTATTCGTTGTTTACCTGAAATTCACATTTAACTGAGTATCCGTATTTTATCTGACAACTCTAGTCCTGATTGACTTAGACTAACACAAAATGTCCTCTAGAGGGAGGCAGGGAGGACATAGGAACAAAATCTAGCTGCACGTCTGTCTGTCTCATTTTTACAAAGGAAGAGGGCAAGCTGGATGCTAAAAATGCAAACATCAGCATATGCTACACCAGATGTCCATTAAGGGATTTTCGAAGAGAAATTCCAGGATGAGTTGCTTTATCCAACAAATAATCTCAAGGTTTAAGCCCTGGATTAGTAAGTATTATAATTCAATCCAATTGTACAAATATTTATTTAATACTTTTTATCAACAAGGCGCTCATGAAGATTCCGGAAGCCCGTTGAGTCTCTGCTACCAAGGTGTTTCTGAAGTAAAGGGGAGAATTAAGTAAATGCAGGCCCAAATGTGAGGGGCACCATGAGAAGGGTCCAGACAGAGAGCCACAGGCCTCCAGGGCTATGCTTTCCTGGAAGGGCCAGCTTTGGAAACGTGTTAAAGGATAATGGATAAAAAGCGAGATGATAGAGAACTGGGAGATAAAAGCTAGATGGAGAACATAGGGCTAATTTTTACAGAGAAATTTCAATCCAAATCTGAAATCTCCACACGTCATGCAGTTGAACTATGGTAAAGAAGATTTTGGAGCAGTGGCATGACATGATCAAAGCTGAATTTTGAGAAAAATCAGTCTGAGAGCAATGTGTGGGAAGAACTGTAATGGAGAAGAGAAGGGAGGTTGAGAAACCATCAATGGAATGGTCCAGAGCAATGCGATCAGGTCCAACACCCTCTCTTGGTAACTCAGATTTTGTAGAGGTTACTTTACCATCTCAAAATGAAATTCACATAGAATATAACCTGCCTACAAACATAATTCCCAGAAAATAAGCATAATGCCCTAACTGTAGCATAAAGAAGCAATGAAGTGACTATTTTATAACAAAACATAGATTCTAGTACAGGGGTCATTAAACTACCAAATATAACCCTCGACCTGTTTTTATGTGGCTCTATGGTGCATAAGATAAAGTGTTTTTTTTCATTTTTAAAGGTTTTAAAAAAAATGTTTATATAAAGTCTTATATAGCATCCTTGATGCCCTCTTGGCCCTCAAAGCCTGAAATATTTACTATCTGGCTCTTTACAGGAAATATTTGCCAACCTCTGTTCTCAGGAATGGCTATATAATTAGCATGACCCAGTACAAAGTGAAAATGCAGGCTCCTAATAAAAAGTATTAAGGGTTTCAAGACAGTGATAACAAAGCAGTCAACCAAGCGCAGGGCCCACACCCATGAAGCCAACCCTGCCTGTTCTAGTATATAAATACTCAGACGCTCAGTACGCAAATACTCCACCACAAACATAAGGAACTCATCAGACGTGCGTCCCCGTGAATACACCAGCTGCAAGTGGGGACCAGTATAAACAGGGCCCTGCTCGCTGTACTATCCTGCATAGCGGTCCCAGTACAAACATGTCTATCAACAGCTCAAGTACCATGATGGCGCTTCCATTTTTGATGTGATATTTCTAAAATGACAAACAACTCTTGGGGAATTTTTGAATAACGTGCAATATAATCTTTTTAAAATGTACGTGAAAGTTGCATTTCAGGGATATTCGTAGAATGTTAAAAAACATAAAGAACTGTACTTACATGCGAGACAGAATTAGCTTCGAGGCTCCAATATTAGTAAGTTTTATATAAATGTTCAGTGAAAGACTCAGGGTAGTTCTTTGCTGTGAAGCACTGGCCAGCACATTGCTGAATGAACAGCATCACTAACCACTACGTGCTCAAAGCTACTAGTATCTCCATGGCCCCTCATACTGTAACACCCCGAAATGCCTTCAGGCATTTTCAAACCACCCTTTAGGAGGTGGCACTATCTGAGTTGACAGCCATTAGAGAATCTAATAATGATTAGATACTGGATGGTAAGGGTGAGATATTGTAGAAATGGAGTTTTTGGCCCTTAGCTATTGGTTGGAAGGCGGAGAAGGTAAGAGGGAAAATTTAAAGATGAAAAACATGACCTCATGTACTAACACAGTCCTTTTAAAGGTACCAAATCAGAATTGCTTAGGTATCTCACTTTCTCTTTGTGACATCCCTTTGAGGTAAGTAGGACAAATGCTAATAACATCAGGATCATAGACCAATGGAGAGTTACCTATACTCAGCATTTTTTAATTTTACATTTCACAGAAGGCAGATTCAGCATGAAGGTTAGTTATTAGTCGACCTATTAAATGTTTTTATTAAAAATATATATTCATTTCAGAGCTAATTATCAACACTCATGATACGTAAGACATATAGAGTAGAAATGTAGAAAAGAACAGTCTGAGACCTAGAAAGAGCAGGCAACTCGCCCAAGTGCCCATGACATGTAGATGGCAGAACTAGGCCTGGGATTCAGCTTTTACGATTCTTCATTCTGTATCCATCCAATTTTCTTTCCCTCATGGGGTAAGCTAATTGGCCCAGTACCTGCTTTGGATAGAAGGCATTTCGACATGCAACTTAGAAGAGCAAGGAGAACACCATCAAAAATGATGACATCCAATTCTCTTCCGAGTCTTAAAAAGGCACTCACTTGACACCCCTCTCTAATTGAAGGAGAGAGGGCAGTTCACAGACAGCTGGCAGGATCTGAAGGCCAGTGAATCCCCATGAAGAGAGTATTCATATCTGTATTTACGTAGAGCCCGAGGAAAACACAGAGAAGTGAGACACTGGAGTGTTTTTAAAAATTGTTATTGTTGAACCAGGCCCAGAACCCCACTACAGAGCATATAGGTCTGGAACTTGGCAAGACCCAAAATTAATGGTATCGTCATACAGTTATATATAATAACTTCTTAAGCCGTGCACCAGGAAGGAGGCTCATATAGGGTAACCACCTCAGCCCACCCATAAATAACCCATGTTAATATCGTAAGAGAGGTCACAGACCGGAGTAATGTGCTGACGTCTGGCTGCTTCTGGCAGGATAGCCGGTATGGTCTAACCAGATGGCCGTTAATTAGCGGTGGCTGTCCCAGCAGAGGGCAGCTTGGGCAGGAACAGTTATGTGGACTACCCCCTCTTGCCTGGCTCCTAGAACTCTTGGCATAATGTCAGAAACGCCACTGTGGTTGCTGCCAACAGGTCTGAGGTCACCGATGGCAGCCTCTTGGGCTACCAAGATCACTGGAGGGAGGCCTCTTTGGAACGAGATCTTTGCACCATCAGCAAAGATGCCATGGTGCAAATAGGCTGGGGAAATTTGGGAGAGGGATGAAGGTGGAGAGAATCCGTGGAATAAACCTGCCTTCAGGGGAGCGCCTAACTGGAATCTTTGGGTTTTGGAGCTGTGATTGCTGCTTATTCTCCTTGAACTCAACACACTCTGAACCCTTTCAACAGTAGGAAGAGGTATGAACTAAACTAGTTTCCTACTACATCTGAGTTAAATGGCAGAGGAAAATGCCCATAGGTCATTTTTAAAGAGCCAAGAGGCTGTAGGATCACAAGTTCTATTGCCCAGATATAAAACAATCAGGCTTCTGTTCCAGATATAAAGAGAACGTGACTTACTGTGTCCAAAATGGAACACAACAGCGAACAAAAATACGTCTTCAATTCTCTAGGTCCCGAAAGTCCAGAGAACACTTGGGCCCTGAGCAGTGAGGCAAGCTCCTCTTCTGAACTGAAACAAATAAAATAAAATAATAAGATATTCTTGTGTCCCTGACCCTGAGCTGGGACATGTGAGAATGGGAAAAACATCGTGTGCCTTGAAAGCTAGGTTTGTTGTTGGCAAGGCCCAGAGCTAAGCTCTGCTATCCACAGTAAAAGTGTGGATTGCCTTCTGGACAGGTGAGCATTGGGCCAATTTCCTGTTGGGTTTTTCCATTGATGGCCTTGGAGTTTTACGTTTCAGTATGTGATGGTAGTAAGAATCACACTTAACCAACTCAGCTTCCTCAAACTGAGTAGAAACAAAAGGGAAGTAGGATAATAATCTTCTGTGTCTTCAGAGCTTTAAGTAGATGGCTTCATTCACTTGTCTGGTCCCTCAATATCTTGCCTGACAACTTTCATAGGTTCATTCAAATGCAGTTTCCAAGACTGACATGGTTTGCTCCATTACACAGAAATCCTAAAAGGCCAGGAAGAATATTTCTGCATGCAACTTGGGGGATGCTTCATTGCCAGGATGAGGGAGATATTTTCCCTCTAGCGTGAAGTGTATTGTATAAACACCTAGTCATAGAGAGGAGGCCTTCTATTTCAGAAGAGGGAACTTCAGGAAGTCTGAGGCAGCAGGATCAAATCTTTATGACCGGGAGCTTTGTAAAAGTCATGAGACTTTGGGGAAGTATATAAATCACAAGAAGAATCAATAGGAAAAAAAAAAAACCCTGAAGTTTCCCATATATACACATACATGTAATATTTCCAATCAAATATTCTCACATGGGCTGAGAATACCCTGGATAGGAAAGATTGCAGTGATTCAGATGTGAATTTTATGGATTTAAGCTGAAACTTATCTTATGTCGAAAGTTATAAAGGTAAGCCCCACGGCCCAGAACATTCTTGATTGCCTGAGTGCTTTCATTATTCCTCATTATTGGGGTAAACCAGAGAGACAAACAGATCCTGGTATGAGTTTTGATTCAGCAATTTACCGACTCTGTGACTATGCAAGTCTTCCTCTGTTAAATGGGAATTATATATACATATATTTTATTTGTTCATTCATTTAATTGATATTTAGTGTATGCCTTTTGTATTTTGGGCACTGTTTATGATGTTAGAAATGCTGCAATAAACAGCAGCAACAAAAGACAAAACTTCTTCCTTCATGGGTCTTACATTCTCGTAGGGGAACTAGATAATAAATATATTAAGTCAATATATAACATGCAAGTAGTGGTAAAAAGGCAAATAACACAGGGAAGAAGGATAGAGATTAGGGGGTAGGAGTGCCATTTTAGATGGTTTGAAGAACAAATTCTCTCTCCAATAAATGAAATTCAAGCAAGCATCAAAATAGTGATGGAGAGGTCATGAAGATATCTGGGAGCACAAAACCCCAGGCAGAAGAAACAGCAAACGTAAAGGTCTGGATGCTTGATGTGCAGGAAGAATTCCAGGTCAGTGGAGCAGGATGAGCCAGTGTCCAAGGTCAGAGCGCAGGTGGGGACCAGAGCCCATGGAGCCGCACATACATTTCTCCTCCGTGAAGGTCAGAGTGCAGGTGGGGGCCAGAGCCCACGGAGCCGCACATACATTTCTCCTCCGTGACATTCAAGTGAAAGACTTTATTTCCATGTGTTGGTAACCCATAAAGCTCTGAAGCTGCAAGCAGAGCTAACATTTCTTGAGTGCCTGCTCTGTGCCAGGTCCTGTCCGAGTGCTTGCCTGGAGTCACATCATTCACTCTTCACTACCACCTTAAGACGTAGGTGCTATTATTATCCCCTTTTACAAGTCAGGAAATTTAGGCTGAAAGGTTAGACAGTTTGCCAGAGCTGCCCTGCTGGTAAGTGCTAGAGATTCCAAAGTAAACACGAATAAACCACAAAGAGGTTATAAGGCTCACCCTGCTGTTTGAAACCCCCTACTCTGAGACAAAATTCCAGTAGACTTCGGCTTGGCTGTGCTCTTCTTAAGCAAGGAAGCAAAGTAGGGGGAAACCAAGGGATGGACCCTTTGCAAGAGCCTGCCTCACTCCCCAGACGTTCCCCTGGCTTCTAAACCCCTCATTCACAAGAAACCTCCGCTCTCTGCTGGCCCCTCGGTTTATGTTTCCACTGATGCTGAGAATCATGCTGGGTGCTGAGAAGCCCTCGGTATCCTTCTCCTCGTGGGTTAGAGGTGGAGGAGAGTCTGGGATGCAGTGCCAGCGACCACATCTCTTTGTCAGGAACATGTAATTAAAAAAGAAAAAAGAAAAGGGGGAAAAAAAGAGGGAAGAGCGAGCCACCCACCCCCAGTTTTCTGAAACACGCATTCATGTGCACACATCCACGCAGAAGCCAGGAGACGTCCATCACCCGGGTCCTTGGGATTCTGATGAAAACATTTTCCACCTGGCACAGTTAGGCATTAAACACCCCTCAGACCCAGCCTGAGACTTGGATCGTCAGTGGAGATATTTTTGAAAGCATGACACAGAGGAGTGTGACACACTCGGCTTTCTCAGTGGGTGGGTAGAGTGTTACTTCATGTTGTTCTTGTCACTCAGCCCAGCATTAAAAGTGTGCACTTTATTACTGCACAGAGAATGCTCTGCAGCCTGGCCCAGCACAGCCTGTTCCCAGCGAGGGGATGGCAGCCCGGACGGGTGCAGGAAAGGGGGAGCAGAGAGTGGCTGGGGACACCAGCTGCCCTCCTGGGTTCCCCCTCTGTGCCTTCAGTTCATGCTCAGTAGGGTATGAAGCGTCCTACTGCTTTTTTTTGATAGTCTGTATCCCACAGTTGCCGTCCTTGGGAAAATTCTAGATATTCATATATTTAGTGACACCTAACTAATTCCTTAAATGGCTATTTTTTTTTCACTCTCTTGTTCTCCCTCTTTTTCCTAATGGGAGCTTTTTCCCAACATCACACATAAAGCTTATGGTAGAATTAGGACTAAGTTTCTGTGTCTCACCGCTTATGTGCAGAGGTGTTAGTCACCAAGGCCCTCACCACTTCCTTGGGGCAGGTAGGACAATGATACACCAAGGCGGGGAGGGGGCAGTGGGTGTGTCTGCCCTTGGACACAGACAGTAAAAAGCTGAAGTGAAGGTAGAGAATTTAAAGGCAACAGAGAAAACAAGTGACAGTCAATCTGCTTTTCATTGGCACCTTGCACTGGTGATTCTAAACAATTTCAGTGGTAAAAGACTCCTCCCAATCTGAGAAGACCACTCCCACCATCACTCCCCACCACCACCCTTTGGTGAGCTACTGAGTACCAGGGAGATAGAAGACTGGTTTGGGGGAGAATATTTTATTTCAGCAGAAAACCAGGGACCTCTGGATGGAGTTCTTCTTTTCCACTAAGGGGAATCAGTACTTATTTTTTCGTGGATGGCAACCTTATTTTATCTGTTCACCCTAATAGGAATATAAACAGCACTGTTTGAGGAATGATGAGTAAAAAAAAAATGCCCGCACAAGCAGTGTGACAAAGTGGAAAGATTAAAAGGTGGATCTCAGCTCCCACATTTAATCCAGTAGCAGCAAGACTGTCTAAAGTTACTGCTAAAACAATGCTCATGCTTAAGCCCAGGCCAAGGCATTGTTGCCGTGCCCAGTTTAGAAGAAAGGTCTGCAAACTATGGCCCACAAGCCAAATCCAGCCCAAGCACTGTTAATAAGTGTTAATTAATTCAAATATTATCTGTAGCTGAATAAGCGCTGCAACAGCAGAATTCAGTAGTTGTAACAGAGACCCAAGTGACCCTCAGAATCTAAAATACTATCATACCTGTTTTAGTCAGTTCAAGGTGCTATGTAACAAGCATGTCATAGAACAGGGGGTTTAAACAATGAACATGTATTTCTCATGGTTCTGGAAGCTAGGGAGTCCAAGATCAGGATGCCAGCAGGGGTAGACTGTTGATGAAGGCCCCCTTCTTACTTTACAGATGGCTGTCCTCTCACTGTATTCTCACATGACAGAGAGAGGGGAAGAGAGCTCTCTTTTGTGTTGCTTCTTGTAAGGGTACTAATCCCATCATGTGGGCTGCACTCTCATGACCTAATTACTCCCCAAAGGCCCCATCTCTGAGTATCATCACATTGGAGATTAGGGTTTCAGTGTATGAATTTGGGGGTGGGGTCACACGAACATTAAGCCCCTAGCATGGCTCTTCATAGAAGAAGTTTGCCCACCCCCTGCTCTGGAATAGTGCAATGAGCTGCTAGTTGGACCTGCTGCGTCTTCTCTTGGTTGATTACAACCCGTCCACCAGGGAGCCAATGTTACCTATAAAACATAAATCATATCATGATACTCTCCTGATCAAAACTGGCTGCTTGTTTCCCATAACAATGAGACTAAAATGCAAATTTCAGGCTGAGAAGAGTCTTCACCATCTGGCCTCTGTCTAGAGTCATAACTCCTCGGGCTATTTTGGGTGCTCTGAACTCGCTCTTCCTCCTCAGACATGACATGTTCCTGACCACCTCATGACCTTTACGCTTGCTCTTTTCTCTGCTGGAAGGCTTTCTCCTCAGATCCTGCTGGAGCTCAGGCCTTCCTATATTTCAGGGAAGTCTTTGCTTTACTGTCACTTTCTTAGAGAGTCTGTCCTTGATCATGACTAACAAATAATACTTCCATCCTTCCCCTCCTTCTGGTACATCCTATCCCTACACCCTTTATTTTTCTCATAGCATTGATTAGTTCCTTCCATTAATATGAGCTGCAGAGAGACATGCTGATGGATTTGTGTGTGCAACAAGAGGAAAAGAAAGGGTTCAAGGATGACTCCTATATCATGCTGACGTCATGAACAGCTGGAGAATGGTGACACCAGTTATTGAGATGGGAAAACCTGTGAGAGGATCATATTTTGGGAAAAGTGAGGGAGGGAAAGATCAAGATGTCCATTTTGGACATGTTATATTAAACATATCTATCAGATGTCAGAGTGGAGATGTCTAGTAGGCAGTTAGATATATAAGTCTGGAATTCAAAGGAGAGATGGGGTCTGAAGATAAAAATTTGTAGGTCATCCACATATTGATGATACTGGAAGCCATGGTCTTGGATGAGATCTGCAAAGGTAGTATAGACATACAAGAGGGCCAAGGGCTAAGCCCTAGAGCAAATAAATATCTAGAGGGTAGAAAAAAAGAGGTGGGGCAAAGGAAAGGAGATTAAAAAAAAAAAAGAATCAACTGAGGAAACAGGAAAAGCAAGAGAGTATAATATCCAAGAAGCCAAGTGAAGAAAGACTGCTATTCCAAATGCTGCTATAATCTCCAGATGAGAATTGAGAATTCATCTTTAAATACAGCCAAGGGCTGAGACAAGAGCAGGAAAATGGGGACAAAAGGCTTGTGGGAGAGGACTGAGAAGAATTTATAAGGTGAAGATAAAGAAGTGGAGTACAGGTAACAATTTCAAGTTTTGCTATACGACAAAAGAAGACAAAACGATAGCTCAAAGATGTTACCAAGGAAGGTGCAGATTATCTAGAACGGGAGATACGCTGAAGCATTTACAGGCTGATGTGGATGAGACACTGGAGAGTAAAGACAATACTGAGGGACGGATAGATCATCCTGGAGAGGAGTCTCTTTGTAGGTAATTCAAGATGGCATCGGGTGCCCCAGCAATGGAGCAAGTCTCCGAGGGGAGCAGGTGACGGTCTGCAGGGAAAGCAGAATCCGTGGGTACTAAAGGAAGTGGCAGGTGACCCATTTGGAGATGGATGAGGAAGTTCTCTTCTACCTGCTTCTCTTTCTCAGTGAATAAAAGATGAGTTCATCAACTGAGAGTGAGGGGTGGCTGCAAGAAGACAGGAGATGTGAAATCGTGGCCTTGGAGAGTGGGATTGGGATGTGACCGGGGGAATGGAGCATGGTTGCCAAGCAGTGCTGAGGGCCCGGGTGAGGTTTGTGGTCAAAAACGAGCACGTGACAGCTCTGCTTTATGTTTCCCTCCTGCCACGTTCAAACGCTCTGGTGCAGGCTGGGAGTCCATGGACAGCTGGGTGGAAGCAGAGTAGGAGATTTTCGGGTCGATCGGCTGGAGGGAGAGATAGGAGTTGAGAGTTTATCCAAGGCAGTGACGATAAAGATGGAAAGAAGGGAATGAAGGGCACGACAGACGGAAGGAACTGTGCCAGATGGAAAAGTCCGTGGGTTAAAGGTCTCGGTAGGGTCAACGAATTGCTGAGGTCAGGGTAGGAGAGGGAATCAGCTGGAAGACAGCAGGTGGTGGTTGGAAAGTGAATCCTTAAAAATGAGATTTGGGAAAAAGAGGAGTTACTGACTGGCTGGGTGTGGCCCTGAAGGGAGAGGCTGAGGAGGCATAGAGGACGAGATCATTAGAAGAGAATAAACCCCGAACCCTAGAGACCTGAGTAGTGAAAGCCCAGCTACATGATGATTGAAGCACCAAGTATGGTAGGTAAAAGTGAGCCAGGTGCAAAGCTTCCTGCAGATGAGGGGGTGATGAGACAGCGGCAGTGGTTAGCTCACCGGGGGGGGGGGGGCGGTTAAGGGCACATCGTCTGATGCGATGGGCATCAAAGGAGCAGGGATGGAGAGAGTGATGGAGATGATGGAGAAATATCTGGAGCTTGGAATGTGGAGCAAGTCAGACACAAAAGCCCCTTCTAGGCCCTGTGTCCATCAGGAGAAATGAAGAGCCGCTACTGGAGAAGGTTGAAAAGGAAGCCGTGACCTCGAGGGGAGGCTGGTTTCAATTGCATCAAGCATTCAAAGAGAACGTTCTTAGAAAAGGTTAAGGATATGGGGTATTTTGACAACGAGAGACCTGCAGTTACAGGGCACAGTGCAAGGATTTTGAGGGACTGTTTGAATTTCTCCGTTTTTTGAAAGATACTGGGGGGCTTCCCTGGTGGTGCAGTGGTTAAGAATCCACCTGCCAATGCAGGGGACACGGGTTGGAGCCCTGGTCTGGGAAGATCCCACATGCCGCGGAGCAACTAAGCTCGTGTGCCACAACTACTGAGCCTGCACTCTAGAGCACGAGAGCCACAACTACTGAGCCCACGTGCCACAACTACTGAAGCCCACGCACCTAGAGCCCGTGCTCCGCAACAAGAGAAGCCACCACAATGAGAAGCCCGCGAACCTCAACAAAGAGTAGCCCCCGCTGGCCGCAACTAGAGAAAGCCTGCACACAGCAATGTAGACCCGACGCAGCCAAAAAAGAAAAAAGGAAAAAAAAAAGATACCGGTTGTATTGAATTAACACTCATCCTAATGACTTCATCTTAACTTGATTAAATCTACAAAACCCTATTTCCAAATAAGGTCACATCCTGAGGTACTGAGGGTTTGGACTTCATATCTTTTGGGGGGGAGAGACAGTTCAACCCATAACAAGGTCTGAAAGTCTGAGTGACAGTGGATGTTCTTGCAGGCGTGGACTTTTGATGGTAAACTGCAATGGGATGCATGATGGAAGGAATCTTGATGGTTTCTTGGGTGGGTCAGCAGCCTTCTTCTTGGGGTTGCTCTCTGAGAGTTTATAGGACAAGATTGGTGGTATCACAACAGGGCAGTGGTAGGATCACCAAG